>NC_069799.1:20001063-20626063 GCF_027406575.1 Nycticebus coucang | reverse complement strand
ATGCTCAGGAAATCCACCCACCTCTTCCTCCCAGAGTGCTAGGATTATAGGCATGAACAACCTGGCCCAGCACTGTGTAGCAGGTTTCAAATTGCCTTACTGGGGGGATGGGTTACACTTATCCTTTGGGATAGTTTTCCTACCTTGAAATATCTGAGAATTCAGAGGGCAGAAACAGAAATAAGTTTTGCACTCTCCCCTGAATACCAGTATCTGAAGAGCTGAACAATAATATCTCCCAGAAACGAAAATTGAGGCTGGTATAACAAGGATTAAAGTTACAAAGAGGTAGCTGTTTACATGAAGGGTGTACTATGAGAGGACTGTCAAACTGAAAGGCATTCACTTACACCCCTGAGAGGCTCTAGACCCATACTTGCTATAGGGAAGAAATCTTCAGGACTCTGAGAAAAGCACAGCTATTTGGGAGACAGGGAGCAAAAAAAGCAGACCAGAAACCAAACTGCATGATTACAGCAGCCCCCTTCCGATACTTCTGTAAATCCTCAGGACACTGACAAGAGTATAACCATCCTGGGAGGACAGCTAGGATAGAAAGCAGGTCAGACACCAAATGGCATGGTCCCTGCAACCCCCTCTCCACCCTCCTACAATGCTTCAAGGCTGGTGTTCTTGGGAAGCAGGAGAATCTCCTACCTTGGTCTTGGATGGCTCTAGAGATAAGGCCTCTGTGGAAGATGAACAGCTTGTGAGGAAGGCATTAATGCTAATATCACTCTTGGACACAGAATCATTCACTCTGCAGCAATGACTTCCCTCACCTCTCGTGACCCCTTCCCACATTCCAGCTACATTAATAAAAGTCTCTTGAAGCTGTGTGAGGGGGGATGACTTCAGGTCAGACTCCATTCTGCTCTGCTTATCCTTAATCTCTGGACTGGTCTTCTCACTTTCTTATGCATCCCGGCCAGATTCAGGCTGTGACTTCAGGCTGTGCACTGGGAGAAAATGTCCCAGGGACTGGAATTTTTGGAACATTCCAGAAAGCATAGATGTTAGAGTCATCTTGAGACAAGTGCCAAGCTCAGGACAGAGAGAAAACAAGGAGTGAGGACGAATCACCCGCTACACTTATCACTGGGTAATATCAATGGAAAGACTTTCTGGTAAGGAGTGTGTCCCTAGGCAAGATAAAAGGAGGAAAGCAAAAAGATTGCTACCACCAAGTGTCACAGGATTACCGTCTGATTTCTTATTGTGAAACATGTCCAAAAATTCATAAAAACCAAAACTTTAGAAACAATCACCCACTGTTATAAAAGAAATCACAAACAACAAAAATACTGCATCTGTTTGACATGGAGAATAAAGAAAAAACAACAATTGATAATTCAAATTAGGTGGGAAGTTGGTAGTTAGAAAAATAAGACGGGAACTGAAAATTTAGGATTTACTGCAAGACCTAGAAAAGTTAGGCTGAGGAAATACAGTGGTAGATGTAGACTCCATTTGCTGTAGTTTTGAAAAATTTAGGGAGAAAACCATTCCCCTGTAGAGTGTCAAAATATTCAGGAAGCAATTAGGCTGACAGGGGTGGAGAACACTGTATTCCTAAGTAAGAAAACCAAACTTTGCCTTAAACTTATTGTTGTAGGAAAGACGGCGTGATAGAAAGAACCACCCAAACTTCCATGTTTAAAGGAGGAAGGGCTTCATTTCAGCTGGCACAGTCACAGTGGACTAAAGTCCCAAAATGGCCAAGCTCTCGACTGCCTCTGTCTTTTCTTTGTCCTTGTCCTTGGGTGCCCTTCTCATTGCTCAGTTTCCCTGGGCTTTTACAGAAGCAAAACAAGCATTGGTTTCAAGGTCCTGTTGCAGGAAGACGAGGCCCAAGGCAGAGAAAGAGCACCCAAACACCAAGTTTATAAGATGAAGTGAAAGAAAATATTACCATGAGAATGTAACCACTTCTCACTCCCTACTTTAGGAATGTGACCTTTTGTAACTGTTCCAGGAGATAGCCCCAGGAGCTGCAGCAAATATTTGACTGTTAGTCTTGTCTTAAGACAGTTGAATAGTGAACTAGAGTTCTTCTTATCTAGTTAGAGTCCCAGGTGTGTGTATTCTCTCTTACTTTATTAGAGCCCCTGGCATGTCTGCTATTCCCGCCTACTTTGTAGTTTTTGCCTTTATAAGTTTGTAAAAAACTGCTGTGCGGGGCTTGAGTTCTTGGCTCCTAAAAGAGTTGTGAGTCAAGCCCCAGTATACTGGAATAAAAATCCTCTTGCGTTTTTGCATCAAGCGACGTCTCTTGCGGTTGATTGGGGTGGTCAGAGCTCCGGGCTGAGTGGGGGGTTCTGCCCCAAGTCTTTCAGAAGGGTTATTTCACCGGCTGGGAGTTTACAGCATAGAAGAATTCCAAATGGCTATGCTTCTGACTGGCTTGTTTTTTCCCTTTTTATCCCCAATCCAAAAGTTCCAACCCATAGGTATCTTTCTCATTGGCCAGTTTGAATGAAGGAGATGCTATTCCAGCCCTCACAGAACTACAGGATTTCACAGAAGTGGAAATTTCCAAGTTCCAGGAATTTAACCTTACAAATTCCCAAGAGCTGAGTCACCATGGAGAGGACCCTGTAGGTGCATTCTTTTGGTCTCCTTGAGAAGACCTGTTCTCCTAGACCTCACCATTCTCAGGTGTCCTCTCTCAGTCCCACAAAGTTTGTACAGTTTCTTAAGAGCTGAGTCCCTAAGGGGAGGACTTTATAGATGTGACCTGGGGGCTTCTGTGAGAAGCCTTTTTTTGAGACAGTGTCTCACTTGGTTACCATTGATCAAATGTCATGGCATCTTATCTCACAGCAACCTCAAACCCTTGGGTTCAAATGATTCTTTTGCCTCAGCCTCCCAGGGAACTGGGACTATAGGCACCCCTTACAAAACTAGGCTATTTTTTAGAGACGGGATCTTGTTCTTGCTAAGGTTGGTTTCGAACTCATGGGCTCAAGCAGTCCACCTGCCTCATACCCCCAAGTACTGGGATTACATGCATGAACCACAGCATTGGGCAAAATCTTTTTTTCTTTTACACTTTATTTTTTTTCTGGATATTCTCTTCATTTTAAACTGCTAATTGTAAGAGGTTAGTCTTTACAGTGAAATAATAAAAAAAAATAGAGGGGATTGATTTGCGCTCAGCTGGGGCACAATGTAGGGGTATATGGCACACCTGTGAGGTGAGGGGCACACCTGCAACAGGGACTTGACCACACAAACACAAACAATGGTACCTAATCATTTGTATCCTCCTATTGAAGGAGGTTTATTCTGAGCCAAATTGGAGGACCACGAAGTGCAGCCACACCCCAGAAACCTAAGGGAAATGGACTGGAGGTGGTGGGGTTGGTTTGGTTTTACACATGTTAGAGAGACAAGGATTACAGATGAGGTCATTAATCAATACTTGAAAAACATATCTAGATTTACCCCCAAAGTTGAAACATCCTAAAGCGGGATCTTACAGGTTGTAGCTGGGTTTAAAGATTCTGTAGCTGACAATTGACTGAAAAAGATAAGACTCAGTTTAAAAGACTGGGAGTTAGTGATAAGAAATGCCTCAGATACAAAGTAAGTTAACTGAAGACAAAAGGCCTGACAGAAACCATTGGTTTGTTATGTGTATTGAGGACCTGCCCTCTTGCATACCTGTAGGCCTGATAATGAGTCAGAAAGGACTTCAAGGAGTGGGGCATGATGACTCAAATCTTTTCTCCTGCCTCCTGGCTAGCAACTCTGTTTTAGGAATCCTCTTTGCCAAGAGGGGGTCCAAACACTCAGTCACTGATCACAGAGACTTAAGATTTTACTTTAGTTCACGATAAAAAATAAAGCGGTTAAATGAATATTTCCATTGTTTCAATTTTTTTCTTCTTTTTTGAGAAAGAGTCTCACTCTGTTGCCCCAGACTTGGGTGCTGGGCACCCTAGCTCACAGCAACCTCAAACTCTTGGGCAGGTGAAAAAAAAAATTTTTTTTTTTTTTTTTTGCAGTTATTGGCCAGGGCCTGGGTTTGAACCCACCACCTCTGATATATGGGGCCAGAGCTCTACCCCTTGAGCCACAGACACCGCCCACATGAGTTTTTTTAACCTCAGTTTCCTAAGCAGCTGCGACTACAATGTCCACCACAAGGCCCAACTCATGTTTTTATTTCTAGAGGAGACAGGTTGTCACTCTTTCTCAGGATTGTCTGGAACTACTGAGCTCAAGCAATCAACTTGCCTAAGAGTGCTGATAGCAGGAGTGAACCATGACACAGGGAAAGATTCAATATATGAAACCATCAGTATCAATTCTCAAAATATATTTTAACTCATAGGTTTTCTCTTTTTTTTTTTTTTGCAGTTTTTGGCCAGGGTTGGGTTTGAACCCACCACCTTCAGAATATGGGGCTGGCACCCTACACCTTGAGCCACAGGCACCTTCCAACTCATAGTTTTTCAATAAGATTTTCAAAAATTTCTCAGCCTAAGCCTGGCACTCCTGTAATCCTAGCACTTTCGGAGTTCAAAGTGGGTGGTTCCCTTGAGCTCAGGTGTTCAAGACCAGCCAGAGAAAGAACATAATCCAGTCTCTACTAAAAACAGAAAAACTAAAATATAAATATAGTTAAGAGTTACAAAATCTAGAGCTGGGCTCAATGCCTATTGCACAGTGGTTATGGCACTGGCCATATGCACCGCAGGTGGTGGGTTCAAATCCGGCCCGAGCCTGATAAACAACAATGACAGCTACAACAAAAAAATAGCCAGGTGTTGTGGTGGTCACCTGTAGTCAGAGCTACCTGGGAGGCTGAGGCAGGAGAATCGCTTAAGCCCAAGAGTTGGAGGTTGCTGTAAGCTGTGATGCCAGAGCACTCTACCCAGGGTGACAGCTTGAGACTCTGTCTCAAAAAAAAAAATCCAGAGCTGATGTACATATAATTATTGTGTAAACTAGGTGTTAGGCCTAAGCTAAGGTAGAAAAATACCAGTTAACTCCTGACAAATTCCTGGGCTGCAAGCCCTCAACAAAATGTAGTAAGACTGGTTCACTCCCAGGATAGATGGGAAAGTACTCATTAACTTCTTGCTTGACTAACTCCCCTTTAAGAAATGGACCAGGAAGCACCAACAGTTCCCAGACTGATCTTTAAGAAATACCAGGTGGGGAAAGTACTGGAACAAAGATGTATGACATAGGACGTATTAACTAACTGCAAAATTCTGCTTCTGTGCAATGCTTGCTTGCTACCCTACCCTGGACAGCCTGCATGCCAATCAGGATGCAGACAAAGCCTTAAACTCCACCCTTAGCACTCAGGGCTGCTCTCAGAAAACCCTTGTAGTGACACTGAGGCAGTCCCCGGCTGGCTCTTCAATAAAAGGAGTCTGCTGTAAAAAAGAAAAAAAAAAAAAAAAACAGAAAAACTAGCCAGGCATTGTGGCACAGGTCTGTAGTCCCATTTACTCTGAAGGCTAAGGCAAGAGGATGGCTCAAGACCAAAAGTTTGAAGTTGCTGTGAATTATGATGCCAGGGTACTATCCCCAAGGCAGGAGTGAGAAAAAAAAAATCACTCGGGGGTGGAAATGGGGGTGGGGGTAGGGGAATCTCTCAGCCTGCTTTCTTTCTCTGGCCAATGGCACCCCCACCCCTTGTGAATTTCTGGTTGGGCAAACCAACCAGGAACCCAACAAACCAAAAGAAAATGTAAATTGTTTCTTTTTACAGTGGACTAAAGTCCCACTGTACATGTTTACATTTCCTTGGCTCTTTTGTCTTTTAGAATGTGTTCCTGTAAGCCTAAATGGCCCAGGTAGAATGATGCCTCAGGAACTATCCGGTCAGAGGATTGGAAACACCTAGAAAACATCTGCATTCAAACTCTAGAGCAAAAAGAACACAGCCCTCACATTCACAATGCCTTGTGAATTCAGCTGCAATTACCTCCCTGCCCCCCCACCGTACCTCAGCCTGGCCACTCTTCCTTTCATTCTTTGAGATGCCCAACTGTCTCCCTACTTTTACCTCCCATCTTCTCTTCATTCACGACTTGTTCTCATCTGTCTTTCTCACATCTTCCCCATTTTCTTCCCTCTAATAGCAAGTAAATGTGCACTTTTATATTCTAATATTGCCCTAGAGAGAATATTTTCCCATCCCCCCTACAGGACCAACTGAACAACTCAGCTTTTCCACACTTCTCTCAAATGCAAAACCTTCCCCTTTATTCTTTAAGGTAAGTGGCATATTCAAAAGACAAAAGCAAATTCATTAATGTACTTCCTGTATGGGGAAATCATGGACAGATTAGGCCAACCTCCCCTGAGGTATAGAAGCTTAAAAATTCTTTTTCATAAAATAAGACATGGAGATATAGACCATTCTCAGGAAAGCCAAAAATGATTAGAAAATGAATGGAGCAGGGGGAAAATAAAGTATCTTGTAAATTATTCTTTTAGGAATCTGAATTAACTTGAGAATCAGAAAATTTGTTGAGGAAAAAAATATCATCCTCCAAGAATGACTGGATTTTCCAACTGTACTGGGTAAGGCGATGAGGGAAGCAATAGAAAGCAACTGTTGGGCCTCGCCTGTGGCTCAAGGAGTAGGGCGCCGGTGGCGGGTTCAAACCCAGCCCCGGCCAAAAAAAAAAAAACAAAAACGAAAGCAACTGTTTTTTATTTTATTAAGGAACTTTTTTGTTGCATAAGGACATTTTAGTGAGTCCATCCCTACTCTCGTGGGTGAGGAAAGTCTTACTAAATTATAAAAACCTTCATATTCAGACTTATTTTGGAAAGGCTTTTCCATTTTTAAAAAGTCAGAACGCCTAACCTACAATTTTGAAGAGAATCATTTTCTGCACCCCAACTTCAATCAAAGCAGGGAACAAAATTTAGGCTTAAGTAATCAAAAACTGCTAATTCTCCTCTGGTTGAAAAACCAGGGAAGATTCACCTGGATAGTCCAAATAAGGTGAATGAATAACCGTACCCAGTCAGTTCTTAAATTTGGTTTGGTTTCTTATGCACCTTGTGAAAGCCTTTTCTTCGATCACCCTCACCTCCAACCTGGGGCCTCCGAATTACAACTCATGGCTGAGGGTCCTCCTATTCATGAATTGCTGTTTGTTCAAAACATTTAACTCTTGGGGTGGCGACTGTGGCTCAGTGAGTAGGGCGCCGGCCCCATATATGGAGGGTGGCTGTTTCGAACCCTCCGCGGCCACCAAACTGCAACAAGAAAAAAAAAAAGTAGCCGGGCGTTGTGGCGGGCACCTGTAGTCCCAGCTACTCGGGATACTGAGGCAAGAGAATCGACTAAGCCCAAGAGCTGGAGGTTGCTGTAAGCCGTGATGCCAGGGCACTCTACCAAGGGCGACAAAGTGAGGCTCTGTCCCTCTAAAAAAAAAAAAAGAAAAAAATTAAACTCTTTAACCTTTTAAAGTAACCTCAATTTATTTAACATAAGAATGGAGGGACTGCGGGGCCTCACGGACCACAGCCCCTCCCTTCACCTAGCCCCATACACCCAGTTGGAATTGTTCCCTGAACATCCTTCCATTGTCACCACATTGGAGGAACGTGGTCCTGCATGCAAACCACTGCTCAGAGATTGCTCTGGGACGTGGTCAAAGTAACCACTGGAGGAAGGAGCAGGAAGCCCATGGACCCAGTTGCCTGCCCAACAGCAACCTTAGCCAAGAGGGTTCTTAAGGCCAAGGGTTGCAGTGGCAAATTTAAGATTTCAAAGCTAAAATGACGTGATCCCTGATCCAGCCACCGCCCACATACGTCTTCGACCAGACAGCTCCAACTCTAAGGACACCTCATTCAATATACTCACCATTTCTGTTTCCAGGAAGTCCCTCCGACTTCCCTACAGATCTCCCAGGACCTGCAGGTCCTAAGGTGAGAAAAGCTGCAGCAGAGATACCTGGGTCCTCCTAGAGATTCCACAGTGAAGAGGACAGCACAGCTTGGCGCACAGAGCAACAGAAAAATCCTGGCTCCACTTCTACTGTCAGGTTGTACCTCTGATTGGATAATTCTTAATGCAGCTTCCCTGATTGGATAGAGCCTCAGGCCCCACCCTTCTGGCCTTGAGTTTCAGGAGTTAGGATTAGAGAAGCTGAATGAGATCAGAAAGCCGACAGTCTCTTGGCTTGCGTTGTTGTTGTTGTTTTAGGACAAGGACCATAATATTATTCATCTAGATATTCCAGGGCCACCTGCTTACCACAAAGTAGCTGTTTAACAAATATCAACTGAATGAATGAAAATACATTTACTGATTGTTTAGTTTGTGCTAGGCTTGGGAACCCATTATTAAGAGTTAGACGCTGCTTTCAAGGCATTTTCTTTCTTTCTTTCTTTTCTTTTCTTTTTATTTATTTATTTATTTTTTTGAGATAGCATCTCACTTTAGGGTCCTTGATAGACTTCCATGGATTTATACCTCACAGCAACCTCAAACTCTTAGACTCAATTGATTCTGTTGCCCCAGCCTCCCAATTAGCTGGGACTACAGGCACCTGTCACAATCACCGCCTCTTTTCAGGGAGGAGGTCTTGCTTTGGCTCAGGCTAGTCTCCAACCTGTTGGAGCTCAGGCAATCCACCCGCCTGGGTCTAGGATTACAGGTGGGAGCCACTGAGCACTATGTCATTTATTTGAAGACAGTGTACAGTGACTCATTGTTGTGCATGAAGAATTTTTTTTGTTTTTTGTGAAAATTTTTATATAGCATTAATTATTTTTGGAAGATGTTCAACGCACAGTAGGTTTAAACCTCTTTAAAGTGATTACATATGTATAACAATTGTTATAACAAATAAATGTTTTGTTGTTCTAATAAATACACAGGCGCTCATTTTGAAATTCGGCGCTCATTTTGAAATAACAAAGTTTTGAGGCTAAGCGCCTGTGGCTCGTGACTAAGGCACCAGCCACATATACCTGAGTTGGTGGGTTAGAATCTAGCCAGGGCCTGCCAAACAACAATGATGGCTGCAACCAAAAAATACCCGGGCTTTGTGGCAGGTGACTGTAGTCCCAGCTACTTGGGAGGCAGAGGCAGGAGAATCGCTTGAGCCCAGGAACTGTAGGTTGCTGTGAGCTGTGATGTAACAGCGCTCTACCCAGGGTTACAGCTTGAGGATCTGTCTCAAAAAAAAAAAGTTTTAGACTCATCCACAGATGATGCAATTCAACAAGACTTTGCCAATGAACAAAATCATAAATGTCAAAATCATCGAAAGCGAATGATGCCAGGTTATGCAGCAATACCGCACTGTGCCTGAAGTAGTAAGAGTGCAGTAGCTTGTACTGAACATGAACATGTTGTACAGTTCTGTCTCGATTTGAAATTGTGAAGTAGTGGGACACGATTACTTTGCAAATCCTAGTTTTGAAAAATTGTCAAGTTTGGTTATATCATTCCTGTATATTTCTTAAAGTATGAGTTCTTATTTACTTATTTTTACTGTTTTGTATTTGGCATTTTTTATTTTTATTACATAGTGTTCAATTAAAATGAACAAGTTTGGAGTAATGAAACAAGTATTAGAAGATGGCACTAGTGTGTTAAATACTGTTTCATCCGGTACCTGAGTGATTAAATTAAAAACAATTAGTTGTCAAAATAATAAAATATATTTAATATTTGGTTTCACATATAGTAAAGGAAGTCCACCATGTCCACATGCATAATTTGTGGGGAAACATTAACATTAGTATATTAATTTCTGTTTCCTAGCAGATTAAGGAGACATTTACAACCGAGATATTCCCACTTGTCTGAAAAGCTTATGAAAAATTTCAAATGATTTGCACTTAGTAATACTAAACAAGTAAATATATGGACCAAATATGCAATAAGATCAGCTAAAGCACAAGAAGGCAGTTACTCATTTGCAGAAATCATACCTGGAAAAATGAAATACCATACTATTGCATATCCCTTATTTTACCAGCCTGCTGGGCAATTGTTAAAAGAATAGATTTTTGGGAAAGGAAATTTTAAAAATTCTCCTTTCACATTTTAAAAATCTTTAGCATATTAAGAATTTATCTAAAAATATAAAATCTATGTACACAGCTATGATTTAATAAAAAAAACATTTGATCATATTCTCACCCAAAATCTTAATTTCAAAACTAAATAAACCACACATTATTACTTTAAAAAATAAAATAAAATAAAATAGTAAATAAAAATATAAAATTTCAAATAATATCTCTCTACAATGAAGTCCATGTCTGCAATCCCATTGTATGAATCTATGGTTGTCAGTGGTAAGCCCCAAGTTTTAGCATTCATTAGATGTTTCTATAAAGAAGAAATCCTAGAAGAGTTTTTATTTTGTCAACCACTCCAGATGACAACAAAGGGCCAAGGTATTTTCAATTTGATTGACAAATACTTTAATTTTAATCACTTGTCTTGGGATTCCTGAATAAGTATTTGTATGGCTGAAATGCTGTCTATTCCCACAGGAGTAAAGGGATTTGCTGCACTTGCACAAAAATAATCCAAAAATTTTATTGATACAGTTTTCTTACCTTTTTTGGGGGGGGGCACTGGGTGAGGGCCGGGTTTGAACCCACCAGGTCCGGTGGGTGGGGCGGGTACCTAACTACTTGAGCCACAGGCACTGGCCTTGACGTAGTTTTCTACTCAGAGAAATGCTGGCATCAAAATTATTAGTACCCAAATTTAAAAAGGTCATAGAAGGCACTGTTAAAATTATAAAAAATGTAAAAAGAGGGCGCCGCCTGTGGCTCAGTTGGTGGGGCGCCGGCCCCATATGCCGAGGGTAACGGGTTCAAGCCCGGCCCCGGCCCCGGCCCCGGCCAAACTGCAACCAAAAAATGGCCGGGCGTTGTGGCAGGCGCCTGTAGTCCCGGCTACTTGGGAGGCTGAGGCAAGAGAATCGCTTAAGCCCAGGAGTTGGAGGTTGCTGTGAGCTGTGTGAGGCCACGGCACTCTACCGAGGGCCATAAAGTGAGACTCTGTCTCTACAAAAAAAAAAAAAAAAGTAAAAAGAAGGGCATTGGAATCAAGATTATTTGCAGAAGTATGTTCCTCAATTGATGTTTCTCACATGAAGATTTTAGTGCATATGAAAATGAGATGGTTATTGCCAGGAAAAGTTCTATCAAGATTTTATCGGGGCGGCGCCTGTGGCTCAGTTGGTAAGGCGCCGGCCCCACATACCGAGGGTGGTGGGTTCAAACCCGGCCCCGGCTGAACTGCAACCAAAAAATAGCTGTGCGTTGTGGCAGTCGCCTGTAGTCCCAGCTACTCGGGAGGCTGAGGCAAGAGAATCGCTTAAGCCCAGGGGTTGGAGGTTGCTGTGAGCTGTGTGATTCCATGGCACTCTACTGAGGGCCATAAAGTGAGACTCTGTCTCTACATAAAAAAAAAATTCTATCAAGATTTTATGAATTAAAGGAAGTATCAACCTTTTGTAAAAGCAACATTCTAAATATCGTGGTTTTCTTCCTGATGAGTTTTGGTGTCATAAAGTCGCATTTCTTTCAGATTTATATCACTATTGGGATATTCTTAATGAGATTATTCAGGAAATCATGAAAATATTCTCACATCTACAGATAAAATCAATGCTTTCCAAGAAAAGTTACTGCTCTGGAAAAGGGAGGATTAAAAGAGAAAAAGCAATTGAAATGCTTAAAGTATAAGCTGGATAAAAATGTGATTGCACACATTTCACAAACTTTATATTTATTTATTTATTTATTTATTTTTTTAATTTTTTTATTGAATCATAACTGTATACAATGATATGATTATGGGGCATCATACACTCACTTCATAAACCAACTTTATATTTATTGTACACAAATTTTGAAAAAAAAATTTCCTGCAACTGTCCTTGACATACTATGTCTGGACTGAGTCAGAAGTCTGTTTCTTTTATGTGTGTCAGCCTATTCAAATATTACAGAAGAGGAAGAGTTGACAGCAATAAGAAATGACAGGTAATTGCAATTAAAATATTCAACAACAGATATTGCAACCTTTTGGTTATCTCTCAAGGTTGAACTTTGAAATAATACCAAAAAGCAATGGAAATATCTCTTCCATTCTCAATGTGATATTTGTGTGAAACAAATTTTTCTGCAATGGTAGTTTCAAAAACTATTGATTGCATCTAGAATCCTTGCAGGGAGATTTAAGAGTATACCTGCAAAGATTCTACCTTGCAATAGAGATATTGTAAAAACAGTCAACCTCAGGTATCTCATTAATGTTAAATTATAATTGAGAGAAAAATAAATAAATATAATAATATTTTTAAGAATGTTGGCATCTTTTTATTACAAAATTATAAATAATTTTAGGCTGGTGTATTGGCTCATGCTTGTAAACCTAGAATTTGGAAGGCTGGGGGGGGGGGGATGGATTGCCTGAGCTCACAGTTTGGAGACCATCCTGAGACTGAGCCAGCCCTCCTCTCTAAAAAGAGCAGGGTGTCATGGCGAGTGCCTGTGTTCCCAAGTACTTGGGAGGTTGAGGCAAGAGAATCACTGGAGTTCAAGAGTTTGAGGTTGCTGTCAGCTACTATGCCACAACATTCTTTGGAGGGCAACGATGTGAGTCAAAACAGATAAATAAATAAATACATAAATAGATAAATAAATAATTATTTTATAATTATTATAATATTATTATTATATAATAATAATATTATATAATAATATAATATATATTATTATATAATAATATATATTATATTATTATATAATATAATTATAAATATAATATATTATATTATAATAATAATATTATATAATATTATAATAATAATATTATTATATAATATTATAATAATATTATTATATAATATTATAATAATATTATTATATAATATTATATAATAATATTATAATTATTATATAATTATTTTTTGCCCTAGATAATGCATTTTGTTTCTCTCTGTGTGTGTGCATGAGTGAAAGTGTGTGTGTGTGTTATGACACAGAGTCTCATTCTGTCCTGGGTAGAATGCCGTCATGTCATCATACTTCATAGCAACCTCAAACTTTTACACTCACAGATCCTCTTGAGTACATGGGATGTCAGGCATACCCTGTTAAGCCAGTTTGGGTTTTGTCTATTTTCATTAGAGATGGTGACTCGCTTTTGCTGAGGCTTGTCATGAACTCCTGAGCTTAAGGAATCCACCTTCCTCAGCCTCCTAGTGTGCTAGGATCACTGGCAAGAGTCACTGCACCAGACCCCATTTTGTTTCTGTTAATGAAGAAAGCAAATAATGCATATTCTCTCTTTTTTTACCTTTTTAAACTTAATTTAAATGTGCCACAGAAGTTTAAAAAGTGTCTCCTGAAATAAAAAGGAGGTGAAAAATACTGCTCTTCCACGATTGCTGTAGCAGTCAATACCCTCAGGCAATTGGGCTAGAACTAGGTTCCTGGGTATAGAAATGTAGAGAAATACTCCACCAGTCAAAACTCTCTTTCAGGGCGGCACCTGTGGCTCAGTCGGTAAGGTGCCGGCCCCATATACCGAGGGTGGCGGATTCAAACCCGGCCCCGGCCAAACTGCAACCAAAAAATAGCCGGGTGTTGTGGCGGGCCCCTGTAGTCCCAGCTACTCGGGAGGCTGAGGCAAGAGAATCAGTTAAGCTCAGGAGTTGGAGGTTGCTGTGAGCTGTGTGAGGCCACGGCACGCTATAGACTGAGGGCCATAAAGTGAGACTCTGTCTCTACAAAAAAAAAAAAAAAAAAAACTCTCTTTCAAACTCCTGTACTAAAACTTCAACAGTGTCTTTATTTTTTCTATCAACATGCAACAGAAAGGGTTGGTGTAAATTAGGTATTCCCAAAGCCAGAGCATAGGTCTAGGCCTCCTTTAGTTCCTGAAAGGCTCTTTTTAGTTTCCTTTCACATATCAAGGCTTCATTTCTTGGCTCGGCACCAGCCACATACACTGAGGTTGGTGGGTTTAAACCTGGCCTGGGTTCAAACAATGACAACTGCAACAAAAAATAGCTGGGCATTGTGGCGGGTGCCTATAGTCCCAAGTACTTGGGAGGCTGAGGCAAGAGAATCACTTAAGCCCAAGACTTTGAGGTTGCTGTGAGCTGTGATGCCATACCACTCTACTGAAGGAGACATACTGAGTCTCTGTCTTAAAAAAAAAAAAAAAAAAAAAAAAAAAGGGCGGCGCCTGTGGCTCAGTCGGTAAGGCGCCGGCCCCATATACCGAGGGTGGTGGGTTCAAACCCGGCCCCGGCCAAACTGCAACCAAAAAATAGCCGGGCGTTGTGGCGGGCGCCTGTAGTCCCAGCTACTCGGGAGGCTGAGGCAAGAGAATCGCTTAAGCCCAGGAGTTGGAGGTTGCTGTGAGCTGTGTGAGGCCACGGCACTCTACCGAGGGCCATAGAGTGAGACTCTGTCTCTACAAAAAAAAAAAAAGACTTTTTACCTTATGTTTCATATGAGAGTTTTCCTATTTTGCCTAAACAAGGGATCCAAATTCTGTGATATTTAGGTATTCCCAGAAATTCTCTTACATGTTTTGTAGTAGTTAGGGTATTTAGGGAGCACAGGGTCTGAACTATCCTTGAGGACATTTATTGTTGTCCTGGGATTGTCAAAAAAAACCAATCAGGTCCATTCTAGCATATGTAACTGAGATTTGTCCTTTGCAACCTTAAAGCTTTTCCTTCCCAAGAACTCCAGAGTCAGGTATGTGTTCCCTGGTGTTTGGTACTAAGTGTCAAGGAATGGTTACTGGTACCAAAACAATGGAACAAATGAGCAGACCAAGAAGATACAAGCATGTAAAAGCATAGTACTCTCCAGAAAAGGAAGACATTTACCTTCTGAAGTGGAGAAGATCCTGGGTTGAATAAGATTTTTCCCCTTTATGTTGATTTCTCAATTTTTTTTTTTTTTTTTTTTGAGTCAGAGTCTCAAGCTGTCACCCTGGGTAGAGTGTCAGCAAATAGCAACCTTCAACTCATGGGCTTAAGCAATTCTCTTGCCTCAGCCTCCCAAGTAGCTGGGACTACAGGCTCCTGCCACAATGCCCGGCTATTTTTTGGTTGTAGTTGTCATTGTTGTTTGGCAGGCTGATGCTGGATTCGAACCTGCCAGGCCTGGTGTATATGGCTGGTGCCATAGCTGCTTGAGTTATAGGTGCTGAGCCTGATTTCTCAATACTTTGTTAGGGAGTGAGTCTAAAATATACATAACTTTTTTTTTGGAAAAGGGGAGACATATCTAGAATGGAGAGTCCTCCCATGTTCTATCCCTGTAAGGTAA
The DNA here is from genome assembly GCF_027406575.1 of Nycticebus coucang. Lineage (NCBI taxonomy): Eukaryota > Metazoa > Chordata > Mammalia > Primates > Lorisidae > Nycticebus > Nycticebus coucang. The sequence goes on along the minus strand of NC_069799.1, from coordinate 20,610,745 downwards.
TTTCCAGATGTTGTTATGGGTATTTGTAAAGTGTCATAAAATTGGTGTGTGTAAGTTTTACTATGTTAATGAAAATTGGTCACTTGAAAATACTGTCACCTAACTTGTATGCATGCTCCAAAGACCCCATTTTATGGCATTGGCCATATGTTTACTTTGTGGACTCTCTACCTTGGAAACTCACTTTTTTTAATTAATTTATTTTTTTATTGTTAAATCATAGCTGTGTACATTTGTGCAATCAAGGAGTACAATGTGCTGGTTTCATAAACAATCTGAAATATTCTCATCAAACTGTTCAATGTAGCCTTCATGGGATTTTCTTAGTTATTTCATGTAGACATTTGTATTCTGCATTTAGTAGGTTTTGCCTGTAACCATTCTAAGATGCACAGTAGCTGTGGCCCCACCCCTTATCCTCCCTCCACCCTGACTTCCCCCCTCCCTTCCTCTGCCTTGGCCCTTTCCCCATATTCTTGTGCTATAGTTTGGTTATAGCTTTCATATATGAAAGCTATAAATTAGCTTCATAGTAGGGCTTAGTACATTGGATACTTTTTCTTCCATTCTTGAGATACTTTGCTAAGAATATCTTCCAGCTCCATCCATGTAAGCATAAAAGAGGTAAAGTCTCCATCTTTCTTTAAGGCTGCATAATATTCCATGGTATACATGTATCAAAATTTGATAGTCCATTCGTGGGTCCATGGGCACTTGAACTTCTACCATGACTTAGCAATTATGAATTGGGCTGCAATAAACATTCTGGTACAGATGTCTTTGTTATATTGTGATTTTTGGTCTTCTGGGTATATACCTAGTAAAGACATTATAGGATCGAATGGCAAGTCTATTTTTAGATCTCTAAGTTTTCTCCAAACATTCTTCCAAAAGGAACGTATTAGTGTGCCCTTTTCTCCGCATCCACTCCAACATCTCTGGTTTGGGGATTTTGTTATGTGGTCTACTCTTACTGGGGTTAGGTGATATCTCAAAGTAGTTTTGATTTGCATTTCTCTGATGATTAAGGATGATGAGCTTTTTTTCATGTGTCTGTAGATTGTGCATCTGTCTTCTTTAGAGAAGTTTCTCTTCAAGTCCTTCACCCACCCAGAGATGGGATCACTTGTTCTTTTCTTGCTAATACTTTTTTTTTTTTTTTTTTGTAGAGACAGAGTCTCACATTATGGCCCTTGGTAGAGTGCCGTGGCCTCACGCAGCTCACAGCAACCTCCAACTCCTGGGCTTAAGCGATTCTCTTGTCTCAGCCTCCCAAGTAGCTGGGACTACAGGTGCCCGCCACAACGCCTGTCTATTTTTTTTTTTTTTTTTGCAGTTTGGCCGGGGCCGGGTTTGAACCCACTACCCTCGGTATATGGGGCCGGTGCCTTACCAACTGAGCCACAGGTGCCGCCCTTTGCTAATATGTTTGAGTTCTCTGTGGATTCTGGTTATTAAACCTTTATTGGAGGTATAATCTGCAAATATTTTCTCCCATTCTGAGGGCTGTTTGCTTGCTTTACTTACTATGTTCTTGGCTGTGCAGAAGCTTTTTAGTTTGATCAGGTCCCAGTAATACATTTTTGATGCTGCTTCAATTGCCTGGGGAGTCCTCCTCATAAAATATTCACCCAGGCCGATTCCTTTAAGAGTTTTCCCTGCGCTTTCTTCAAGTATTTTTATAGTTTCATGTCTTAAGTTTAAATCTTTTATCCAGTGAGAGTCTATCTTAGTTAATGGTGAAAGGTGTGGGTCCAGTTTCAGTCTTTTACAGATCACCAGCCAGTTCACCCAGCACCATTTTCTAAATAGGGTATCTTTTCCCCACTGAATGTTTTGAATTGGCTTGTCAAAGGTTAAAAAATGGTAAGTAGCTGGATTCATCTCTTGGTTCTCTGTTCTGTTCCAGACATCTACTTTGTTTTTGTGTCAGTACCATGCTGTTTTGATCACTATCAATTTATAGTACAGTCTCAGGTCTGGTAGTGTGATTCGTCCTGCGGTGTTTTTATTGCTGAGTAATGTTTTGGCTTTTCTGATTCCATATAAAACGAAGTATTAGTTTTTCAAGATATTTAAAATATAACAATGGAGCTTTGATAAGAATTGCATTAAAATTATATATTGCTTTGGGTAGTATAGACATTTTAGCAATGTTGATTCTTTGTTTTTTTATTTTTTTATTAAATCATAGTTGTGTACATTGGTATGATCATGGAGCAATGTTAATTCTTTTGTTTGTTTTTTTCCATAAATGGACATTTATTTATTTTTTTTATTGTTGGGGTTTCATTGAGGGTACAATAAGCCAGGTTACACTGATTGCAATTGTTAGATAAAGTCCCTCTTGCAATCATGTCTTTCCCCCATAAAGCAATGTTGATTCTTCCCAGCCATGAGCATGGTATGTTTTTCCATTTGTTAACATCTTCAGCTATTTCTTTTCTTAAAGTTTCATGGTTCTCTTTATAGAGATCTTTCATGTCCTTTGTTAGATAAACTCCCAGATATTTCATCTTCTTTGGCACTACTGTGAAAGGAATAGAGTCCTTGACTGTTTTTTCAGCTTGGCTATTGTTGGTATATATAAAGGCTACAGATTTACAGGTGTTGATTTTGTAGCCTGAGACATTGCTGTATTCCTTGATCACTTCTAAAAGTTTTGTAGTAGAATCCCTAGTGTTTTCCAGATACACGATCATATCATGTGCAATGAGTGAAAGTTTGATCTCTTCTGACCCTATGTGGATACCCTTGATCGCCTTTTCTTCCCTAATTGCAATGGCTAAAACTTCCATTACAATGTTAAAGAGCAGTGGAGACAATGGGCAACCTTTCCTGGTTCCTGATCTGAGTGGAAATGATTTCAATTTAGCTCCATTCAATATGATATTGTCTGTGGGAATGCTATAGATGGCCTCTATTAGTTTAAGAAATGTCCCTTCTATAAGGGATGCTGGATATAATCAAAAGCTTTTTCTGCATCAATTGAGAGAATCATGTGGTCTTTATTTTTTAGTTTGTTTATGTGCTGAATTACATTTATAGATTTACATATATTGAACTAGCCTTGAGACCCTGGGACAAATCCCACTTGGTCATGGTGTATAATTTTTTTGATGTGTTGTTGGATTGTGTTTGTTAGGATCTTATCAAGTATTTTTGCATAAATATTCATTAGTGATATTGTTCTATAATTTTCTTTTCTTTTCGGGTCTTTCCCTGGTTTAGAGATTGAGGTGACGTTTGCTTCATAGAATGTGTTGCATAGTATCTCTTCTTTTTCTATATTTTGGAAGAGGTTTAGTAATATAGGTTCTAGTTCTTCTTTAAAGGTTTGGTAGAATTCTGATGTAAAACCATCTATCTGGTCCTGGGCTTTTTTTTTTTAGGGAGATTTTTTATAGTTGATGCTATTTCAGAACTTGATATAGGCCTGTTCAACATTTCCACTTTGTTCTGGCTAAGTCTTGGTAGGTGGTGTACTTCCAAGTATTTCTCGATGTCTTTCAGATTTTCATATTTCTGGGAGTAAAGTTTATTGTAATATTAGTTAAGGATTTTTTGAATTTCTAAGGAGTCTGTTGTTATTTAATCTTTACCATTTCTGATTGATGAAATTAGAGATTTTACTCTTTTATTACTGGTTAGGTTGGCCAAATGTTCATCTATTTTATTGACCTTTTCAAAAAACCAACTTTTGGATTTATTTATCTGTTGTATAATTCTTTTGTTTTCCATTTTATTTAAGTCTGCTCTGATTTTGGTTATTTCTTTTCTTCTGCTGGGTTTTGGGTTGGAATGTTCTTCCTTCTCTGGTTCGTTGAGATGTCCCATTAAGTTATTAACTTCCTCTCTTTCCGTTTGACTTAGGAAGGCTTGCAGTGCTATAAATTTCCCTCTTAGGACTGCCTTTGAAGTATCCCAGAGGTTCTGATAATTCATGTCTTGATTGTTGTTTTGTTCCAAAAATTTGGTCAATTCCTTCTTAATCTCGTCTATATCCCATCTATCCTTCAGCATAAGGTTATTTAGCTTCCATGTTCTTGCATGGGTATGCAGATTCCTGTTGTTATTGAGTTCAACTTTTATTCCATGATGGTCTGAGAAGATGCAAGGAATAATTTCTACTTTTTAAAATTTGCTGAGGTTAGATTTGTGGCCTAGGATGTGGTCGATTTTGGAGTATGTTCCATGGGCTGATTAGAAAAATGTGTATTCAGTTTTTTTGGGATGAAATGTTATGTGGATAACATTTATGTTATGCTGAATGGTTAAGTTTAAATCTAAGATTTCTTTGCTTAGCTTCTTTTTGAAGGATCTATCCAGCACTGCTAAAGGGGTGTTAAAATCTCCAACAATATGGAACTGGAGGAAATCAAGTTGCTCATGCCTATTAGAGTTTCTCTTATAAATTGAGGTGCGTTCTGGTTGGGTGCATAAATATTACTAATTGAAATCTCATCATATTGAGTATTATCTTGAACAAATATGAAGTGTCCATCCTTATCCTTCCTTACTTTTGTTGGTTTAAATCCTATTGCATCTGCAAAAAGGGTTGCAACTCCTGTTTTATTCTGCTTTCCATTTGCCTGGAGTATAGATCACCATCCCTTCACCTTGAGTCTATATTTGTCTTTTAAAGTGAGATGTGATTCTTGGATGCAGCAGATATATGGTTTGAGTTTTTGTATCCAGTCAGCTGACCTGTGCCTCTTTAGAGGACAATTTAAACCATTCACATTAATTGAGAATATTGATAAGCCTTTGAAGAGTCCAGTGGACATTTTTAATCCTTTTGTGACTGTGGAAGTTGGAATTTGATCAAAATTTTCTAGGTGGGTTTACTTTTGTGGTGGAGCATTATGCTGGTCTTTATGGAGGATAGGTCTGAGAATAACCTGGAGAGCTGGTTTAATTGAGGCAAATTTCTTCACCATGTGAATGTCATTAAAGTGAAACTCAGAAATATTGAAGACATCTAGTCTTGAAACTTCATATTATTGTATTCCTTTGTATGAACAGATTCCTTGAATCAGTTTAGTGTTTTTATTTTATGTTTATCTGGGTATCATTATTTTGAATAAGAATTTGAAACTTTGTATATAATTTAACTACATGTAGGGTTTGATTAAAACATAAATCAGCCATACATTTATCACCAGTAAAATTGTCAATGTTAGTCTGCGTGTACTGTGTGTTTTTGTAGGGACTGAAGACCCCATTCTTGACAAGGGAAACACCCACAGAAAAAGGGAAAAATGAAAAAGTAAGCTGAGTGCGTTGTAACAAAGGAAAGTCGGCTAGTTTTCCTTTAAACCAGCTTCTGCTAAATTTCTTATCTGAGCAATTTCCTACTTCTCCTTGAACTCTGGCCTATTGGGGATATAGCTTCCTAACACCCCTGTTGGTTCTGGAAACACTCTGAAGAATAATGGCTATAGAAGAAGCTGTGGAAGGGCTGACAAGATACATTAACTAGGCCATTTTCTGCCCAGTGAACAGTTAAAGCAAATACCCATTGTGGAGATTTGTATTTGGCTGGGGCAGAGATCAAGGGAATAGCTCAAGCCCTGAAATATGGGTAGGAAGGCTTATATTTTTTATTACAGAGGAAGACCCTCTGTGGTGGTGATGAGAGGAAAATCCCTCTTCTACTGATTATTCAGAGGAGATTGACACCAGTGATGTCTCACTCCACAGTGAACTAGTGGGAGAATCTATATGTGTGACCTCAGACCGAAGGCTGCCCCCACACAAGGCTCAGGTTTTGGATTTCTCAAGGCTGCTCAAATCCTTAAAGTTAAAGATTACAGAAACAATATGCTCACTTTGAGAAACTGCTGGCAACTTTGTTCCCTTCCTCAGCTTGTCCTTTGGGCTAATGAGCAAATAGCCTTCAATAAAAACTGAGTGGAACTGACACTCGGGGCCACCTGTCAGAACCCCAGATGTAGGCGGTGGTCCCATGGATTCCCACCTTTGAAAATTCAATTCCAGGGTTGGTGCCTGTAGCTGAGCAGCTAGGGTTCCAGCAACATACATTGGAGCTTGTGGGTTCAAATCCAGCCTGAGCCTGCCAAACAAAAATGACAACTACAACCAAAAAATAGCCGGGCGTTGTGGTGGGTGCCTGAACTCAGCTACTTGGGAGGCTGAGACAAGAGAATCTCTTAAGCCCAAGAGTTTGAGGTTGATGTGAACTGTGATGCCATGGCCCTGAGAGTGACATAGTGACACTCAAAAAAAAAAAAAAGAAAAGAAAAGAACAGAAAATTCTGTTCTGTCTTGTCTCTTTCTTTCTCATTGTTTCTATCTTTCTATTTCTTCAGTCAGTTGCCTCCAGATCCACAGGTCTTAACAGACCCTGCCCCTGGGTCAGGACCCCAGCAGACTTGGTTCATGGCTTACCTCAAAAATTTATTTGTTTTTTTGGCTTTTTCAAATGGTTGTTTTAGTCTTTCCAGGTGAGTGAATCATAGAAATAAGTCAGCACTTCTGTTATGGAGTCTAAATATATTCATCTTGTTTTTATTGATTCATCTGTATTATGTTTGTGTAAGAGTAACACTTGTAAATTAAAGGTAATTTTTAGAAAGTTTTATAACTCTGTTTCCCTTTTAGTTCTCATTTAACAAATCTTTATGGTAGAAACTTATAGTATAAAATTTGACATTGTAAATGTTTTAATTGTACAGTTTACCACTGTCAAGTATATTCACTTTCTGTAGAAAATACTTCTAGAATTTTTACGTCTTGCAAAACACAAACTCAATATCTGTTAAATAAACAACTGCTAATTTTACCCTCTCTCAGGTCCTTGACAAACACCATTCTAATTTCTGTTTCTATGAATTTGACTACTTAAGATATCTCATATATTTGGAATCATATACTCTCCTTTGCTTTCTTACTACCTTATGTCAATTAATATAATATGTTTCAAGGTTTATTTTTAAGATAGCAGGCCACAGGATTTCCATTTTAAATAATGAGTAATATGCCACAATAATGTTTTTTACAAGTTTCAGGACATGTGGGTTGCTTCTTTTTAACTTTTTTGAATAATGCTGCAATGAGCATTAAGTGTACAAATATCTTTTCCAGGTCTTGCGTTGCATGCTTTGGATAAATATTCAGAAGTGAAATTGTTCGGTGATATACCAATTCCATTTTTAATTTCTAGAATCATCCATATATTTTTTTTTATAGTGTGTACCTTTGTTTTTTTTCCCTAAAAGTATGCAGGGGTTTCAGTTTCTCTACATTATTACAGGACTTTACAATTTCATAATTGTCATTCCAAGGGGTGTGAAATGATAATTCATATTGATTTGATGTGACTTTCTCTAAAGATTAGTAATTTTTGAAGATTTTTTCATATGCCTCTTGCATTTGTATTTCTTATTGGCAGAAATGCCAGATCAATTCATTGTCCATTTTTTAATCAAGTTATTAACTTTCTGTTCCAAAATTTTGGTCATTGTTTATTTTATCTGAATGTTAACTCTTATTAAATAGGTAAATTACATTTGTTTTTACCCATTTTTAGGAAGAATTTTTACTACACTCAATGTTCTTGGTGATGTGCAGAAATTTCAAAGTTTGATGTAATCTTAGTTTTCTCTTCTTTATTTTATTTTATTTTAATTATTTGTGGTTTTTGGCCGGGGCTGGGTTTGAACCCGCCACATCCTGGCGCCCTACTCCTTGAGCCACAGGCGCCACCTTCTTCTTTATATTTTTGCTTATGCATTTGTTGTCACTTCCAAAAAAAAAGTCCCAGGGCCAATATCATGATCTTTCCCTTAAATTTTCTTCTAAGAGTTTGACACTTGTATTTCTTATGTTCTAGTATTTAGTACATTTAAGTTATATTCTATATGTAGTGCAAAAGCGGGTCTAATTTCATTTTTCTCTCACATAGATATTTAACATTCCTAAACATTTATTGAAATGATTTTTCATTATCATTTCTACTTTTTCCATTTGTGTTCATGGGTATTTTGGGGGATGCAATGTATACATCCCCCAAAATACCCATGAAGTGTTCATTTCTGAGCTCTCTTCTGTTTCATTGTAATTTTTAAATCTTTTTTTCTATTCTAGAGAATGCATTTCTTTGTTTTTTTTTTTTTTTTGAGACAGAGGCTCAAGCTGTCACCCTGAGTAGAGTTCAATGGCATCCTAGCTCACAGCAACCTTCAAATCCTGGGCTCAAGTTTCTGCTTCCACCTCCCAAGTAGCTGGGACTACAGGTGCCCACCACAATGCCTGGCTATTTTTTGCTTGCAGTCATCATTGTAGTATGGCGGGCCCAAGCTAGATTCTAACCCGCCAGCTCAGGTGTATGTGGCTGGTGCCTTAGCTGCTTGAGCCACAGGCACCGAGCCTGTTTGCATTTTCATAGTTGATTTATATCAAGAAGAGGAATGCCTCTTTGTTCTTTTTTTAAAAAGTTAGATTAATATAAGCATATACAATTAGATTACATTGTTTGCATTTGTTAGGTAAAGTTCGAGTAGTAGTTGAGCCCTTTACCTGGGAGGTATTCCATATACCCCCTAGATTGTGCCCATTAGGTGAGAACTTAGCCAGCCTTCTTCCTATTCTTTTCCACCATCCTCTTTTCTCCTCTTCCTCTCTTGAATTTGTGTTTTTCTCTTATGTTTGCATGTAGTTGTTCATCTACTAATTTCAAATTAGTATTAAGTACATTAGATGCTTGTTTTTCCATTCTTGTGATAATTTACTTTGGAGGATATCCTCCAAATCTATTCAGATAAATACAAAAGATGTAAATTCTCCATATTTCTTTATGCTTGAATAGTAATCCATAGTATACATATGTCACATTTTATAATTCTTTTCTTTTTTTTTTTTTGGCAGTTTTGTATGGTGCTGGGTTTGAACCCTCCACCTCTAGCATATGGGGCCAGCGTCCTACCTCTTTGAGCCACAGGCGCCACCCCATATGTCACATTTTATTAATCCATTCATGATTTGATGGGCATTTGGGTTAATTCCACATCTTGGCGATTGTGAGTTGAGATTCAATGATCATTCTAATTCAAATATTTTTATGGTAAAATAATTTGTTTTCCTTTGGGGTAGATATGCAGAAATGGGAATGCAGCATTAAATGGACAGTCCACTTTTAATTCTGGAGCATTCTCTATACTTTTTCCATAGTTGTCAATTTGCTTTAATGTGTCCTTAACTATGCAGGATATTTTTGGCTCATCAGATCCCATTTATTTATTTTGTTGTTGTTACAATTACTAATGAGGTCATCTTCTTAAAATATTTCTACGGGCTGATATTATTCAGAGTATTCGTATATTTTCTTCTAGAGTTTCTATCATTTTATGTCTTACATTTAAATCTGTTGTCTATCAGATTCAATTTTTATAATTGGTGAGAGATGAATGTTTTGTTTCAGTCTTTACATATGGCTAACCTGTTTTTCTAACACCAGTTTTTCTAACACCATTTATTAAGTAGAGATTATTTTCCCCAGCGTATACTTTTGTTTTGTTTATTTGTTTTGTTCTCAACCTGTGGGTCGTAAACCCTTTGTTTAATTTGTAACAATGAGCACATTAGGACAAGGTTGAGAACCAGTAGCATAGATGATGTTATGAGGCTGGTTTCATCTTTAGGTGTTCTATTCTGTTCCATGCATGTATGTCTCCACTTTTGTGTCAATGCCATGTTGTTTTGATTATCACAGATTTGTAGTATAACCTGAAGACTGGCAAAATGATACCTGCACATTTGTTTTTATTTCTTAAAATTGTGTTCACTATTCAGGGTTTCTTCTGACTGCATATGAAATGAAGAATTATATTTTCAAGTTCTTCAAACTATGATACTGGGGTTTTCATGGGGATTGCATTAAATAAGTCAATAACTTTGGGTCGTATAGACATTAACAAGATTAATTCTTCCCAGCCATAAGAATGGTACGTTCTTCCATTTATTCATCTCTTCTGCTATTTCTTTTCTTAGTATTTTCTTGTTCTCTCTGTAGAGATCTGTCACATCTTTTAGGTATATTTCATATTCTTTGAAGCTTCTTTGAAAAGTATCATGTCTTACATTTGATTCACAGCTTGACTGTTATTGTGTATATGAAAGCTACTGATTTTTGGACATTGCTTTTAAATCTCGAGAGATTACTGTATTGCTTGATCACTTCTAGGAAGTGTAGTTGAGTCCCTAAAGTTTTCTAAAGATAAGATTATATCACCAACAAAGAACAAAAGTTTAACCTTCTCTGTCCCCATTTCGATACACTTGATACAATTCTCTTCCCTGATTATGTTAGCTAGGATTTCCTGGGCTATGTTAAATACTAGTGGCAATAGTGGACATCCTTGTCTGGTTCCAGTTGTAAGTGAAAATGCTTTCAGTTTTACTCTATTCAGTAAAATGTTAACTGTGGGTTTGTCATAGATGACTTAAACTGTCTTAAACTGTCAGTTTAAGAAATTTCTATCTATGCCTATTTTCTTAAGTGTTCTTTTTAGAAAAGAGAGCTAAATTTTGTCATATGCTTTTTCTCCATCTATTGAGGGGATCATATGGTCTTTGTTTTTGATGCTATTTATGTGACAAATTATACTTATAATTTTACATATGTTGAACTAAATTTGTGTACATGGGATAAAGACCACCTGATCATTTTATATATATCTTTGTGTATATATATAGATACACACACATATATATGTGTATATACATATATACACACACCTGTGTTCTTTTTTTTAAGTCTTCACTTATCTGTTTTATATAACAAAAATTATTTGTTGAGTGTCTAATAATTGATTTTCTTTGAAACAATGCTTAATTATAGTACAGAGTTTTGACTTGATATTTGTATCCACTGGGCCTTTTGGCAAACATCCATTGTAGATTCTAAAGTTTGTAGTCACAAACTCTAACCTTTATGCTGAGTTAAACGGAAAATGGCTGCCATTTCCATAAACCTTAATTAAAAAATATGAATTACAATGTTTGAAGTGCACAGTCTTAATCAGAAGGATTACTTTCTTTTTTTTTTTTTTAATTTTAGCTTGCTTGTTCATTCTTCTTCGTACTCTTTTTTTTGTTGTTGTTCATTTTCTTCTTCCTCTGGCTATGCTTTTTTCCCATTGCCTCCCCAGTACTGGGATTACAGACGCCTTCCCACAACGTCTGGCTGTTTTTTACGTTGTAGTAGAGACAGGGTCTTAACTCTGGCTCACTGCTGCTCATACTGGTCTGGAACCTCTGAGCTCAGGCAATTCACCCGCCTTGGCCTCCCACAGCACTGGGACTACAGGCCTGAGTGTGTGGGTTATAGTGTATATTCACTGTTTTCTGTTTTTGGACATCTGCTTTCCCAGAGCACTGATGATGTCTGCTATCTCTTTTTCAAGTTTTGTCTTGGGGCTTCAGTATCTTCCTTTGGCAAATAATGTTACTAATCCACAAAGCAACAGTCTTGAACTCCTGGCCTCCAGGAATCCTCCCTCCTCAGTTTCCGAACAGCACGGACTGCATCCATCTTACCTTTTTATTTATTTTTTTTCCTTCTTTTTTTTTTTTTTGTAGAGACAGAGTCTCACTGTACCGCCCTAGGGTAGAGTGCCGTGGTGTCACACGGCTCACAGCAACCTCTAACTCTTGGGCTTACCGGATTCTCTTGCCTCAGCCTCCCAAGCAGCTGAGACTACAGGTGCCCGCCACAATGCCCAGCTATCAGCTTACCTTTTTAAAAATAAAAATGTCTAGGTAGAATTTGTCAACATTTATAATATTAGACATGGAATTTCAGAATTTAACGAACTCTCAGTCCCAACATTTTTTATTCCTGACAAAAATTCATAATTCTTAAATCTGAAACTGGTTTGATAACTTTTCCAGACATACAAAGTAGGAAACAGTCCGTAGACCTTGCAAAGAGCAGCAGCTTGTCTTTGTACCGCATTTTGTTTCAAATTAAGAAAGGAAGCTGATTTCGTCCATTTTTAAATTTTAAATTACACAGAATAGTCACACAATGAACAATGCTATTTCTGTTTGTACATAAAGGAAAACTGACACATGGGTAAAGTTTCCTTGCTTAGCCGAGTAGTGATTCTTCGTGAATTCTTCTTCCCTGTCCGGTCCTTTCTCTGTTAAGACCAACTGAAAACAACCTACAGTCCACGCGAGGTCCTCACCATCACAGAGGCTCCGTGCCTGTAGTACAAGGACATCTGTGCTCTCTAGCGGCTTTCAGTTTAAGACATAGTGACGTCCAATTCCGGCTCAAATTCAGCTGGGACGGCATACAAATTGGGGCTTCACAGGGAGCAAGGCTTTCTCGCGTCCGCGGGAGTCCGAAGACCAGGCAGGCGGAGGTTGTCCTTGCCACGCGGGCTGCGGGGCGTGGCTGGGGAGCAGGTGAGGCGGCTGCGGGCGGGCGCGTGTGAGCGAGGGCAGGCTGGACGCTGGGGGCTCCGCCAGGGGAGCGGGAGGCCCGGCCAAACTATCCTCCCTGGGGCAGCGCGCAGCGTGGCGGAAGGCCGCTGTGCCGGGACGGTCGTCGCGCGCGGTCAGGGCAGGCCGGACCGGCGAGGCACCGCTCGCCGCGCCGGGTCGTGGCAGTCGGGCCGGCGGCGGCTGAGAAAGGCAGAGACTCGGCCGGGACGCGCGGGGAGGATTCGGCGGCGGCGGCGGCGGTGGCGCGGGGCTGCTGGAGACCGTGGCGGCCAGGCGCGGGTGATCCGCGGGGATTGTCGCAACGGCAGCCCGGGAGGTGAGAAGGACGCGGGGACCGTTATCACCGACTCCCACACCTGTATTCTATTTGCTAGGATTTTGAATATTGTTGGATTGTATTCATTCGTGAAATTGGTGTGTGTGTGTGTGTGTGTGTGTGTGTGTGTGTTTCTTAATGGGTCCTTTTTAAGGTTTTGGTATTAGGAAGATACTTGCTGCAGAGGATGAATTGGGAGTGTTCTTTCTTTCTCAATGTTTTTGAATGGATTCTGCAGCATAGGTATGAGCTCTTCTTTGAATGTTTGTTTAAATTCTGGTGTAAAATCATCTGGTCCAGGACTTTTTTTGTTGTTAGAAGCTATTTTATTTTTGCAATTACTGTGCCTGATATTGGTCTGTTCAAGAGTTCTAATTCTTCCCGGTTAAGTCTAGGTAGATAGTATGAGTCCAGGTATTAATCCATTTCCTCCACAATGTTAAATTTCTGGGCATAGCAATTTTTGTAGCAATCAGAGATAATCTCTTGTATTTCTGTGACATCTATTGTTATTTTCCCTCTTTCATTTCTCAGTGAGGTTATTAGAGATCTTACTTTTCTGTTTCTAGTTAGACTAGCCAAAGTTTTATCATTTTTTTATTTTTATCAATTTTATTTTTTATTTTATTTATTTTAAGGAACCAACTTTTAGTTTTCTTAATCTCCTGAATGGTTCTTTTGTTCTCAATTTCATTTTCTTCTGCTCTGATTTTGGTTCTTTCCTTCTGATAGGTTTTGGATTGGATGGCTCTTTCTTTTCCAGGTCCTAGAAATGATGCATTAGATTGTTGATTTGTGCCTTTTATAATTATTGGCTGTGGGCATGTAATGCAATAAATTTCCCTCTTATGACTGCTTTCTCAGTATCCCAGAGGTTTTTCATCATCATTTTGTTTAACAGATCTAATGATTTTCTCCTTTATCTTCTCCTTGAAATAGTTGTGTTTCACATAAGATCATTTAGTTTTTATGATTTTGGGAATGAAAGTTTTTGTTGGAAATGAGTTTGACCTTGTTTCCATAGTAGTCTATAAGATACAAGGTATAATTTCTATTCTTTTAAATTAGGCGAGGTTTGATTTGTGTCCTTGGATATGGTCAGTTTTGGAAAATTATTCATGAGCTAATGAGAAGAATGTGTATTTGGTAATATTGGGGTGGTATGTTTTGTAGGGTCATGTTAAAGTCCATTGTTTCTTTGTTCAGTTTGTGTTTGGAGGGTCTGTCCAGTTCTGTCAATAGGGTGTGAAGTCCCCAGAAATTATGCTGTTATAGGATACTATATTGTTCAGACTTGTTAGAGTTCATTTTGTAAATCTGGAAACATTTAATTAATTTGGGTGCATAAATACTTAGGATTGAGATGTCTTCTGGTATTGTTCCCTTGACCAGTATATAGTGTACTTCATTTTTATCATTCCTTATCTTTTGTGGTTTGAAGCCCAATGTATCTTGAAATTGTGACCCCTGCTTTCTTTTGATTTCCGTCTTCCTGAAATATTGATTTATAATCCCTCACCCTGAGTCTTGTTTTGTCCTTAGCTGTTAGATATGTTACCTGAGGACAGCGCACAGTTGGCTTGTGCTTTTGATCCAGTCAGCTGGTCCGTGTCTCATCAGTGGGCAATTCAAGCCATTCACGTTTATTTTTTTGGTTTTTTTTGGGGGGGTGTTAATGGTTTATTATGATTTATAAGTGTCATTTTAAAAACATCAGTTGGTTTAAACCATGTAGAAATAAGTATGCAAAAAATCTGCAAAACAAAACATATTTAAGTAGATAGATTATCTGAAATTCCAGATTGCTCTGTCATTTCATTATTATGCTATGGCAGCCAAGTAATCCTTAACTTCAGTTGGAGTAAGCCTCCTAAATCCAGCTTCGTTGCACATTCCAACTTCTATGTTATCTTCTGTCATTTGCCCTTCAAAGCTTTCCTTTAGGGTTAAGATAGCTGTATGAATAGCATCTTCAAGTTCCAGATCTTCATTATATCTTTTCTCAAGGAAAGTTTTCCCATTTACGTAGTTCTTTCCCATTGCTGGGGCTTTCCAGGCAAAGTATGCTCCAGATGGGTCTGACTGAAATAAATATGGTCGTCCCTCATTCCAACCACAAATAAGTAAAGAAACTCCAAATGGAGGGACACCACCTGATTGGGTATATTCCTGAATCACAAAAGCTACTCTCTGTACCAGCTGAGCTGTGGGAATGGATTCTTGGTAAACGAGATAGTACTGCTGAGCTAGTTTTCAAGCTCTATGCACAAGTAATCTGGGCCCATGCTGCTGTACACCAAACCTATGTGCTTGGTAATTGGTTCCACTTTGTGTACACTTCGTTCATCATACAGAATGGATTTCTGTTTCTTCTCAGTTGCTAATACCACACCATTTGCAGTTTTAATTCCCACTGAAGGGGCTCCTCCTGCTATATCAGCCAATGCATATTCAATCTGAACAACTTTACCAGATGGGCTGAATGTTGTCAGCGAAAAGCTGTACCCATGCTCCACGATCTTTACCCCCATTCACATTTATTGAGAAATTAATAACTATGATGGATTTGTGTTTGTCTTCTTTTGTAAAGCTTGCCACCTATATTTATCACTCCTACCATTGAGGAAGCTAGGCTTTGACCTTTAATTTCTTTGCTTGTGGTACATTGTTATGTTTGATGTGTAATATTACTCTGGAATACTTCCTGGAGAGGTGGTCTTATAGTGGCAAATTTCTTCAATGATTGCTCGCAAGGAAAACATTTGATATATCCATTCAACATGAAACTTCGTTTTGTAGGATACAGAATCCTAGGCTGGAAGTTGTTGTGTTTGAGTATATTGAAAATGAGAGTCCTATCTATTCTAGCTTGTTATTTTTCAGCTGTGAAATCTGCTGTCACTCTGATGGAATTGCCCTTGTAGGTCACCTGGTGCTTATCCCTGTTGGCCTTCAAAATTTTCTATTTCATTTTGGCCAAGTTTTTTACAATGTGTCTAGGAGATGCTCTGGTTGAATTAAGAATAACTGGGATTTGGTATTTATCAATGGGGTATCTCTGAATTTTTGGTAATATTTAAACATTTTTTTTTGTTTGTTTTGTAGAGACAGAGTCTCACTTTATGGCCCTCGGTAGGGTGCCGTGGCATCACACAGCTCACAGCAACCTCCAACTCCTGGGCTTAAGTGATTCTCTTGCCTCAGCCTCCCGAGTAGCTGGGACTACAGGCGCCAGCCACAACACCCAGCTATTTTTTGGTTGCAGTTCAGCCGGGGCCGGGTTTGAACCCGCCACCCTCGGTATATGGGGCCGGCGCCTTACCGACTGAGCCACAGGTGCCGCCCGATATTTAAACATTTTTCATTTATGATATCCTCCAATAGGTCTTCTGTGTCTTTGGGTCACTCTTTCTTTCTTCTGAGTATCCTATAATTTGTATGTTTATATACTTTATAAACTCCCATAATTCTCTAAGATTGCTATTCTTTTACTCTCTTGTATTTGTTTGTTTGTTTTGCTTTTTGAGATAGAATGTCACTTTGTCACATGAGGTAGAGTGCTGTGGTGTCATAGCTAATAGGAACCCAAACTCTCAGGCTCAAGCAATCCTCTTGCCTCAGCCTCCCAAGTAGCTGGGACTACAGGCGCCCGCCACAATGCCTATTTTTAGAGATGAGGTCTCACTCTGGCTCAGGCTGGTCTCAAACCTGTGAGCTCAAGCAATCCACCCTCCTTGGCCTCAAAGAGTGCTAGGATTACAGGCGTGTGCCACCACACCTGAACTTTACTCTCCTCTTTTCTGCCTCATTAAATAACTGAGTTACCTCAAGAGCCTTGTCTTCAAATTCTTCTTTCTTCTTCAGGGATTATGCTGTTATTGAAATTTTCTATTGCATTTTTAAACTCCTTGAATAACTCCTTCAATACTTTGAACTCTTTTTCTAATTTCATCATGTCTTTTGATTGTTTCTTGGGTCAGTTTTTTTATTTCCGTTTGGTGACTTTCCACTTGCCCTTTAATTCTCTTCATCACCTTGGACATCTACAATCTAAATTATTTTTTCTTTTCATTCTTTATAGAAGCTTGGTAATCCCTTTCAGGATTGGTCTATTCTAGTTTTTCAAGTTGATATAATTTTTATTTGTTGGATCCTCTGCATGTGTTGTTACTTCTTGTAATTTATTTCCACTACTTAACTTTTCGCACTTCTTAGTTCTCCTTAAGCCTCTTTGTTTCTGTGCTTTGAGATTAAAGTTGCCTTTTGGTACCAGGATGAAAAAATGAAAAAGAAGGAGAGTAAAAGAATGAGAAATTGAGAGATAAAAAGAAGAAAGCTAATTATAATAATTGTAACAGGCCATGCATAGTGAAGCATACCAGCAATATCAGTGATCTGGGGGCTCTATGGCAGGTGTATTACCCAAAGTTAGATGATTCTGACCAGCCTGATCCAGAGTGAGACCCTACTTCTATCAAATATAGAAAAAACAAACAAACAAAAACATGAACCTAGTGAGGAACAGCAGTTGTAGCCCCTCAGGAGGTCAAAGCAGGACCAGGGATTTCCAAATCCAGGTGTTGAAGACCACCATGAGCCAGACCATTGCTGCAACACTGCCATGGAGGACTTAGAGAAATGGTCTTCCAAAAAACCAAACACAAAACACACTCAAAAGAGAGAGATTATCTTGATTGTTACTTAAGAGATTTATGAGAGAAAGATGAGAAAAGTAGAAAAATCAAAAAAAAAAAAAAAGGAAAAGGAAAGGGAGAAGAAAATAGAAAAAGTATAAAGTTACAAAAAAGAAAAAAACAATAAAGTTTTAAAGAAAGGAAAAAATTTAAAAATACATGTACTGCGTGTTCCATAAGTAATGCTCCAGGATTAGGAAAAGCATAATAAAAAGAAAAAAACCTTATCTTCCTTATGACAATAGGTGGCACTTCTTGGTTAAGAGGGGAATAAAACCCCAGTACTCTGTATTCTGCATGTGGTAGGGGTGGGATGTTATCAGCTAGTTGCCAAAGAGATCCAGTCTTGTTTTCCTGATTCGTTGATGTTATTCTGGGCTTGGTAGCTAACTGTATGAGAGGTGAATCCCCATGGGGGTGGTAGAGGCAAACTCCTGAAGCTTATGCCAGACTATGAGGTGGGGAGGCGGGGAAGACTCTGCCATCCAAACAGTTCCCTGCAGCCACAGATGGGGCAGTGTTGTAGGCATAATCTGCTCACCTCTGCCCATGTGTCCAGGGAAGTCATCCCTGGGGTAGCTCCTACTGCTGGAGTCAGAAGCATTAACATAATGGGATTCTGTGAGGCTGCTCCAAGCTTGGCTCCCTTGGGTGACAGCCAGCTCAAGGTTTTAGCATTATCCACGCCTGCCCTGTCATTCTCCCTAGGCAATGGGGGCCAGGCTGCCAGGCCTCCCACTGAACAGGCTCCAGGTCCAGATCTGTCCAGCTGGTGGCTCTAAAATGATAGCCTGGGTTCAGGCCTCTGGCTTTGTCCCTAAGAGGCAGAATATACTCTCTCCAACCCTTCAACAAAAGGCCAGCTTCTGTGCACCTGCACGTCCTGTGGGACCTATATGCCTGCTTGTTTCATATCAGTCCTCAGGCATGAATGGACAGGCCCTCTCAGAGTTCAGTTCAATCCCCAGTCCACTCCTACAGAATGCCATGGTGGGGTGTGGGGAAATCACCTGCAAAATTGATCCCCCAGGGATTCCACATGCAGGCTCTCTCCCTGGGTTGCTGCAGTCCTTTGCATCTTCTTTTCATATGTGCCTCTCACCCTTCTTAATGTTTTGGTCCTGGTGCTCCATTCTGTCTCACTGTGCCTTTTTTTTTTATATATATTTTTATTTTTTTTATTTTTATTAAACCATAGCTGTGTACATTAGTATGATCGTGGGGCACCATACACTTGGTTCATAGATTGTTTGACACATTTTCATCACATTAGTTAACATAGCTTTTGTAGCATTTTCTTAGTTATTTTGCTAAGACCTTTACATTCCACATTTACTAGGATTCACATATACCCTTGTAAGATGCACCGCAGGTGTAATCCCATTAATCCCCCTCCTTCCCCCTCCCTCCCCCCTTCGTCCCCCCTCCCTCCCCTCCCTTTCCCCTTTTTCCCTATTCTTAGGTTATAACTGGGATATAGCTTTCATGTGAAGGTCCTACATTAGTTTCATAATAAGGGTGAGTACATTGGGTACTTTTTCTTCCATTCTTGAGACACTTTACTAAGAAACATATGTTCCAGCTCCATCCATGTAAACATGAAAGAGGTAAAGTCTCCATCTTTCTTTAAGGCTGCATAATATTCCATGGTGTACACATTCCACAATTTATTGATCCATTCGTAGATCGATGGGCACTTGGGCTTGCAATGTTGTTTCTGGACAAGACAATCCAGATGGAGGCAACTAGAGACTCCGCTCATCAATTTTACTGAGATCAGGTGATGAAGAAATGTCTCTAGTCTGTCATCATGGAGCCTCCCTTTCTGCATTCTTTTTAAAATCCATCTGGGTATTTATGGACTGAAAACAGATTAGAAGATTTTTTATATTTTCACAAAAATGAATGGATTATTTTGTTTCAACATATTACTGGTGTAAAAATATTTCACGTTACATGGATCATTTTTGTGATGCTACAGTCCTGACTATAGGTATGCCCATCACTCATATGGTATTCACAGTACCCACTAGGTTGGCTTAGTCCATTTGCCTCCTTCCCTCTACCCCTTTCCCTTGGTTGATTTCCACAGACTTTTACTTCCCTCTGTGTACCTGTGTGCTCATCAGTTAGCTCCAATATAATAGTGACTGTATGTGGCGTTTGTTTTTCATTCTTGAGATATTTCACTTAAAAGGATGGTCTCTAGTGTCATACAGATTTTTGTAAAAGGTATTAATTTATCATTTTTTGTGGTTGAGTAGTACTCCATGGAATACATATGCAACATTTAATTAGTCCACTCATGAATTTGTCAGCACTTGGTTTGTTTCCACATATTGGAAATAATGAATTGTGTTGCAATAATCATTCAAATGCAGGTATCTTTTTGGTAAAATAATTTCTCTTCCTTTGGGGAAAATAACCAGTAGTGGAACTGCTGGGTCAAATGGTAGGTCTACTTTTAGTTCTTTGAGAAAACTTCATTCTCATTTTCATAGAAGTTTTACAAATTTGCACTCCACCAACAGCATACAAAAATGCCTTTCTCTCTGTGTCCATGTCAGCACCTATTGATTTGGGAATTTTAATAAATTCCATTGTAACTGGAGTAAGGTGATAATCTCATTGTGAATTTAACTTGCATTACCCTAATAAGTCATGAAATTGAATATTTTTTCGCATGTTTACTGACCATTTTTTCTTATTTTGAGAATTGTCTTTTCATGTTTTTGCCCACTTGTTTATAAGATGGTTTGTCTTTTTCCTGTTCGTTGCTTGAGTTATTTGTAAATTCTAGTTATAGTCCTTTATTGGAAGTGTAATTTGTGAATATTTCTTCCATTCTTTTGGTTGTCTATTTTGATCTGTTATTTGTGTCTGTAGCAGTGTAGATGCTTTTTAGCTGAAACAAATCCTAGTTTTGGTTTTGCCATGATTGTCTTTGGGGTCTTTTTCTTAAATTCTTTGCCTAGAATCATATTTAGAAGAGCTTTTTCTACATTTTCCGCTAGAATAGTTATGATTTTGTGCCATAAATCTTTTGTATATCCTGAGTTTGAGTGGTGAGAACTAGTGGTCCTTCTTCATTCTGGTGCATGTAACAATCCAGTTTTCCCAGAGCCATTTATTAAATAGGGCTTCTTTTCCCCAGTGTATGTTATTGCCTGCTTTGTCAAAGATAACTTGGTTGAAGGTAGGTGGTTTTATATCTGGGTCCTCTGTTCCATTGGTTTATTTCCATATTTTTGCAGAAATACCATGCTGTTTTTGTTAAACTACAAGGCAATAGTTTCGTAGTATGGCTTCAAGTGTGGAACTGGGAGTCCTACAGATTTGTTCTTTTGGTTAAGATTCAGGCTCTTTTATGGCTGCAAACAAAGTATAAAATTATTTTTTTCTTTACCTGTGAATTATGACTTTGGCAACTTGATGGAGATTGCATTGCATTTATTAATCACTTTAGGTAGTATTGATATTTTAACATTATTGTTTCTACTAAGACAAGATATTTGTTTATATCCTCTGCAACTTTTTTGTTCAGAGTTTTATTGTTTTCCATGTTAGAGAAATTTTACTCTGTTACTTGTGTGTAAGTATATCCCTACTTATTTTATTTTGTTTTTGTTTTTATTAATGTTACTTAGTCTTTGATTTGACTCCTGGCTTAACTGTCATTGTTATATAGAAATGGTATTAATTTATGTATATTGGCTTCTTATCCTAAGACTTGCTTAATTTATTTATTAATTCCAGAAGACTCTTGGTAGAACCTTTGGGGTTTTCTAGGCACAAGATAATATCATTGGAAAAAAGCGATGTTTGAGCTCCACTTTACCAGTTTGGATACCTTAATATTCTCTTCTTTTTTATCTTGCCTAGGACTTCTAGCACTGTCAAAAAGGAGTGGTGATAGTGGGAATCGTTGTCTTTCTGCCGTTCTTATGGGCAATGCTTTCAACTTTCTTCCGTTGAATATGTTAGTTATATGTTTTCCAAATAGGACTTTTATAATTCTGAGATATTTTCTTTCTATGCCTAGTTTGTTCAGGGTTTTTATCATGCCTTGTTTGCTATCCTTGCATATGGAATGAAGTCATCTTGCTGCTTGATTTTTTTCTTTTTTTTTTTTTTTAGTATACTGTTTTTTTCAGACTGCTATTTCTTTCTTTTTTTTTTTTTTAATGTTCTTGCACCTGTATTCATAAGAGATATTGGTTTCTACTTTTCTTTTGTTATCATTGTGTCTTTTCCTGGCTTTTGTATGACTATAACATTAGCTTCAAGGAATGAGTTGGGGAGGTTTCCCTTTTCTCAATATTATGGAATAATTTCTACGTTATATGTGCCCAGTATTCATTGTAGGTTTGACCGAATTCAGTTATGAACATATCTTGTGCAGGGCTTCTCTTTTTTGACTAGATTTTTCATTACTGGTTTAATCTCACTTTTCTTTCTTTTTTTTTTTTTTTTGGTCTACTCAGTTTCATTTCTTTCTGGTTAAGTGTTGGAGGTTGTGCGTTTCTAGGAACTTTTCTATTTTCTCTGTTCTCTACATTATGTGCATAGCGATTTATCTAGTATTCATGGATAATTTTTTTAATGAAAATTTTGAAATTATTAATGTTTTATTATACGTATTGTATTCTCTCAGAAGTGAGGGGGAGGGGAAGGCCCCACTCAAGTGAGGTAACAAACTTGCCATCAAAATTTAAATATAACTGACAATGTTATGGTTAGTCCAAAATTCCTGAGAATTTGAACATAATTGCATTTCTGTGAACTTAACAACAAATGCTTATAATTTTTAAAATATGTTTGAAAGAAATTCAACATTAATATGTTAGCAAGGCAAACCATCATTCAACTGTATGTCTGTTTTCTACATTATGTGCATAGTGATTTATCTAGTATTCATGGATGGTGTTTATTTCTGCAGTATGTATTTCTGCAATGTTACCCTTTTCATTTCTGCTTCAGCTTATTTGGTTCATTTTTCTTCTGTTCTTAAGTAAGAGCAAATTTCAAGTTCTCAGCTCTTTTGTTTCCCAGATAACATTTCTATCATTTCCCTCTGTATTCTCCTTCTAGGATTCCTTTCTTAAATATATTGATCAACTTGATTGTGTCTAGTCAGTTTTATACTCTACTTTCAGTTTTCCTTTTTAGTATTTTGTTTCCATGAATCAATCTGTATAACAAATGTCTTATTTTTTTCTGTTTGTTCTGGTTCATTAATTCTACTATTGTACATGCATAGTAAATATTTCAACTAAGGTATTAAATTTTTCAGGTCTGCAATTTAAATTGGGTGCGTTGTATACTTTTTGTTTCTTTCATAATATCTCAGTTTCCTCAGGCATAATTTTGATGATTTTATTCTCTGTGTAATGCTTTTGCACGGAGTGTATGTTTAAGATGGTTATTTTTAATTCTTTTTCAGATAATGCAAAGATCTCCATTTCTCAAGGGTTAATTCCTTAAGATTTATTTTGTTCCAATGGGACATGTTTTCTGTATTATCTGTATAACCTGTAATCTTGTAGTAAGTTCAGTTAATTGTGTTTTTGTAGTACACTGTTACGTTACAAATTTACAATTTTATATTCTTTACCCAGTAGAATGTGTTTCTACTTTATCTAACTAAAGACAAAACATGTAAAGTCTCCATCTTTTCTTCTATCTGAATAGTGTTCCATGGTATACATGTACCACAGTTTGTTAATCTATTCAGGAGTTGATGGGCACTTGGGTTGCTTCCATGTCTTGGCAATTGTGAACTGAGATGCAGTAAACATTCTGGTATAAATATCCTTATGGTAAAATAATTGCTTTTCTTCTGCATAGATACCTAGTTATGGGATTGTGAGATCAAATGGAAGGTACAATTTTAGTTATTTGAGAATTCTCCATACTTCTTTCCATAGAGGTTGAATTGGTTTGCATTACCACCAGCAGTGCAAAAGTGTTCTTTTCTCTCCACATGCACATCAGCATCTGCAGATTTGGGATTTTGTATTGTGGGCTAACCTCACCGGAATTAGGCAATATCTGTAGAGGTTTTGATTTGCATTTCTCTGATGATTAGGGACAATGAGTCTTTGTTCATGTGTTTTTTGGTCATTCACATGTCATCATCAGTGAAGTTTCTGTTCAAGTTTCTTCCCATCTTATGAATGGGGTTGTTTGCTCTTTTTGTTGATTAATTTGAGTTCTCAGTAGGTTCTAGTTATCAGTTTTTTGTCAGATTCATAGCATGCAAATACATTGCCCATTCTGAAGGCTGACTGTTTGCTTTAGCTGTGGGACCTTTAGTTATGCAGAAGATTTCTTGCTTAATGACATACGATTTATTTATTTTTGATGTTTCCGCAACTGCCAAGGAAGTCTTGTTCATAAAATCTTTTCCCAGGTCTATTTGTCAAGAGCTTTCCTCAACTTTCTTTTAGAATTTTTGGTTTTGTGTCTTAAATGTAAATCTTTTATACAGCAGGACTTAATTTTTGTCAGTGGTAAGAGGTACTGATCTAATTTCAATCTTCTACATGTGGCTAACAAGTTCTCTAAGCACCATTTATTAAATAGTTATACTTTTCTTCAGTGCATGCTTTTTTTTGGTTTATCAAAGATCATATGATGATGATATGTGGCTGGATGGATGTGGTTCATCCCTAGGTTCTCTATTCTATTCAATAGGTGTATATCTCTATTTTTTGCCAACCCAACACTGTTTTGATAACTATAGACTTGTAGTACAAATTGAAGTCTGGTAATGTGATGCCTCCAGAGGTAATGGATACCTGCAATACAAATTCTTTATTCCTAAGAATTGTATTGGCTAGTTGGTTTTTTTTTTCTGGTTTTATATGAAACAAAGTACCATTTTTTGAAATTCTTTAAATATGACTTGGTGTTTTTATGGGAATTGCATTAAATCTGCAGATCACTTCGGGTAGTATGGACATTTTAACAAGGTTGATTCTTCCCAGCCATGATGATGATATGTTTTTCTGTTTTTTAGCATCTTCTGCCGTTTCTTTTCTTGGGGGTTCATAATTGTCTTTATAGAGATCCTTCACATACATTGTTAGATATATTACAAGGTATTTAATTTTCCTTGGAGCTAGTGTGAATTACATTAGGTCTTTGATTTGATTCTCAGCCAATTATTGGTGTGTTATGAAGGCTACTAATTTTTGGATATTGATTCTGCATATCCGGATGTTACTGTATTTCTTGATCTCCTCTAATAGCTGTATAGTTGAGCCCCAGGGGCCTTCCAGGTATAAGATCATGTCATCTGCAAAGAACAAGATTTTCCCTTCACTGTTCCCATTTGAATACCCTTGATCTTTTTCTCTTGCCTGATTGCATTAGCTGGGACTACCAGCACTATATTGAATGGCAGTGGTGACAGTAGACATCCATGTTTGGTTTCAGTTGTAAGTGGAAATGCCTTCAGTTTTACTGCATTCAATATGATATTGGCTGTGGGTTAGTGGTAGATGGGCTCTATCAGTTTAGGAAATGTCCCATCTATGGGTATTTTCTTAAGTATTCATCTCACAAAAAGGATGCAGGATTTTGTTAAATGCTTTTTCTACATTGAGACGTACAATTGAGACAATCGTTTGGTCTTCATTTTTGATATTTTTTATGTGACAAATTACATTTATGGATTAATCTATGTTGAATTAACCTTGCACCCCTGGGATACAGCCTACTCGATTATGATGTGTAATTTTTTAATGTGTAGTTTATCCTGTTTGCTTAGATCTTACTGGATATTATTGTCTCAATACTCATTAATGATATTGGACTAATAGTTTTTTTGTGTCTGTTTCCTGCTATCCTAGTTTTGGAATCAAGTTTTGGACATTTTCTTTGTAGAATGTGTTAGGAAGGATTCCTTTCTTCTCTATATTGTGTTGAGATTATTCAGTATAGTTTGGTAGAATTATGGTGTGAAACCATCTGGTCTGGGACTTTTCTATTTTAAAACATTTTGTATTTTTGATGTAATGTTAGTGCCTGATACAGGTCTATTCAAAATTTCTGATCTTTCAGATTGCATTTAGGAAGGTGGTGTGATTCTAGTTTTGGTTTATTTCTTCTACATTTTCAGATTTTTGGGCTTAAAGTAGTTTGTAATAATTGTGGAGGATCTTTTTTATTTCTGTGGTATCTCTTATTTCCCCCTTCTTTGTTTCTGATTGAAGTTAGTTATGTTGCTTTTCTGCGTTCTGGCAATCATTTATGAATTTTATTAATCTTTTCAAATTACCAATTTTTCTGTTTCACGGATCTTCTGAATAATTCTTAATTTCTAATTTCATTTCATTCTTCTCTAGTTTTAGTTATATATTTCTTTTTTGTTTGTTTTTTGTTTTTTGGTTGATTTGGGATTTTATTGTATTTTCTTTTCCATTTCCTTGTGATGGCTCTTTAGGTTATTAACTTGCTTTCTCTGTGTTTGTTTTCTAGATGAGGACATCTAATGCTTTAAATTTCCCTCTTAGGATTGTCATTGCAGTATTCCACAGGTTTCAGTAGCTTGTGACTATCATTATCATTTTGTTCAAAAAATCTAATGATTTACTTCTTAATCTCATCCTTAATACAAGTGTCTTTCATCAAAAGGTTGTTTCACTTCAATGACTTTATGTGGGTGTGAGTATTTATGTTGGTGTTGAGTTCTATTTTTATTCTGTGATGGCATGAGAAGATACATGGTATAATTTCTATATTTTTTTTGAGATTTTATTTGTATCCTAATATATGATCAATTTTGGAGGATAATCCATGGGCTGATAATGAAATATGTGTATTGAGTTTTATTGAATGAAAAGTTCTGTATTTGTTAATTAAGTCCACTTGTTCTAGATTACTTCTTTGTTTAGTTTCTGCTAGAAGGATCTAGTAATGTCAGAGTGGCATTGAAATCTCCAATTATTATGGAGCTGGAAGATATCATATTGTTGAGATTATTTACCATTCTTATTTTATACTTAGGAGCATTTAGATTGAGTGGACAGGTATTAACAATTGTAATCTCTTCGTGTTGTGTAGTTCCCTTGACCAGTATGTAGAGTCCATTGTTTTTTGATATTTTTCTTTGTTTAAATCCAATTCTATCTCTAAATAAGATTGCAACCCCTGCTTTTTCTGATTTCCATTTGCCTGGAATATTGTTTTACATCCCTTACCCTTGAGTCACATTTTATCCTTAGAGGTTATGTGCATTTCTTGGAGACAGAAGATGTATACATTTATGTAGTCAGCCATCCTGTGCCTCTGTAGCAGGAAATTCAAGCCATTCACATTTGTTGAGAGAATTGATAGGTATGGTGGAGTATTGTTTGTCTTGTTTTGAGGAGGTCTGTTGCTTTATTGTATCCCTTGTGTCACTGTGGAAGCTAGGCTTTGTTCTCAAATTTCTGGGTGTTTTTACATTGGTGATGGATCATCCTCCTGGTCAGTTGGAAGCAAGGGTCTGAGTACTTCTTGTAGATCTGGGTTAGTTGTGGCAAATTTTCTCAACATTTTCATGTCAGTAAAATGTTTGATTCCTTCATTGCATATTAAATTCAGTTTAGGAAAGTACAGGATGCTGGGCTGAAAATTGTTTTGTTTAAAAAAGTTAAATTTGCACTATCTTGTTGGGGGCGGAGCAAGATGGCAGCCGAGTAACAGCTTCCTTGCATCTGGGCACCGTGAGTCTGGGGAGATAGGACTCCAGGCATCTCTGGCTGGTGGGAACTGCCTATCATCACTCCTATGAGGATACAGGGAGTCAGCGAGAGACTTCTGGACCCCAAGAGGAGGACTAAAACAGTGGAAAACCGGCAAGTGGTCGCGTGTGTTCAACCCGTCTAAACCCGCCCACAACTGTAAGTTCAGTAGCAGCGAGACTGCAAACCAGAAAGGCCTTACCTGTGAACTCTTTTGATGTCCTTGGACTTGGCACTGAGTTGAACTGCCTTGGGGAAGGCCTGAGTGGGAGTGCGGAGAACTTTGGCCGTTGTCTAGGGCCCCAGTCTGAGCCGCTGAGCCAGACGGAGCTAATAGTGTTTGGCGGTGGGTCACACGGATCCATTGTCAGTGATCTGCCCGGCAAGCTCCGCCCTCAGGGTCACAGAGCTAGAAACGGGTGGGAGCTGGTAACCCAGCAACCAAGTAGCCTAAGGGTGGGGTCTGAGCCGCCTCGCAGCCCTAACCCTCAGGGGCAGAGTGAGACTGGTTTTGGCACACTGAGTAAGTGGATAGCCACTTCAGCAGCGATTCCAGCGAGAAAGCTGGGAAAGCTTCTGCTCAGCAAGTTTACAAGTTCAAAGTGCCTTTTAAGTGGGCTGAAGAGAGATTTAGGGTGTCTACCTGCTGGGGTTTGAGAAATCGGCAGCCTCCAGTCGTATCGAAACTGTGACTAACATCCCATACCCCAAAAGACCACGTGTTGCCCAGACAATATTCATCAACATATACAAACTGCTTTGTTTCTGGTTGTGTATTTTTTTTTCTTTTTTTTTTGTTTGGTTGGGTTTTTTTGTTTGTTTATTTTGACGTTGTTGATGTTCTTTTGTTTCTTAATTTCAATCTTTTCCATACAGATCCCTTTTTCTTTCTCAATTTTTCTAGTTTAATTATAATTTCCCATTGCTGCCTTTTTTTAATAACTACAACTTCATTTTTGCTAGTGTTTCTACCACTATCACTTGGTTTTTCACCCAATTTTATCGCCATAAAGTTTTCTGTTTGCTTGTTTTGGTTTGAGTTATAGCATTTTTGTCTTTCCTCTCTACTTGGTGGAGGTGGGGTACTGTGTCTGACCAGGTTAGCAAAGAGCTGCTGACCTCAAGGGAACCACCCAACTGGGCACCCAACCCCCAGAAGGTGGGGTTTTTTAAGGTTGTGTCAAAGTACCCTACTGTACACCTATATTGCCCTGTCTCCCTCTTTCTGTGCCTCTCTTCTTTTTGTCAATATTCCTTATCCCTACCCCCTCTCCTTTCTCTATCTTTCTTTTTTTTCTTATCACTCGGTCCTCCTTTCTTTCATCCCTTTTTTGCTCTTCAACCTTCTCACCTTTCTGGTCCTGTAACCCTTAGTCCACAGGCACGAGAACTTAAAGAGCAAGAGGAATTGAAAGGAAAATTAGGGCAAGGAAACAGATAAAAGAAATCACTCATGAGGAAGAATCAGCAGAAAACTCCAGGCAACATGAAGAACCAGTCCAGAACAACCCCGCCAAGGGACCATGAGGTAGCTACTGCAGAGGATTCCACCTATACAGAAATGTTAGGAATGACAGAAAGGGAATTTAGAATACACATGTTGAAAACAATGAAAGAAATGATGGAAACAATGAAGGAAACTGCTAATAAAGTGGAAAATAACCAAAAGGAAATCCAAAAACAGAATCAAATCAGAGATGAACGATATGAAGAATATAAAAAGGATATAACAGAGCTGAAGGAAATGAAACAGTCAATCAGGGAACTTAAAGATGCAATGGAAAGTATCAGCAACAGGTTAGACCATGCAGAAGAAAGAATTTCAGAGGTAGAAGACAAAGTTTTTGAGATAACTCAGATAGTAAAAGAGGCAGAAAAGAAGAGAGAGAAAGCAGAACGTTCACTGTCAGAATTATGGGACTTTATGAAACGTTCCAACATACGAGTTATAGGAATTCCAGAAGGGGAAGAAGAATGCCCCAGAGGAATGGAAGCCATACTAGAGAATATTATAAAAGAAAATTTCCCAAACATCACCAAAGATTCTGACACACTGCTTTCAGAGGGATATCGGACCCCAGGTCGCCTCAACTCTAACCGAGCTTCTCCAAGACACATTGTGATGAACCTGTCCAAAGTCAAGACAAAAGAAAAGATTCTGCAAGCTGCCAGGAGTAAGCGCCAGTTGACCTACAGGGGCAAATCCATCAGAGTGACCTCAGACTTCTCTAATGAAACTTTCCAAGCAAGAAGACAATGGTCATCTACCTTTAATCCACTTAAACAGAACAATTTTCAGCCCAGAATTCTGTACCCTGCTAAGCTAAGCTTCAAAATTGATGGAGAAATCAAATCATTTACGGATATACAAACATTGAGGAAATTCACCACAACAAGACCAGCTCTACAGGGAATACTTCAACCTGTTCTGCACACTGACCACCACAATGGATCAGCAGCAAAGTAAGAACTCAGAAATCAAAGGACAGAACCTAACCTCCACACTGATGCAAAAGATAAAACTAAGCAATGGACTCTCACCAAATAAGACGAATAGAATACTACCACACTTATCAATTATCTCCATAAATGTTAATGGCTTGAATTCCCCACTGAAGAGACATAGATTGGCTGACTGGATTAAAAAAAACAAGCCATCCATTTGCTGTCTGCAAGAAACACATCTGGCTTCAAAAGACAAATTAAAGCTCCGAGTCAAGGGTTGGAAGACAATTTTTCAGGCAAATGGAATTCAGAAGAAAAGAGGAGTTGCAATCTTATTTTCAGATACATGTGGATTTAAAGCAACTAAAGTCAAAAAAGACAAAGATGGTCACTTTATATTGGTCAAGGGAAAACTACAACAAGAAGACATTTCAATTCTAAATATCTATGCACCAAATTTAAATGCTCCCAGATTCTTGAAACAGACCTTACTCAGTCTGAGCAATATGATATCTGATAATACCATCATAACAGGGGACTTTAACACACCTCTTACAGAGCTGGACAGATCCTCTAAACAGAAATTAAACAAAGATATAAGAGATTTAAATGAGACCCTAGAACAATTATGCTTGATAGACGCATATAGAACACTCCACCCCAAAGATAAAGAATATACATTCTTCTCATCACCCCATGGAACATTCTCCAAAATTGATCATATCCTGGGACACAAAACAAATATCAACAGAATCAAAAGAATTGAAATTTTACCTTGTATCTTTTCAGACCATAAGGCACTAAAGGTGGAACTCAACTCTAACAAAAATGCTCGACCCTATCCAAAGGCATGGAAATTAAACAATCTTCTGTTGAATAACAGATGGGTGCAGGAAGAAATCAAACAGGAAATCACTAACTTCCTTAAGCATAACAACAATGAAGACACAAGCTACCAAAACCTGTGGGATACTGCAAAAGCAGTTTTGAGAGGAAAATTCATCGCTTTAGATGCCTACATTCGAAAAACAGACAGAGAGCACATCAACAATCTCACAAGAGACCTTATGGAATTGGAAAAAGAAGAACAATCTAAGCCTAAACTCAGTAGAAGAAAAGAAATCTCCAAAATCAAATCAGAGATCAATGAAATTGAAAACAAAAGAATCATTCAGAAAATTAATGAAACAAGGAGTTGGTTTTTTGAAAAAATAAATAAAATAGATAAACCATTGGCCAGACTAACTAGAAATAGAAAAGTAAAATCTCTAGTAACCTCAATCAGAAATGATAAAGGGGAAATAACAACTGATCCCACAGAGATACAAGAGATCATCTCTGAATACTACCAGAAACTGTATGCCCAGAAATTTGACAATGTGAAGGAAATGGATCAATATTTGGAATCACACCCTCTCCCTAGACTTGGCCAGGAAGAAATAGACCTCCTGAACAGACCAATTTCAAGCACTGAGATCAAAGAAACAATAAAAAAGCTTCCAACTAAAAAATGCCCTGGTCCAGATGGCTTCACTCCAGAATTCTATCAAACCTTCAAGGAAGAGCTTATTCCTGTACTGCAGAAATTATTCCAAAAAATTGAGGAAGAAGGAATCTTCCCCAACACATTCTATGAAGCAAACATCACCCTGATACCAAAACCAGGAAAAGACCCAAACAAAAAGGAGAATTTCAGACCAATCTCACTCATGAATATAGATGGAAAAATTCTCAACAAAATCCTAGCCAATAGATTACAGCTTATCATCAAAAAAGTCATTCATCATGATCAAGCAGGCTTCATCCCAGGGATGCAAGGCTGGTTCAACATACGCAAGTCCATAAACGTTATCCACCATATTAACAGAGGCAAAAATAAAGATCACATGATCCTCTCAATAGATGCAGAAAAAGCATTTGATAAAATCCAGCATCCTTTTCTAATTAGAACACTGAAGAGTATAGGGATAGGTGGCACATTTCTAAAACTGATTGAAGCTATCTATGACAAACCCACAGCCAATATTTTACTGAATGGAGTAAAACTGAAAGCTTTTCCTCTTAGAACTGGAACCAGACAAGGTTGTCCTCTGTCACCTTTACTATTCAACATAGTGCTGGAAGTTCTAGCCAATACAATTAGGCAAGACAAGGAAATAAAGGGAATCCAAATGGGAGCAGAGGAGGTCAAACTCTCCCTCTTTGCTGACGACATGATCTTATACTTAGAGAAACCCAAAGACTCAACCACAAGACTCCTAGAAGTCATCAAAAAATACAGTAATGTTTCAGGATATAAAATCAATGTCCACAAGTCAGTAGCCTTTGTATACACCAATAACAGTCAAGAGGAGAAGCTAATTAAGGACACAACTCCCTTCACCATAGTTTCAAAGAAAATGAAATACCTAGGAATATACCTAACGAAGGAGGTGAAGGACCTCTATAAAGAAAACTATGAAATCCTCAGAAAGGAAACAGCAGAGGATATTAACAAATGGAAGAACATACCATGCTCATGGATGGGAAGAATCAACATTGTTAAAATGTCTATACTTCCCAAAGCAATCTACCTATTCAATGCCATTCCTATCAAAGTAGCTACATCGTACTTTCAAGATTTGGAAAAAATGATTCTGCGTTTTGTATGGAACCGGAAAAAACCCCGTATAGCTAAGGCAGTTCTTAGTAACAAAAATAAAGCTGGGGGCATCAGCATACCAGATTTTAGTCTGTACTACAAAGCCATAGTGCTCAAGACAGCATGGTACTGGCACAAAAACAGAGACATAGACACTTGGAATCGAATTGAACACCAAGAAATGAAACTAACATCTTACAACCACCTAATCTTCGATAAACCAAACAAGAACTTACCTTGGGGGAAGACTCCCTATTCAATAAATGGTGTTGGGAGAACTGGATGTCTGCGTGTAAAAGACTGAAACTGGACCCACACCTTTCCCCACTCACAAAAATTGATTCAAGATGGATAAAGGACTTAAATTTAAGGCACGAAACAATAAAAATCCTCAAAGAAAGCATAGGAAAAACACTGGAAGATATTGGCCTGGGGGAAGACTTCATGAAGAAGACTGCCATGGCAATTGCAACAACAACAAAAATAAACAAATGGGACTTCATTAAACTGAAAAGCTTCTGTACAGCTAAGGTGACGATAACCAAAGCAAAGAGACAACCCACACAATGGGAAAGGATATTTGCATATTTTCAATCAGACAAAAGCTTGATAACCAGGATCTATAGAGAACTCAAATTAATGCACATGAAAAAAGCCAACAATCCCTTATATCAATGGGCAAGAGACATGAATAGAACTTTCTCTAAAGACGACAGACGAATGGCTAACAAACACATGAAAAAATGTTCATCATCTCTATATATTAGAGAAATGCAAATCAAAACATCCCTGAGATACCATCTAACCCCAGAGAGAATGGCCCACATCACAAAATCTCAAAACTGCAGATGCTGGTGTGGATGTGGAGAGAAGGGAACACTTTTACACTGCTGGTGGGACTGCAAACTAGTACAACCTTTCTGGAAGGAAGTATGGAGAAACCTCAAAGCACTCAACCTAGACCTCCCATTCGATCCTGCAATCCCATTACTGGGCATCTACCCAGAAGGAAAAAAATCCTTTTATCATAAGGACACTTGTACTAGACTGTTTATTGCAGCTCAATTTACAATCGCCAAAATGTGGAAACAGCCTAAATGCCCACCAACCCAGGAATGGATTAACAAGCTGTGGTATATGTATACCATGGAATACTATTCAGCCATTAAAAAAAATGGAGACTTTACATCCTTCGTATTAACCTGGATGGAAGTGGAAGACATTATTCTTAGTAAAGCATCACAAGAATGGAGAAGCATGAATCCTATGTACTCAATCTTGATATGAGGACAATTAATGACAATTAAGGTTATGGGGGGGTGCAGAAAGAGGGATGGAGGGAGGGGGGTGGGGCCTTAGTGTGTGTCACACTTTATGGGGGCAAGACATGATTGCAAGAGGGACTTTACCTAACAATTGCAATCAGTGTAACTGGCTTATTGTACCCTCAATGAATCCCCAACAATAAAAAAAAAAAAAAAAAAAAAAAAAAAAAAAAAAAAAAAAAGTTAAATTTGGGGGTAGTGCCTGTGGCTCAGTGAGTAGGGTGCTGGCCCCATATA
This sequence comes from Nycticebus coucang, assembly GCF_027406575.1. Taxonomy (NCBI): domain Eukaryota; kingdom Metazoa; phylum Chordata; class Mammalia; order Primates; family Lorisidae; genus Nycticebus; species Nycticebus coucang. Next base: position 20,576,882 of record NC_069799.1, on the reverse strand, counting down.
CTGAGGGTGGTGAGTTCGAACCCAACCCTGGCCAAAGTGCAAAAATAAAAAAAATAAAAAAAAATTAAAAAAAAAAAGAAAAAAGTTAAAGGTGGATGACCACTCTCTTCTGGCTTTAAAAGTTTCAGATGATAGGTCTGCAGTCATCCTGGTATTTTTCCTTTTGTAGGTAAGACATTACTTACTACTGGCTGTTTGCAGGACTTTTCTCTTTCATATTGTCTTTGGCAATATTAACTACAGTGTGTGTAGGAAATGCTTTGTTTGGATTGAGTTGTGCTGGAGTTCTGAAACTATCTATTATCTTAATTCTGTGTCTTTCTTGAAGACATGATGGAAATTTACACCATGATTCCTTGAAGTAGAGCTTTGGTGCTTTTAGGACCATCTTTTTGTCAGGAATCCTGATAATTTGGATGTTTGACCTTTTAGAGTAATCCCATAACTCTCTCTGGAAATATAATGTTTTTTGTTTCCTCTTTTGTCTGCCTGTTTGAGTGATCAAAAGTCTTGTCTTCTATTTCTAAATTTCTTTCTTTACCATGTTCTACTCTAATTACTGAAGCTTTGTACTGTGTTTTGAAGCTCCTTGAATATTTGTTTCAATTCCTTAAGTTCTGCTGTATCTTTTCTACTTATAGGTAGATGTTTGGTGACTTTCTCTTTGATTTCACTAATTTATTGAGACAACTTTTTGACTACTTTTTGTATTTTTTTCCTTTTATTCCTATTTTCCGTTCATGTCTTTGCCATCTATAGTCTAAATTGTATTTCTGACATTTAAAAGATTTCTCTATTGATGGTATTTTCTGCTTTATCTCCTTGAATACTTTTGAGGTAATTGATTGGGTCTGATGTTTCATGCTGTCAAGTTTATTCTGCTGGTTCCTCCCCATGTGTATTTTCAGTTTATTTTTCATATTAATTATACTTTTTCTTAGCTGAAATGTTAGGTTGTCCCTAAATAGTTATTGAGAGATAATCTATTTAAGGACATTGAGCAGCACCCTCAGAGACCTATTTGAAAACAAAAACTGGTATGTGAAATCACATCTGGAGGCCCTAGGATGTGGAGATTACCACCCCTTCACTAATTTTCTGGAGCTTGTGCTTATGGTACTTTCCCCACAGCCTCATGGATCTCCTTTTGGAGCCTACTGTGTGGGTATCTCTGAGAGTAAGCTTTACTCTCTCCAGTTTTTGTGGGCAGCATAGAGGGGCAGGCCACCAGGTAAGTGTCCTGAGTTTGAGGAGGCTACAAGATAATGCAAACTACTTCTGTTCTGGTGTCAGCCCATTCTCTGCTCAGTTTAAAGAAGTCATTATATTTCATTGGAGTCCCTGTTGTAAAAAATTTGAACCACTGTGGACCCTGTTGGTAATTGCTGGAGGAGAGGAATCCATGAACAGACCACCAATTCTGGCTTTTGTGGTGCTAACTCCCTTGTGCAAACATATTTACATCAGTGCAAACCTATGGACCTCCACCAGCAGCACCAGCTATAGGAGGGGAATCAACCAGTCATTCTAACCGTTTCTGTTCTAGTGGTGCAAACATTCCTGGTGAAAACAATTTCAAGGAAGCTGTAACACTACCCCTAAAATCTGATTTGTGGACTTGCCACAATGCAGCAATCACCTGTGGCTGGGGAGGAGGATCTAGTTCCTAGACCTTCCCAGCGTAGGTCACATGAGACTAGGAATGTCTCTCTCTAAGTTGGCAGGAGGGGTGCCAGGAGACACTGGGCACTGTTATTGGGCAAGAACTCTCCAGAGGGCAGAGAAAAGATCCCCCTTAGAACAAGGGAGATCCAGGAGAATCCACGCCATGTCAAAGGTAGTGTTGCACAGCCACAATTGCCTCTCACAACTAGGGATGTGTAGCACTTGTCTCAGTGGCCCACACAATAGAGAGGTCTCTCAGAGATCTTGTAAAACACCCTGAAGTCTGCAGGGGGTATTCTGTCAGGCAACCAGAAAGTGGAGAGGATGGGCTGTGGGCTCAGGATTGCAGAGGAAAATTTGTTCACTTTTGCCACAGGCAGCATGGGAAACCAGAGGTGAGAATTTCTTGGCATAAAAGGAGAGGCTTCATGGCTCTCAAAGAGATCCTTTATTCCTGGCTCACTCACAGAAAGCCCATGGCAGGCTCCTCATTTGAGGGGATGTCTCCCTTCCCGGTTGGCAACAGGTGCATTCTGTCTAGTTGCTCCTTATCTGATCTCTATTCTCTTTCTCACCCTCTCAGTTTGCCTTAGTGGGGATAATATGTACCTTTTCATTTTATTTTATTTTATATTTTTTGTCATTGTGTTCAACTCTCTGATTTCAGTTTTCTAAAGTTCCCTTCAGTTTAATTTTTCTTCTTCTGGACATGGGCTTTTGGTGAATGTTGCTTCTAGTTGTTCATCTTGTCCCTTTATTTGTTTATTTATTTATTTGGAGACAGAGTCTCAAGCTGTCTCCCTGGATAGTGCCATGGTGTCACAGCCCACTGCAACCTCAAACTCTTGGGCTTAAGCAGTTCTCGTGCCTCAATCTCCCAAGTAGCTGGGACTACAGACACCAGACACAATGCCCAGCTATGGTTTTTTTGGGGGTCGGGGAGAGCTGTAGTTGTCATTGTTTGGCAGGGCTGGGCTAGATTTGAACCCACCAGCTCTGGTTTATGTGGTTGGTGCCCTAGCCGCTGACCTTCCCCTCTTGATATGTTACAATTGTATATGACAACATTGAATACTAAATATTGTTTAGCATGATTAAAAATTTCACTATAAATAAGTTTTTTATTCATTTCTAATAAAATTCTCTGTGTTAACTTGCCTGTATGAATAAAAAATATCTCTAGTATGTTTGTTTGTTTTAGTGGTTTTGGTCAAAATGTGTTTGATTCTGTCTAGGTGAGTATTCATGAAAATTGTAATTTCTGCAACTATATATTGATGAATATGTATTACATTTATGTGAGAGAGCTACTTTTGTAATTTGAAGGGAAATTTTAAAACGTTTTATAAGTGTATATTTGAGATATAATTTTTCTTCTCATTATTGTAAAACACAATATAAAATTTACAATTTAATTATTCACATCAGTCATGTTAATTATATTTACAATGTTATGCAATGTATATCTAAAATGCACACATCTTGTAAGACTAAAATTCAGTAATATAAAACAAAAGCCTATTTCACCATTGCCTAACCCCTGAGAAATATCATTATTTTGTTTCCAAGAGTGTAACTACATCAAAAATAGTATTATATAAGTGTAATCAGATATGTTATATCTGTATATTTTTGACTGACATTTAAATATGCATAATGTCATCAAGGTATATATCTATATTGCATCTATTATAAGTTTATTTGCTTCGGAAAACCTCAAAAATAATACATTATATTCCAAATTGTATTTCTTAGTAAGGGCAGTTTGGATTGCTTTCATCTCCTGGTTTTTGTGAAAAATAGTGTATTAATGTGGGTTTGTAATAGCTGTTAGAAAATACATGCAAGAATTTACACCTATGTTTCTTCTGATTTATTGGTTTAGTTGCCTGCCTTCTTGTCAGTACAAAACTACTTTGATTACTGTAGCTTTTTAATGTTTTGAAATCAGAAAGTGTGGTGTCTATAACATTGTTTCTCTTTCTAATGATTGTTTGGATCTCTGTGGTGCCTTAGGATTCCAGGGGATTTGAGGAGTGACTGTTTTTCTTTTTGCAAAAATAAAATGGGAGTTTTAAAAGATTACATTTAATCAGTAAATAAATTTGAGCAGTATAGGCATCTTCTCAGCATTAAATCTTCGAGTGTTTTAACAAGAGTTTATTTCCATGTATTTGTGGATATTTTTCTATTCTTTCTAATTGATTTATACTTCTTTTCCATTTTCGTAAGAAGTGAAAGTATAAAATTTCAATTTTTAAAATTGCTTCAAACTTATTTGTGACAAAACAGTTGGTATTTCCAGGAAAATGTTTTATGAGCTAATGAGAAGATTGTATATTCTGATACTCTGTCTCTATACACCTATTAGGCCTAATTGCTTTATAGTATTTTCAAATTTTTCTTATTAATAATCCGAATGTGTTTATTACTGAAAGTAGAATATTGAAGTATTCTATTATATGGCTTTTTATTTCTTGCTGCAATTCTGTCAATGTCTTTACATTTTTGTGACCTTCAATTCAAGAGAAAGATATATATATTATGCATACATATATTAATTATGCTTCCAAACAAGACAATTTTATTATTTAATGTCCCTTGTCTCTTGTGAAAGTATTTAAAGTATTTTTTAATGTAATATTTTTAACATAAAATGTGATGTGCCTACCATAACTGTGATCTCCTCTGCCCTCAAATTCTTTTTTTTTGAGACAGAGTCTTACTATGTCACCCTTGGTAAAGTGCTGTGGCAATACCGCTCACAGCAACCTCAAAATCTTGGACTTAAGCAATTCTCTTGCCCCAGACTCCCAGTTAGCTGGGACTACAGGTGCCCACCACAACACCTGGCTATTTTTTGTTGCAGTTATTATTGTTGTTTTGCAGGCCCGGGATGGGGCTCGAATCTGCCACCTCATGTGTATGTGGCCAGTGCCCGACTCACTGAGCTACGGGTGCTGAGCCTGCTCTCTTATTCTTAACATCTTTTTTTGGCATGTTTTTTCTATAGCACCAATTTTAGTATATTATTTTTATTAGATACAAAGTTGAGACTCTTGTACACAATGCAGTTGGATTTTTGATAGTGCCTTTGTGGAAGGGACTTCCATATGTCTTTTAAGTGGAGCATCTATTGCATCAACTTCATGTAATTTTGAAGAAGACAACAACTTATTCTTTCTCTGATTGTTTTCTACATTTGTCAAAATTTGCTGTTTTTCTCATTGATATCCTTTGTGTCTCATTGACTTAGAGACATACTGTATTTTCACGTTTTCTTCTCTGTATCTCTGTAAGTGTTCTTTACTTTTTATCATGAGAATTTCCTAAAATCTTTTGAATTTACAAGATACATTAAAATGGTGTAACTTAACATCACTTCTGTATAAAATTTTATTGTCTTTCCAATTTTATAGCACAATTAAAATGTTTTATGCATTATGATTATAACACCACAGTTTTCTTTTCTTTTTATTTCTTTATATTTCTTTTGAGACAGAGTCTCCAGCTGTTGCCCTGGGTAGACAACTGTGGCATCACGTTCACAGCAAGCTCAAACTCCTGGGCTTAAGTGATTACTCTTGCCTCAGTATCCCAAGTATCTGGGATTACAGGCGCCCGTCGCAATGCCTGCCTGTTTTTTGGTTGTAGTTGTCATAGTTTGGTGGGCACACTCCTGGAAAACAGGTTGGGGATTGATCAGGAGCTGTGTAGAGAACTGTGGGGCCAACGGGGGACTTTCTCTTGGGCTCAGAGAGCTGAGTTGGGAGGAGAGGTCATTGGCCAGAGACAAGAGGAGCCTGTGTGCAGATGTGCCACAGACACACATGTGAACACGATTCAGTGCCACCGGCTCACCTATACTCAGGCCTGGCCTGTTTCAGCAGTAGGTGCAGCTCTACCCCTTTATCCCCCCAAAACTCTGAGAATCTTGGTGTCTCTTTCTTAACTCCCCAGGTGTTAGTCCCCTGTTTTTGGATTCATTCCTGTATCTCATGTCCCTTCTGCCCTCTCTTTTCCTTCTTTTTCCCCACTATCCCCCCTTACTGGCCTTCTCCCTCCTCTCTCCTGGTCCTCTGCTGGGGATGCTGGCTGCTCTTGCCTCCTTCGACCAGTAGATGGCAGCCTCTCTGCAGCAATGGCACCCACATTTTTGTTTGGGCTAAAACTCAACAGGCTCTGCTCCCTCTCCACCCTGGAACTTCTGAACTTTGGGTGTGGTGTTCTTAGGAACCACACTGGGTCCTGCGGATAGCAGAATCCCCAGAAGCCCACACATGGGGGAGGAGAAGCCTGGAGACATCACTGGTCTAGTTCTCTGCTTCAGAGCTGGGGCGCCAGGACACCTTTTCATTGCTCCATTAGTAAAAGAAAAACAAAACAAACAAACAAAAAAAATCGACCAAAACCAAAAACCTCTCCTGAAATCCAGGATATCTTACAGAGCATATAAGGCAGTCTCTGAGAATTTCAGAAAACGTGGCAGCAGGGGCCTCATGCTTTCTGGGGCAAAGGAGCAGAAGCAGTGTCCCGTGTCTCTCTGGACAGACGAAGTGTTTTCAGATCAACCTTGGTGTGTGCATCTACTCCCCCCATTTCCCCCAGGCAGAAAGTCTTCTGTTTTCCAGGAGTGTGTTGTCCAGCTGGAAGTTCCCCCAAAGCAACTTCTGTGAGCTGGAGACCTCCTGTCAAAGGAATTTCATCGGCATCTTGCAGTGTAATGGCAGCAAGGATTAAGTCTCTGGGCATAGTCTTTGTGGTCTAGGCCTTGCAGCATTATTTGCCGTGTCAGTGCAAATACCTAAGCCAGGAGAATCCTGAGGTACCCCAAGAGGGTACCGTACACCTGAAGGAGTGGACTGCCCATTTAGAAAACCTGGGAGACTGTTCTGTAATGGGCTGCGTGTGGTCGTGGTGGGGAGTTCAGCGGACAAATTTCCAGATTTATCATCACCAGGGTATTGGGAACATATATGAGGGTAAAATATGTTTTTTCTCTTGGAAAAATGTAAAAGAAGAAAGACCTCAATTTATTTCTGTTCAATTATGTCTTCACTGAGACAACGGGAATTTATGGAGCGCCTGCTATGTGCAAGCCTTGAGGGTGTAATGTGGGGTGAGGTCAAGTTGTTCCTTCTTTTCACAGGAGAGAGGAGAAGAAAACATGTAAAATATCTGGGTACAGGGTCACACATGCATCTTCCAACCAGCCAGTCCCTCTCTGCTCATTTTGTGCAGATGGGAGAGTATGTTCCCAGGACACAAGGGCATCTTAGCCTGGGGCCTGGCATGCTCTCAATAACACCCAGTGTCAGAGGCTACCCTCTCACTTGATATCCCTGTAGGCTCCAGTTCCTTCCTAGAACAATCTGAATGTCTTCTCCAGATGGCATAAGGAGGGAAGGTTAGTGCATGCACTGGGGTCAGGCTGCCTTGGTTCAAATCTCCTGACTTCTGCCCCCATTAGCTATGAGACCTTGGAAAGTTCCAGCATTCATTTGGGCTGAAGTGTTCTGCCTGTGAAATTGGTCATAATTATTGTTCTTACATAGCGATAGCCATGTGGATTGAATAAGAAAATCCATCCAAAGAAGGCTCTTCACATGGTCCCTGGCACATGTAAGCCCCTACTGAACACAGGCTACTATTCTGTCCTATTGTTTTATCTTCTACGCTCTTCCAGGTTTGACACTGAGATTATAAAGAGATTGATACCAGCTAATGGATTTTTCACTCTGAGATTCAAAAAGAGTTTTGTTTGGTTTTGTTGGGGAAGGGATTTTCAACCTCAGATTGATCTGGTCCCATGTTCCCAAAGACAAGAGCCATTCCTGGACTTGGTGCCAGCAGCACAGGAGTAAGTAGGGGCAGTGTCCACCTGTCAGCTGTGTCTCTGCGAGGGAGGCTGAGACAGCACCAGCATACAGAAGGTGCACAGTTCATTTTCTGGGGTGAACAGACAATTTCCCATTGCAGGACCCAGACTGTCCTGCTGTTCTATCCTACATTCTTCCCCCATCCGATCCTGCCCATCCTTAGGTTCCAGCCTCAGACTCCCATGAGACCATTCCCTTCCACTCACCCTCTCATTCGATCATCTGTTTACTTGCTCAATTAGTGCACATGCGTGCCAGGCCCATGACAGATCCCAACAGGGCAAGGATAGACAAATCCTTATTACTGTCTGCCAGGATATGGCCGAGGGGTAGGCAGACAAGTATCTGGGTGACTACAATTCATTAGGTAGTGTCCCCATGATACCCGTTCAGGCCTGTTTTAGGGGAAGAGGTTGATCTGAGTCCTAGAGGAAATTATAAAGTGCCTGTGACACAAACGATTCCTTCACAACTGGGAGCAGCTTTCTCAGATCCCTCAGGGAGGCTGCCCTGCTCCAAGAGGCTGGAGAGGATGCAGAGGGTATGGAGGGGTGGAGGCATGGACAAGGAGCAGGGCTGGAGAAAGATAGTGACCATGCTGTTAAGATGGCCACCTCATCCAGGTGGCTCTGGGGCTCACAGGGCAGAGCACTGATGATTGGAGCAGAAAAGGAAATGGCAGAGTGGAGACCCCAAGCACTGCAGGGGCCTGGATTCAGCCTGGAGAGAGGTGGCTTTTTTTCAGCAGCCAGAGGTAGTAGGAGGTGGGCAGTTCACAGCAACCTTAGGATGTGCCTAATTCATGTGTGTAGCACCTGTGGTGTCTCATGAAGGGATGTTAAATATATACGGTAGCCATTTGCTGCAGTGTTGAACAAATGGCATCAGCTCGATGGGTCTCAATTCCAAAATGCATTCTTCCAACCCTGGCATGTTGCCAACACCCTCACTTGGTGAGCTTTCCCAGAGCATTTGTCTGGGCCTGATGTCACTAGAAGGGCTGCTGCGAGGGTCTGAGACTCTAGGCTGGAGGTGGACCTGCTAATAATCAGCCCAGAAGGTCTCTCGTCAGAGGGATTCTTATGGGTCCAGTCAGCATTTTGCATCCCAAGGGTACTTCTCAGCACCCTGGGACACCTCCCCCACCCAGCCAAGGCTGTGCCACCCTCTGTAGTTCTCAGCCTTCCTAATGCTGCGACCCTTTTATACAGTTCCTCATGTTGTGGTGACCCCAAACCATAAAATTATTTTTGTTGCTACTTCATAACTGTAATTTTGCTATTGTTGTGAATCTTAATGTAGATATCTGACATGCAGGATTTATTTTCATTGTTACAAATTGTAGGTTGAGAACCGCTGCTCTAGGGTCATGCAGCTATTCACTTGGTCACCTTATTCTCAGCCTAGGGTTCATTTGTTTTCCACAAGAAAAATATAATAGATTACTTGGCCAGAGAAACTAAACCAGGACAGAGGAGTTAAATTCCCTTTTTGTTCTGTGACTCAGAACTTCTGACAAGTGATTACCAATGGTGCCTCCTTTTCTGGCAGCTCCTGTGTGTTGGGAAACCCCAGACTGTGCTCTTAATGTAGAAACTCAGGTCATCCCCAGGGCTTCCTCTGCCCTGTGTGTCCTGGGCATTACCCAGCTGGTGTGTTCAAGTGCAATATTTTATACAATAATACATGCACATGAACTAGTAAATTGATGAACACGAACTAGATGCAACAAAAGTTTTGAGAGCTTAGCCTGGCCTCACATTAAACACGGGTATTACTTCTACAGAAAAGTGAATTTTTGCATCCATACAGAAAACAAGGTCAAATCTGAAAGCTCAGCTTCCAAACCTCCTCCTTGTTTACAATGATGTTTTAATCTGGTTTCTGTCCATTCCTAGCTCAAGAATCTGTTAATAAGAACATGACAGGCTGATGAGAAGCTCTGGTTTAAACACACACACACCACTTACCTCTATTTTCTTCCACTTACGAGTTCTGTGACTTTAGATTTTAGTTCCTGGATTCCTCTAGAATCAGATCGTGAAAAAAAGATTTGGGCATAAGCAGTTTTTTTTTTGGGGGGGGGGGAGAAGATCCCAGGGTGCAGAAGGGAGGCTGGGGATATGAGACAGGGAACACGGGAATCTCACAGTAGCTTCATCAGTCCTGCTGGGGACCCTCATGGGAACCATAGGGGTCAGACCCAAGGAAGCTGGGGTCTTTCACCTGGCCCCACAGAGGCATGCATAACATTGTGACATTACCTTCCTTTCGTCATGTTTCTGTTTGGTCTTCTCTTCCCAGACTCCTGCTCAGTTTCAGCTATCTGCTCTCTTCTAGCTGGGACAATACCAGATGCCCCACAGTGGGGTCCTGAATCCACAAAAAGTGTTCTCTTTGTCTTTTAGGAGCTGACTCAGGTCTTAGTCTTCACACCTGACAGGACACTGACATCCCCACCACCAGCACAGCTCCGTTGCCCTGCTCATCCCGGCAAGTTTAAAATGAAAATGATGGCAAATTAGAGTCAAACCAAGAAGCCACAGCAAATCTTTCCTCATTTGGCAGAAGCCTTGGTTCCCCCAGTGCTGCCAGCTGTCGCTGCCCCTGGAGTGTACCTCCATCCTCACACATGCGTGTACACACATACACACACACACACACACACACTCACTCATACCCGTGTGGCCAACACCTACTCAAGCACACATCCCAATTTCAGGTTCCCCATGTTAATGGCTAAAATACTCCCAGTGACGAACACACAGCCCTTTTCTCCTATATTGCCATTTTACGTTACGTGAATGCTGTGTTAATCTAATAGTTTAGATTTATGTTGGGTTCTGTAGCACATTATATTTTGATCAATACTAACATTCCAAAATTTAGATGGAATAAGATAAGAAAACTCTCTTAATCTCTGCACTTGGGTTCCATCAGCTGTCAATAATTCTTCATTTGAGTCCTTCAGACAGATTTACAAGTTTGAATATATTGCATCCATCACGGAAATTAACTTTAGGGGCAAAATGATGTGAAAGGTCACGCAACTTCTCCAGGAGGCAAATACTGTGTTTCAGAGATGAGTCAACTCTTGACACATTTATGTGGAGGAGGCCGGCTGGCAGCATTGAAGCAGCAGTTTGATAGGGGCCCAAGTGGACAGGGACTGCTGTCAGGGCATCACTCAGTGTCCTGTAAACAGAGCTCTCTGCTGGCACCAAGAGTCTTGTGCCATGCACCAAACACAACGCACCATGAACCATTTGGGGCTGGAGAGGGTGCAGTTGTGCTGTGTGTTAGGCAAAATCAGGCACGGATCATGTCAGGTGAAGGCATCTCCTTTGGTGGAATTCTGCTAGTCCTGCTCTCATGGTGAATTCTTGGGAAGCAGAACTGGAGTTAAGGATTCAGGTCATTCAGGTTGACCTGATGTGACCAATAACTTATTCTCAGGAAGGGAAAGAGGCTAGCAATGTGTGTGCTGTCAAGCCCAGTGGGCAGCTGGAGCTTTGGTGGACTCCAGGAGTTACAAGACCTGAGAGATGAGGACAGTCCATTTGCCAGACAAATCACCACCCATCTTGGAGGAAGTCAACTGTAACCCTAGACATGAACTCCAAGACACTTCCCATTTTGGGGAAGGCTTGCCCTGTAGCCTTGGGAAGTCAAGAAAAGCCTCTAGTAGCATGTGAGGTGGTCATACGGGCATTTACAGTTGGTGGCTTTTGGCATTTAGACATGAGGACCAAATAGACAGGGCAGGGCAGCTCAGACATGGTCCCTCCAGACATGCCTGCAGTCAAGGAGGAGAATGAGACCTGGCCGATTGATCAGGTCATTGGGTGTCAGGCTGGCCTGCACTGCCCATCTTCCCACCTTTTCCTCAACCCCACTTTCCATGAGAGACTTATGCAGCTGAAGGTGGCTGGGAGGCACAGACAACACTCCCAAGCTCAGTTTCTCTACCTGGCTTCATTTTTTTGGCTTTGATTCCTGTAGCTATCTATAGGATGATGACTACTAATCTTAGAATTGTTTTCTCCTATTTCTAGGGATGTGGATATGCCATTTAAACTTTGGGATAGAGATGCTTATTAGGGTTAGCACAGCTCATCTCCTTTTCTTCTGTGTAAATATACAAGCAAATTTGCCCTCAGTTCTGCTGACTCAAGTGTTCAAGGTGCAACGAGCCTAGAGCCTTAGTGATCCAAAGTAGGTTTCTGTTGTCCCGCAGCAGGACAGTGAGCAGAAAGCTCAGAGAGGGAGATGGGGGACACTCAAAGAACCTTAGTTACAGTGTTCTCTGCGTGAGATTTCTGTTTCTGCTTCATGTTCAGAGGCAATAGTAGTGAATACTCCAATTCCTGTGTGTCCTGGTACCCCAAAGAAAGATGAGATCTTTTTAGACTTTTTGTTCTAGTTATTCTTTACCAAGGAGGCATGTTTAGAGCAACAGAGATGACAACACTCTGAACTTCTCTATGAAAGGGGTGTTCTATATAAGTGTTCACAGAAATGTCTTCTGCTTTTAAACTCCAAATGCTGTAAGTTTGAATGCTCCAAACTTCACATTTAATGCCTTTTGACATAGGCTATTTTGGGTGCTACCAGATAATTATTCCCTTGCTTTTAACTATGCACAATCTGAATGTAAAACCTTGTGCATAAAGTCTTAGGCATGCTGATTGAGACTCCATGGCAAATTTGTGTGTGTATAAATCATGTGGCTTTCATGCTCCAAGTCCATTCTCTGCACCATATACCAGAAAGTCATGGGCTTCTCCCTTCCCCGCAAGGAGAGGGTGCCCTTGTCATCATCAGCAGCATTATATGGGAACATCTCTGTATTACAAATATCCACTATAACTGCATTGCTATTGGAGAAGTGGTTAATAAATGAAGGTAGCACAAAATATGATTTCAAATCAGTTAATAAAATTATTCATGTAGATTTAAAATAGTTTTTACAGTTGATTTAACATTTGTGACTGGTTTATAGATGATGATATAGGTTGATTTTGCATCTTTGCAATTTTATTTCAATTTAGAAACAGTACATTTATTATTTTTTTTTCCCAACAATGGAGCCTTTGAGAATTAAGCTTGTCTTTTCTTAAAACACATTTTATGAAATGATTTTAATATGATTTTAACTATATTTCTGAGGAGTATTTTGCAAGGAAACTCCTTTAATGGGACTTAAACAGAAGATCCTTTTGAGATCAAGGTGGATGGTTTTTAAGAACTAGGCCTTGTTTGTGGGAGAAAAGAACCTGAGTCTTTTTTACAGTTGAAGAAATTTCTGAAGATTCTAGAAATGGTTTATTAAGGATATGAGTCCAATTGGAGTAAACATTGGCTCATACTCACTTTGTTGCCTGGATCACACTGGGACCAGGACAGCTGGATCTGTGCAAAAGCAGGCAACTGGCAGTTGCTTTTGGTTTCATGGGCCTCTGCATGGGTTACCTTTGGATCATTCATGTCTAAATTTTGACTTACCTTAGTAGATCTTATCTTAATAGCTGGGTGACTGGTGTGCAGTTGTCATATTTGGTCCTATTGATTTAAATTCTGAAAGGTCTCCTGTTGTCTTGTTGTGCACCTACAGAGTGCATCCCGGGCTGAAAGGACAGGATCCTTGTCACTCACCTCCCTGGCCATAGTCAGCCGCACTCAACCGTCTGCTATCATTAAGGGGCTGTGGCCACAGGGCCTCCCAGGGTAGCACAGTGTACCTTGCCAAGGGCACTCACCACAGCTCCAAAGCCCAGAGCCTCAGTAGCGAAGGAGACCCAAGGAAACAGGAGAATTAGGCAATATGCTGACCCTTTGGCCCTATCTGGCTCTGCTTTTCTGATGCTGCATATACAGATAACTGCACTACTTTATGAATCGTATGTTATTACAAACTGAAGACAACAAATGACTCTTATTCTTTTGTGAATTTATTTTCTCTGGAACCTAGAAAGCCTTTTAAAATCTCCTGAAGTGCTTGTCACATAAGAAAAAGCCAAGTCCGTGTGTTGGATGTGAACTGGCTCCTCTGATTCAGGGGAGATTTGGTGAACCCCAGGAACACTTTGCCCAGGACAGGGAGGAGAGGATCTCAGAAAGGGAATGAGGTCTCCATGTCATCTTGGTTCCGGACCCTAAAGCAGAGGGAAGCATTCTGACAGGCACAGGTAGCCCCCCAGCCATCAACCTGATTCCCCAAATGTCCTTCCATGGAAGCAGGAGAAGCAGAGTTCAGATACTTCTCCCTGCTGTGGTTGAGAAAGTTAAAAGCTTGAGTGTCCAGTGAGGGTTTATATTTAAAAAGAAAAATATTTCAAGAGTATTTGAGGTGAGAAATCAGACTGCAAATGATCCATAAAAAAGCATATGTGCAGAATCTAGAAATAATTTCCAACCACTCAGAAGAAATAAGGAGAAGTTTTTGTTAAGGGCCTACAGAAGCCTCCAAGGGGGCTTTCATTTACCAAAGGTTCAGCCACTTATGACAACAACTGGGGGGTGCTCAGCACCTGGGGCAGGAGTGGCAACCTGTGTGTGTGTGTGTGTGTGTGAGCGTGCACGCACGTGTGTGGACACGTAGGGGTATCTGGCAGGGTCAAAGGGACTGAGATCTGGGTGGAGCTGAAAGGAGAGCTTGTCCAGCCCAGCCTTTGACTCTGGCTGTAGGCACAGACACCTACAAGGTGCTTTCAAAACTGTAGATCCTGGGCAGAGCTGGCAGCCTCCAGAGTCACTATCCTGGTTGCTGGAACTTTGGGGCCAGACAGGGAGTCTCGAGAGAAATCAGATGTATGGTGAGAACCACCCACTGAAGGCTACCACACATTCTGAATTCCAAATGCTGAGGGCCAGGGAACCTGAATTTTGTCTCTTCTAATGGATGGTTTTATTTTTTCCAGGCACTGGGGAAATGCAGGGTAAAGGGCACACACTCAGGATCTTCTGCTACTGGACCTCTCAGCAGCAAAATCTCTGGAGGGGACAAGAGGACTGTGCCATCCTCTACTGCTGAAACTTCCAGGATTCCTCAGAGGTCCTTGTTAGCCCCCTGGGCTTCTTCAAACCCTTAGACCCTTACTGCTTTGGGGTTTACTTCTGATTTTTGTTCTCTGGCCATCTGTCAGTTAAATATTTATTCAAAAATAAAGAGAAATGCATTCCAAATATTTAACAAGTCCCAGGAAATAGTTGTAGGGTGGCTGTACCTTCTTAAGCACAGAGCAGGTGGAAGAACACATGATTTATTCTTCCATGCAGAAGAAAGGGTGGAGTGACCACCCAGGCCTCAAATCCTACTTCAAAATGGCCATTCAATAAAAGCTCAGGAGTTTCTTTATCCATTCATTGGCGTTATTTTTTATTTTTGAAAATTAATACATCCACGGGGTGGGTTATCAATAGCTTCTTCCCCTTAACCACTGCTCCATAAATGTCTCTGAACAGAGAGTGATTTCACAGCCACAGCTAGATTACTGAGTGAGGCCCATGGTGATGAAGGGAAAGAGAGCAGACAGAAGTGTCTTTCTTGGCTGCTGCAGGGACCAGGGGAACTGGGGAGGGGGACCAGGAAAGCCTTGGGCTGGACGCCCCAGGTGCTTGTACCAAGACTTAGTGTGGCTCCTGCAAAAACAGTCATGCCCTGAATGGGGGAGGCTGAGCCCTTGCCAAGGGGGTGCCGTGAGGCCCGGGCTTGTGAAGTGGCTGCAGCAGGCAATCCCAGCCAGAAGGTCAAGGGCAGGTTTATGTCCACTCCTAACAATCTGCAGACTTGATTGGCTTGACTCACCCAGAGCCTATGACAGATCGGAATTGGTGGTTGATGTTTAGAACTCCAGGGATTTCACATAAAACTATGTTTCTGACTTTGGGAACTTTAAAAAGGCTCTGGGCCCTCAAGCTGTTTGGCTGATGAGCCATGGTCAGCCCGAGCTGCAGGCCTTCTGACAAAAAGGGCCTATCTCTGGATGCCCAGTTCCACCCAGACCAGGTCAGGAACCGGAGTTACATGCTATATGCTCAGGTGGTTGGGCTTCCTGCCATCTGAACATCTTGTCTTTTTTCACCCACTGGGAAAGACTCAGACTAAGGGGAGGCAGGGAAAGCCAGGGAACACGGGACAAGGCTGGGGTGGATGCTGTCAGGTGGAGTAAGGGAAACACTAGCAGGTCTGGAGGCTCGGGTGACCATTCTGGCTCTGCTCTGTTATGCCAGGAGCAAGAGGGGAGAAGGCGGAGACCCATCTGTAGACTCAGCTGTCCCTCAATAGGCCCATTTGACAAATGTCTTTCTACAATCCTTACAGATCCCTAGCCTTCTGGGGTGCTCTCCACCCCATCCCAGCTCTGCAAACCCCAAGGCAACCTTAGTAGATCTGGGACAAATAGGCCTGTATCCTTTATGGACAGGCAACATCTACTTTAAGGAAGTGAGTGCCCAGGAGGGTCATTACTTGGTTTTTCTGAAGAAAAGGAATCCAGAAAGTTCATGATTCACCAAGCTTTAGGCAGAGCTGTGTGCTAGGTCCCTGCCAGGTGCTGAGAAGTTTGAGTAACAAGCAGCCAAGGGGCAGCACTGAACTTAGGGTGGAGCCAGCAAGGGAGCTGGAGCCGGATGTGCTGAGGGCTCAGAGGGGACTTCCTGGAGGGAGCATGTGAGCTGTGGGGATGCGGGTGTCCCCAGCAGAAAGCACAGCCTAACAGCTGTTAGCATAAAATCCAAAGAGTCCCTCTTGGTGTCTCTAGCCCGCTATTCTTTTCTTTCTTTTTTTTTTAATAAATTTTTTGTTTCAAATTGATATGAAGGCACAAATTTTTAGGTTATATTGTTCTCACTTCCAAAGTAAAGTTCAAGATGTAGAGGAACCCCTCATTAAGGGTGCTTGCTAAACACTCTATCTTTGTGCACATTAGGTGGGATCCACCAAATACCTTCTCTCTTCCCATCAACTGCCTTTCCCACATCCCCCTCCCATTTTCTTCCTCACCTCTCCCCCTTTCTAGACTATATTTTTGTTTTGTCATTTATATCAGGGTGTAATTGTTTATATCTTGGTTTCATATTGGTATTGAGTACATAGAACTTTTTTTTCTTGAGATACTTTACTAAGAAGAATGTGTTTCACTCCATCCAGGTAAACATAAAAGATGTTAAGTCTCTATCTTTTTATGTCTGAATAGTATTCCATGGTATGCATATACCACAATTTGTTAATCTGTTCATGGGTTGATGAGTGTTTGGATTGCTTCCATGACTTGGCAATTATGAATTGAGTTTCAGTAAACACTCTGGTGAAAATGTCTTTGTGGTAAAATGATTTTGTAGATACCTAATAAGGGGATTGTGAGATCAATGTGAACCTCCATTGAGTTTATATTAGTTTGCAATCCCACCAGCACTGTAAAAGTGTTTCCTTTTCTCCACATCCACACCAGCATCTGCAGTTTTGAGAGTTTGTGATGTAGGCTAATTTTAGTGGAGTTAGGTAATATCTCACCTGAGTGGTTTTGATTTGCATTTCCCTGATGATTAAAGACGATGAGCATTTCTTCATGTGTTTGCTGGCTATTCATCTGTCTTCTTTATTTATTTATTTTTTTTTTTGTAGAGACAGAGTCTCACTTTATGGCCCTCGGTAGAGTGCTGTAGCCTCACATAGCTCACAGCAACCTCCAACTCCTGGCCTTAAGCGATTCTCTTGCCTCAGCCTCCCGATTAGCTGGGACTACAGGCGCCCGCCACAACGCCTGGCTATTTTTTTTCTGGTTGCAGTTTGGCCGGGGCCAGATTTGAACAAGTCACCCTCGGTATATGGGGCCGGCGCCTTACCTACTGAGCCACAGGCGCCGCCTTCATCTGTCTTTTTTAGGGAAGTATCTGTTCAAGTCTCTTGACCACATAGAAGTGGATTTGTTTGCTCTTTTTGTGGTGATTAATTTGAGTTCTCTGTAAATTCTAGTTATCAGGATTTTGTCAGATTCATCACAGGAGAAATTTCCTTCCATTCCTAAGGCTATCTGTTTGCTTTGTTTGTGGTACCCTTAGCTATACGGAAACTTTTTAGCGTGATCAAATCCCATTTATTTATTTGTAGTGTTGCTACATTTGCCATGGATCTATTCCTCATATAGTTTTTCCCAAGGCCAATATCTTGAAGTGTGTTTTCCTCACACTCTCTTCTAGAATTTATATTGTTTTATGTCTTAAATTTAAATCTTTTATCCAGTGAGAATCAACCTTTTTCAGTGGTGAGAGGTGCAGGTCCAGTTTCAGTCTTTCACATGTGGCTGACATGTTCTCCCAGCATCATTGGTTAAACAAGAATTATTTTTCCTAGTGGGTCCTTTTGTTAGGCTTTTGAAGATCATATGTCTGCATGTGGCTGGGTTCCTCTCTAGATTCTCTAATCTATTCCATAGATCTGAATCTCTGTTTTTGTGCCAGTACCTTGCTATTTTGAGCACTATAGACTTGTAGTATAATCTGAAATCTGATAACATGACGCCTTCAGGCGGCGCCTGTGGCTCAGTGAGTAGGACACCGGCCCCATATGCTGAGGGTGGCCGGTTCAAACCCAGCCCCTGCCAAACTGCAACCAAAAAATAGGCGGGCGTTGTGGCGTGTGCCTGTAGTCCCAGCTACTCGGGAGGCTGAGGCAAGAGAATCCCATAAGCCCAAGAGTTAGAGGTTGCTGTGAGCCATGTGACACCACGGCACTCTACCAAGGGCGGTACAGTGAGACTCTGTCTCTACAAAAAAAAAAAAAAAAAAAAAAAACATGACGCCTTCAGATTTATTGTTATTTCTAGCTGGCTTTTCCTGGGATGCTAGTGTAGAAGCTGGATGGGCATTCTAAGGCCTCTTCCTTGCGGGTTTTAGGGCAGCACACTGCCTGGTAGATGCTGGTGGTGTTACATGGTTTCCTTGATCTTCTGTCTCCTATTGTCATTAGGATTCCGGAAAGCCAGCCTGTTGTCTGGTTCAGGAGGCTGGAGGCTCCTGCAAACTTTTCTCATTTGATGGCTCCTAATTACTCAAGAGCAGAACTGGATAAGTCTTCAAGGTCCCTTTCCATCCTATAGTCTCTTGGTACCCCCCTTCCCTGATGGCATTTCCACTGTGTGAGAAAGAATAGCACCCTGGGAATCCACAATGGTGTCAGCCTAGCCAATGTGGACTCTGACAGTCATTAACTGTGTCCTAGAGGAGGCTTTCCTGAAGATGGGGTCACTCCACTGTGTCTTCTGTAAGTGATTTATTTATAATTGACCATGAAAAGAAAAGGGAAAAAGGCAGGGCAGTCCCAGAAAAGTAGAGTGGAGGGAAGACAAAGCAGCCTGTGTGGCCTTTGTGGCCTGGTGAGAAAACCAGGAGGAAGGAGCTTGAGGACCACCCCATGCAGAAAAGCCACGTCTTCAAATCCCCAAGCCATGGGTCTCACCTAACCTGGGCAGTCAGGGGATCAAATAATAATTGGAACTCTTAGAATACCCCCAAGTTTTGGGGTTGCCCATGATCCCACCATGAACTGAGTACTGGAGGCAAAGGTGTGTTTCCCCAGGGCAGGAGGATGTATCGAGTGATTATAAGATGTACTTGAGAGTTGCAGAGACAGGTGGCTTTTAGTTCCATCTTTTCTCCCTTAATTGTAAAATACTAATTACATTACATCATGTCTTTTGATTAGTGAAACTTATTTGGAGTAGTCTCTCTGATCCTTCCCATCTAAGGAGGGGAAGTCAATCCTTCCCACTGACTTTTGAGAATTGAGTGATTTCACTTAAAGCAGAAAAATAGGCCCTTCAGCCAGGAAATTGTGAGTCTGTGATTCTGTGGGCTAGGAGGACTCCACAGAGCTGAGTATTCCAAAGATAGGCTTCCACCCAGGCCATGGAAACACTGGGCTGCTAATAATGCAATGATTAGACCCTCCAACTTCTTTCCATTCTTTATTTTGTCCCATTTTGGGAAAATTTAACCCATATTCCTGACTTGCATGAGGATGTGAAACAAAATTTAATTGAAATAAATTACACATTGCCACATTGCCACATAAAGTTTGTGAAAAGCCAGTGAATCCCACACTTTGATGAATTTCAGCTCTCGCTTTGCCAGGAGCCTTTTGCCATGTACAGGACCAGGGCATAAAAGGGGTGTTTTGCCGTCCTCATCCACCATGAAGAGGTGTTTGCCCTTGAATGCTGAATTAGCAGCCAACATTATGGCCATAGCCACAGATAACGGTGTTGGTCTGTTGGACCTGGCCTCTCTTTCTGAGAAATATTCAAGCATTAGTACCTTTGACAGATGAGAAAACTGAAGTCATGGCAATTAGGAGCTTGCTCAAGGGCATGCAGCTGTTAAGTGCTGGAATTGGAGCTGTCTTCCAAGCTGAGAACCAGGTGCTCTCCTTGCTCCTGGGAATCCACAATGGTGGCAGCCTAGCCAGTTCAATTATTTGAATGTGTTTAAAGTAATTTGGGCCTTCAAGCTAATGCTGGACATGACATTAACCTGTTGTTTTGAAGATTCAGTGAGATGTTTATCCATGATGCATAGTGTTTATCCATGATGCATAGTATGCTGAAAACTTGTCTGTGTTTGCAGAGAGAGGAGATGTGATAGATCTTATCCAGCCAAAAAAAGGCTTTATTTTTTTTTTTTTGAGGGATGCTCATTTCTCTTTACCCATTCCAGGTTTCTAAATTTCTTTGATAGGGGTGACGAGGAGGAGTTTAGAGAGTTTAACCATTTGGGTAAGATTTCTCATTGGTTGTGGTCATTGCTGCAACAATATGGCTGTCAGATAGGAAATAAAAGAAGGACAGCCTAGGCCTTGGTCAGGTACATGGATACATTTGTGTGTTTGGAGTAACCATCAGTGACCAGGATCAGACTTCCTGAGGCTGCATCCCTGTGCATCATGCAGAAGAGTGTGTGCCAAAGCTCTTAGCAAGTGACACAGCCTGATGCTAATAGTTACGGTGAAAGGAAAGAGAAATAGAAAATGAAAAAGAAAGGCTGACATGCTTTTTTATTCAGGGCTTCAAGGAACAGAATTGGGTTTTATTTCTAGATACCAGAAAGTGAAAATTTCAGTGTGGCTTTTTGTTTTGCATGTATTAAAAAAATAAAATAAACTACTGTTTGTTTGAAAGCAAATGAGGCTCCCCCTTTCCTTCCTGAAACATCTCCCCATCTCCAATTTTAGCCAAACTGTGTGTGTAAACAGTGTCTTAATTGACTTCAGGTTAAGGAAGTCTGGAAAACAAGTTAAAATTTATAAAACCGTAGTGGACATCCTTGAGACCTCTTCACTAATCCAACTACAGGGATTATTTACCAACCACAAACTGGGTGCAGGATGTTTGCTACATATTCAGTGGGTGGAAACAAATAGCAGAAAGATGGGACTAGTGTACTAGAAGACTACATTTGGGGAGAAAAGATTCTCCCTGCAAATCAGAGGGCCAGTGCCAAACTTGGTCCCAGAAAATCAACTCTCACAATGAAGTTGGTAATGGAGGCTCATTTAGATCTCATTCACGTCTAATCTCTCTCTCTGTTTAGTGTTGTGTCTATTTTGAGATTCAGAAAAGAAATATTTGAATTTGCAAAGTAAATTGTCTTTTGGTTGTTTATTAATGATCATGTAAATTTTTCTGTTTGATCCCTTGGAGCTAAATCATGGCCTTTAGGTTTCACCTGTAAAGTGAGATCATGGGCTTCTTTGGTAGTTCAGGAGGCGGCATCTGGAGCCACAATGCCTGGTTTCAAACAACAGCTGTCCCATTTCCTGCTTCACCTGGGCACATTACTCACTGTCTTTCCACCTCAGTTTTCGCACCTGAAAAAGGGGAGAATCATAATAATGGGACTTACCTTTACGGTGGTGTGAGGGCTGAATGACACACAATCTCTCATCCCATACTTAAAACAAACAGATAGTATCTGATTAAAAAAAATCTCCCACCCACGAATAATTTTTCCTCCCTTTGGCAATGTTGTATCTTATTTCCTTTTCATTTTAGTAAATCATTTTGAAGGATTTTCATAGCTTGACTGAATATACTGGCTGGCTACTAGGAGTTTTATGACCTGGGGTTCGGGGGTCAGTGAGGCTGCTTCTAACAGTCTGAGTTACAAAAGGTAGAAGAACATGTTTGCAGAGGAGTTTAGGGGGGCAGGTAGAGCAGATCAATTTGTGAGGACTAGATACCTCCTGAACAAAGTCCCCAATATCTTAGAAAAGCAAACTACTCCAGCTGGCTGACTGGCTGGACAGGCAGAGTTTAGCAGCCTCTTTCTGTATTAGGAGGTCACCTCTACTGTCCCCCACACACATACACATGCTGAAGGAGACAGACTTAGCATCTGGGCCAGTTATCCCAAGATTTAGCATTTGTAGTGCTCCATGACGACTGCACATTGAAAAGTTTATGCTTCCCCATCATCCCCTTTTATTTTGTAATTGTCTGTTGTTCACAGTACTGATTTGTAGAATTGGGCATGATAAAGAGTAGCTATTTTAAATGTATCCAATATGCCCATCTATATGGATATAGACTGCAGGTATGGACCAAAGTGTCTCATTTCTTTATGAAAGGAGAGATGTGCCGTTACCTTTCACACATAACAGACTCACATTAAAAAAATACAATGGCTCTGAATGTTGATAAATGTGACTGCTCTTGTGATACTGTTTTTGGTGAGATGACTGCAACCCATATGGGATCCAAGAAATACATTAATGTTTTCATGAAAGATGTGCACAGGTAGTAAATTATCTGCAAATAACCTTGGGTATCAGATTTCAGTGGACTGGATATTTATTTACTTAAGCATTTTGTGTTGGTGGTTTCATAGTTCTTCTCCTACCTCATGTGTCCTTTTGGAGGAGGCAGTGCACAGCACAACCTTGGCAAAAGCCATGTTACAATATTGGCTCCTGTCCCATTTTAAAATTGTTTGATGAAGCAAACTACAATTAAGGGCTGATGTGTTCATTTTAAGTGACACAATGCAAAACAGGAAATGATTGAACCAGTAGAGATCACCCACTAGTTTATTTAACTGGGTGTGTACAGGCAGGCAACTCCTCTGCTGAGAGAAAAAGCACACAAAACATCACCCAGTCCTCCTGACATTGGTATTTAGACAAGGGTGCTACAAAGCAGAGATTGGAAACTCTAACACCACAGATGCCTGGCTGGTGAAGCCCAGCAGAGATGCCACTTGGATGCCAGGCAGCAGTTATCACTAGGACCTGGCACTGAGGTGGCTGCTTCCAGAAAGATGTTGCCAGACCTTTTCACTTCTCAGGAGAAAATGGAAATCCATGTTGTTATGTGATTTTGTTTGTTTGTTTGTTTGTTTCTTTTAAGATAACATTGGCCATTCATTACTTTGTTTTCTTTAATAGTTTTGGGGACAGAAAAGTAAAAATAAATGTGTGAGTGTCTCCAGCTTGTAACCTTTGGGAAGGATGGATGTATTTATCTGTACAGGACTGATGGGATCTATGATACTGCCATTGGGCCACCATGGGGAAAAGAATGTGGACTTTGGGGACCCATAGTCAGATTGGGCAGACCCATCCCTGCTCCATGAGGAAGTGGTTAAAGTGGAGGGATAAAGTAGGGAATGAAAAGTCAAACAGACCTTAATTTGCATTCTTTTTCCCATCCTCTTCAGCACTCCCTTCAGCACATAGGCCTTGGAGAAATGGGCTATTAAATAAACTAACCCTGCTGAGACAGGGGATTAGTGTAAAGTTACAGCAGATCCTTGTAAAAGGGTATTCCTATCCTCAGTTCCCCTGGTAACTAACCAACACGTAACCCTGTAAATCTAACCTAGAAAAGGCTTGCTTTTCTTCCCCACCCCAACTGAAAGAAAGGTATTAAAACTCTCTTCTTTTGTCATGCAGGTGCAGAGAATTTTCAGATGTGAACTTTCTTGGTTGTCCAGCCGATAAAGGACCTGATACTAAATTGAAACAGTGTGTTGGCATTTTCTTTATAATTCCACTTGCATTGTGTTCAGCATTTGGAGGTCCCAGTGAGATCTCGCTAGCTGGAGTGTCCGACTCCCTGCGACGCCCCCTAGAGAGGGCAGAAATTAAGGTGAGGCGCACCCTGAGACATTCCAGGCCCTGTAATTTCCTGAACTCCTCTTTAGGGCTCTGAAGAAACTCAGATGGATTCCACCAAAATCCAGGGTCTGAAACTCCCTCTCAAGAGGTAAGTGTTCTTTTTCTAAGTGTAGTTTATTTGTGTTTGGGAAGTAACCTTACATTACCAAGAACAGGCCACCGAATAGTCACTGAGACTCCAGTGCCATCGGGATGCTGCTAAGTACTCCAGGGAGACAGGTTAGTGCACAGGAAAAATGACAGGCACCCAAGAAGAAGGAAAAGGGACCCCTGAAGGCTGCCCGGAAGAGACTCATGAGGGAGAGATAGGAGCTCCTGAGGGCTGGCTCATGCTGGACAGATCTGTCCCAGGTTCCTGAAAACACCAGGATGCCAGTGGGGAGCCTCAGCCTCAGAGGCACATTTGACTTCATGATGATTGTCATCAGTGTGCCGGCTATTCTTATTGTTTGTTCTGATTTCTATTCTTTTTGATTGGGTTCACTATTGTGGGAACTCAATAAAGTGAACCCCTGATACCCCTAAAGTGCATGTTAAGGAGCTTCACTGCTGGCTTCTCTGACGACTATGGAGTCCAGTATCCTAAGAACCATCTCTGAGTCCTCTGTGAAGTTGAATGGCCCAGTTTTAATGTAGGGTGGCCTTCTACTGGCTCCCTTGACCCAACTCTCCATCAAGGGGTCACTGGGAAGCCAGGTCACCTGGACCAGTTCCCCTACATTCATCAGTGATTGATTTTAGTCCGTAATCCCTTTCCCTGGATTTGTGTATGTGCAGTGGGTACAACAAAGCAAGACCACTCAAGGAGACAATAGGCTCAGATGCACCTGGAAGCTACCAACTGGCTGGCAGAAACTGGCATCTGCACTGGGAAATGTCTAAGACAAGGTAGAATCAATCCAGGGTCCCCACTATTTTAATGGAATTAGGTGTCTGATCAGCCCCTGGATGTTAGATTGCTGGCGGGACTGGTGAGAGGTGTAGGAGAGTGTGTGTGTGTGGTGGGACTGAGACTGGACACCAACTGTAGAGTTCCCCATTTCCCCTCACGAATCCTAGGAGAGTGGCTCTATGGCTAAGTGACAGTTTGTGTAAGAAATAGAGGGTACCAAGGTTAAGAAATGTGTTGGAATTGTGTGCATGTGAATGCTTGGAAACTAACTGACATGGGTAATAATAGGCAGGAGGAGTTCATGCCCCTTCCCCTTTTCATAGGGAAAATAACTGTGTGCTGGCTGCTGTCTGTATCCCTATCTATAAAGTGTTTGCAGTTTGTCTGAGGGAAAGCGATGAGAAGCACATGGAAGAAGCCTGCCCTGTTAAGAACTGTGCTGAAAGATTTTGAAAAAGGGCTTGTGGAGAGACTACTGAAAAATTTCTCTGGGAAGACTGAGAACATTAAACAAGAATAACTTACATGCCCTGATGTTCAGGTGATTGTGCTATTATTATTATTATTTTTCTTTTTTTTTTTGGCCAGGGCTAGGTTTGAACCTGCCACCTCTGGCATATGGGACCGGCGCCCTACTCCTTGAGCCACAGGCACCACCCGATTGTGCTATCATTTAAGATAGAATTTGTTTTAAACCTGTTACTAAAGTTAAAATGTTCAAAGATTATAGAACTGCTACCTCTATAATATTTCTAAGTTTGGCGGATTTGACCATGAGCTTGTGTTCTTGATTTTAAATCTGTGAATTGGGTGAGCTTATTCCCCTACTTAGGCCAGCAAATGCAGGGCACAGCCTAGCCCACATAGCTCCTTTCTTCCCTGCTCCAACTTTTCCCACTGGCTATTCTGAAAGAAACTGGATGTTCCAGGTTTTCTGCTTTCTGTTTTGGATGCAGATCCTGTCCTTGATGGCCATCTTTACTATGTGGTCATGTTTGACTTAAGGGAACAATGAAAAGACATCAGAAAGAATACTTATGCTATGGTATTACTCCTGGAGTTTCTTTCTTTAGTGAATCCTTAGTCTCAGGGACTAAGAGTTGAGCCTATGGGCCACAGATCAATGATAAATTGGGATTTTGTTGGAGGGAGGGACGTGCAGACAAAGTGAAAAATGCCAGAGCTTCTGGTGGTGGGGAGGAGGCCCAAGTCAGAGGTCTCCTGAATGGGTCCTTTTTCTAGGATTAATATAGACACTAAGAGAAATTTTGGCCAGGACTTGGTAGATGGGTAGATGCCTTTAAAAACTGATTGAGCGTTTTAACAAATAAATGAATGCAGTCCCTTCACTGGGGCAAGGTTATTAGGTTTTTGTTGAAGGGAGGGGATTAGGATATTTACTCTTTGTTCAGGCTGCTTTAATCCTGGATTTGCTCAGTTCAGAGGTTGTAGTCTGCAGGGTGCAGCCTGTTTATGCCTAGAAACGGGAATGTGATTTCAGAGCTCATCTGAGCCTAAAAAATGGGGCATCCCTGTCTACCCCTGAGTGGAAATATCCTGTATCAATATTATATTCCACAAAAGGTCTCTCTTTTGTAAAACGTCATAATTTGATTATTTAAATTATTTGGGAAACTGAGTCTTTGTCAAAGAATAAGATTCTTGCATTCTAAATCTTCTAATTATTAGTTTAGCCAAGTAATTAATTAACTTCATAGTAAACTGTGATCTTGTTTTCTAATAAGTAGTTTTTTTGAGAGTAAAAAACAAACAGGCAGAAAGGAAAATAGCATTGTGTAAGAAAAGGATCTTATGTGATAAATTTTGTCCTGAAACAGAATGATTATTTAAGAAAGTAATAGGCAGGACAATGTAGAACATTTAGAATGTTTTTAAATTGTCTGTGAAGGATTGAATAAAGTTCATAAAATTTTTTTTGAAAGAATTTACATGTAATCCAGATGACTATCCAGTACTGCCTTTAAAATCTTTTGACTTGTCATCTTGTTAAAGAAATGTTTTCAGCTTGTAATATTTGACAAACCTTCCAAAATAAAAACTCTAAATATGTTCTTTTCAAATATCAAGACCACTGAATATCTGAGAAAGACATATGAATCTTACTCAATATACGAAAAATGTATAGAAAAAATTGTCAAACATGAAATAATTTTATATACATTATATTTATATGTATATTCCAATATATAAAATATTGGTCTGTCTTAATATATATTATCAGTGTTAATTTTAATTCATCAGAAAAAGTATGTTTTGTAACTGACTGTGTTAAAAGTTTATCCTTCAAGAGAAATTATTATAAAGGACTGAGGAATTCTCTCCAATTCAAATTTTTGGTGTCTTTGATAATTAAATAGCATCGTGTTAAAGCAAACTTCTAAGACTTTAATTAGAAAACTAACCTGTCCATAAGTGTTCGTAAACTAACTTCAAACAGAACAAAAATCAGTTACACGGAACTCAGCTTGCTTGTTATGTTTTTTTGTTTTAAACATTGCTGATTCTTTCTGTGTTCTGTTTTCCAGAAGTCAAGAAAACCATTTTCTGTCTTTTGAGCTTCCGGAATGTATATACTTACAGAATGTGAAGCATTTATTTTTCCTCTCTCTTTGATTTCTCTTGAATTTGAAAGCTATTTGTAAGTATTCCTAATTTCTGACAATACAATTATTTGCACAAGTTCAATAAGAATGTATTTGGTTCTATAGGATATTATAAAAACACTGGTATTTTACCAAGGCTTTGACTGGAATAGCATTTTCAGAGGTGTCCAGACTGCCTTGAGGAATTAAAGTTGACTTTATAAGGCCAATAAAAAATAAGTTCATTGAAAAAACTGGCCAGATACCCATCAATAACATTTCTTGGTCTGTATTAAATAAAGAATGTCACTTTTTGACAAGTCTGTGAACCAAAATTTGCTTGGGGACCTCAAAAGACAAAGAATTTATCCAAGGCATACAGGTATCTAATGGCACAGATGAAATCTGGGCTCATGGAAGGCTTTCAAGTCTAACCTGAGATTCCTTATAAAACGTTCCAGCAAAGGCAATTTTAAAGGGAAGAAAGGCCTAGGTAACTAACAATTATTCTTGCTGCACTTTATGCACATGATCACACTCAGTATACTGAAAGTACAGCTTATTTTGCCAATTGAATTAGTTCTGCTATCATTTGTTTTTAGTAAAGTGAGAAATTAGAGAGAGAAAAATAGTTCAAAGAAAAAAAAGAAAATGTAGCCAACCTGTATTAGATTCCAGCCTTGTCTGCAATGCCAGCTCATAAAATGAGACATAGCTGTTTTACTAAACTGATCTGTTAAATGGGACTAAGAGACTGGCCAAAGAATATAAAGCTATATACAGCAATTATATTTACTCTGAAGACTTAAGTGTCAACAAAGGTCACCTGTTGGCCACACTGAAAACAATTGTGTAGTATTAAACTTTATCTGTTTTGTCTATATAGATACCTTGAGAAAAAAAACTGGAACTTGAATGAGAATTTCCCAATAAACGATGTGAGTGTAACATGGCCTCATAAATGGCCTAATACTCAACTGATGTGCAAGAATATTCACTTGAATTGTCCTGAACTTTGGATCAGTTCCATAGGAAATCTTAAACCTAGGCATTATCTTAAAAACTGTGCTAAGTCTGTAGATAAGAATACTAATGTTCTCACTGTGAATTTCAATAAGAATACTAATGTTCTCACGGTGAATTTCAAGGTAAATCTTAGCCTTGAAATCCAGAACTTGCCGATATTTAAAGTTAACTGCTAAATGGTTTCATTCTCTTACACTCAACCCAACCTTCACTATGTCTTTGTCAGTATAAGGAAGCCAGAGAGCCGCAAACATATGCAAGGTGGCTGAAATCAGGCAGAAGCCAGATGAAAGCCCTGAGAATTTCTGTGAAAGACTGAATGAAACATACAAACTAGCCAACCATTATACAAAATTACTGTGGGAGGAGAGAACAGGATAATTGAGTAAAAATCCAGCCAACAAAAACCCTTTAAGTTGCTAAAGGAAAAACTATGAATAGTCCTGGTTCCAGGCCTCCCTGACCTTGCAAGCCCTTTTGAACTATACATATCAGAAAGAAATAGAACAGCTGAGGAAGTGCTGAACCCAAATGTATTATCCTTGGCAAGACCAGTTGCTTATCTCTCTAAAGCAACTTGCCAAGGGCCCAAAGAGATGGCCTCCATACCTAAGAACACGTGTAGGCCCTGCCATACTACTGCAGGAGGCTGATAATTTGACTTTGGGACAAAACTTAAGAATCCAAGTACCATATGAAATGGTCACTGTTGTGAACACCAAGGGTATCATTGGTTGATCAACTCACGCCTCACCGAATATCAAAGCTTACTGTATGAAAATCAGAGCTTGTTTATAGAGGTTGCATACATGAGGTGATACACTTAGGAAAAAAGCAAAAAGAAAATTAGACTTCTTGGGAGACACTTTTACATTCCCCTACGTACATTTGCTTGATTGTAAGCAAGGAAAAAAAATCAATGAAGAAAACACTAACTCTTTTTACAGGTTAGCAATTATAAAAAGGAAAGTGGTGGATGCTGAGGGGAAATGGATAAAACTACTAATCAAATTGGATTTGGCAGTTACATGAGACCTTCAGTCCTCATGCCTGTTCCTGTTCTTCGAAAGGTGGTATCTGTGCTTCTCTGCTCAGTGAATGTGCGGCATTTGTTGAACACAGCTTCCATTTCCCCAGCCTAGATGATGTCATAGAAAATAAACCCGTGATATTACCAGGACCTGAAAACCTACAGGGAGAACAATGTGTAGGGATATATTTTCTGAATGTTACTTTAGTTCTTTGAATCTGCTTTTATCAGATAAACATTTCATTTTTTAATGAGTGATAAATTTGTAAGGAAAAGCTAAAATTAAACTCTCTTTAGAGTTATTGTAGGAAACCATCAACATACAAAAATCGAAAGAAATAGATCTTCATCTTTAAAAACTTTATTTACTCTGAAAAAGGTTTAATAACCAGAATCCATAGAGAACTCAAATGCATTAGCAAGAATAGAACAAGGGATCCCATCGCAGTCTGGGCAAGGGATTTGAAGAAAAACTTCTCTGAAGAAGACAGGCGCACGGCCTTCAGACATATGAAAAAATGCTCATCATCTTTAGTCATCAAAGAAATGCAAATCAAAACTACTTTGAGATACCATCTAATTCCAGTGAGAGTAGCCTATATCACAAAATCCCAAGACCAGAAATGTTGGCACGGATGTGGAGAAGAGGGAACACTTTTGCACTGCTGGTGGGAATGCAAACTAATACATTCCTTTTGGAAAGAGATATGGAGAACACTTAGAAATCTAAAAATAGATCTGCTGTTCAATCCTGTAATCCCTCTGCTGGGCATATACCAAGAAGACCAAAAATCACGTCATAACAAAGATGTACCAGAATGTTTATTGCAGCCCTATTCATAATTGCTAAGTCATGGAAGAAGCCCAAGTGCACATCGATCCACAAATGGATTAATAAATTGTGGTATATGTACACCATGGAATATTATGCAGCCTTAAAGAAAGATGGAGACTTTACCTCTTTCATGTTTACGTGGATGGAGCTGGAACATGTTCTTCTTAGTAAAGTATCTCAAGAAAGGAAGAAAAAGTACCCAATGTACTCAGCCCTACTATGAAACTAATTTAGGGTTTTCACATGAAAGCTATAACCCAGTTACAACCTAAGAATAGGGGGAAGGGGGAAAGGGAGGGGAGAGAGGTGGGAGGTGAGTAGAGGGAAGGGGATTGGTGGGATTACCCCAGCAGTGCATCTTACAAAGGTGTATGTGAAACTTGGTAAATGGTGTGTGAAGCTAGTGAATGATGCCCCATGTTTATATCAATGTACACAGCTATGATTTAATAAAGAAATAAATAAAAATAAAAACTTTATTTACAACAAATGGTGCTGGCACAACTGAATAAACACATGCAAAAGACTGAAACTCAATGCACAACTTTCACCACTTACAAAAATTGATGCAAGATATAAAAGAGACTTAAATATAAGACACAAAATGATAAAAGTCTTGGAAGGAACTGTGATGAAAATTCTTGACGATATTGGACTGGGGAATGATTTTTAGGGACAAAGGCTTCAGCCATCATTGCAACAACAAAACAAGAAGACAACCTTCAGAACAGGAATAGATATTTGTAACGTAGGTATCTGACAAAGGGTTGATAACTAGAATCTACAGAGAACTCATATTAATAAACACAAAATAAACAATCCCATCTACCACTGGGCAAGAAATATGAATAGAACCTTCTCTGATGATGACAGATGGCTAACATTTGAAAAAAATGCTCATCATCCCTGATCATCAGAGAAATATAAATCAAAACCACCCTGAGACATCACCTAACCCCAGTGAGAATGGCCCACATCACAAAGTCTCAAAGCTGCAGATGCTGGTGTGGATGTGGAGAGAAGGAAACACTTTTACACTGCTGTTGTGACTGCAAACTAATACAACCTTTGTGGAAAAAAGTATGGAGAATCCTCAAAGAACTCAAACTAGACCTCCCAGTTGATCCTGCAATCCCATTACTAGGCATGTACCCAGAAGAAAAAAAATGCTTTTATCATAAAGACATTTACACTAGATTGTTCACTGCAGCTCAATTTATAATCACCAAAATATGCAAACAACCTAAATACTCAACAACCCAGGAATGGATTAAGAAGCTGTGGTATATGTATACCATGGGATATTATGCAGCCAAAGTATTCTTTTGTATTAATTAATTTTTATATTAATCTTTTGTATTAACCTGGATTGAGTAGGAACACATTATTCTTAGTAAAGCCTCACAAGAATGGGGAAGCAAGAATCCAATGTACTCAATTCTCATATGAAGTGAGTAGATGACCTAATACAAGGTGGAGGTGCTTTAAATTAAGTAGGCAAACTGAAAAAGATACTTCATGATACGCTGTGCTCTTCTGTTTCAGATGTAAGGAGTTACTCTACTGGGTGCCTTGTTGGAATGATTACAAAAACATGTTTCTGACAGTGTCTCAGAAGTTGAAGGATACCACCTTATTGGACAGAATTTCTATTGTATTCAAATCTAATTTTTAAACAAATAATATTTCAAGATGATAGTCTAAAATTCTTTTACAATGAAATGCAAACAATTTAATGTCTCGGGCTATATGAAGCACTTGTACTTGTGGCATGAGCCAAGGTCCACATGGTCCTTGAGACCTCCTCCGTGCTGCATACTAGGAGCTACTGGAGCAAGATTCCTCGGGCACTGGCAGCTACTGTATCTAGCAGGTTCACTATAAATTCATGTTGCATGTCTTTAAAATTTTCAAAGTTAGTATTAGAAAACATTATAAATGCACAAGCTGATTTCATTAGTTTTTTTTTTTTTGTGAGTATGCTTACTTCCCATGTTATGTTTAAAAAAAAAAAAGTTACTTTGTGCAGACACAGGAAAGAGATCTGAAGAAATCCAAGACTCTTCAAATCAATATTCCAGTGATTTTAGTAGTATTTGAAAAACACTTTATAGGTTACTTGTCCATTCACTATGGTGTATGCACAAAATAAAGCCAATGGCAACACACCTTCTTCTACTCACTCTTCACCAAACAGTTACATTTCCTTAAGGATGACTTGGTCAGTTATAGTTTAAAATTTTTCATAAAGAACATCTTTGTTCCTGTTGAAAATTGAAGTCAACATAATTAAAATCACCAAGTCATAGGGTCCACTTTAAAATGTACTTGTAACAAACCAAATATACATTTTGAATCATTTTAGCTTTCATAATTTAGGAATCTTACTGGATGATTATGAAGACAGTTGAAAAGTCCAGTAAATTACTTACTTCCATTAATACAATTTGCATGAAAATATTTTTCTAAAAAGGTTAGAGACCACAGTGAGAGCCAGCAAGAGATTACACATATTTGAAAGTTGGAAAATTTTATCAGTTAGAGAATGTACAATGGCTAATTTTGAATATTTGATTTCTGAAACAGAAAATGCAACAGATAATCTTGAATCTAGGCAAACATTTAAAACCACATATGGTACTAACGTTCTGTACCTTTCAAAAAATGCAGGACTTTAGTCTTCTCAGTGTCTTTCTGCCGGCCATGTGTCATGCGATGGCAATGATGATGACGCCAGGGCCATTTGATGTTATCTCTCCAGGACAGACAGGAACGTCCCTCATCAGAGTTGTGCAAAGGACCGATTTCATCTAGTAAGGAACGGAAATTTTCAATTACTTTAGAATATATAAATGTTAACATTTTATGGAAATCCCCCTTAAACAGCACAACAGACAGCATGTAAAGAATTAACAGTAATGGAAACACTGACTGAGTTCTCAAAATGCACTATATAAAAGAAACTAAGTTTTAGATTTTTACCAAGTCTGAAAGTACTCTTCATTGTAACCTACTGAACTACATAGGGTCTCGAATCACAGATTCTTTAGAGGATATACCCTGATCATGGAGCTAGATAGTGGGAGGGGATGTAATATCAGCTTAAATACCACAATCTGGGCAAAACTTCAGAATTACAATTGTAGAGTACAATTCTTTGGAGTTGCTTTGATCTTGCCTGGATTTACTTCGGAATCTATCTAGTGCAACAAATAGTTACATAATTATTAAAATGATTCCATTCAATAAATATTAAGAATTACTCCATAACGCCATTTTTAATGTGAACACCATTCAAAAGATAAGAAAACCAAAGTGAATTTGAGGAATTTAACTATGATCATCTTTAATATTTTTCATTTTTTAAATCTCTCTCTTCCCTGCCTCTATATAATGGACAGTAAATCTAATATATAGCCACCTCCCCCACCCAGCATCCCTGGCACTCATGTGGTCTCTCTTCATCTCTCCTACTCGATGACACCATAGGGAAGCTACTCTCATCTTTGCACTCATGTATTTCCTTAGGCCAGGGACCTGGACATTTTCTAGGCCTCTTCTTCATCCCTCATAACCATCATGTCCAATAGGGTCCTTGGATACATTGCTGAATGTGAACCATTCTTTCCTTTTCTAGTTCCACTTCACCTTTCAAGAACTTGCCATCACTTAACAAATTTTCAGAGGTTTTCTTTTTAACTTTAATGCCGCACCCTCGGCACCAAGCCGCAGCGAGGTGGCGCTGTCCGCGTTGTAAAACGACGGAAAGGAGGTCTGTGCTCCCCGGAGCGAAGCCCCCAGCACCCCCAGTGTGCGCAGCGACAGAGATGTTGCCCAGCATGCTGTTTTTTGTCGCATTAACCTAAGGGTATGGCTTTCTGTTACAGTGTACGTGTATGTTAAGCTGAATGTCTGTTTGTCCTGATAAGTAAGCAATACGGTTTTAAAAAATGAACACAATGGTTTACTGATTCAGAAACAGCACAAGAAGTATAACTGTGCCAGACTCAGTGGCTCCAAGTAAGCCTGCACAAAAGCAAGTCCCCACCATAAACGCCAGTGGGCTAAGACAATGCAGGCACAGCAAACAAGATGTTTAAACAAGATGTTCCAACACGACATGCACCATCACCACCCACAGTAAAACTTTCCTTAAAAAACATCTTACTTCACTTACTTTTTAGTCAATCAACTCACAATGGAATAATCACATATGATTAATAATAAGCACATAATAAAAGTATATATAACCAACATTAACTTAAAATTTATATATCTAATAAGAGCCTTAAAACAAATTATGCCTTTACTATTACTTAAACACAAATGTAAAGAAGTACACTATACTAACATTCCTCAGATAAAAAAAAACAAGAGGAAGCAAGAGGAAGCAAATAGTTTTCGCTAATAACCACTAACCTTTGTTCTCCTTAAGGGCAGGATATTGAAAAATAGTAATGGATAACTACCCACGTTTGCAAACTTAAAATATAACTTGTAAAGGTCAGCAAGTTGTAAAAATACTTTGTGTAACCTGTAATGCTTTGTGTAAATTGTATAAAAACCGTACTTAAAACTCAGTAAAGTACAGCTACATACTTCACCAAGTGCTGTGTGGCAGACTGTCATTTTCCTGCGTCGACCTTTCAACCAACCTGACTCCGTTTCCCTACTTTCCCTCGGACTGAAGCCCACCGACAGGGTGGTCCGCGGCAGGTGGCGCCCGCGAACAGGGACTTGAAGGACAGGTAATTTTCCCCTCTTTTTCTCTCTCTGTTCAGGTTGAAGGCGACTCTCACCAGGGAGCTGCAGTCCCGCCGGTAAAGGCTGACCGGTTAAGTGTGAGTAATCAACAGGTACCATGGGGCACGCATTGATTAAGGAGGAACGTATGTTAAGCGTCATGCTACAGCGTTTGTTAGTTAAAAATGGGTTCAATGTGTCCCTCAAACGGTTGGAGGAGCTTATACATTTTCTTATTAAGCAAGGTACGGAGGAGCCGTACCAAGACTTTATTTCAAGGCTGGAAGAAGCCATTAACAAAATGCTCCCCCCGTCTGAGGGCACATCACTGTTGCTCAAACAGTTAGAAGCATGCATGGATGCCTCACCAGCTATAGCCCAGGGTATGGCTTATGCTGCAGCAATGCAAGGACAGAAATTCAGCGCCTATGTTAAAAATACCTTCAATAAAGGAGGTAAGGGGCCAACAGCTCCTGCTAACACTTGCTACAATTGTAGCAAGCCAGGACACATGCAGAAGGACTGTAAACAGTCCCATGCCAATAAGCCGAGGGGGGACCCACCCGGCTTATGCCCTCGTTGTAAGAAGGGGCGACATTAGAAAAATGAATGTAAATCTAAGTTTCATAAGGATGGAACCCCCTTGTCCGACAAGGGCGATGCTGCTACTGAAGAGCACAACACACAAAGGTCAAAAAACTAGATAAGGGGCATTCTCCCAGCCCAGGCCCCAAGGGAGAGCAGGCTGTAGTTAATGAAACACAGCCTTTATCTACATTGAATCCTCAAGCCCCTGAATTTACTATTCATGACCTTCCGCGAGGAACTCCTGGCAGTGCTGGTTTAGATCTTACTAGTAAAAAAGATGTAATTTTATCTAAGTGGGACGGTGTCACTTTAATTCCTACTGCCGTCAAAGGACAACTATTACCAGGCACAGTTGGTCTTATAATAGAGAGAAGTTCCAATTATACTAAACATTTTAAAGTTATTCCAGGAGTAGTTGACTCAAATTCAGAAAAGACAATGCAGAAAGAGGCGCCAGCGGCCGCTGCAAGATCTCATCCGCCTCTTGGAGAAAATGAAAGTACACTCGCCGATAGCAAACAAAACCACCGGGCGCATTTCCACTGGCTCCAAGACGGCTAAAAAGGCCCAGCGGGGAAAGAAGCTGGGGGCCCCCCTACCCTTCGTGGGGCGGGCCTGCCTCCCAAGTGTTACAGCCCCCAGACAACAGCACTGACAGAATCCCAAGGGTGAGGTTTAAAACCTTTATTATTAGCCCTTTGCCACTAGTAATTTGTATAAATAAGAAAAATATTTTTACAAACTGAATCTTTGTCAACGGATAAAATTCTTACCTTTTAAACCTTCTAATTATCAGTTTAGCTGAGTAAATAAGTGACTTCATGGTAAACTGAGATCCTGTTTGGTGGAAAGTAAGTTTTTGAGAGTAAGAGAAATTAAACAGAAAGGAGAATGACATTATATAAAAAAAGAATCTTGTGTGATAAATTTTGTCCTGAAACAGAATAGTTATGTAAGAAAGTAAAAGGCAGAGCAAAAGTTCAAGAAAGTTTAGAATGTTTATAGATAGTCTGTGCAGGTTAAATAAAACTCATAAAAGAGAATTTGTGAAAGAATTTACATGTGATCCAGTTAACTATATATTTCCTTTAAAATCTTTTAACTTGTAAAAATAACTAATTGTATTGCGTCCTTTAATATGCAACATGATAAACAAGTAAATGTTATGTTAATTGTAAAAAAAAAACCTTCTTATGTGATGTTACCTGTAAACTTACAAGATGATCCTTGGTATGATAATTCTGCTTTACAAGTGTTACAAACACTTAATGAACTAATTAGACCTAAAAGATTTGTAGCAGCATTAATTCTAAGCATTTTAGCTTTGATTTCTATAGTCACTATCTTTGCTGTAGCCACTACGGCCTTAGTACAACAAGTTCATACAGCGCACTTTGTCAATACTTTAAGCAATAATGTAACTCTAGCCTTGCTGACACAGGCCAGCATTGATAATAAGCTAGAAGCAAAACTAAATGTATTAGAAGAAGTAGTTCTAGCGTTGAGACAAGATATAAAATTTATACAACAGAAACTACAAACTAAATGCCATTCTGCTTTTCAAGCCATTTGTGTAACTCCTTTACCATATAACCTGTCTGAATCATAGTCCAAAGTACAGACACATCTTCAAGGAGTTTGGAAAGATAATGATATAACACATGATTTACTTAATTTACGAGAAGACATTACAGCTATAAGTCAAGCTCATTTACCTGTCTCATCACTAGATGCTCTGGCTCAGTCTCTTAATGATAATTTTAAGACACTAAATCCATTAACCTGGATCCAGTATATTGTGTTCATAGCTATTATTGCTTGCCTGATATTCTGTGTTGTGTTACTGTTACCATGTCTTATTCGATGTCTGTTTTCTTCTGTCAATACCATACGCCAAGAACTCTTTGAAATGCGTTTCAAAAACAAAAAAGGGGGCTATGCCGCACCCTCGGCACCAAGCCGCAGCGAGGTGGCGCTGTCCGCGTTGTAAAACAACGGAAAGGAGGTCTGTGCTCCCTGGAGCGAAGCCCCCAGCACCCCCAGTGTGCGCAGCGACAGAGATGTTGCCCAGCATGCTGTTTTTTGTCGCATTAACCTAAGGGTATGGCTTTCTGTTACAGTGTACGTGTATGTTAAGCTGAATGTCTGTTTGTCCTGATAAGTAAGCAATACGGTTTTAAAAAATGAACACAATGGTTTACTGATTCAGAAACAGCACAAGAAGTATAACTGTGCCAGACTCAGTGGCTCCAAGTAAGCCTGCACAAAAGCAAGTCCCCACCATAAACGCCAGTGGGCTAAGACAATGCAGGCACAGCAAACAAGATGTTTAAACAAGATGTTCCAACACGACATGCACCATCACCACCCACAGTAAAACTTTCCTTAAAAAACATCTTACTTCACTTACTTTTTAGTCAATCAACTCACAATGGAATAATCACATATGATTAATAATAAGCACATAATAAAAGTATATATAACCAACATTAACTTAAAATTTATATATCTAATAAGAGCCTTAAAACAAATTATGCCTTTACTATTACTTAAACACAAATGTAAAGAAGTACACTATACTAACATTCCTCAGATAAAAAAAAACAAGAGGAAGCAAGAGGAAGCAAATAGTTTTCGCTAATAACCACTAACCTTTGTTCTCCTTAAGGGCAGGATATTGAAAAATAGTAATGGATAACTACCCACGTTTGCAAACTTAAAATATAACTTATAAAGGTCAGCAAGTTGTAAAAATACTTTGTGTAACCTGTAATGCTTTGTGTAAATTGTATAAAAACCGTACTTAAAACTCAGTAAAGTACAGCTACATACTTCACCAAGTGCTGTGTGGCAGACTGTCATTTTCCTGCGTCGACCTTTCAACCAACCTGACTCCGTTTCCCTACTTTCCCTCAAACTGAAGCCCACCGACAGGGTGGTCCGCGGCACTTTAACAATATTTTAATAATTTTCCTTTGGAAATTATGTGTACGGCCATGATTAACTCCTTAGCTTATGGTTATGATTTCAAAGCACCTATTACAAACACTCAGGAATCTTTGGATAATGAAAAAATATGCCATACACAGCAGTTCTCAACGTTTGTGTCACGACCCCTTTGTTCAATTTGTAACAACGTGGCCTTTAGGAAGGTTGAAAACCACTGCCATAGAGAGAGAGACAAGATGGCTGAAAAGATACACTAATGCTGGATCATCTGAGAAAGTATTTTAGATGAAAAAGAAAGAGTCAATCACAGATTGGGTATAATTTTTATAGACAAGCATCAGAACCTATAGATGATTCCATGACAAAGTTGCAGAGTAGAACACAAAGGAGGAAGACATCCTAGTGTACAGTGAGAAGGGTAGAGAGAGCAATTTTTTCTCTTTCCGCAACATCTCTGGCAATTGATGGGCTCTGTACCTGCTGGAGAAAATTTCTCCCCTACATGAGCACACAGGCTGCTGCCACCAGTGAGCTGGGAACTGCTTGTGGACAGGTCACAGGCCTCCCAACCCACAGAAGAGCACTTTCTGCCCCCAGAGACTCAAAATGGGATGGCAGGTACCATATTGCTTCTCTACCTAACTTGGGCCTTTGTCCTCCTCAGAGCTCTTCAATTCTTCAGGTTTTGTTCTGTTTCTTTCCACACACAAAGATTTCTCCAGCCCAGACTGTGAAATCCACAGGGTTCTAGGTGATTTGCTTGACTCCAGAACATGGACCTTCTGCCCAGGGTGGGCATTTATTTGTACTCCTGCAAACAGACTCTTTTCTGTTCCTGCCCTTCTCACACATGTCACTGCCAAGAGCAACCCAAAGGCAACTCAACACCATCCCCTTTCTCCCACACATTGTCAGAAAGTAAAAATAAATGTTCTATCTAAAGATCAAATATCAAAATAAAAATCAATGTTGATCAGCAATTTAAAATGGCAAATCCTCCAAGATTAGAAAATTGAACTAAAAAGAAGGCAAGTCATCCATTTAAGATAACAAATCACCAAGCTGCATGGTGACCGGTGGGGTGTCTCAGAGACATGCCCATAAACAAGCACTAAAAGCCAGATTAGGCTGCAAGTTCTTCAAGAAGACACTTGCAACCTAAATGTTTATACCACCACAGTTCACAACTGGAAAGATGTCAAAACAACCCAAGTGCCTATCAATTTATCAGTGGATAAATAAAATATGATATATGTATACTATAGAGTAGTGACCATTCATTAAAAAAATGGTGATCATCTATATTTTTTAACAACCTGGGTAGAAATGGATGCCATTCCACGTGGTATATCACAAGAATGGGAAAAACACCACATATACTTAACACTAAATTGCAACTAGTAGATCAATATTTATGTGCACATCTGGAACTAAATAGAAATCAGGTAGGAGGGAGGGGAAAAAGAGGTAGAGTAAATTCAACCTAACTGGTCTAATGCACACATTCTGGGTAAAGGGCACACTTATAACTTTGACTTAAAATGTATAAAAGCAAATTATGTAACTAAAACATGTGTACCCCTTAAATATTCTGAAATAATAAAAAAGATCTAATACGGGTGCAAATGTAACATATTAAAATTTGTAGGAATGTCAAATTAAAAGCTGACAAAATGCTGACTCTACATACTTTTAAGCACTCAGCACTATCCTCACTTATTCCCTTAGTCCTGCCACCTCTGCTTTCTAGAATGCTTTAGAAACTTCCGGCCATTCCACTGGCTGCCTCTCTCACACTTCAAGTCTCAACTCACTTGCTTCTTCCTCAGTAGCCCTCCCTTCCTCTGTGATCCAGTCTAAGTAGCGCCCCTGCTCATACTTTCTACTTTAAGAAAATCATTTCCCTCGCACACCCCACTGGTCACCATGCAGCTTGGTGATTTTTTTATCTTAAATGGATGACTTGCCTTCTTTCTAGTTCAATTTTCTAATCTTGGAGGATTTGCCATTTTAAATTGCTGATCAACATTGATTTTTATTTTGATATTTGATCTTTAGATAGAACATTTATTTTTACTTTCTGTGTAATTACTAGAGGATTTATTTTACCTTGCCAAACTTTAGACGGAGTATTATTTATATACTTAAATTATTCTAGCCTAACTTATATGAACAGCAAAAAGAAAATACAGCACATGTCAATGAGAGATAAAGGGAATATTAGTTAGAGGTGGTGAAGAAAATAATGCTCAGTTCCAGGCTACTGCCTAGCTTTTCATGGGGTAAAAAAAAGAACACAGCCCTATACCAAGAGTTCACTGAATGTTTGGTCATGTGTTGGCATCAAAGCCTTCCTTTTTTTTTGGAGACAGATTCTCACTATGATGCCCTGGGCAGAGTGCTGCGGCGTCACAGCTCACAACAACCTTAAAGCCTTAAACTCTTGGACATAAACAATTCTCTTGCCTCAGCCTCCCAAGTAGGTGGGACTATAGGCACCCGCCACAATGCCCGGCTATTTTTTTTGCTGCAGTTGTCATTGTTTAGCTGGCTAGGGCTGGACTCGAATCCACCAGCCCTGGCGTCTGTGGCTGACGCCATAACCACTGTGGTACGGGAGCCAAGCCAAACATATGGCAGAGGGCACCTGAATTTGACTTCCTATTTTTTACAGTAACAGTAATGCTTTTGATGACTTGCTCATCAGAAGAATTACAGTGTCCCAAGCACAACTGGAAAAATAAGGGTTTACTATGCTGTTCATTGCTTTTCCTTATAAAAATTATTGTTTTCAGATCCAGACCTTCTGTCACCCTCTCTGCTAACTGCCCATACGACATGTTGGGTTTCCCTGAGCATGGTTTATACAAAGAAAAAAAAATCCATTGGGTTATTGTTCTCTTAAACACTAAAATTTGCCATATAGCAGTTACAGAGCCTCGGAGTTTTAAATAAGTGCTGAAAACAGACAGAGTTCCAGAAAGAGCAATAATTTCTCATGGGGCATTAAACAACAGTGACTTCATTGATTCAGCACTTGCATAAATTCTCTGTGGCAAGGGGTAAGGCTTGTAAAATATTTACATGGATTGGCACTTTTATTTCCTTAAAAAAGGGCTCAGAGTTGGTAATGAGCTAAAAGATATTCTGACAGATGTAGTACATTCATAATTCACTTTCTTTTTTTCTTTCAGATTAATACTATAGTAGAAATGATTAGTTTACAGTGTTTACTTAAGTTAGGTAAGTTGTGTTCTACACCCAGGAGGAGTGCCATATACCTTTACGTTGTGCCTGTTAGTTTGGGGAGTATAATTCACTGAATTTCAGTACTTACTATTTGCAAGTATGGACATTTGTTTGAAGCATGGTTCATGGTTCCCTTATATAGTTATGTTTTTTCCTTTTTGTTCTTTGGAGACAGAGTCTTACTCTGTCTCCCTGAGTAGGGCGCTGTGGCGTCATAGCTCATAGCAACCTCAAACTCTGGCACTCAAACCACTGTCCTGCTTCAGTCTCCCAAGTAACTGGGACTATAGGCATCTGCCAACATACCTGGCTAGTTTTTTCTATTTTTAGTAGCAATGATGTCTTCTTCTTGCTCAACCTATTCTTGAACTCCAAAGCTCAACCAATCCACCCACCTCAGCCTACCAGAGTGCTAGGATTACAGGTGTGAGCCACTGCACCTGGCCTTGGATACTTTTTATGTGGCCTAATGATATTACATGGGAGATTCACCAGAATCAAGATTTAATAAGTATATACAAAAATGCCCAGCAACAAATTCTAGGATAGATCTTTCTCTATGTGTCTACCTGCATCAAGGTGTTTTCTAGGAAAAATAGATCAAGA
This sequence comes from Nycticebus coucang, assembly GCF_027406575.1. Lineage (NCBI taxonomy): Eukaryota > Metazoa > Chordata > Mammalia > Primates > Lorisidae > Nycticebus > Nycticebus coucang. Next base: position 20,534,646 of record NC_069799.1, on the reverse strand, counting down.
CCAATGGATGCCAATACTGCACTAATGAGAGAGCTGTCTTCTCTCTTAGCAGTATCTGGTCTATATTACCTAATTATTTAAAATATAAGTTGTTACTTATTCTAAAAAATATCAAGAAATAAAAAGATTGCAGCTAATAAACAGTATTAAAATAAAATTTCAAAATTGATATTACCTATCTGTGCATATATACATGCAAGTATATATGTCTCAAAATTATGTGTACATATGCATATATATGGGAATAATCAATGAAAAATGTAGGAAAACTATTTCTTCAGGTAGAATATTGTCCATACTAATCACTTTCTCTTACATAGATATAAAAATTAAGTCCTTCATAAGGCATTCTTTTTTTCTTTGTTTTTTTTTTTTTTTTTTTGTAGTTTTTGGCCGGAGCTGTTTTTCAACCCACCACCTCTGGCATATGGGGCCAGCACCCTACACCTTTCAGCCAGAGGTGCCACCCAAGGCATTCTAATATAAATCTACTTTTACGTCTTTTATCGAAAACATATTAACTCCAAAGTAGACCAGGTAATGAGATGCACATATGAAGTAACATCAGTTTATTTCCATGTGTAACTCATATAAAACTACAAATATGTAGCTGATTATAATTACAATAGAAAAAAATTCACATTTAAACATATCTCCCCTTGGGTTGAAGAACAAATTGATTTCCTTTCTTTTTGTAAAAATGCTGTATTTAAAATTATTCTCTTGAAACAATGAACATTTCATATTATGGGAAGTCTTATAAGCTTCCGTAAGAGTTTTTTTAACTCAAAAATGTGATAATGGTAGAAATGTTTTATGTTAATTTGAAGTAAGGTGCATATGCTAAAAGCCCTTAGGATTTCATTTATTAATTCAAGTTCATTTATCCTTGAATCCAAGTTTTAGAAATTGAACCGAACCAAATAAATCACACCATAATCAAGTCTAACAACTCATAAGCAAGAACTCTTAAGGAATATTTTTGTTCACTAAGAACAAAGTTGAGTAGCCCTTATCCAAAATTGTGGGTCCAGGAATGTTTCAGATTTTGGATTTTCTCAGATTTGGAAAACCTGCATTATGTACACTTACTGGCAGAGCATCCCCAGTTCAAACACCTGAAATCCAAAACTCTCCAATGACCATTTCCTTTGAACATCTGTTGGCATTCAAAATGTTTCAGATCTTGGAGCACTTTGGATTTCAGATTTGGAATGTTCAATCTGAACTAAGAGAATGTATATTTAGAGTGACATTTTCAAACCACTACAAAATTATTTCCTTGTGAATAATATGTGTAATGAGCATTTTATTTACTCAAGGAAAGGAATGGCTATCCCTCTAAAGTTTTCTGGTAACACTATTATCTAGATCAATATTTTCTCACCTCACTGGTTTCAAGAAAGGTAAGTGAAATCCAAAAGTATCATAAATGTATTTACCTTCCATGAAAGGCACATAGATGTACATGGGAGGAGTATGCTTAACCTTTGGTGTTTCCCTGCGGATGAAGGCGTTTGCCTAGCAGACCTGTGCCAGGGTCCGGCCACTGTACTGAAATTTGGACCAGATGAGAAATCTGGCTTTAGGTGCCTGCTCCAGTCTATACGGGAAAGAAAGGACCTAAGTTAGATGTGAGGGCTTAAAGAAACTTTAAAACTACATAGTTTAATCAGATAATATCTCAAAAACAATGCTACCTAAGCTTTCTCATGAGAAAAGAACATTATAAATGCTCCTAAATAAACAGTTTTATGACAGGAATAATGTGAGTAAATTTACATTCGTGGATATACAAATGAGATGTTTTCTCAACCTAAGCAAAGGAGCAGAGGTTGTCACTGTTTATCAAAGGTTATTTATTTGTATTAGATTAAATCATTTCCATATATAACAGTTTGAATTCTTCCTACCAGCTGTACATGCTAAGTAGCAGTCCATTACAATTAGTGTTTCTTAATACTTAAGTCTATTTCTTCTGGGAAAAAAGACCTAACTTGGGAATTTGCTCCATCCACTGATTCTTTCCCATCAAGAACACAACACACAGTTGCTCTGCACAGAAGCAACTGATGCAACTGGAGGATGCAAGATCTTGTCTTGTTAGCACAATTCTTTTTAAACCCTGGGTTCACAAGAAAATCAAATTTCCTTGAGGCCAAATATATCCAGACTTTTGTAAAAGCATATGTTTAGTAAATAAGACAATCTTTTTTTTTTTTTTTTTTGTAGAGACAAGAGTCTCACTTTATGGCCCTCGGTAGATTGCTGTGGCCTCACACAGCTCACAGCAACCTCCAACTCCTGGGGTTAAGCAATTCTCTTGCCTCAGCCTCCCGAGTAGCTGGGACTACAGGCGCCCGCCACAATGCCCGGCTATTTTTTTTTTTTTTTTGGTTGCAGTTTGGCCGGGGCTGGGTTTGAACCCGCCACCCTCGGTATATGGGGCCAGTGCCTTACCGACTGAGCCACAGGCACCGCCCAAGAAGACAATCTTTTTGGAATAAAATGGACATTATTTTGTTTTCATTATGTGATCAAGAGCTTACTAAACAAAGACAGTCTCAGAACTCTTGTACAATTCATTAAATAAGACTTCAGTTGATAACACGAGAATATGGAGAGCTCTTTCAATATTTTACTATAACTTGCCCAAAGAGAGTGATTGCTTAAAGAGCTCTTTACCATTTCCAATATTACTAGACCTTTGTATGATTTTTTAGAAATCTTTTGCAATGAAAGCTATGGAATTCCAGATGAGTCTAAATGTCATAAATACAAGAAGGGATCCTCCATCAACTCTATTCACCTGGACAAACAGCACATCAGAACTAATTGATAAAAGAAGAACCCATACACTCTGGCTTTCCTGGCTTGTATCTATTCATGGAGGGTAGCAGAGGTGTTTCTCGCTTTTCAAAGGAAACTCAGGTGATGCTATAGAGAAGTGCAATTTGACAATGGCTAGTGCTTCCAATTGTGCGTTGAAAAGTCTCCCATGAGAATGCTGGAACTGCAGAAATGTAGACTTGTTACAAAACTCCCTTTGTAACTTCAAAATCACTAAAAGACATCTATCATTTCACTTTGGGATTATAAAAATATCTAAAAAGGACTAACCTTTATAAAAAGTTTAAAGGCCTTGAGCAAGATGTGCATCAATGATGCATCAAAAAGGAATTCATACATAAGAAGTACATGACCATTTGAATTTTTTAAATCTTGCCATTATAAATCAAATATCATTAATTTTTTTTATGGAGTATAGAAAAATATTTAAAAATCCATTTATCTGACTCAGCTCCTATAGCACAATGGTTATGGTGCTGGCCACCTGCACCAAGGTTGGCAGGTTCGAACCCAGCCCGGGGCCAGTTAAACAATAATGACAACTGTAACAAAAAAATAGCCAGGCATTGTGCAGGCACCTGTAGTCCCAGTTACATGGGACGCTGAGGGAAGAAAATCACCTAAGCCCAGAAGTTTGAGGTTGGTATGAGCTGTTATGCCACAGCACTCCACCAAGGGCAACAGACAGAGACTCGGTTTCATTTAAAAAAAAATCCACTTACTTACTAGAGTTAATCATACATTTAACTAATATAAATATTTCCACAGAGCTCTAAATGAAGCCACCAGTGACACTAACACATTTGGGATTACTCCAGCCCTACAATGCCAAGTTTAAGAGACAGTTTAATGTTAAGCTACAAGACTATCATGTTAATCTCTAGTTCAAATGACAATAAGAACAATTTAGGTGGGTGGCGCCTGTGGCTCAGTGAGTAGGGCGCCGACCCCATATACCGAGGGTGGTGGGTTCAAACACAGCCCCGGCCAAACTGCAACAAAAAAATAGCTGGGCATTGTGGTGGACGCCTGTAATCCCAGATGCTCGGGAGGCTGAGACAAGAGAATCGCGTAAGCCCAAAAGCTGGAGGATGCCGTGAGTTGTGACGCCATGGCACTCTACCGAGGGCGGTACAGTGAGACCCTGTCTCCACAAAAAAAAAAAAAATTTAGGCATTAAGAAAAATACAAGGAGGTTCCTACCTGCTGTCAATAAAACAGCACTATAATTACATTGTGGATATGTTTACAAACACTTGGAGCCACACTTTCTGGGTTTGAATTCTACATCCACCACTTACTACTTTAGGGCATGTTTCATAGCTCTTCTGTTCCTCATTCTCTCCATATGGAAAGATTTGATATAAACCTTAAAACACTCCTTGTACAGCCCTTACAATTCCATTACATACCCACACACAAGAAGTAGCTTTATTATAGTCTCATTCTACTAATATCAACAGAAAGATTTGTTTATTTAATGACTTCAATCTGCAAGCCTCTATAATTTTCTGGAAAAAAAATCATTTTCCCCTTTGATCTAAAACAAAACAAAAACCATTGATCTGATTCAAAGAGCTCTGTAGTCAAAATACATTTCCCTTTTCTTTGTTATTTATACTGTTTGACATAGTTTTGTTATGTAATACAATGCTATACAAAGTTTGAAAGGTTAAAAGGTCTGTTAACCATTATCTGAATGGTTTGCAGGATCAAATTGGTTTACTTTTACACTGGAGTGCATGGTACATTAGCAAAAATAATGACGGGGGAAAATGCTAACATATCTCAGAAACTCTTGCTAGAAGAATGTAAGAACAGGACAACACAGTGGTGGAAATTGTGGGCTTCAGAGTCACAGGGCTGGGCCTCCATCTCTGCTCAGTGCCTGGCTGCTGTGTTCTTCTGCCGGCACCTGCCGATAAGCACCAGCTAGCTTGCCTGGGCTGAGAAATAAATGAATCATTGTAATAGAAACCAATCAATTCTATGTCTGGCAACAAGCAATGCTCAATGTATGTTAGCATATGTCAATCGTTTCTAAAAGAATTATTGCTATTATTACCATTATTGCACAGCAAAAGCTGCTGTCATCTGTCTTACATTTGTGTCATAAAGGTCATTTACTACCTTTATAGCAAACAGGCTACTGTGGAATTGAGCAGAAATTGGTCATAGCTACCAGGAGAAATTATCAACTTGTCAAAGAATTATCAGATCAGTGTAACTGAGTCAGATGGATTCAAGGATTTGTTATGAGTTACATTTCTCCTTCAAAAGAAATATGGATGAGTAGTCTCTAAAATATGGTTTATTTTAATTTTATGAAGGAGTAATTTGTGCCAGCTGATAACTCACTTTCAAAATAACAAACTGTGTTATGAAACTAAGAATACTCCTGATAATGATAATGAAGATAATCTGTATAAACCACTAAAAATAATTCTGTTTTGTGTGTTTTATCCTCATTTGATTTTCAGAACAATCTTATCAGAAAGATATTATGGTTATCACCAAAGATGGATGATGAAATTGGAGCTCAGAGAGGCTGAGCCATTTATTACCACAGTCACACAGGTAGTGTGCGGTGGAACAGTATTAGCCCGAAAGCCCAGAGCAAAGACCTTAAAGATGAATGGTTTAGACACAATGCTGTGTAAAGTGCAGTGATAGAAAACTGCAGAAATGGATAAAAGAAGGACAAGCAAACTACGTGCAAACATATGTCCTTGAAGTGAAGTATGAAAGGAGATAGGACATAGCTAAAGATGGATAGTTAGTCAAAGGAATTTGTTTGTTTCTAAAAAATCAAGACATGAATATTTTTATTGGGCAAGGAAGCCAAATGCATGCAATGGAGCTTAAAATTTTTGTTGTATAAAGCAGAATTCTTTATGAGGCATGAAATGAGGGACCAAGGCATAGAAATCGCTATCTCCTCTTTGTGACAGGAGATGAGGGAAAGAATGAAAGCGAGTTGTAGAGGAGGAATGATGCTTAGGTCAGGGGAAAAGGGGAGAAAGAAAAGGTGCACGACACTGACAACATTCATGACCCACACTCCTTCCATCATTGACCCACATGATGGACAGCATCAGAGGAGAGTGGCAGGGGGGACTAGGAACTCAAGATGACTATGGACATCTGGAATGGCAAAGGAAGTAAAAACACAGCTTGATTGCCCCGTTACACTGAGGATCTGGCTTATGCTGTGAATTACTTATCTGTAATGGCACTAATCCTCAGAATTGTGTCAGGTTCTGTTAGAAAGAATACTTTGCCTGTGTTGCCATCACTGCCTTCTACTTAAGGTGGAACTGGTAGCACAGGTACAGAAGGGGTGCAGTCAGCATAAAGACTCATCCAGGACCAACAGACTGGGAAGGTCAATGTGAAGAGAGGGCTGGACATGAGGAAGTAAGGACAGTTCTGACAATGTAGCCAGGAGGCCAGATGACAGGCCTCAGGCTGGTTTTGGAAAGAAGTTAAGCCAAGAAGGGGCTGACAAGATCATCTAAACGGAAGCTAAGATGAGTGACAATAGAGAGAAAAAAGGTAGAAGGTGCAGGGCAGTGTGGTAGTGGTGGAAGGAAAGTGGTTTGAGTCAGGAAGTGGACTTCTGGACAGCTGAAGAGTGACTCAGGTCTGAGTGGCTGAATACAAGACAGGGCTTTAGGCCACAAAAAATGTACATGGAAGGGACTGCAGACAAAGGATATAAGGCACAGAGTAGAAGAGAAAACCCAAGGACACCAGGGTGGATGAACCTAATATGCTATCAATGTTACCGTCTCTAAATCAGTAGAGGCTACCCAGGACAATAACATACTATGTTTCTAAAATTACCTGAAAAAGGTATGTTGCTCCACACACTCCTTCCAGAATCTTTTGGCTGCCTGGGGACTTGGCCTTTTAAATGCAGTAGTGCCATCAAATTTGTTCTTCTGGAATAAATACACAAAACCTATCAGCATATTTCCTTAAAAGGTGATGAGAAACATGGATATAGATGGCTCTATAAAAAGTCTTTCTTCTTGAAAAAGATAAATATTGTATATCTAATGTAATCAGACAAAATGGACTTTTCGTAGATTGATACACTATTTTCTATGAAAATCAAGTAGAAGTTATTCAACATCAACCAACCGACCAACTCCAGGGTCCCCTAAACTCCTTTTATTGCATTCCTATTCATCTCCACCACTTAATTAATTTAGCAACAAAAACGTATTGTTCCTTCCCTACTGTGTGCTAAGAATTTATGACTTTTTCTGTGCATGTCTGTGTGTGTGTTTAGTAACAAAAATATCTGTATGCAGGCTGATGGTCAAAAAGGCTGACCTTTTTATAATGCAATAAAGAATAGTTTATTTTCTTAAAATTTTAGTGGAAAAGAATTTATTTAGCTCAAGGCTGTAAAGCAGCAAACTGACACAAGTGATTAGATATGCCAACGGTAATGAACAATTGCTTACCTCTTCAAGCCTCAGTCTCAGTAAAAACTCACTGCCCTTACAGGAGACCTTTGAGATGTTACCCCAGTCAAAGCGACAGAACATCAGCTCTTCCTTATAGATGAACATGCCATTGCCAGACACGCCCAGTTTGATGTTCTGAAAAGAATAACCCAATTAAACATAATTAGAGCTGTCAAAGTTATACAATCAAGAGGCTAACGAGCTGTCTCAAAGAGAGAATGGCAACTTAATGCCTTTGTATTTAAATTATAGTAATACTACACAAATTAATAGAACCGTAAGACATACTCACATCTGAAATCTATTTATCTTGAGGACTCAGATTTGATTTTCCAAACAGTTATTGCAACATGAATATAGGACTCAATATTCTTTTTGTTTGTTCTTTTTTTGTTTTGAGACAGAGTCCCACTTTGTTACCCTCAGTAGAGTCCCCTGGTGTGATAGCTTATAGCAACCTCAAACTTTTGGGCTCAAGCAATTATCTTGCCTCAGCTTCCCAAGTAGCTAGGACTACAGGCTTCCGCCAGGAGATCTGGCCATTTTTAGAGACAGAGTCTTACTCTTCCTCTGGCTGGCCTTGAACACATGAGCTCAGGCAATCCACCCATCACAGCCTCCCAGAGTACTAAGATTACAGGCATGAGCCAAAACGACTGGCCCTAGGACACAATATTCTTCAAAAGCCATAAGAAATAAGTTCTCTAGCTCTGTTTGAACAATAACAAGGAAGAAAGGAAACAACTGTGTCGATTATCCCGAAGGTAAAGGAAATAAAATATGCTTTCCTGAAGGCTATTCCAGCCATTGGAAATTATCTGTCAGTCCAACCTAAGATGCACTCAACCATCTTATTTGAGGCCAATTTAATTCATATAAATCACCCTGAATAATTTATTTATGTAGATAAATAAGTTATCTGAATTTTATTTAATTCAGATAAAGCTGTTGAAACGATGTCAGTAGTTCACAAAGCACAAATCCACCATAGAAAATTTCACTGAAATCTCTGAATCCTTTCATGAAATTTTTCAATAAGTCAGAGTGCTGACATTCACTTCTCATCAAGCATTCCTTTGACTGGCATACTTTAAAAGACTATTATTGAAGCTCTTCATAGTTTGCTTTCCCCATAGCTTTCATTTAAAATAGATGACAAGTGAGAACAATTAAGAGCCTGAAGGGCCTTTAGAAAACTAAATCAATGGACAGCCAAAGTGATTAATTGCCTCCTCACATTTCAAGTAGTGCTAAGGGTCTAAGATGCACAGTCTATAATGTATACAAATCCTCATTTGTCTTTAGGGGAGAACTAGATCTCATCCATGACATATAAAATTCCAACCTTAGGTGCACACCTGGAAGTAAAACTCGATAGAAACCCAGTAGATAGGAGGTGGGAAGGTGAATTCATATTTAACTGGTATAATGCCCGTTTTGGGGGTGCAGAAAACCTTTTAACTTTGACTGAAGTGAACAAAAGCATATTAAGGGTAAATCATGTTTACCCCTATAGTATTTCCAAACTGAAAAAAGAAATATAAAATTAAAGATTACTATCCAACAGTATCCACATTCTTAAAAGTCAATAACAGGAAACAAACTGTCAGAAAAACATGCTGAAACAAACACTATCTTCAGTCTACCTGCCACTTCATAAAGCATAATATCTTGACTACCTTTACTAAGAAAAATTCAACACAATTTACATTTCTTTTATTTTTTTTTTTTAATTTACATGTCTTTTAAAGAATACAAGCACAGGTCGAGGAAGTTAATGCCAATTGCTTTCTCTGCTGTGATACTTGAATAATTCATTCAAACAAAACTACATTAGATCAACCCAAGCATGTTTTTAAAAATCTAGTCTATTCCTTTACTCACCCTGTCCTTGCAGCCACAAATCTCTCTAGGAATAGAATAAAAATGTGGAGTGAATCAGGTGCATGTGCCCAAGTAACTTTGCCAAAACCATCCCTACCCACGTCCACAGGGAGCAAGGTGGAAGATTGCTCACGTTGTCATGTTCTCACCACAAGAGAGGAAGCAACCCAAGTGGAAACACTGCACAAGACATCTCCAGTCCAAAGGAATCTTTGGACAGGACAAGAAAGCCATTTTATCTGACTTAAAAATAAGGGCAATGCAGATTTAAGTAAATTGGTTGATTTTGGTATTGCTCTACAGCATGGTTCTAGGATTATTATCATTTATGTGAATAGAATTTCAAGATAAGTGCAAGGGAGTAAAAGGGGTAAAGCATGTCTTAACCCCTCATATGTGAGTTCTGCCACTGGGCAGCAAAGGCAGAAAAGGAAAGTCTAAAAAGGAACACCTGCTCTGCCTTGCTCACCACCTCAGGACGCTGCCCCATGTGGATAACAACAGGAATCCATGATGGCTGGCTGGCAATGGGTTTGGAAATTTCTCACAAGAGATCATGGAGAAGAATAGAGGGGAGGTCAGGGTATTTTACACTCAGATTCCCTCCCTACATGGTGACATCACGCTGCCTGTGTTCCTTTGACAATGGCTCCTCTCAAGACAACCATCTCCACACATCTGCCTTCTGGGTTCTGGTATGCAGTCTGCTCTGCCACCTTCAGACCTGGGGAGGTCAAAAAGGATGCTGACACAGGATAGGGGACCACAGATGATGCACTGCTGCTTTGTGGTTTGCTTGCACCTGTGTCAAGAGTCCTGTTATTCCAGACTCTTCTAATTATCCTAACATGAATGCACCTCAAACATTGGATATTTTTTCTTCCATTCTTGAGATACTTTGCTAAGAAGAATAGAAGAAAAAGCATCCAATGTACTCAGTACTATTACAAAGCCAATATATAACTACCTACATTTTCACACAAAAGATAAAACAAAACTATAGCCCAGGATGAAGAAGGGGACGGGGGGAGGGTGAGGCTGGTGGAGGGAGGGTAATCACTGGGACCTCACCTATGGTGCATATTACAAGGGTACATATCAAATCTATTAAAAGTAGAGTAAAAATGTCTGAACATAATAAGTAAGTGAGGTGAAGGCTATGTTAACCTCACATATGCTTGATGTAAGCATTCCAAATTGTATACAAAATTAGCACATTTTATCCCAAAATGTATTAATGTACACTGTTATGATTTAATAAAAAAAATTGTTAAGAGGAAAAAAATAAACTGTACAAATTGCCCTGGCTGAGATGGGCAGATTAAAAAAAAATGAACTCCTTTAACAGCAATAAATAAATAAATCTGATCTCAAGACAATGAAAAATGAGCAAATAGAAAAAGGAACAAAACTAAAAACTACATGAAAACTTCTTTTTAATTGCTACAGATAGTCTGTTCAATAAGCCACAAACATCTTACTCATCAAATATTATCTAACAAATCAAATACAATGGTGATTACTTTGAGATTTTTAGTCTTCTGCTCTTTTTTTTTTTTTTGTGGTTTTTGGCCGGGGCTGGGTTTGAACCCGCCACCTCTGGCACATGGGACGGGCGCACTACTCCTTGAGCCACAGGTGCCACCCTGGCTTTTTTTTTTTTTTTTTTTTTGTAGAGACACAGTCTCACTTACTGCCCTCGGTAGAGTGCCGTGGCGTCACACGGCTCACAGAAACCTTCAGCTCTTGGGCTTATGTGATTCTCCTGCCTCAGCCTCCAGAGCAGCTGGTACTACAGGCGCCCACCACAACACCTGGCTATTTTTTGGTTGCAGTTCGGCCGGGGCTGGGTTTGAACCCACCACCCTCGGTATATGGGGCCAGCGCCCTACTCACTGAGCCACAGGAACCACCCTAGTCTTCTGCTCTTAACTATAAAGCAAACACTGATATTATAACAGGGTCTATAACTATTTAGCTTTCTTTCTAAGATATAACATTTAAAAACAAAATCTTGAAGTTTGCGACATTGTAATCTGAGAACTGGTTTCTCAATGATCAGGAGATGCAAGAGTTGTATGTGGCCAGCGTAGTAGGGTTTAGAGAAGGAGAAATGTGCTTGGGAGGTCTTTTGGGACCCAAATCTGTTGTCTCCTCCCTTCCTTATTGCTCTGAGGCATAGAAGGGAAACCTATGTTTCAGTGGAAGCTTTCCTAGAGATTTCCTAAATCATGCAACCTGGGCTGCTAAACTGTAGGTCGGTTTGACAGAGTCCTTTCAAAGCTCACAACTGTGAGTTCCCTCAGTACATTCCACTGACTGTGGACACATTTCTCAAAACCAAATTCATCTTTCACCTTAGCTCCCATTCTCTTCCTTGACTCTCCCCACTACGTAATTACCTAAGCTAGAATCATGAAATAGGTGACATTTGTCACTAGTAATAACCATAGTATGATGCATTTACAGATTTCATTTTCATTTCTTGATGAATAGGGTTCACCTATTCATAACTGTTATTATATCAAAGTGACTGTCACTAGAATATCTGAGTATCTATGCTCACAAAAATAGGTATATTATTGCCTATTTTATTGTATGAAATGTCCTATGAAGTATTCTGTCATGTTTTTATGTTTCTCAATTCAAACCCCTTTTAAATATACAAATAAATATGTTTTCAATATTTTTGTAATTATTTTTTCAGAAATTTTATCTTTAGGATTTTATTTTTTAGGACTATGGCATTCAAATCGTATCTTCAAGATCATGACTAGTGCTCCACCATTATTCCTTATTCCCTCATCTTACTACATCTCACATGAGACTGAGGGTGCTGCATCATGTGAGCCTGGGCCAGTGTACTTGATCTTTCACAAAATACAAAACAAACCTATAGGAATGATCACAAGGCTAGGGCTCCTTCACAGCCCATAAGCTTTTGGAAACAGTCAGAACTGTGCCTCCTCAGCCCTGTTAGGTTTACTAAGATCTGCTCCCCTCTCCTAATACAAATGTGGGAGAGGGAGTCGGGGCAGACACAGCACTTCACCTAGCAGAAGGTGGGACTCAGTATAAACCAGGATAAGAGGTAAAAAAGGCTGACAAGTTGTGCTTAGAATAACTACCCATGAAAAGGTATTTATTAAAAAGACTACTGAAAAGAAGAAGTAGGGGGAGAATAAATGATTCCTCCCACTACCAAAAACCCCATGATTAACCGAAGAAATATTAGAAACCCTCAAGTGAAGGCCAACAGTCTTTTTCCAATGAACTAGACCATTCTTTCATTATTTTCTTCTTTCCTCTCTCCCTCCCCCTTCCCTCCCTTCCCTCAATCCCTCCTTCCTTCCTTTCTCTCTCTTTTCTTTTTCATGAAACTAGGCCATTCTCAAGCTAGAGCCCTGGGAAAACTTCAGTGAACACACTGGAGTTATGTTACTTTCTATGACAATGACAGTACCTTGGCCTCATGCAGATGAACGCCATACATGGGTAGTCCCCTGGCGTGCTCTGTGAACTGATAATCAGCTTCTGCTGAAGCTATGCCACTGAGAATAAAAAGAAACAATATTATGGTTGCTATGAATACATGCAAAAAAGATGTGTTCAAAACAGAGCCAGGGATGGTTAAGATTAGATAGTTTGGAGTAGAGGATGTAACCCACGAAAGTTAGCAGAAGTCTACAAAATGGGAAAACAGACTCAACTCCCAACTCTAGCATTTTTCTCTCTCTTTTTTTTTTTTATTGTTTGGGACTCATTGAGGGTACAATAAGCCAGGTTACACTGATTGCAATTGTTAGGTAAAGTCCCTCTTGCAATCATGTCTTGCCCGCACAAAGTGTGATACACACCAAGGCCCCACCCAACTCCCTCCTTCCCTCTTTCTGTTTCCCCCCCATTACCATAATTGTCATTAATTGTCCTCATATCAAAATTGAGTACATAGGATTCATGCTTCTCCATTCTTGTGATGCTTTACTAAAAATAATGTCTTCCACGTCCATCCAGGTTAATACGAAGGATGTAAAGTCTCCATTTTTTTTAATGGCTGAATAGTATTCCATGGTATACATATACCACAGCTTGTTAATCCATTCCTGGGTTGGTGGGCATTTAGGCTGTTTCCACATTTTGGCAATTGTAAATTGAGCTGCAATAAACAGTCTAGTACAAGTGTCCTTATGATAAAAGGATTTTTTCCTTCTGGGTAGATGCCCAGTAATGGGATTGCAGGATCAAATAGGAGGTCTAGCTTGATTGCTTTGAGGTTTCTCCATACTTCCTTCCAGAAAGGTTGTACTAGTTTGCAGTCCCACCAGCAGTGTAAAAGTGTTCCCTTCTCTCCACATCCACGCCAGCATCTGCAGTTTTGAGATTTTGTGATGTGGGCCATTCTCACTGGGGTTAGATGATATCTCAGGGTTGTTTTGATTTGCATTTCTCTAATATATAGAGATGATGAACATTTTTTCATGTGTTTGTTAGCCATTCGTCTGTCGTCTTTAGAGAAAGTTCTATTCATGTCTCTTGCCCATTGATATAAGGGATTGTTGGCTTTTTTCATGTGGATTAATTTGAGTTCTCTATAGATCCTAGTTATCAAGCTTTAGTCTGATTGAAAATATGCAAATATCCTTTCCCATTGTGTAGGTTGTCTCTTTGCTTTCGTTATTGTCTCCTTAGCTGTACAGAAGCTTTTCAGTTTAATGAAGTCCATTTGTTTATTTTTGTTCTTGTTGCAATTGCCATAGCAGTCTTCTTTTTTTTGTTTTTTTATTTTTGGCCGGGGCTGGGCTTGAACCTGCCACCTCCGGCATATGGGACCGGCGACCTACCCGCTGAACCACAGGCGCCGCCCAACCGTAGCAGTCTTCTTCATGAAGTCTTTCCGCAGGCCAATATCTTCCAGTGTTTTTCCTATGCTTTCTTGGAGGGTTTTTATTGTTTCATGCCTTAAGTTTAAGTCCTTTATCCATCTTGAATCAATTTTTGTGAGTGGGGAAAAGTGTGGGTCCAGTTTCAGTCTTTTACATGTAGACATCCAGTTCTCCCAACACCATTTATTGAATAGGGAGTCTTTCCCCCAAGGTATGTTCTTGTTTGGTTTATCAAAGATTAGGTGGTTGTAAAACGTTAGTTTCATTTCTTGGTTTTCAATTCGATTCCAAGTGTCTATGTCTCTGTTTTTGTGCCAGTACCATGCTGTCTTGAGCACTATGGCTTTGTAGTACAGACTAAAATCTGGTATGCTGATGCCCCCAGCTTTATTCTTGTTATAGAGAACTGCCTTAGCTATACGGGGTTTTTTCCAGTTCCATACAAAACGCAGAATCATTTTTTACAAATCTTGAAATTACGATGTTGGTATTTTGATAGGAATGGCATTGAATAGGTAGATTGCTTTGGGAAGTATAGACATTTTAACAATGTTGATTCTTCCCATCCATGAGCATGGTATGTTCTTCCATTTGTTAATATCCTCTGCTATTTCCTTTCTGAGGATTTCATAGTTTTCTTTATAGAGGTCCATCATCTCCTTCGTTAGGTATATTCCTAGGTATTTCATTTTCTTTGAGACTATGGTGAAGGGAGTTGTGTCCTTAATTAGCTTCTCATCTTAACTGTTTTTGGTGTACTCAAAGGCTACTGACTTGTGGACATTGATTTTATATCCTGAAACATTACTGTATTTTTTGATGACTTCTAGGAGTCTTGTGGTTGAGTCTTTGGGGTTCTCTAAGTATAAGATCATGTCGTCAGCAAAGAGGGAGAGTTTGACCTCCTCTGCTCCCATTTGGATTCCCTTTATTTCCTTGTCTTGCCTAATTGTATTAGCTAGAACTTCCAGCACTACGTTGAATAGTAAAGGTGACAGAGGACAACCTTGTCTGGTTCCAGTTCTAAGAGGAAAAGCTTTCAGTTTTACTCCATTCAGTAAAATATTGGCTGTGGGTTTGTCATAGATAGCTTCAATCAGTTTTAGAAATGTGCCACCTATGCCTATACTCTTCAGTGTTCTAATTAGAAAAGGATGCTGGATTTTATCAAATGCTTTTTCTGCATCTATTGAGAGGATCATGTGATCTTTATTTTTGCCTCTGTTAATATGGTGGATAATGTTTATAGACTTGCGTATGTTAAACCAGCCTTGCATCC
This sequence comes from Nycticebus coucang, assembly GCF_027406575.1. Taxonomy (NCBI): domain Eukaryota; kingdom Metazoa; phylum Chordata; class Mammalia; order Primates; family Lorisidae; genus Nycticebus; species Nycticebus coucang. The sequence goes on along the minus strand of NC_069799.1, from coordinate 20,519,272 downwards.
CTGGGATGAAGCCTACTTGATCATGATGAATGACATTTTTGATGATAAGCTGTAATCTATTGGCTAGGATTTTGTTGAGAATTTTCACGTGTATGTTCATGAGTGAGATTGGTCTGAAATTCTCCTTTTTGTTTGGGTCTTTTCCTGGTTTTGGTATCAGGGTGATGTTTGCTTCATAGAATATGTTGGGGAAGATTCCTTCTTCCTCAATTTTTTGGAATAATTTCTGCAGTACAGGAATAAGCTCTTCCTTGAAGGTTTGATAGAATTCTGGAGTGAAGCCATCTGGACCAGGGCATTTTTTGGTTGGAAGATTTTTTATTGTTTCTTTGATCTCAGTGCTTGAAATTGGTCTGTTCAGGAGCTCTATTTCTTCCTGGCTGAGTCTAGGGAGAGGGTGTGATTCCAAATATTGATCCATTTCTTTCACATTGTCAAATTTCTGGGCATAGAGTTTCTGGTAGTATTCAGAGATGATCTCTTGTATCTCTGTGGGATCAGTTGTTATTTCCCCTTTATCATTTCTGATTGAGGTTACTAGAGATTTTACTTTTCTATTCCTCGTTAGTCTGGCCAGTGTTTTATCTATTTTATTTATTTTTTCAAAAAACCAACTCCTTGTTTCATTAATTTTCTGAATGATTCTTTTGTTTTCAATTTCATTGATCTCTGATTTGATTTTGGAGATTTCTTTTCTTCTACTGAGTTTAGGCTGAGATAGTTCTTCTTTTTCAAATTCCATAAGATCTCTTGTGAGATTGTTGATGTGCTCTCTTTCTGTTTTTCGAATGTAGGCATCTAAAGTGATGAATTTTCCTCTCAAAAATGCTTTTGCAGTATCCCACAGGTTTTGGTAGCTTGTGCCTTCATTGTTGTTATGCTCAAGGAAGGTAATAATTTCCTGTTTTATTTCTTCCTTCACCCATCTGTTATTCAACAGAAGATTGTTTAGTTTCCATGCCTTTGTGTGGGGTCGAGCATTTTTGTTATAGTTGAGTTCCATCTTTAGTGCTTTATGGTCTGAGAAGATACAAGGTAAAATTTCAATTCTTTTGATTCTGTTGATATTTGTTTTGTGTCCCAGGATATGATCAATTTTGGAGAATGTTCCATGGGTGATGAGAAAAATGTATATTCTTTATCTTTGTGATGGAGTGTTCTATATGCGTCTATCAAGCACAGTTGTTCTAGGGCCTCATTTAAGTCTCTTATATCTTTGTTTAATTTCTATAAAAGGTGACAGAGTAAGACACTCTCTCTGAAAAAAAAAATGTAAATAAAAAAGATCCTCTCATCTTAACGAGCTAACAGGAATGAGTCACTACCTATACCCTTATGATTTGTATGTTAAGAGAGTTGATTTTTATTATTTCTACTGGTGAAGAAACCCACAGAATTAATGTGTATAAGTTAACAGAGAATTTTTTTTAAGTGACGTCATTTCTATGATACAGAGAAATTCTTACTCCCTACTTTTATGTTGCTAGGACTGACCATAATGAACACTGAAATTACTTGCATTTCATTTTATACCTATGATAGATAATCACATTCTCCCAACACTACAAATATTTCTATTCTTAACCCTAACTCAACAAATTTTAAGCTCCAAAAGAACAAGTCCGTGTCCCATTAATCTTATATTCCCCAAACATTTCAGTACCTGATAATTCATATGAGAAGTACACAATAAAGGCCTGTTGATTGCAACTTAAACCACAGTAACATTTTCAGAGTGAAATGTTGTGTTTATTTTTTAAAGAAAAGTCAATAAATGTGGCCTGTTTTCTAATATGTGAAAGTTTCTTGCACAATGTTTACATAGTATTTTATAAATGTACAATTTTATTTCTTTCTTTCTTAAAGTGGCCTGTTTTTTTTTTTTTTTTTTTTTTTTTTTTTTTGTAGAGACAGAGTCTCATTTTATGGCCCTTGGTAGAGTGCTGTGGCCTCACACAGCTCACAGTAACCTCCAACTCCTGGGCTTAAGCGATTCTCTTGCCTCAGCTTCCGGAGTAGCTGGGACTACAGGCGCCCGCCACAACGCCCAGCTTTTTTTTGGTTGCAGTTCAGCCGGGGCCGGGTTTGAACCCGCCACCATCGGTATATATGGCCGGCGCCTTACCGACTGAGCCACAGGCGCCACCCTGTGGCCTGTGTTTTAATATGTGAAAGTTTCTTGCAGAACGTTTACAAAGTATTTTATAAATCTACAATTTTCTTTCTTTTTTATTTTTTTTTTGCAGTTTTTGGCTGGGGCTGGGCTTGAACCCATCACTTCCGGCTTATGGGGCCCGCACCCTTCTCCTTTGAGCCTCAGGCGCCGTCATATAAATCTACAATTTTAAATAACAGATCAAATTATAATTATGTAGCTGGCTTTTAAAAACTTGCATAAAAACCCATTCTCTTTTCTCACAAGTAGAAACATTCCCAAAGTATAATATGGTATTGAATTACTAATGTAATTTTAGTAATCTTTAGCTAAGCCAAAGGGGTCATCTTATGTGCATAAAGTAACCATCTGCTTATTGCTAGGTTTCTTCAGATTTTTTTTTTTTAAACAGAGTCTCACTCTATTGCCCTAGCTAGAGTGCCATGATGTTAACACAGCAGACTGCAACCCCCAAATCCTGGGCTAAGTGAACCTCCTGCCTCAGTCTTCTAAGTTACATGGACCTACAGTGTGAGCCATGACGTATGGATAGTTTTTCTGTTTCTAGTAGAGACAGTGTCTTGCTCTTTCTCAGGCTGGTTTGGAATGCCTCAGCTCAAAGAGTCCTCTCATTGGCCTCCCAGTGTGCTGGGATTACAATGTGAGCTACCAAAACCAGCCCCACCACCACATTTCTTTTTTTCCTGCATCCATCACCACCTACACTTCTAATTCAAACCTCAATACCTTGTCCTTTCTTTTTTATTTGCAAATCTCAATGCTTTATTATCTCCCTGGCTTTTTTACCACAGTAATAAAAACCATTAAAAGGCAGAAGAAATAGAAATGCCAAACATGTATGTGTATATGCTTGTTTCCAGTGTGTATAGGTTAAAGGAAGAGGAGGTGTCCTAGGGAAAAGTGCATTCATCCAGTAAATGAAGCATTTGAACATGAGCATAGGGCCTCATTTTACAGTCACCAAACCAATGACAGGAGATCGCAGGGAGTGCAGGTTGGCTTGATCAGACCTAGGTTATCCAAAAAGAAAACTGGATAATCCCGAAAACTGTGCTCAAATGTCTACCAAGTGTTACAAGAGACCCTACTTAAATCTACCATGACCAGTCTCCCTCCAGGAAGCACGACGACATACATATGTGCTTTGTAGAAATTCAACACTAAGTCCTCCATCTTCTTGGTGTCAATGGACCCAAAATAATAATCAATATGTGGCTTGATTTTGTTGACGACCTCATCATCCACATAGTTTCCACGTTCCGCTTGGATGGTGTATGATTCCAGGAGGGCACGAGTCACAGGGGGGCAGGGCAGGCGCCCAGAAACAATGTCTGCCCGTTTCTGGAGGCATAGGAGGTATCTGTGAGCAGCAGAGGGAAAAAAGGGGAGAATAATTAGTTAAGACTGCAGCACTTCTAATCCTTCAATGCTGATGTCTCTTTGGAAAGAAATATACAACATAGACCCACTTCATATCCATAGAAAAAAAGGGTATTCTCTACGAAGAACCTTCCTCCCACTCCTTGGGCTTCTAATCTTTGGTTTATTTACAGAAACTAGTTTCAAGGCTAATGAATAGAATGGTAATGTTATTTATTTTTTTTTCTTTTGATATAGAGTCACCCTGTGTTGCCCTTGGTAGAGTGCTGTGGCATCACAGCTCACAGTTCTTGGGCTTAAGTGATTCTCTTGCCTCAGCCTCCCAAGTAGCTGGGATTACAGGCACTTGCCACAATTCCTGGCCTTTTTCTGTTGTTGTTGTTGCAGTTGTCATTGTTTAGGTTTCCTGGGGTGGGTTCAATCCTGGCACACTGTGTGTAGGTGGCCGGCACTGTAACTAACCACTGTACTACAGGCACAGAGCCTAGAATGGAAATTCTTAATTGCTGTTCTGGCCATGGTAGAGGATTACTGTTAGAATAAAGTAAAAATGCCAATCACCTACTCGGGAGGCTGAGGCAAGAGAATCGCGTAAGCCCAGGAGTTGGAGGTTGCTGTGAGCCGTGTGACGCCACGGCACTCTACCGAGGGCGGTACAGTGAGACTCTGTCTCTACAAAAAAAAAAAAAAAAAAAAAAAATGCCAATCACATCAACTGTCTTCTTGGATTTAAAATGTTAACAAAAATTAGAATGCCACTCTAAATTTCTGAAGATTAATGAAATTTTAAAAATAATGAGAGTCTTAATCATTGGCTAGAAGAAGCTAAGTTTACCCTTCTTTATCATCCCTACCTAGTTCACGTTACTTTCTCTTTTTCCTAAAAGAACTTTAACAAGTTTCTTGCCCCCTTTCCTTAACATTATAGGAAGGAGCTTATCCCTGAAGGCTACAAGACTGTCTCTCCACAGCCCCTGCATTTACACCAAAAGTTATCATTCAAATTCTCATAAACAGTAAATATTCCCTCCTTACTAAACTGAGTCCTTTATTTGCAATTGAAGTGGAGTATGTTTTAATAGCCCACACAATCTCAGAGGAGATGTAATTGAAATAGCTACTGACTCTACAAGGGAAAGCCTACTTAGTTTGGTGGTTTGGGTGAGATCGGGGAAAAAAAATTACCAGTTTAATTGCCTTTTAAAAATAGTTTCATTTTTCTATTTATATCGCGTTTGTTACATGAGACTAGTGCACAGATACACGAGCTCTAAAATAAAAATCACCAGTATTAAAGTTTCAAAGGTTAAACATCAGTGACTTTTTAAAAGACCACATAGAAAACAAAGTTGCTCATTATATCAATTATTTACGTCTCCATTTCTCAAATGGAAATCAAAAAGCTAAAGTTAGTAATCTTATTTTGAAATTGACAACATTTCAAACTAATTGGGATTATTCAATTTTAAACTTTTAAAACTTACCTTAATAAAAAACTGTTAGGTTTCAACCCTGAAATTACTACTATTCTCCTAGAAAGACATAAATGCTATACGGGAAGATTAATTTTAAAATCCAAACATAAAGAACCTGGAAATACAGTCAGTCATCTGAGAAGCACAAGATGGATAAAATTTTACATTAAATGTTAAAAGCCAGGAGCCATCTGTAATAATTAAATATCATGATTATTTAAGCAATCAATAGAATGACTTTTTTTTTTTTTTTTGTAGAGACAGAGATTCACTTTATTGCCCTCAGTAGAGTGCCGTGGCATCACACAGCTCACAGCAACCTCCAACTGCTGGGCTTCGGTGACTCTCTTGCCTCAGCCTTACAAGAAGCTGGGACTACAGGCGCCCACCACAATGCCCTGCTATTTTTTTGTTGCAGTTTGGCCGGGCCTGGGTTTGAACCCACCACTCTCTGTATATGGGGCCGGTGCCCTGCCCAATAAGACACAGGTACCACTCAGAATGACATTTTTGATAAAACTTTAAGGTCAATGTTTAAATGGTACAGATCAATCTCACTGCAGATCCGTGTGCAGAATTTTATTTTATTATTTTAAAAATTAACACAATTTACCAAACTAAAAGAAAATAAAAAATAAATTAGAAATCAATTACACAAATAACCCATCATTAACATTAATAGGTTCACTTCCTTAGAAACATTCATTTCTCCTTTCCTAAATGTTTATGTGGTGATCCATTATGGAAACATTTTAATATGACCTCCAAGTAATAGCCTAGAGATAAGATTTCTTTTAATCACAGGATTTTCAGTTGCCAAACATTTTCTACCATTTTCTTTTTTTTTTTTTTTTTGTAGAGACAGTCTCACTTTACTGCCCTCGGTAGAGTGTCATGGCGTCACACGGCTCACAGCAACCTCCAGCTCTTGGGCTTATGTGATTCTCTTGCCTCAGCCTCCCGAGCAGCTGGGACTACAGGCGCCAGCCACAACGCCTGGCTATTTTTTTGTTGTTGCAGTTTGGCCGGGGCTGGGTTTGAACCCATCACCCTCGGCATATGGGGCCGGCGTCCGACTCATTGAGGCACAGGCGCCGCCCGCCATTTTCTTAAAAAATTAAAATTAAAAAAAAAAAAAAGCATTTCAAGATTTCTATTCTGTTGGTGGAAGGGAGTAATACTACTCATTATATTACCAGTAGGATGCAGTATTTGAACAAAGCGTGAAAGTGATACCAGAAAAGGGAAGGTTTGGTAAAACTTCACAATACTTAAAGACAATAAAATTGTTCCCCAGGCTTTATACAAGAAGCATAAGTACACTCAAATAAAATCAAGTTTTCTGTGTTGTGATCTACAGTATAATCATTCATATCATAAATGACTTCTTAAAAATAAATCTTACCATTTATGCATTAAAACTTAATGTTGTGATGTGTCTCATTTTGAATGCTCAAAATAATAAAACTATAGGGAAAGGGGCAGGTATTAATTTTCTAAGGAGATTCTAATCACTCCATTAGACTGAATATAGAGTTCTGCTCCAAGTTCACAGGATTTTTAAATAAAACCAAGGCTGTGCATATACACCTTAAAAGATCTTGCCAGATCTCTAATTTCTTGACTTGAAGTTTCTTTAGTCCCATCTTCTTCTTCAATGTGTCATTTTATCTTTTTCTCCCCACCAGCACAATCCCTTCCCTCTAATTCAACAGTCCACAAATAGTTATTGAATGGCTACTGTGGACATATATGCACTTTTGCTATATTTGGGGCACTACGTCACTGTTCTACTAATAATATCAATCCTACCAAAGTCAGATTTCAGGTTTACTTTACACATATAAAAATAGGATACTGGGATACGGATTTTTCTGAGTATTGTTAAATATTATGTCTCTTGCCTTGCAGCACTTTGGTGACAGTATCAAGCATCCATGCACTGTGTATGAAAACATACTTTTTGGAGGTGACTGCCACTCCAGAGTAAAGCAATATCATCACAGGATTATCGTTTCATAATGGTTCCTTGTTGATTTTTTTCTAGGTATTAACACAGCACTTGAGTGCCTGCATATGACTACAGGAATAAATTTCTAATAGAATGCCTATGTTTTCTAAAAGGTAATGAAATGTATGCATAACACTAGTCTTTTTCTAAAGTGACAAATACAAATTGTATATATTTCTGGTTCATGATAATATGTTGCAAAGTATGACTACATTCTGGGATATGGCTAAATCAAGCAAATTAACATAGTTGTTATATCTCAGATATGTTTTTGTGTTGAGAACACTCAAAATCTACTCCTAATCATTTTCAAGTTAAATTTTCATTTCTTTTTATATTGCCACATCATCATTTTTACCCGGCTATATAGCAACAAACCTTCTAGCTATAAACAGTTTATATATTAATCATATGCAAGCATTCAACAGATGGAGTCTTTTCAGGTAACTTTGAGAAAATAAAGGTTTTAAAGACAAATTTTCAACAAGAACAATGAGGTTGATGTTTGTCAGAAATAACTCAAAAACTAACGTTTACCTTTGCTAATTATCTTTTGACTGAAAGCTACAATGAAATCTTGGCAGAGATGAGGCTTAGAGAACTGCCCCTGGTTATAGTGGACATTTGAAGTCGCTCGGAGATTCTATGGGTACACGGGAAGAAAGGGGTAAGCAGGCCTAACTATAAACCCAGATTCAAAGAGTAAAAACAGTGGCCCTTTATTGTGGAACCAATGAGAAGTAAAGACAGTGAAGGTATCAGAGCCCTGGAAAGATGCTCGTGTCCTCACTCTTCCAGAACATCTGCAACCAGTGTACCTATACTAATCTGGATCCACAGATATGCTGACTGAACTAATTAGACACTACCAAATCAAAGCCACGCCAGTAATATATGTCTACTAAGAATCAAATTTACAAAAATCATCACAGGATCGCATGTCTTCTTGCATAAGAAAACCATCTTCTCATTCTTTCCCAGAAAAACAAAGTCAGACACTGTGAGGGAACATTTAGGAATTTGAGTCAAGAACTTCCTGAAAAATAGGAGACCCTATGCCAAGTTCAAAATAGTCACAAATCTACAAAAATATCATTAGCATTATCAACTCCTAAGATGGTATTACATGCAAAACAGAACTGATTAGTCTAGCACTATATTATTATCGCAGTTTATATTCCTATAAATGTTACAGATAATAAAGGTATGAACAGATGTAATGATTAACTTAACAACCTCAAAATATGATTTAAATACTCACTTCGCATATGAGTCTTTATGTTTTGTGGGATCAAGCCAGATCTGCAGGAGGAGAGAAAAGGTTAATGAACCCAGAAGAAAGACTCCAGAGTCACAAATAGAACCATTTACAATTCACCTACTCGTTAAAGTGTAAGCACAATTTCATAAAGTCCTATTCCAAGCAGCTTTCCTCTGTTAGCATTTCACTACGCTAAGTAGTGACTTGGTTTTCAGTGCATGTGTTTACGTGTGTTGAGTTTCTGTGTGTGCTTTAAATAAATACTAAATGCTTCTAAGGTGACTCTTATGGCCTCATTCTCTTGGATCTGAAATGGAACTACTCTTCAAATCTGAGGATGGAACAGTCTTGGGTAACCAAGTCTTCTGACATTTCCCTACAACATTTTAATACAGGTTCTCAGAGAAAGAGTGTTCCAAATGAGGCTTGATCCTCTCAAGACAGAAAAATCTAGGAAAAGAGCTCTAGACAATGAATCCTAATAGTATATGTCTACTCATAGGATACGAGCAGTGTTAGAAAGAACCTCAGAACATATGATTAAAATGTCCAAAGAGAGTGGGATTGGTCAAATTCATGCCTTAGTAGCTATGAATCTGGGCAGTCCCCTAGTTAAAGATATCTGACTTGCAAAAACTTGGACTTATGAATGGAGGCTATTACAGTAGGCCCCGAAGTTACAAACATCTCACTAACTTACAACTCATACTTAGGAATGGAGGCTATCACAGGTAATGGGTAAATGTATCTGTTCTATCTTACATACAGATTCAACTTACAAACAAAACTATACAACCTACCTCCTTCATAACCTGTGTATTTGAACCCTTGTGGGAGCACAAACCACATTGGCTTATTAGGAATCCATAACTCCCTTCACTTTTGTAACATTTTGAACTCTCTCATACCTATTTTATCATCTGCATCAATATTTCCCTAACTTTCAAGTGCATATAAATGAATCACCTGAACATCTAGTAAAAAATGCAGCCTGGAGTTTATCTAACAAGTTTTTATATTGTGCTAACACTGCTACTCCTGGGACTACCTTTTGAGGAGGAGAACCCAAGATTTCTTTTTACATAGAAAAGATTGCTTTTTCCTGAAGCAAAATGTACACAGACAGTTTTCAAGTCTTACTGGCTTATTAGCCTACACTGGGTTGTCACGTCAGCTCCCTACAGAAAGCCCTAGCAGGGCACAGTTTCCACATACTGATCCCCATCCAAATACTGCTCCCCATAATAATAAGCAGCTCTAAAAATGAACACCAAGACCCAGCTGCCCCCCACACTGATTCACAACTACAAATACCCACCTTACCGTATTGTCTTCAGTATCAAACCTAATCTCTCTTGTCTATTTCAAATTTCCAGGGCAGTGATCCCTGTACCTATCCCTGCATCCTATTGTTGAAACTGCAAGGGTTTGAAATAAAGTAACTCTGACTAAGTCAAGCTAGTAGAATAGTAATAAATCTCTGTGGGAATAAAAACAGAATGTTATACAAATCTATCCAGGAAGAAAAAGCTTTCTTTGCCTAGGTCACTTTAGGATTGGATTTTGTACACTACAAACAGGAAGGCATTTTTAAAACTTTATGGAACAAAAGTTAAAAAATCAAATTAGATTATTTGTGAATAATTTAATTCACCTCCAAATATATTTGAACAATGATTTCCTGAAACCTGATTTTCTCAGAACGAACATCTCACTTTTTATTCATCAGAAGTTTTCAGTTAAAGCCTAGATACAAAGAGTGTGCCTAATGTTTGTGTATTTTCATCTGACATTTTTCTAAGATTATCTATGATGTATTAGGAATTATAAATTATTATTTAGCATTAGCATATTTTTGACCAAGAATGCTATGGTAAACCCCACCCAAACTTGTCCTTATCTTAATATCATCTGACTTAATGACCTTAACCTCTCCTTGACTTCAGCCACAGCATTCATGGCCACAGGCCAGGTCATGAAATCACACTTCTCAGAAACAGTCATTTCCTCTCATCTAAGTTTTCTACACACTTATTCCCATTGTGCCCAATCTTCAACATCTTTGCAATTCTGCCCCTTCCCTAAGATATTTTTTTGAAGCCAATCTGCTACTTCAGATTCAATTACTTTCCTTCCTAAGACCCTCTAACTAATCATCTTGATTACATCTCATCAACATCTCCAATTTTCTCATTGCTTTGTCCTCTAACTGTAACTACCATAAACACAGCCAAGACAGAACCATTCCAATACTCCATTTCTCCACTATTATACCCAGTTTGATGAAGGCACTTAGAGAAAAACACACAAATATATTCTATTGTCATCACAATTTTATGATCTCCAATCTCAGAACTGTCGATAACAACCCCTGTGCTAGCTCTTGGGTGGCTGTCTCTCCTGGTCCCACTGCAGCCCTAATCACTCTTAAACAGATGGTTTTGCCATCTGTTTCATAGACATTCTATACTGCACTTTGTACAACTCAAATTTTTCAACAACTACACCACCTCTTATCCTGTTTCTTGCAGACTCTGGATGAGGTCACTCTCTTCACTCAAGGCTAATCATTTTCATGAATCTAGAACATTTTCTCATCATCACTCTCCTTTGTCATCAGCCATCAATGTTTCTTGGGCTTTCTCACAGGAAAGTCAAAGCTATTTACAATATATGAAATCCTCCAACCCCCCCAAACCGTTAGTCAACTATCTGCATTGTTCAGTCTGATAGCCATCACTAACCAGTCACACCAGCCATATTTCAAGTGATCAACAGCCCCATCTGGCTCCTTGTGGATACACATTACAAATAAATACCCTAGAAACAGAAACTAATTCACGTGCCAAGAATGTTCTCACATGAACAGACAGATGGGGTCACATGTTATACTAACTTGGGTTATTTTTAAAACAACGTGATTAAAATCCTCCTCCTATATTTCCCTGTAAGAAATGTCAATGTGCTCTAAAAAGCAAAACAGGGGGTGGGAAATGGAGATAAAAGTGGAAGGCACTACAACAGAGTGACCAGGGGGGAAACCCAAGCATCACTGCTGGCCCTGCATACTAAAAAGGATACTCACTAGAATGAACTAGTGTCTCAGCTCTGAGTCATATTTAGCGGTGATAAGAAAAAGGCAAGACAGAAGTGCAGGAAACAAAATGTGTTAAAAGTTCCATCATGCAGTTAAAGATAAATGCCTTGTGTTTTCACCCTTACCCTCTGTCCGAAGCTTTGCTTTGTGCTGTATTTTCTCATGCCTGAGACTTCAATAAAAGCCTGTGAGGGACATAGAGAGGGGGTGCACATTTGTCTCTCCCCCCGGAGGTCTGGCTGGTGTTGGCCTCCCCAGGTCCCTCAGTTCAACACAAATGGACTGAGTAGATGTTATTCATTTGGTGTCCAGTTGCACCCACAGCTACTGGACAGGGCAGGTCTTCCACATTCGCACCACCATGAAAACTTCTATTGGAAGTACTGGGGTACATCCTCTAATGTCGCCTTCCCTTCTGTTCTTTTCATGGCCAGGCTCTAAAAATAATAGTTCACACAAGTGCTGAAATTCTACACCATTAATTTTCTATGGCTTCACCTACTCCTTGATCCCCAAGCATTATCTAGCCAACAACTTACAAACACATCCAATTCGGCAAAATGACAATTAAATTTACTCTCCAGTGATTAACTATACCCAAACTGCTACTTTTCCTCCAAAGACCTATGAAAAGTCTCCACAAACTCTGCAGCACCCAACTTTGACGTTTGAACTTACCTTCCATACTCAAAATCACACCTCAGAAGTGATGAGTCATACAGCCTGCCAGGCTCATTAGCCACACAGTGTCTCTGTGTCTTCCTCTTCACCCCTAATACCACCTCCCTGGTATTCATCACATGGGGGCTAGATGGTCCCAGTCGTCTCCTGACCTCCCTGTCTCTGGTCTCAGCTCCCTGTATAATCGCTTTCAACTCCAGGAACAAGTTCTTTCTGAAATGTAAATCTGACCAAAAATCTTTCTTCTTAAAATCTGGATTCCTTAACATGAGATACAGTATATTCCAAAAATGATCTCTGCCTATCTTTCCAGCTGCTTTCCCAGCATCTCCATCAGCACTTCCCACAGAGCCCCCAAACCATCCTGGGATGCCAGCTGAAAGAGAGCACTTCCTGAGAAAAAACAGCACTTACTGAGAAAACACGGCTTTAAAACTGGTCCCCAGCTCCACTTTCGCATATGCCTGTGCCTCATGGGTCTTTTCTGTGTGGAGATGATGGAACTGCCACCTCCAACATCCCCAACAGACAGCTTAAAATGCCTCACGTATATCAGGACCTTTCATGCTGGAGCCATTGCTTCTCTTGTGCAGAATGTCCCTTCCCTGCTCACGTCCAGAATATTGCCCCTAATTTTCAGTAGCTATGTCAACACTAAACTGTTCATCTCATTTTCAAAATTTATAGATCTGCCCTTATGTAACACAAAATATTCATGCCAGGCAGTAAAACTTTAAAAAGTGTCTCCTCTCTAGTCCCTAATAAATGTCAGGCAGGTATTTAGGACAGAGTATATTAGGCTCTGATAATCAATAGAGTTAGATTATAGGGAAGTTATACACTTGATAATTTTAGCCTGACCAAATGGTTAATCCATTTTCTGTTCCCAACATACCTGAGCAATATGACATCTCATAGTCCACCCGGTAACATCTTATAACATCTTTCAATAAATCTCCCGTCCTATAACATCTCCTACCAAAACATCTTTCAATAAATTCCACAAATTATTCAAATTAAACAATGAGCTAGTATTTTTTTAACTGGGAAAGGGACAATAACGGCATGCCCAGTAAACATAAGCATCCACATGTATTAGTGTATTTGGTGTGTATTTAGGAAGAATGAAGGTAGGATGAGAGATAAATAAAATTCCTAATTAATTAATTCCTAATTCTGTCTCTCCTGTGATTCTGATATGAAAAAGGAAGTCCCTTTTTAATAGCACTGGCACAGAACGGCACACTATCACCGTCAGTAAGTTAGCTCAGGTCACACATGTATTAACGTCATAATAGAGTGATCAACAGTCAAACTCATAATAGAAACAATGCCAGCACTGTCCTTCAACACTCTATACGGAAAGTCTTGCAAGAGAACTTTCAGAATTTGATGACATGGAAAATTCCTCCGAGAAAAGATGGTACACTTTTATATCCCCAGTTATGATAGCTACGAAACAGTGTGCCTATTCTTAATGAACAGGAAGTTCGCAACTGTTGCATTTTGCCTAAAATCTACTTTTTTCTACCTAGTTTTTCCTGGGTTTCAAACTTATCTATAACATTTTTTGCCCTAGGCACCTTGGGTTAAATATTTAACTTCTCTATGCCTCACATTTTCACATTTACATACAGTGTGGCTGATAATCATTACCTTGGAAGCCTCTTCTGAAAACTCAATGAGACAACATGTATAAAGTGCTGAGAACTGTGCCAGCCACACAGTGACAATCTAAGAATGATCAGCTGGTAACAGGCATTTCTATTCTAGTACAAATGTCTTTGTGGTAAATGCCACATCTGATTCTTAAAAAAATAAATAAATTCTAAATAATTATGTCTGGTTATAAGCCTCAACCCAACAAGTACAATATTTTCACCCAGAAATAAAAGCATCTCATGCACTAGGTACATTTGAGATGGATTACACATGGAGCATTTTTCATGCTAGATGCTATCTTTTAAGACACATTCAAAATTAAATTCATTTGTTTACTTATTCTTTCCAGAGGTTATCTGAGCCAAAGGTCAAAAAGTTGGAAACTATATTCATTCTATCCCCTTCCATGGCCCATCAAGTCTTCCTTCTCCTAAATAAACTCCTGCAACATCCCAGACACCAGGCCTTACTTATTCTTGGTATCTGCCATCCTTTGCTCATACCAGTCAATCATTAGATTGATTCTGTCTCCTTGCAAAAACTCTCTTATTCACTTTTCTATTTCCATTGCCACAACCTGAAAGCCACGTTTGTGTTTTCAGTAATCACCCGTATTCAAGTCCCCTTTCATCCCATTCTTAGTGTTAGCACAAGTGTTTTATTTATTTATTTATTTATTTATTTATTTATTTAGACACAGTGTCTCACTCTGTTGCCCCAGGCTAGAGTACTGTGTTATTAACCAACTTACAGCAACCTCACACTTCTAGGTTCAAGTTAACCTCCTCCCTCAGCCTCCCAAGTGTCTACAACTATAGGGATCTGCCACAAGGCCCAGCTACAAAGTGACTTCTTGAAGGCAAAAGTGCTCATCTCACATACTTGCTTCATCCTATCAATGACTTACCATTTGGTAGGATAAAGGAAATTACCCAAGTCTCAGTGAATAGCCTAGATACCCCCACATGATCTGACCCCTGCTAATGCCCAGCCCTACCCTACCCTCGTTACATCTTCCCCCCACTAACTACAGGCTTCTTTCCAATTTTCAAGCAGATAGCTGCCCTACCCTCAGGGTCCCATGTCTGTACCTCCTATGTTCTGTTACCCAGCCAAGGTCCACTCACACAATAGGTCTCTGCTCAAACAAAATTCCCTCTTAAGAATGGTCTTCCTTGATGGACACCCGGCACCACGGCACCTGTAGCATGGTGGTTATAGCGCAGGCCAAATACACCAAGACTGGTGCGCAAGTTCAAACCAGCCCAGGCCAGATAAACAATGACAACTGCAAAAACAAAAAAATAGCCAGGCATTGTGGCAGGCACCTGTAGTCCCAGCTACTTGGGAGGCAGAGGCAAGAAAATTGCCTAAGCCTGAGAATTTGAGTTTGATGTCAGCTGGGCACTCTGCCGAGGGTGACAAAATGGAACACTGTCTCAAAAAAAAAAAAAAAAAAAAAAAAAAAAAAAAAAAAAAAACAGAACAGTATTTCTGTTTAGTGTCCATAATTTTTCCTGTAGAGCAGGAATCAAAATGTATTAACTGGGTAATTATTTCTTTCCTCTGTCTCCTCAACTAGAACATAAGCAGAGACATCCAGAAGGCCAGGGTCTTTGTGTTCATGGTTCACTATTAGATCCTTTGCCATTTTGCCCATAGGGAGGGTTTTTTTTATTGTGTAAAAAACCACATAGTATAAAACCTTCCATTTTAAACATTTGTTAAGGCACAATTATGTTAACTATATTCTCATTATTGTACAACAGATCACTAAAACTTTTTCATTTTGCAAAACTGAAACCACTTGAACAATTCCCCATTTTCCTTTCTCACGGCCCTAGGCAACCACAATTCTATTCTCTGTTTCCATGAGTTTGACTCTTCAGATGCCTCATCAAGTAGAATCATACAGTGTTTATGTCACTTAACATTTTCTACATTTATTCATGGTTTAACATATGACAAAATTTCCTTTTTTAAGACTTAATAACATTCCCTTATACATATGTACCACACTTTTTTTTATCCATTAATAGACATGTAGCTATGTCCCCCTCTCAGCTATTATAAATATTGCTACAATAAGCATGAGTGTCCAAATACCTCCTCAAGTTCTAACTTTCAGCTATTTTTGATCTATACCCAGAAGTGGGATTGCTGTGCCATATGATACCTCTACTTTTCATTTTTATGACACGTCCATACTGTTTTCTATTAACAGCTGTACCATTTTACATTCCTGCACACAGCGCACAAGGGTTTAAATTTCTCCACATCGTCATTGATACCTCTTATTTTCTTGTGATGACAATGGACAGGGTCTGAGATGGTTTATAGGTAACAAGCATTAGTTAATGTCTAGATATGATGAGGCAACAAAAATAAATTAAGCAAAGATTGTATCCTCGAAGAGTTCACAGATTCATAGCAGGAAAGAATAACACACACATAACATTTGTACTACATTTGTAGACCACAGGCAGAAAAATTACCAAATCCCCTCTACAGTAGGCTGAGATTCAGGAGTAGAATATAAATTAGACACATATATCAGGAGTTATCAAAATAAAATATAATAAATCTCATTATGTAAATATCACTCTTATGCAAAACTAGTTTTCCAGAAATTCTGGATTTCTTAATATAGCATAGTCTATTTCTACTAACAGAACACATAAGTCTATACATTCGACAACATACTGAATTTTGTCCCCATTTTGCAAAGATTAAATGCTCATAGGAAACTACCAATTGGTAAGTTCAAAAATTTAGATAACAACAACCATTCTCACCACATTCTCTTTTATGCCTTTGAAGGCCAACAAAGAAGCACATGCTTGGAAACACTATTAAGATCAACTTATAATTTATAGCCTCAAAAATGTCTAGTTTAGTCATATATGTTGTTACTTCTGAGAAGAGAGTTGTACACACAGACCTAGTAAGGATACTCACACACTCTTCAGCAGGCCGGCAGGCAATTTAATTGCCTCTAGTCTAAACATGAAATTAACACAAACTATACATCAAGATTAGAAAAGTAAGCAAGTTCAGAAAATATCCTGTTCTATAATGCCATCCTTCCTACCCTGTATTTTATTAGTGGGACATGGAAATACAAACAATGATGTCATGTAGGCAAATAAAATGCACACTCAGGTTTCTGTACTCACCCTTCTATTCTTCTTTCTGTGGTTTGAGTGTTAGGTCTCAAACAGTAATCCCTTTTACTGTCACCATGAGCCTTGGGTATCCTCACATAGAATCCCTGCAATGTGTGTCCATCCCATGCGTCAGGCACCCTTAATACCCACCATGCACGTGCCTGCACAGTGTGAGCTGATTTATCCATCCTTAGCAACAAAAAGGCAGACTGAGACATTGAAAACCAAAAGTTTAATGCCATTTTTAAAACTCTGTGTTGTTTTTATGCCAGAACACCAATTTTCAATTGATGACAATTACATTCTGTCTGCTTACAAGTGTAAAACACACACATGCAAAAAAACGCCCAAAACGTATAGATCATTTTCTCTACACAAGATAGTTTTTCAATATTTACCAAATTTCTAAGGTTAGGTCTTGGTAACACATATGTTATTTTAAGTATAAATTTTATACTGATAAACTTGTTTTACAAAGTTCTTAAAAGGTAAAGATAGAGTCAAAGTCACTTACCTTCTCCTCAACATTTTCATAAAACATGAGCCCAAAATAGTCCCTTTCTAGCAAATCCAGATGGTCACATAGTTGTCCTATAATGCTTGTCCCATTGAATTTTTCTGAAGAAGAAAGCAGCATTACAGCCAAGAACACAGTAAGTAAAGCAAGCAAACAGCCCTCAGAATGGGAGAAGATATTTGCAGGTTATGTCTCCGACAAAGGTTTAATAACCAGAATCCACAGAGAACTCAAACGCATTAGCAAGAATAGAACAAGGGATCCCATCGCAGGCTGGGCAAGGGATTTGAAGAGAAACTTCTCTGAAGAAGACAGGTGCGCGGCCTTCAGACATATGAAAAAATGCTCATCGTCTTTAATCATCAGAGAAATGCAAATCAAAACTACTTTGAGATACCATCTAACTCCAGTGAGAGTAGCCTATATCAAAAAATCCCAAGACCAGAGATGTTGGTGTGGATGTGGAGAAAAGGGAACACTTTTGCACTGCTGGGGGGAATGCAAATTAATACATTCCTTTTGGAAAGAGATATGGAGAACACTTAGAGATCTAAAAATAGATCTGCCATTCAATCCTGTAATCCCTCTACTAGACATATACACAGAAGACAAAAAAGCACATCATAACAAAGATATTTGTACCAGAATGTTTATTGCAGCTCAATTCGTAATTGCTAAGTCATGGAAAAAGCCCAAGTGCCCATCGATCCACGAATGGATTAATAAATTGTGGTACATGTACACCATGGAATATTATGCAGCTTTAAAAAAAGATGGAGACTTTACCTCTTTCATGTTTACATGGATGGAGCTGGAACATATTCTTCTCAGTAAAGTATCTCAAGAATGGAAGAAAAAGTACCCAATGTACTCAGCCCTACTATGAAGCTAATTTAGGGTTTTCACATGAAAACTATAACCCAGTTACAACCTAAGAATAGGGGGAAGGGGGAAAGAGAGGGGAGGGTGGGGGAGTTGGGTAGAGGGAAGGGGATCGGTGGGATTACACAAGCAGTGCATCTTACAAGGGTATATGTGAAACTTGGTAAAAGGTCTGTGAAGCTAGTGAATGATTCCCCATGATCATATCAGTGTACACAGCTATGAATTAATAAAAATAAATTAATAAATTAATTAATTAATTAAGCAGTCCTTTGGTCCAATCTTCACTATCCTAGACAAGATTATGTATATTACTATTTAGAATGTCTCACAAGATATTTTCTTCATAGTTTAACATTTGTGAACCTCAACAGATGTGTAAGCTTTTGGGAAATAATCTGTTCACTTTTTTTCTCCCCAAGATAAAATAAAGCTTTCTGAAAATAAAAAAAAAAGAAAAAAAGAAGCAGCATTTTTACTTTTCAAGCACTAAAAATTTCATGAGTACTGCAACTAAAGAACACACAGGCAGATCTATGATATAGTGTAAATTAACCTAACATATTTATTTCCCAATTTTATGACAATATGAAAGTTACTCATAATCCTTTTCACTTTAGCCTTTATACCACCCACTCATAAAAAAGCAGAAAATCTAAAGTGAAATCATAATAAAATGCCTTCTGCTTTATTGATACTAGTCCCCGTAACAAAAAGGACTAAAAAGGCACTATGTGAGCAGTTCATTTACTAATGTTAAAAACGGTACAAAATCTCTTGAGACTGCTTCCTTCTATTCCTTCAGGTGGCTCATGACATATGACTGGATAGTCCCCAGGAAAATCAAACAGCCCCATTATTCAATATATCCTAACATCATTTATTCTACCCACATTTTAGTTTAATGTTTCACTTTTTGCCACATTTGTAGATAGAATTTTCTTTATTTTTTTCTACTTGCAAAATTAACACTTTTATTAAATCAAGGAAAGATTCACTGTAGAAAAGACAACAAAGGTTTTACCAGAACAAAGTATACCTTTTTACAAAATATGTAGATATTACCAGCAAACTGTTTCTGAGATTTGCTTTTATGTTCTTTTAGTTATTTTAAAGCAAAAATAAACAATGTTAATTAGTAGGGAATGTGCTACTAATGATGATTACATGAAGAGCTAATCCACTCTTCATCCTTTATTTGTGATTTAGAACATCTACAAAATACTTTATTATTTCTGCTAATGAACTGATTCAGGTTTCACCAAAAAGTAGCAAAACAGAGTGGCTGGTAGAATCTGTCTCACTACATCATACTTGAACATTATCTTTGAGAATAAGAAATAACCGGGCGGCGCCTGTGGCTCAGTGAGTAGGGCGCCGGCCCCATATGCCGAGGGTGGTGGGTTCAAACCCAGCCCCGGCCAAACTGCAACAAAAAATAGCCGGGCGTTGTGGCGGGCGCCTGTAGTCCCAGATGCTTGGGAGGCTGAGGCAACAGAATTGCGTAAGCCCAAGAGTTAGAGGTTGTTGTGAGCCGTGTGACGCCACGGCACCCTACCCGAGGGTGGTACAGTGAGACTCTGTCTCTACAAAAAAAAGAAAAAAAAAAAAGAAATAACCACACCACCATATAAATAGTTACTTTTGCTGTGTGTGTGTGTAAAGTCAGTTTTTAGGTTATAACAGTGGCCAACTAGATCAGTTAGCATGTAACTGACATTTTTTTAATTTTTGTGATATACAACATTTTAATCAGAAAACATGAACACTTCAGTACCCTGTTGTGTGCCCCGTTTAGAAATACTTAATAGAAATTCCCTAGATAACACTGGTTGCTACTGCAGCATAACCTAGTGAAAGTTGGCAGTGATCAAGTAAAGACAAATTAAAATACTAATGTGATTTCCCATATATATGATTGGTCAAAAGTAAAAAGTTTGATAATAGATATGTTAATGATAATGTGGTAAAATCAAACTTAAATGACTGCTGGTTACAATGTAAGTTATTGGCACATTCACTTTGGCAGTATCTGTGAAAAATGAAGTGAAACTTCATCAATAATTTCACCACTGTCTGTCTACCCTAAAGAAACTCTTACACAGTAGATGAGGGCCATTATTGTACATAAAGAACACACTAGATGTTCACTGAAGGGCCATTATTATACATAAAGAAGGTGAGCCTCAGCAGGGGAATAAATGGTTCAGTCATATAAAAGAATACTCTACAGCTGTTAAAACAAATTAAGATTTACATATCATAAAATGATATACAAAGCAAGAAGGAAAAGATGACGATGAGATGAAGCAATGTCCCTAATGTTTTATTTGGTTAAAGATCAAAAACACACAATAAGGTAAGTAATGTCTGATTAAATGTTTATGGTGGATATCAACTGTCCCTTGTATTGTTTCTGTGTTTTTATAGTTTTTTAAATAATTCATGACTTTTAAGAAAAGATAGAACAAAACTAGATTTAAAAAATAAAGGACAATGGTGAATCCTGTGGTTCACTGATCAAAAGAAATTTATAAATTAATAGGCATTTTGGATCATCTAAATAGTCCTATAATCTATAGATAAAGAAATAGGCCCAGAGAGATTGAATCAATGATTCAAGGTCACTTAGGATCGAGTTAAATGCTCAAAAATCTAGATTCCCTCACTTTTAGGGTAGGTAGGAAAAACAAGGGACATGGGGTCCCTTGACCCAAGTTCAGAAAATCATTCTTTTCTATTGTTTTCCCTGTATAGGAGCTGCCTTGTCCCTTCCATCAAGGGAAGACACAGCACTTACCCCTAGAACTTGGTGAAAATGCAAGAAGCATCAGCCATCTTGGAAGCAGCTCCTCATCAAATACCAAATTTCCTGGCACCTTAGTCTTGGACTTTCCAATCTCCAGAACTGAAAGCAATTAATTCCTGTTGTTAATGAACGACCCAGGCTAAGGCATTTTGTTATGACAACAAGAATTAAGACATAGATTTTCAATCCCCTTTCGCTTCTCCCTATCTTTAAACACAATTGAAATATCAAGGTGAGCACAAGAACCATAAATCATCTGAATACATAATAAACTACTGTTCTACTTCATACACTTAAGAGGTTATTACCAAGCCGAAATCTTTCATCGTTGTTAAAGTATAACTTCTATTTTTAACAAGAATGTCAGAAGTTAGGAAAAATGTTAATACAAGACCAACTAGAGCACATTTTAATCAGCAAGATCAGTCCCATGTGGGGCAAAAGAAACAGTATCATTCTGTGCTCAGGTCCACAGAATCAAGTTACCAGGGCTACAATATTGATTCAATAACAAACTAGAAGTGAAACATGGGCCAAGTTGTTTAATACCTGTACCCCATATTCCTCACAGTAACACTGGCAATACTAATGATGCCTACCTTACACAGAGTCTCATATATATTAAGTGACATAATCAAAGCGTTTCACACAGTTCTTCTGAAAACATTAGCTATTAGTATATGTCATGTAAATTAAGTAATTAGTTGTAAAAAGCACTAAACTCTTCTGATTGACATAAAATGATAAGGTACTGAAGGCTTCAAAAATGACACTGGCTTCTGTCATTTTTTTTTTGTCAGGCTTCTGTCAAAGGAATTATGCTTTGTAAATCATGGGTGTTTTCTCATTAAACGAAACTACATAAATAAGCTAGATTTTAGCTATTATCTATCTCAAGGTAAAATACTTGGATTTACACTTCATTATTCAGAAATACCAACATACTACCATAAGGTCTCCTCAGGAGAAACATCTTACAGCCAGAGGTAATAATCAGAATATTTCATGACCATTCAGAACAAATACCGAGTACACAGGACTGGAGGACATTTTCCCTGCTTGTTTTAAGGGACAGGTAATTTTGTTTGTAATGGAAATGACTTTTTTCTATTCTTTTAATACAAAAGTATAAAAAGTACATTACAGAAACCTGGTGAAACACATTCACTGTACCATGCCGTGACCACACATCACTACAGCTCTCCACTCAGCTCTGTCTCACCTCCACCTCACAGAGGTATTTGAAACCAGTTAAGAGGACCACAGTACACTTCATCAACTGGGTCTTCTTCCTGCCTTTAGCAGAGGCCTCTGCTTTTATCTCAGTCTTTTCCGGAGAGGCATAGTCTACTTCTGTGATCATCATTACAGCTTATGCTGCAGGTGAAACAAAATCATAAAATGGTACTTTATAAACTCTCTCAATTATAGTTTTGGCCAGAAATGGAATAAGAAAGGGTGAGAAGGGGAATAGCAGAGAGAGAAGAGGGACAAATCACACAAAAGGAATTTTCAAAAGTATAGGAGAAAATGAAGACTGGTAGTCTGACTCTCAGAATTCTGTCTGAGTCACAGAACCCAAACCAGCATCACAATAGAATTCTAAATCAGGACAGTTACACCTTAAAGTGACCAAGACCATAGGTATTACTGTTCATTGGTTTCAACTAGTTATAAATGACAACTAACCCCCAAAGTCCAGTTTTTTATAGGATACTTACTTTCCTGTGTACGTAGTGTTCTTCCTTCTATATGTGGTAATAGGAAAATGTTACCACCAAAGTATTGAAGCCCAATTTTATTGCAAATTTACACATTAAAACCAAAATATATCACAATACTAGCAGTTATGGCAACAGATTTTAAATGTAGTGTGCCTAATAGCAATAACATTAAATCTAGAGCAAAGATATCTAATTTTGTGTTCCAGTCACACCATTTTTACTATCACTGTTCAAATGCAAAAGTTAATTTTCTGAGAAAGGTATTCAAACTATAATCACACTTGTAAAACCTCCATCCTGTCCATTTCGCCTACTCTTTTATTTGTGTACATGATGATAAGACAAATGTCTATGGACCCTAATCCAAACCAAATGAAGAAACTCTAGAGGAGAAAAAACATATCTAATGATTGATTTGATCTTGATTTTATCACAACTCATAGAAACAAAATTTAAATTAAATCTGAAAATAACTGTTGGGTAAATTTACACAGGCAAAGGGACTTTCAAAGTGTGGAAACAGCTTCCATAGAGAATAGGCCGGGCCTGGCAGAGATAGCAGATCATTTTTTTTTCTCTAACTAGTCATAAAAGTCCTAGCATCCTGGCCAAGTAGTAATGCCTTGAGTATCTTCAAAAGTGCTACAAACATAGAGCTACGTGTTATGGCACACACCTGTAATCCAACAGAAGTATTTCTGAAAATATGTATTATATGTGAAACACAATGAAGATTACGATGTGAGGTGGTCATATGGGCATTTATGGTGGGTGGCTTTTGGTTTGTAGACATGAGGACCAAGTACACAGGGTAGGGCAGCTCAGAGATGGTCCCTCCAGACTTGTCTGCAGTCAAAAAGGAGAATGAGACCCAGCTGATTGAGTGTCAGGCTAGTCTCCACAGCCCACCTTCCCCCCTTTTCCTCAACCCCCTTTTCCATGAGAGACTTCTGCAACTGAAGGTGGCTGGGAGGCACAGACAACACTCCAAAGCTCCGTTTCTCTATCTGCCTTTATATTTTTGGACTTTGATTCTGGTAGCTATCTATAGGAGGAAGACTACTAATCTTGGAATTGCTTTCTCACATCTCTAGGGATGTGGATATGCCATTTAAACTTTGGGATAGAGATACTTATTAGGGTTAGCACAGCTCGTCTCCATTTCTTCTGTGTAAATAGACAAATGATTTGCCGTCCAGTTTGCTGACTCAAGTGTTCAAGGTGCAATGAGTCTAGAGCCTTAGTGATCCAAAGTAGGTTTCTGTTGTCCCGCAGCAGGACAGTGAGCAGAAAGCTCACAGAGGGAGGTGGGGAACACTCAAAGAACCTTAGTTACAGTGTTCTCTGCATGAGATTTCTGTTTCTGCTTCATGTTCAGAGGCAATTAGTGAATACTCCACTCAAATTCCTGTGACTCCTGGAAGACATAAAGAAAGATGAGATATTTGTAGACTTTTTGATCTGGTTATTCTTCACCAAGGAGGCATGTTTAGAGCTACAGAGATGAAAATACTCTGAACTTCTCTCTGTGAAAGGGATGTTCAAAAGTGAGGGTTCACAGAAATGTCCCCTTGCTTTTAAACTCCAAATGATTTGAGAAATTTCTTGACACTTAGAATATTTTGACATAGGCTATTTTGGCTGCTTCTAGAAAATTATTTCCTTGCTTCTAAATATGCACAATATTAATGCAAACTCTTGTGCATAAAGTGTTAGGCATGCTTATTAGGACTCCATGGCAAATTTGTGGGTGTGTAAATAATGTGGCTTTCACTCTCCAAGTCCATTTTCTGCACCACATACCAGAAAGTCATTGGCTTCCTCTTTTCCCCCTGGAGAGGGTGCCCTTGTCATCATCAACAGCATTATTTGGGAACATCTCTGTATTGCAAATATCCCCCATAACTTCATTGCTATTGGAGAAGTGGTTAATAAATGAAGGTAGCAAAAAATATGATTTCAAATCATTTAATAAAATTATTCATGTAGATTTAAAATAGTTTTTACAGTTGATTTAACATTTGTGACTGGTTTATAGATGATGATATAGGTTGATTTTGCATCTTTGCAATTTTATTTCAATTTAGAAACAGTACAATTATTATTTTTTTCCAATAATGAAGCCTATGAGAATTAAGCTTGTCTTTTCTCAAAACACATTTTATGAGAATGATTTTAAATATATTTCTGAGGAACGTTTACAGGGAAACTCCTTTAATGGGACGTAAACAGATGATCTTTTGAGACTATGCTGGGTGGTTTTTAAGGAGGAGTTGTTTGTGGAAGAAATGACCTGAGTCTTTTCTATGGTTGAAGAAATTTCTGAAGTTATCAGAAATGGTTTATTAAGGATTATGAGCCCATTTGAAGTAAACATTGGCTCATACTCAGTTGTTTGCCTGGATCATACTGGGACCAAGCCAGCTGGATCTGTGCAAAAAGACAACTGGCAGGTGCTTTTGGTTTCATGGGTCTCTGTGCGTTATCTTGGGATTGCTTAGGTCTAAGTTTTGTCTTAGTTTAGTAGACATTATCTTAATAGCTTGGTGACTGGTGTGCAGGTGTCATAGTTGTTCCTGGTTTTTGGTCTCTGAAAGGTCCCCTGTTGTCTTGTGGTGCACCTACAGAGTGCAGCATGGGCTGAAAAGACAGGGTTCTTGTCACTCACCTCCCTGGCCACTGTCAGCTGTACTCAACCATCTGCCATAGTAAGGGGCTGTAGCCACAGGGCCTCCCAGAGTAGCACAGTCTACCTTGGCAAGGACACTCACCACAGCTCCCAGGCCCAGAGCCACAGAAGTGAAGGTGACCCAAGGGAACAGGAGAAGTGGGTAACACGCTGACCCTTTGGCCCTATCTGGCTCCGCTTCTTTGATGCTGCAGATACAGATAACTGCACTACTTTGTGAATCGTATGTGATTACAAAATGGAGACAATCAATGACTCCAATTCCTTTGTGAATTTATTTTCCCTGGCACAAGAAATCCTTTTAAAATCCCCTGAAGAGGTTGGCACATAAGAAAAACTCAACTCAGAGTGTTGGATATGAACTGGCTCCTCTGATTCAGGGGAGATGTGGTGAACCCTGAGTGGGATACTCTGCCCAGGAAAGGGAGGAGGAGCTCTAAGAAAGGGAATGGGGTCTCTATGTTCTCTTGGTTCAGTGCCATGGAGCACAGGGAAGCACTCTGACGGTCACAGATATTCCCCCAGCCATCACCCTGATTCCCCAAATGTCCTTCCATGGAAGCAGGAGAAGCAGAATTGAGACACTTCCCCCTGCTGTGGTTGAGAAAGTCAAAAGTGTCCAGTGAGGGTTTATATTTAAAAAGAAAAATGTTTCAAGAGTGTTTGAGATGAGAAATCAGACTGCAACTGATCCACAAAGAAGAATACGTGCAGCATCTATAAATAATTAACAACTGCTCAGGAGAAGCAAGTGGAAGTTGGTGTCAAGGCCCAACAGAAGCTTCCCAGGGGTCTTTCTTCCTCCAAAAGCTCAGCCAGTTTTAACAACTGGAGGGTGCTCAGGACCTAGGGCAGGGGTGGCACCCTGTCTGTGTGTGCGTGCACGCGCGCGCATAGGGGTCCCTGGCAGGGTCAAAGAGACTCAGATCCTGGAGGAGCTGAAAGGAGAGCTGGTACAGTCCAGTCTTTGACTCTGGCTGTAGGCACAGACACCTACGTGGTGCTTTCAAAACTGTAGATTCTGGGCAGAGTTGGCAGCCTCCAGAGCCACAATCCTGGCTGCTGGACCCCTGGGATCATACAGGGAACCTCGAGAGAAATCAGATATATGCTGAGAATCATTCCCTGAAGGCTACCACACATCTTGAATTCTGAATGCTGAGGATCTGGGAACCTGCATTTTGCCCCTTCTTCTAATGGATGGTTCTTATTTATGCCCAGTAACTGGGGAAATGCAGGGTAAAGGGTACACACCCAGGATCCTCTGCTGCAGGAGCTCTCAGCAGCAAAATCTCTAGAGGGGACAATAGGGCCATGACATTCTACACATCTGGAACTTCCAGGATTCCTCGGAGTTCCTTTGTAGCCCCCTGGGCTTCTCCACACCCTTAGACCCTTACAGCTTTGGGGTTACTTCTGCTTTTTGTTCTCTGGCCATCTGTGAGTGAAATCTTCATTCAAAAATAAAGAGATGGCTTGGCACCTGTGGCTCAAGCGGCTAAGGCGCCAGCCACATATACCTGAGCTGGCAGGTTCAAATCCAGCCCAGACCCGCCAAACAACAATGACCGTTGCAACCAAAAAATAGCCAGTCATTGTGGCAGGTGCCTGTAGTCCCAGCTACACAGGAGGCAGAGGCAGGAGAATTGCTTGAGCCCAGGAGTCGTAGGTTGCTGTGAGCTATGATGCCATAGCACTCTACACAGGGCAATAGCTTGAGGCTCTGTCTCAAAAAATAAAATAAAATAAAACAAGTAAAATAAAATACAAAATAAAGAGAAATGCATTCCAAATATTTAACAAGTTCCAGAAAATAGTTGTAGGGTGGCTGTAGCCTTCCTCAGCACAGAACTAGGGGAGACAACAGGTGATTTATTCTTCTAGGAAGAAAGAAAGTGTTGGAGTGATTTCCCAGGCCTTAAAACCCATTGCCAACTGGCCATTCAATAAAAGCTCAGGACTTTCTTTATCCAGGCATAATCATTTTTTTGTTTGTTTCTGAAAATTAATCCATGAGGTCTATTATCAATAGCTTATTCCCCTTAACCACTGCTCCACAATAATCTCTGAACAGAGAGTGATTTCAGAGCCATAGCTAGACTACTGAGTGAGGCCAAGGGTGGTGAAGGAAGGAAAAGAGAGAAGGAGGATGTGTCTTGGCTCCTGCAGGGATCAGGGAAACTGGGGAGTGTGCCCAGGAAACCCTTGGGCTGGAAGCCCCAGCTTCTGGTGCCAGGGCTGAGTGTGGCTCCTGCAAGAACAGTCCCGCCCTGAATGGGGGAGGCTGAGCCCTTGCCAAGGGGCTGCTGGGAGGGTTGGGCTGGTAAAGTGGCTGCAGCAGGCAATCTCAGCAGGAAGGTCAAGGGCAGGTGTGTGTCCACTCCTAATAATCAGCAGACTTGATTGGCTTGACTGTCTTTGTGGTGAAATGATGTTGCAGATGCCTAGTATGGGATTGTGAGATCAATGTGAACCTCCATAGAGGTTATATTAGTTTGCCATCCCACCAGCACTGTAAAAGTGTTCCCTTTTCTCCACATCCACAGCAGCATCACAGGTTTGAGAGTTTGTGATGCAGGCTAATCTACTGGAGTTAGGTGATATCTCACCTAACTGAGTGGTTTTGATTTGCATTTCCCTGATGGTTAAAGATGATGATCATTTCTTCATGTGTTTGTTGGTCATTCATCTGTCATGTTCAGAGAATTTTCTGTTCAAGTCTCTTGCCCACATACAAGTGGGGTTGTTTGCTCTTTTTGTGGTGATTAATTTGAGTTCTCTATAGATTCTAGTTATCGAGCTTTTGTCAGATTCATAACATGAAAATTTGTCTTCCATTCCTAAGGCTCTCTGCTTTATCTGTGTTACCCTTAGCTCTGCAGAAACTTTTTAGTTTGATCAAATCCCATTTCTTTATTTTTGGTGTCGCTACATTTGCCATAGGAATATTCCTCATATTCTTTTTCCCCGGGCCACTATCTTGAAGTGTGTTTTCCTCATGGTCTCTTCTACAATTTATATTGTTTTATGTCTTAAATGTAAATCTTGTATCCAGTGAGAATCAATTTTTTTCAGTGGTGAGAGGTGCAGGTCCAGTGTCAGTCTTCCACATGTAGCTGACAAGTCCTCCCAGCACCATTTTTAATAAGGATTCTTTTTCCCAGTGCATGCTTTTGTTAGGCTTATCAAAGATTATATGGCTATATGTGGCTGGGTTCATCTCTAGATTCTCTAATCTATTCCACAGATCTGCATCTATGTTTTTGTGCCAGTACCTTGCTATTTTGATCACTATACACTTGTAGAATAATCTGAAATGTGGTAACATGATGCCTTCAGATTTATTGTTATTTCTAGCTGGATTTTCCTAGGATGCTAGCATGGAAGCTGGATGGGCTTTCTAAGGCCTCTTCCTTGCAGGTTTTAGGGCAGCACTCTGCCTGATAGATGCTGGTGGTATTAAATTGTTTCTTTGATCTTTTCTCTCCTATTGTCATCATTAGGATTCCGGAAATCCAGCCTGTTGTCTCCTGAAAACTTGTCTCATTTGATGCGGCCTAATTACTCAGGAGCATAACTGGCTAAGGCCTCAAGGTCGCTTTCCATCCTATAGTCTCTGGGTACCGCCCCTTCCCTGATGGCATCTCCAATGTGTGAGAAAGAATAGCACCCTGGGAATCCACAATGGTGTCAGCCTAGCCAATGCGGACTCCGACAGTCGTTAACTGTGTCCTAGAGACTTTCCTGAAGATAAAGTCACTCCACTGTGTCTTCTGTAAGTGATTTATGCATAATTGACCATGAAAAGGGAAGGGAAAAAAGAAGGGCAGTCCCAGAAAAACACACTGGAGGGAAGAGAAGGAAGCCTGCGTGGCCTTTTGTGGCCTGGTGAGAAAACAAGGAGGAAGGAGCTTGTAAACCACCCAATATAGAAAAGCCACATCTTCAAATCCCAAGCCACGGATCTCACCTGCTCTTTACCTGGCCAGGCTGAGGATGAAGTAATAATTGGAACTCTTAGAACACCCCCAAGTTTGGGGTTTGCCCATGATCCCCCCATGTACTGAGGACTGGAGGCAAGAGTGTGTTTCTCCAAAGTAGGAGGATGTATCGAGTGATTATGAGATGTACCGAGTGTTGCAGAGACAGGAGGCTTTTCATTCCATCTTTTCTCCCTTAATTGTAAAATGTTAGTTACATTGCATCCTGTGTTTTGATTAATGAAACTTATTTGGAGTAGTCTATCTGATCTTTCCCCTCTAATATGCTCCACTGACTTTTAAGAATCGAGTAATTTCACTTAAAGCAGACAAATAGGCCCTTCAGCAAGGAAATAGTGAGTCTGTAATTCTGTGGGCAAGGAGGACTCCACAGACAGAGTTGTGTATTCCAAAGATAGGCTTCCACCTAGGCCAAGCAAACACTGGGCTGCTAATAATGCAATGCCGAGACCCTGGAACTTCTTCCCATTCTTTGTTTTGTCCCCTTTTTGGATCTGACCTATCTTCCTGACTTGCAAAAGAGTATGTGAAACAAAATTTAATTGAAATAAAGTACACATTGTCACATTCCCACATAAAGGTTGTGATAAGCCAGTGAAATCCATACTTTGATAAATATTGAGCTCATGCTATGCCAGGAGCCTTTTGGATGTACAGGACAGGGCATTAAAGAGGTTGTTTTGCCACCCTCATCCATCACGGGGAGGTGTTTGTCCTTGAATGCTGAATTAGCAGCCAACCTTATGGCTATAACCACAGATAACAGTGTTGCCCGCTTGGACCTGGCCTCCTTTTCTGAGAAAGATGAACGCATTAGCCCCTTTGACAGATGAGAAAACAGAGGTCTTGGTGATTAGGAGAAGCTTGCTCAAAGGCATGCAGTTGTTAAGTGCTGGAATTGGAGCTTCTGTCCCCCAAGCTGAGAACCAGGTGTTCTCCTTGCTCTTCAAAATCATTTGAATGTGTTTGGGGTAATTTGTGGCTTTTACCTATTGCTGGACATGACATTATCTTGTTGTTTTGAAGATTAAATGAGATGTTTACCCATGACGCATAGTAAGAGCTCAAATGCTGAAACTTGTCTGTGTGTGGGGGGAGAGGAGATGTGATAGACATTACCCAGCAAAACAAAACCTTTTTCTTTTGGAGGGATGCTCATTTCTTCTTACCCTTTCCAGCTTTCTGAACTTCTTTGATAGGGGTAAGGGGAAAGAGTTTGGAACGTTTGGTCTTTTGGGTAAGATTTCTGCTTGGTTGTGGTTATTGCTGCGACAAGGTGGTTGCCAGATAGGAAATAAAAAAAGGATAGCCTAGGCCTTGGTCAAGTACGTAGATACACTTGTGTATTTGGAGTGACCATCAGTGACCAGGATCACCTGGCAGTAAGTGACTTCCTGAGGCTGCATCCCTGTGCATCATGCAGAAGAGTGTGTGCAAAAGCTCTCAGCAAGGGACACAGCCTGATGGCTTATTCCCACACTGCAGAAATTATTTCAAAAAATTGAGGAGGATGCAATTTTTCCTAACATGTTCTATGAAGAAACATCACCCTGATAACAAAAAATGAAAAATATCCAACTAAAAATGAGAATTTCAGACCAATTTCACTAATAAATATAGTTGCAAAAATTTTCAACAAAATCCTAGCCAGATTATAGCTTATCATCCAAAAACTCATACACTATTATTAAGTCAGTTTCATCCTAGTGATGTTAGGTTTGTTTAACATATACAGGTCCATAAACATTATTCACCATTATCAACAGAAGCCAAACCAAAGACCATGTGATCCTCTTAATAGATCCAGAAATAGCATTCAATAAAATCTAGCATCCTTTTGTAATTAGAACACTGAAGAGTATAGGCATACGTGGCACATTTCTTAAACCGATTGAAGCTATCTATGACAAACTCACAGTAATATATTACTGAATGGAGTGAAACTGAAAGCTTTTCCACTTACAACTGGACCCAGAGAGGCAAGGTTGTCCTCTCTTGCCACTACTATTCAACATAGTGCTAGAAGTGCTAGCCAATGCAATTAGGCAAGACAAGGAAATAAAGGGCATCCAAATGGCAGCAGAGGAGATCAAACACCCTCTTTTCTGATGATCTGATCTCATACTTAGAGAACTCCAAAGACTGGAACCACAATATTCCTGGAAGTCATCAAAAAATACAGTAATGTCTCAGGATATAAAATCAATGTCCACAAGTCACAAGCCTTTGTATATGCCAATAACAGCCAAGATCAGAGTCTACTTAAGGACACAACTGCATTCACCATATCTTCAAAAAACGAAATACCTAGGAATAGACCTAAGAAAAGAGGTGAAGGAGATCTAAAAAGAAAATTATGGAAACCTAAGAAAGGAAATAGCAGAAGATATTAACAAATGAAAGAAAATACCATGCTCATGGCTGACAAGAATCAACATGGTTAAAATGTCCATACTTCTGAAAGCAATCTACTGAAAGCAATCTACCGATTCAATGACATCCCTATTAAAAACAAACATTGTACTTTGAAGACTTGGAAAAAAATAACTCTTTGTTCTGTACGAAACCAGAAAAAAAAAACCCATATAGCCAATGCAGTTCTTAATAATAAAAACAAAGCTGGGAGCAACAGCATACCAGACTTTGGGCTGCACTACAAGGCCATAGTGGTCAAAGCAGCATGATAGTGGGACAAAATTAGAGACATAGACATTTGGAATTGAATAGAAAATCAGGAAATGAAAATAACATGTTAAAACCACCTAATCTTTGATAAACCAAACAAGAACATATACTGAGGAAAAGATTCCCTATTCAACAAATGGTGGTGGGAGAACTGGATATTCACATGTAAAAGACCGGAATTGGACCCGGATCTTTCTCCTGTGAGAAAAATTGATTAGGCGCGGCACCTGTGGCTCAGTGGGTAGGGCGCCAGTCCCAAATACCGAGGGTGGTGGGTTCATACACGCCTCCAGCCAAATTCGAAGAAAAAAATAGCCAATTGTTGTGGCAAGCATCTGTAGTCCAGCTACTCAGGAGGCTAAGGCAAGAGAACTGCCTAAGCTCAGGAGTTGGAGGATGCTGTGAGTTGTGGGACACCACGGCACTCTACCAAGGGCAATAAAGTGAGACTCTGTCTCTAAAAAAAAAAAAAAAAAAAAAAGAAAGGAAGAAAGAAAAAGCAAAAGAAAAGAAAAATTGATTCAAGAAGGGTAAAAGATCTAAATCTAAGGCAGGAAACAATTAAAATCCTGAAAGAAATTGTGGGGAAAATACTGGAAGATATTAGCCTAGGGAACGATTTTATGAGAAAGACTTCTGCAGCAATCACAACAACTACAAAAATAAACAAATGGGACTTAATGAAACTGAAAAGGATCTGTACATCTAAGAAAACAACAACCCATGCAGATAGACAACCTACACAATGGGAAAGGACATTTGCATTTTTTGAATCAGCAAAACTTAATAACTAGAATCTATACAGAACTCAAATTAATCCACATGAAAAAAGCCAAAAATCCCATATGTCAATGGGCAGGAGAGATTAATAGAACCTCTAAAGAAGACAGATGAGGCTTGGTGACCATAGCTCATTGATTACGGAACTGGCCACATATACTGAGAATGGCGCGTTCGAACCTGGCCCAGGCCAGCTAAACAACAATGACAACTGCAACCAAAAAATAGCTGAGCATTGTTGATGGTGCCAGTAGTCCCAGCTACTTGGGAGGCTGAGGCATGAGAACTGCTTAAGCCCAAAAGTTTGAGGTTGCTGCGATCTGTAACACCATGGTACTGTACCCAGGGTGACAGCTTGAGACACTGTCTCAAAAAGAAAAAAAAAAAAAAAAGGTGGCACCTGTGGGTAGGGCGCTGACCCCATATACTGAGAGTGGCAGGTTGAAACCCAAACCCGGCCATACTGCAACAAAATAATAGCTAGGCGTTGTGGCGGGTGCCTGTAGTCCCAGCTACTCAGGGGGCTGAGGTAAGATAATCACTGAAGCCCAGGAGTTGGAGGTTGCTGTGAGCTGTGACGCCATGGCACCCTACCAAGGCTGATAAAGTGAGACTCTGTCTCTACGAAAAAAAAAAAAAAAAGAAAGAAAAAAAAGAATAATATACTTTAGGAAAGAGGTTGAAAAGAGGATTTGTTTTATAGTCAGTATTAACATTCATATTTGTAAAATAAAAAAGATCTAGAAATTTGTTCACAACTATGTAAATATGCTTGATAAGACTAAAATGCACTTAAAAATATTTGAGGACAATTTCATATTTTTAATCACAATTACCAATGTCCTAAATTTATTTACCTTAAAGATATAATTAAAACATGTTTTAAAAATTACCTTCAAGGCTTGGTGCATGTAGCACAGAGGTAAGGGTGCCAGCCACATACACCCAGACTGGCTGTTTCAAACCGGGCCCAGGCCTGCTAAACAACTATGACAACCACGACAAAGAAATACCTGGGCATTGTGACAGGAACATGTAGTCCCAGCGACTTGGGAGGCTGAGGAAAGAAAATCTCTTTTTTTTTATTGTTGGGGATTCATTGAGGGTACAATTAGCCAGTTACACTGATTGCAATTGTTAGGTAAAGTCCCTCTTGCAATCATGTCCTGCCCCCATAAAGTGTGACACACACTAAGGCCAAACCCCTCTCCCTCCATCCCTCTTTCTGCTTCCCCCCATAACCATAATTGTCATTAATTGTCCTCATATCAAAATTGAGTACATAGGATTCATGCTTCTCCATTCTTGTGATGCTTTACTAAGAATAATGTCTTCCACGTTCATCCAGGTTAATACGAAGGATGTAAAGTCTCCATTTTTTTTAATGGCTGAATAGTATTCCATGGTATACATATACCACAGCTTGTTACTCCATTCCTGGGTTGGTGGGCATTTAGGCTGTTTCCACATTTTGGCGATTGTAAATTGAGCTGCAATAAACAGTCTAGTACAAGTGTCCTTATGATAAAAGGATTTCTTTCCTTCTGGGTAGATGCCCAGTAATGGGATTGCAGGATCAAATGGGAGGTCTAGCTTGAGCGCTTTGAGGTTTCTCCATACTTCCTTCCAGAAAGGTTGTACTAGTTTGCAGTCCCACCAGCAGTGTAAAAGTGTTCCCTTCTCTCCACATCCATGCCAGCATCTGCAGTTTTGAGATTTTGTGATGTGGGCAATTCTCACTGGGGTTAGATGATATCTCAGGGTTGTTTTGATTTGTATTTCTCTAATATATAGACACGATGAACATTTTTTCATGTGTTTGTTAGCCATTCGTCTGTCATCTTTAGAGAAAGTTCTATTCATGTCTCTTGCCCATTGATATATGGGATTGTTGGCTTTTTTCATGTGGATTAATTTGAGATCTCTATAGATCCTAGTTATCAAGCTTTTGTCTGATTGAAAACATGCAAATATCCTTTCCCATTGTGTAGGTTGTCTCTTTGCTTTGGTTATTGTCTCCTTAGCTGTACAGAAGCTTTTCAGTTTAATGAAGTCCCATTTGTTTATTTTTGTTGTTGTTGCAATTGCATAGACAGTCTTCTTCATGAAGTCTTCCCCCAGGCCAATATCTTCCAGTGGTTTTCCTATTCTTTCTTTGAGGATTTTTATTGTTTCATGCCTTAAATTTAAGTCCTTTATCCATCTTGAATCAATTTTTGTGAGTGGAGAAAGGTGTGGGTCCAGTTTCAGTCTTTTACATGTAGACATCCAGTTCTCTCAACACCATTTATTGAATAGGGAGTCTTTCCCCCAAGGTAAGTTCTTGTTTGATTTATCAAAGATTAGGTGGTTGTAAGATGTTAGTTTCATTTCTTGGTTTTCAATTCAATTCCAAGTGTCTATGTCTCTGGTTTTGTGCCAGTACCATGCTGTCTTGAGCACTATGGCTTTGTAGTACAGACTAAAATCTGGTATGCTGATGCCCCCAGCTTTATTTTTATTACTAAGAACTGCCGGGGTTTTTTCCGGTTATATACAAAACGCAGAATCATTTTCTCCAAATCTTGAAAGTACGATGTAGGTACTTTGATAGGAATGGCATTGAGTAGGTAGATTGCTTTCGGAAGTATAGACATTTTAACAATGTTGATTCTTCCCATCCATGAGCATGGTATGTTCTTCCATTTGTTAATATCCTCTGCTATTTCCTTTCTGAGGATTTCATAGTTTTCTTTATAGAGGTCCTTCACCTCCTTCGTTAGGTATATTCCTAGGTACTTCATTTTCTTTGAAACTATGGTGAAGGGAGTTGTGTCCTTAATTGGCTTCTCATCTTGACTGTTATTGGTGCATACAAAGGCTACTGACTTGTGGACATTGATTTTATATCCTGAAACATTACTGTATTTTTTCATGACTTCTAGGAGTCTTGTGGTTGAGTCTTTGGGGTTCTCTAAGTATAAGATCATGTCGTCTGCAAAGAGGGAGAGTTTGACCTCCTCTGCTCCCATTGGGATTCCCTTTATTTCCTTGCCTTGCCTAATTGTATTGGCTAGAACTTCCAGCACTATGTTGAATAGTAAAGGTGACAAAGGACAACCTTGTCTGGTTTCAGTTCTAAGAGGAAAAGCTATCCGTTTTACCCCATTCAGTAAAATATTGGCTGTGGGTTTGTCATAGATAGCTTGAATCAGTTTTAGAAATGTGCCACCTATGCCTATACTCTTCAGTGTTCTAATTAGAAAAGGATGCTGGATTTTATCAAATGCTTTTTCTGCATCTATTGAGAGGATCATGTGATCTTTATTTTTGCCTCTGTTAATATGGTGGATAACGTTTATGGACTTGCATATGTTAAACCAGCCTTGCATCCCTGGGATGATCAATGATCATGATCAATGACTTTTTTGATGATAAGCTGTAATATATTGGCTAGGATTTTGTTGAGAATTTTTGCGTCTATGTTCATGAGTGAGATTGGTCTGAAATTCTCCTTTTTGTTTGGGTCTTTTCCTGGTTTTGGTATCAGGGTGATGTTTGCTTCATAGAATGTTTTGGGCAAGATTCCTTCTTCCTTAATTTTTTGGAATAATTTCTGCAGAACAGGAATAAGCTCTTCCTTGAAGGTTTGATAGAATTCTGGAGTGAAGCCATCTGGACCAGGGCATTTTTTGGTTGGAAGCTTTTTTATTGTTTCTTTGATCTCAGTGCTTGAAATTGGTCTGTTCAGGAGCTCTATTTCTTCCTGGTGGAGTCTAGGGAGTGGGTGTGATTCCAAATATTGATCCATTTCTTTCACATTGTCAAATTTCTGGGCATAGAGTTTCTGGTAGTATTCAGAGATGATCTCTTGTATCTCTGTGGGATCAGTTGTTATTTCCCCTTTATCATTTCTGATGGAGGTTACTAGAGATTTTACTTTTCTATTCCTCGTTAGTCTGGCCAATGGTTTATCTATTTTATTTATTTTTTTCAAAAAACCAACTCCTTGTTTCATTCATTTTCTGAATGATTCTTTTGTTTTCAATTTCATTGATCTCTGATTTGATTTTGGATATTTCTTTTCTTCTACTGAGTTTAGGCTTAGATTGTTCTTCTTTTTCCAATTCCATAAGATCTCTTGTGAGATCATTGATGTGCTCTCTTTCTGTTTTTCGATGTAGGCATCTAAAGCAATGAATTTTCCTCTAAAAACTGCTTCTGCAGTATCCCACAGGTTTTGGTAGCTTGTGTCTTCATTGTTGTTATGCTAAAGGAAGTTAATGATTTCCTGTTTTATTTCTTCCTGCACCCATCTGTTATTCAACAGAAGATTGTTTAATTTCCATGCCTTTGGGTGGGGTTGAGCATTTTTGTTAGAGTTGAGTTCCACCTTTAGTGCCTTATGGTCTGAAAAGATACAAGGTAAAATTTCAATTCTTTTGATTCTGTTGATATTTGTTTTGTGTCCCAGGATATGATCAATTTTGGAGAATGTTCCATGGGGTGATGAGAAGAATGTATATTCTTTAACTTTGGGGTGGAGTGTTCTATATGCGTCTATCAAGCACAGTTGTTCTAGGGTCTCATTTAAATCTCTTATATCTTTGTTTAATTTCTGTTTAGAGGATCTGTCCAGCTCTGTAAGAGGAGTGTTTAAGTCCCCTGTTATGATGGAAGAAAATCTCTTAAGCCCAAGAGTTTGAGGTTGTGATGATATGTGATGCCACAGCAGTCTACCGAGGGTGAAATAGTGCAAATCTGTCTCAAAAAAAAAAAAAAAATTACCTTCAAATACAAAATTTGTTTCTCTCTTCCAAAATAATATAGATTCAAACAATAAATACATTGTTAATTTAAGAATATTTTCTTCATTGCTCACCAAGACAGGATAAAAAATATCATTGAACACACATACACACAGGCGCACACACACACACACACACTCACACACAAAGTAAAAAATATTGATGGACAATGCAGGTCTTAAACATGTATTGCAATATTTATAAAAGGAAAACATCACAGATACTATCATAGGCAATACATATGCACAATGCATATATAACTCATATGCTACATTATGCTAAACTGTACAGAGTCGGAAATTCTCATCAAATTCTTAATATTCATGTTTAAATTTTAAAAAATAAAATTAACTCATCTGATGAAACATACATTTGAAAAAGAAACAATGTAATATTGTTTGGGTTAAGATTTACTAAATTTGATACCTACTATTTGAATTCTGTGCACCCATGAAGATTGGTGCCTTTTTTACACAAAATATATCAGCAATAATACAGCCCTTGGAAACTAAGAAAAGCTTGTGTTTCCAAATAAAGAAGTAAAAGAAATGCATAAAATGTGTTGCGAATTATTCAAATAAAAAGAAAACATTTGGGATTAATTTATATCATCGTTTAAATATAGGCTGAGAATGATTGATAGAAATTTGAGTGATTCCTTGTTTCCTAAAATAAATTTGAACTTACAACCATTTTAATAAATATAATGGGGTTCGCTAGTAATGTAATTTGCTTCTTACGTAACATGTAAATTTAGTACTTTATTTCAAAACTATTTATTCTAAGAACCATGCACAAATTTTGCATGCAACATTTCAGAAAGTGAAAAATATAGGAGAGTAACAGAAGGAAGATGAAAGAAAAGGAGGTCTCCTACTCATATCCCCCACAGCCTACTGTGACAACCCAAATGAAGCAGGCTTTAGGAGAATTTAGGGATTTTTTAGGTCAGTGTTTCTGAAACCCTAGTAGAGACCAAGATTAAAGAGGATGATTTTGTGAGAGCTGGAACATGACCCACTAGCAGACTTTCCAATAATAGTCCTGGCAACAGAATAAAAAATGATCATACTGTACCATAGACTCAGCTATAGCTTATATGACCTAGGTTATGCCACTACCACCATCTGCCAAGATCCACAGGATGATTCATACCCATGTGAGTCTAAGGTAAACAGGCCTGCAGACTTGGTCCAATCTTTGGCTGCTGAATCAACATAAAACTCACCTTTTTCATCTCTCAGCCATGGTATGAAAAAAATCCTGCCCACATAGGGAGCAACATCCATCTATGCTCCTGAATCCAGAGCCACCAAAATTTATCTGAAATGTGTTCTTCATTTGGCCATGTAACCTGGCCTTGGTCATAATCCAGAACCAATTTTGCTCCATTTGAGGTATGTCTGGAAGCATACATATCTGTGTCCATAGAGGCAAGCCTGCTAACAATAATTTTACTGTGAATCTTAAAATTTCCTTGGTAACAACGCAAATTGCCTTGTTAGCTCTAGAAGAAGTCCTGCTACCCCAAAACGTGGAAGGGGAACATTACATGGACCCAATGACAGACCTAAAGTCATTTCTCATAGGCTGAATACAGTGGCTCACACTTGTAATTCTGGAACTCTGAGAAGCCAAGCTGGGAGGAACTCTTGAACTCAAGAGTTTGAGACTAGCCTGAGCAAGAGTGAGACCCAATCTCTACTCCTATTACATCCCTACTAAAAATATTGAAAATTAGCCAACCATTGTGGTAGGCACTTGTAATCCCAGCTTCACAGAAGCTTGACACAGAAAGATCACTTGAAGTTTCTGTGAGATAGGTTGATGCCATTGCACTAAACACCGGCAGCAGTTGAGACTATCTCAAAAAAAAAAAAAAAGTTTTTTCACAGCTGTGTATCTGGTAGCATCCCTATACATCAGTTGCAGACCCTCTCAGCTATAATCAGGGGTCAGTCCGGCCCATTCAACAACCTGTCCGATGAGTGATCACCTACCCACATTCAATGTGTCAATGCTGCAATTGCAGAAATACTGCAGTTTTTAATCTGAGCACCAGTCCTACGGATCAATACCTTAAAAAAAAATCTACTTCCCAGGGGATAGCCAGGACACAGAGCTTTATGATCCCTACCAAAAATGAAACACACTTGATTCCCTATAACAGCCATATTACTTAGCTTTAACCTTGCTCAGTAGCAATCTCAGAAAAAAATCTCATCAGCCCAGCCACCCAAAAGAAAAAACGTCTCTATAATGACTGAAGGAGGTATTTGTTCCTTCAGATTCAGAGTTCAAAACCCTGGGTATCCAGACAATAAAGTATCGAGGTATTCAGACCATAAATCATCAGGCAGATATGATCACTATAAAGGTATTTATTAGAAAGGAAAGATACAAAATAAGCTCCAGTAATAAATTTCCAAGCAATGAAGATATAAAAACTGGCTGAAGGTGGCGGCCATAGCTCAGTGGGTAGGGTGCTGGCCACATACACAGGCGCTGGAGGATTCATACCCAGCCCAGAGTTCCTAAAACAACGATGACAACTACAACAACAACTACAAAATAGGTGGGTATTGTGGCCGGTGCCTGTAGTCCCAATTACTTGGGAGGCTGAGGCAAGAGAATTGCTTAAGCCCAAGAGTCTGAGGTTGCTGTGTATTGTGACACTACAGCACTCTACCAAGGGTGACATAGTGAGAATGTTGCAAACAACAAAACAAACAAAAAAAAGGCTGAAAATGAATTTATCTCAATGAGACACAAAAGAAACCATATAACTAAAAAAATCATAAAACACATAAACAAAATAAGAATTTTAATAGAGAAATAGGAAAAAAAAAGAACAAAACAAGAGCTTCAGCTGAAGTCTACAATGTCAAACTGAAAATGTAATGTCATCATAGGAGATTCAGTTATTCAGAATAACATACCAACAAATGCAAAGGCAGGTCATTTGAAGATACCCTACTACATACAAAAAAAGAAATAGTAAAGAAAAATATGTGTCTGAAAGTGCATCATTAAGTGAAGAAATATATGCATTTGTGATTTTCAAATGAGGAATAAACAGATAAAAAGTTTTTTTTT
Source organism: Nycticebus coucang (assembly GCF_027406575.1). Taxonomy (NCBI): domain Eukaryota; kingdom Metazoa; phylum Chordata; class Mammalia; order Primates; family Lorisidae; genus Nycticebus; species Nycticebus coucang. The sequence goes on along the minus strand of NC_069799.1, from coordinate 20,478,392 downwards.
TAAAAAGAATGTCATCCCATCAAGGCTACATGGACATAGCTTTGTTAAAATCAAAGTATCTGAAGAAAAAACCCAATGACAATTGCCCAGGACAAATTTTAATTGGAAAAATCCAAAGAAAAAATGAGAAACTTTTTTGTTGAGACAATCTCACTATTTCACCGATTGTAAACTGCAATGGCATCATAGCTCACAGCAACCCCAAACTCTTAGCCTCAAGTGATTCTCTTGCTCCAGCCACCTTCTGGGACTACAGGTGACAGCCACAATGCCCAGTTAGTTTCTCTATTTTTAGTAGAGTCAAGACCTTGCTCTTGCCCAGGCTCATCTCAAACTCCTGAGTTCAGCCTCCAAGAGTTCTAAGATTACAGGCATGAGCCCCCACATCCTGCCTAAAGTGAGAATTTTTAAAGCAGCAAGAGATAACAGAGTCATTAGCAGATATTTTTAGGCAGAAATCTTGTAGGTGAGATGGAAGTGAAACTATATATTTAATGTGGTAAAGGAAAAAAAACTAAAGGCTATCAACCATAAAGACCATATCTGACAAAGCCAACATTCAGAAATGAAGAAGAGTTTTAAAACATTCCCACATAAAGAACATTTAAAATGTATCCCTAGTATATCTGCTGAAATTCTTGAAATTAAAATGGTAGAATACTAATAATGAAAACATTGAAGTGTGAATTTCACTGGAAACACTAAATACAAAGTGAAATACGGAATAATAATGGTGGTGCATAAGTCACTTTTAACTCAAGTATAAAAGTTACAAAATGAAACTATTAAAAGAAGACAGCTAAAATAATTTGTTAATGGATACACAATACAAAAAGTTGTAAAATGTAACATAAACAGTATAAAATGGTGAGGGGTGAATTTGTTGATTTTTTTATGCACAGAAATTTAATTGTTATCTTAAGCTAGAATGTTCTAAGTATAAAATGTATGTAAATCTTCTGATAAACACTAGAAAAATAACTGTAGTTCATACAGAAAAGAGAGCATCCAGGCATATACCAACAATAACAAAAATCCAAAAAGTGCAAAAAAAGGAAATATAGTATTATTAAACAAACGATGTAATTATAAAATGTATAGAAAAAACAAAATTACAATAGAAAGCCCTTACCTATTCAAAATTACTTTTCATATAAAGAGATTCAATTATCCAATAAAAAGACACGCTATAAACTATGTCCTGTAAAATTGGTAGCAAACTTTAATTGCTATGATAGAAATAAGAAGTGGGGCCTTGGGCTCGGCACAGTGGCTTACTTCTGTAATCCTAGTGCTCTGGGAGGCCAAGGTAGGTGGATTACTTGAACTTAGGAGTTCAAGACTAGCCTGAGCAAGACTTAGATACCATCTCTACACAAAAGAGAAAAGCTAGCTGGGTGTTGTACCCAGTATCTATAGTCCCAACTACTGAGGAAGCTGAGGAAAGGGACCTCTTGAGACCAAGAATTTGAGGTTGCTCGGAGGTATCATGTCACAGACCTCTACCCAGTTTGTCAGAGTGAAACTCTGTCTCAAAAAAAATAGAAGTGGGACCTTTAAAAACTGATAAGACCATCAGGGCAAACTGCGTGGATTAGGGTTTTTTTTTTTTTTTTAATCCAATTAATGTGTTAGTTATCATGAACATAGTTCTGTTATTTAAAAACAACAACAAGAATAACAGCAACTCTACCTGATCCACAACCTTGCTCTCCACCAGTTCTTTGGTCTCCTTCATGTTAATGCTATAGCAAAAAGGACTTTTCCAGATGTCAGTACCATGATCTTAACTTTCCCAGCCTCAAGAATTAAATGTCAAATAAACTTCAATTCTCTTTGTTTGTTTGGTTGGTTTTTGAACTACTCTCTTGCCTCAGCCTCCTGATAGCCGGGACTTCAGGTGCCTGTCAAAACTCCCTGCCATTTGTTTGCTGTCGTTGTTATCATTGTTTAACAGGCCTGGGCCAGGTTCCAACCACCATCCCTGGTGTATGTGGCCGGTGTTCCAACCAATGAGCTATGAACGGCAACCCTAAACTTCTATTTTTTATAATTTACCCAGTCTGTGGATTGTTACATCACTTAAAAATGGAATAAAACAGAGATGAATGGATTTTTTTAAAAATCTCTTATTATTCTGCTTATACATGATTCACATTTGATTTAAGGACAAATAGGCAAAAAGTGAAAGGATTGAAATGAAAATTTTATGCTAATTTTAAGTGAGAGTGCCAGAGTGATCATACATTTATAGCATAAAATCGTCTTGTATGAAAATCTGTCAAAAAGGTAAATATCATTTACTATATTAACAAAATGGCTAAATTATCAAGAGGATATATGATTAATGTGTATGCAACACTAGAACTTCTAAATACATAAAGTGAACATTAGCAGCATAGTAGAAAAAATAGAAAAAAATACAATAATGAAAGGGGATTTCACTGCCCTACTTAAAACAATGAATAGAGCATTTTGGCAGAACACCAGAAAATGTGCGCTTATAAAACACTGTAGACTAACCAGACCTAACAAACACATTTATCACAATCCAGTCAACACATATACAACCCACTAAGATTAAAATCATGAAGTAGAAATACTAAATGGTTTAATACTGAGGAAAAATCTTGAGCACTAATAAAAAATCCTCCAACAAAGAGAAGGACAAGATGGATGACTTCACAGGTAAATTCTACCAAGCATTGAAGGAAGAAATAATCAATCCTTCTCAAGCTCCCAAAAAACTAAAGGGGGGAGATACTTCCAAACTTAAATTATGAGACCACCATTATCTTCATACTGAAGCCATATAAAGATAGTATAAGAAAGAAAACCACAAACCATTATCTCTGATTAAGGTACAAGCAGAAATTTTCAACAAAATACTAGAAATGAAATTTTTCAACATGTGTAAAAGATTATATACCAAGAATAAGTAGGATTTATACTTCGAATGCAAGGATATAGCAACACATACAAACAACAAAAAAAAGATATATTACAAAAACAGAAATGCTATAAATTATATGATAATCTCAAAATATTTCTTTAATACATTTAATAAAATTCAAAACACTTTCATAATAAAAACTTGACATTCTATACACACAAAGATATGTATCTCAACATAATGAAATCATATATATAAAGCTCTTAGGTACCATTCTCAACAGTGAAAATTCAGCAGACATTGCTTTAGTATCAGACAAGCAGAAAAATGTACCCAATCTGAGGATTTTTACTCAAAATTGTATTAGATAAAGCCAGAGTAATTAGGTAATAAAATAACAAAAGACATTCAAATCAGAAATAAAGAATCAAAACTCTCTTGTTTATAGACAAAGTGGTCAGATATACACAAAACTGTAAATATTTTAACAAAATTATCTATTTATTTGTGTATTTATTTATTTTCTAGACACAGAGTCTCACTTTATCACCCTCGGTAGAGTGCCATGGTGTCACAGCAACCTCAAACTCCTGGGTTTAGGTAATTCTGTTGCCTCAGCCTCCCAAGTAGCTGGGACTACAGGTGCCCACCATAACGCCCGGCTATTGTTTTGTTGCAGTTGGGCTGGGGCTGGGTTTAAACTCACCACCCTCAGTGTATAAGGCTGACACTCTACACACTGAGTCACAGGCACTGCCCATAAAATATTTAGAGATAATAAACCCAGTCACTAAATTTGTAAGTCAACATTCAAAACTGACTTGCATTTCTAAACTCTAAAAACAAACTATCTGAGAAAAGGTTAAGAAAACAATCCTACTTACAATAAAATTAAATACTACAAAATCTTAATAAATCATAGCTCGGTGCCTGTAGCTATGCAACTAGGGGGCCAGCCACATACACCAGGGCTGGAAGGTTCCACCCTGGCCTGGGTCTGCCAAACAACAATGACAACTACAACAAAAAAATAGCTGGGTATTGTGGCCTGTAGTACCAGCTACTCGGGAGGCTGAGGCAAAAGAAATACTTAAGTCCAAGAGTCTGAGTTTGCTATGGTCTGTTACACTACAGCACTTTACCTAGGCTGATTAAAAAAAATTAATTAATAAATCATGCTGGGACAAGTAGTTAACCACATGTAAAAGACTAAAACTAAACACATACCCCTCACCACCCACAAAAATTAACTCGTGATGGATAAGAAATTTTAATGTAAGATACAAAACTATAAAAACACTAGAAGAAAGTGTTCTTCATCTTACTAGCTAGGGAAAGAATTTATGAAGACCTCACTGGAAATTGCAGCAACAAAATAAATAAATGGAAACTAATCAAGTAAGAACACAGGAAAGAATACACTCAACAACAGAAACTAACTTACACAATGAGAGAAGGTATCTGCATGCTACAAATCCAACAAAGTGTTAATGACCAAAATCTACAAAATACTCTAGCAAATGAGCTTGAAAAGGTAAAACAGCCCCATTGAAAACTGGGCAAGAGAAAGAAAAAGAAACTTTTCTCATAAGGACTTACAAATGTCTAGCAAACACATGAAAAAATTGATCATCATCCCCAAATCATGACAAAAATGCGAATCGAAACCACCTCAAGATAACACCAGAGATACCACCTAACCTCAGAATCACCTACAACACATGATGAGTGACCAAAGAAGAAAACACTCATGCAGTGTTGGTGGGGGTAAAATTTAGTATAGCTTCTGTAGGAAAGAGGTATGGAGATTGCTCAAAGAAATAAATGTAGGCCTACCATTATATCCAGAATCCCGTTCTAGGTTATCCACCCGAAAGAAAAAAAAGTCATTTTGCCCATAAGGACATTTTCACTCAAATGTTATATATAGAAACAAATTTACAACTGCAAAGATGTGGAAATAATCCAAATGCCCTTCACTACAGGAATGGATTAATAAACCATGGTATATGTATACGATGGACTAGTATGCAGCCATGAAAAATGGCAATTTTATAGCTTCTGTAATAATCTGGATGGATTTGGTGAACATTATCCTAACTGAGGTATCACAATAATGAAAAATATGAGCATCACTTGTACTCAATACCAAATTAGAACCAGTAGATTAACAAATCCATGCTGCCTCTTTGCCTTCTTGACCTGACAAGGGAGGCCCATTTGTTGACTATAGTGAATGTATCCTGCTTTGCAAACTTTCTTACTCTGTCAACCTACCTTTCTCTTCTTCAGTAAACCTTCCTCCACGTTTTCCTTACTTAGAGGTGTATGGTCATTTTTATCCAAGAGCATTCTAAGAACTGAGGACCCAAGCAGCTCTCAGAAAACCTGGCGTTTTAGGATTCAAGCAGCTGCCCTGAAACCCAACATTTTTGGTGCTCTGTGACTTCGATAAACCTGACTTGGATTAATTCTGCCTAGCCAAGCCAACTCACCTTTTTCATAAAGACCTTCACTCCAATGACTAGGACTGAAAAAGGTTATTGAAGTTTTCCAAAGACTTCTAGAGATCTCCATATTCCTAAACTTCCTTGGAGGATCTCAAATACTGTTCAAATGGAATTGTGCTGTGAAACCTTCAGATAAATAGCTCTTCATTTGCTCTCCCCTTGATTCATCCCATATTGGAGACATTTAACAGCCCAAGCAGTTGAATGGCTTGGCACAAAATTCCAGGGACGAGGACTACATGCCACTTGCAAATCAGCTCCTGGTATAGTAGCCAAAATCAAATGCACTACACAACAGCCTTCAGCAAAAGGGAGATACTGGGTGAATGGCAACCAAACATTCTGGGTGCTCTCCTCTCACTGGACAAACTGCTGCTCCCGGGGACTAGTATATGCAGATACCCAAATTGCCCAGGATTCAGCCAGCTGGCCTTCTCATTGTGCAGGCTGCCTCCACAAACTGGCACGTTTGTTAATTACTCTTTTTGCCTATACTGGAACAACAGCTGCTTCTGGAGTAGCAGTAGGGGGCACAGGAGGTGCATCCAAGGTCTCCCTCCATGTCAACAGTTCCTGAAATAAAAATAAATTAATAAATAGCACATTGACCAAGTGGCCATGGGCAGAGTTTCAAGGATCCAGGTACTCCCACTCCACCAGCAAGAAATATATGCCCCATAACTGCATATCACTAATCCCTGAATAAATAAATAAAAAGGGTAGAGTTCTTAATTTGACTCCAGATAAAGTGAGGGGGTTAAGGCCAGGCATGGTAGCTGATGTCTATAATACTAGCTCCCTGGGAGACCAAGGCAGGTGGATTGCTTTAGCTCATGAGTTCCAGACCAGCCTTAGCAAGATCAAGATCCCTTCTCTAAAAATGTAGAAAGGCATTGTGGCAGGCGCCTATAGTCCCAGGTACTTGGGAGACTGAGGCAAGAGAATCACTTGAGCACAACAGTTTGAGGTTATTGTGAGCTATGAGCTGTGATGCCATAGCACTTTACACAGCTTGAGACTGTGTCTCAAAAAAAAAAAAAAAAAAAACGTAGGCATTGTGGCAGACACCTGTCCCAGCTACTATAACTGAGGCAAGAGGATCACTTGAGTCCAAGAGTTTGCTCAAAGTTATGCCATGGCACTCTAAGAGGGTGGCAAATAAGACTCTGTCTCAAAGGAATTTCTTATGTATTATCAATGTCAGTGTCTCTTAAGGAAGAAAATGTCTCCTCTAGGTTTTGTGTAGTCTCAGTTCAAACTCTGGCCCTTTGTTGTTCATTCTTGCTTGAAGTCAGATCTTCTATGTAGTTTCTAGATGGAATCAATCTGGCTCTGAACTCTTGAATTTAAAGGAAGCTGGAGAAGAGATTTCCTCATGGAAAGTCTCTAAAAAATCCTTAAGAACCCCAGGACCTTTATTTAAATTTTGCATCTGTAGATTTAGGTCTTGGAGAGGTGGGGACATTGCAAGTGCCTTCTGCACACCCAATTCTGTAAGAGGAGAAGGGGGAATTGAGATTCTAAAACCTACTCAATGAACATGTGCAATGAAACACAACTGGAATGACTGGGGCTCTGTGAATTTGTCTGTTAGATAAACCGACTCTAATTGCTAAAAATGAGACTGTACATCCCAATGAGGCAGAGAGATGATCTCACCTATCGATTTTGGGGCAGTGTACAATACGGTCCCCAACTGTGGGTTGTGACTGGAAGCCCTCAAAAAAAGATGCCTGTACAGTGAAACTTGTAGGGCACCTTACAGGTTTATATCATGTCTGGAAACCCTGGACAGCATTTCATAAATATAATAAGTAAGAGAATAATCTCCACCCCAGAAAATCTATGCACTATTCTAAAATAGACAGAAAATAATATAGTCTAATTATGTTATAAATGTGATGCTCACCACAGGCAATATGGCAAGAGATTGCCATAATTAAATCTTTAAGTAGAAGACTTGACAAAACCATTCTCTTTTTTGTTTGTTTGTTTGGAGGCAGAATCGCACTATTGACACTATGTCCCCTGGTGTCACAGCTCACAGCAACCCTCAAACTCTTGGGCTTACAGGATTCTCTTGCCTTGGTCTCCCAGTAGCAGGGAATACAGGCGCCTGCCACAATGCCTGGCTATTTTTTGTTGTTGTTGTTGTCGTCATTGTTGTTTAGCAGGCCCGGGCCAGGTTCAAACCCACCAGCCTTGGTGTATATGACCGCCACACTAGCACCTGAGCTACAGGTGTCAAGCCTAGCACCATTCTTTATATATAGCACATCCTATGTTCACCTGGTAATTTCAAAGGCAACCCTTGTTTTGGATGTAGTCAAAAGAAATTAGAATTAGTTATATTAAAAGAAAAACAATACTTTACTTGTCTTCATGACAAGGTAGAGTTTTGCAACTTGGAGATTGGTGCCTGCTGAAGATGAGCTCCTAGTTTTCCACAAAACTACTTCATAAGACTCTATCCTCCCAGGAATAATTAATGATGATTATAAAGGTGAAATATTAATGACGGTTTCAGCCAAAAAAATATCCAATTGCCTGCAGGACATCGGGTGGCTCAAATATTAATTTTAGCATATGATAAGGGCAAAACCTCTCTCTTAAAAACCACAAGAGAAAGTGGTTTTGCAAGTACAGAAAGGCATGTTTTTTGGCATACTTTTCTAAATAATACTTGTCCTCAACGTAAAGTAAATTTTGAGGAAAATATTCAAATTATGGGGCTTATAGATAGAAGAGCAGATGTTTCTATCATTGCTTCTCACATGTGGCCTGCACACTGGCCAAAATCTTCTGTGGTAAAGTTCCCTGGCATCACAGCTCACAGCAACCCTCAAATTCTTGGGCTTGCATGATTTGTGAAAGCTACTTTTATTGGCATTGGAACCATGACTAATATTGAACAAAGTACTTTTGATTTGCATTGTAAAGGACCTCAAGGATAGGCAGCTGATGTGCACCCTTACATCACACCTATTGTGGTCACGTTATGGGGTCAAGACTTACCACAACAATGGGGAGTGATGCTTACCATCCCCACAATTTCAAAGGCGGTTAAATAAAAATATATGTTTCACATGAGCTATGATCCAACTCAGCCTGACGTTCCTAGAAAGCCTGAAATAACCCAGATGGGCCATGATAAAACAGGCCTAGGGCTTCCTTCATTATCAGAGGATTTTTGTTAGGGGCCTCTGCCCAGCACTTCTGTACATCCATGAAAATTTCTGTAAGAGGAGAAGGGGGAATTGAGATTCTAAGACCTTCTCAATGCACATGTGCAATGAAACATAGCTGGAATGACCGGTGCTCCTTTCCTTGCAATGGAAAACAGATAAACCAGTTTGGCTGGAGCAGTGACCCCTTCCTTTGATAAAATTAGAAGCACTGCATCAATTAATTGATGAAAAATTGCAAGCTGGTCAAATTGAATCTACAAGTTCCTGGAATTCTCCAATTTTTGTAATTAAAAAGAAATCAGGTAAATAGAGAATGTTAACAGATTTAAGAAAAATTAATGCACTTATCCACCCGGTGGGGTCTTTACAACCAGGAATACCTAATCCTACCTTAATACCAAAACGTTATCCTATAATTAATATTGATTTAAAAGATTGCTTTTTTAGTATTCATTTGCAACAAAAAGACATGGAACATTTTGCTTTCACTATTCCTGCTTTAAACAATAAAAAACCTACTCAGAGGTTTCACTGGAAAGTATTGCCTCAAGGTATGCTCAACAGCCCCACCTTGTGTCAATTATTTGTAGATCAACCTTTAGAAGAACTTAGAAAATCTTTTCCAGAGAGCATGTATTTACAATATATGGATGATATTATATTGGCACATCCAGATTTTAATAAGTTACAGAAATTATGTCAACTGGCATGCTGAAAATTTAAAGAATATGGTCTTCAATTAGCAGAAGACAAGGTACAAACTCAAGAGCCTTGGGAATATTTATGCTATCACATTACTGCTCAAAATATTATTCCTCAGAATGTTCAAATTAGAAGAGATTCCCTTTGAACTTTAAACATTTTGCAAAAATTATTAGCAGATATTAATTGGATAAGGCCAAACTTAGGAATTCCCACTTATTCTCTTACTAATTGGTTTTCCATTTTGGAAGGGGATCCTAACCTCCACAGCCCTAGACAGCATACTCTGGAAGCTGAAAAAGAATTATAATGGATTGAGGAACATATTCAGGATGCTCAATTAAATCAGATTTTTCAAATTAACAATTTCTACATCTATGTTTTTCCATCCATGCACTCTCCTACAGAATTGATTGTGTAAGGAAACAGCTTTTGTTGAATGCTGCTTTTTACCAAATAAAGCATCTAAAATGATGGAAACATATGTACAAAAACATGGCTTTTATCATTTTAAAAGGAAGACAACATTTAAGACAATTAGTTGGAAGACATCCTGAAAAAAATCATTGTTCCTTTAACTAATAAACAAAGTTTTGATTTATTTATTTTAAATGTTGATTGGCAAATTGCATTATCAGACTATATTGGAATAATAGATAATCATTTTCCTTCAGATGAAAGAATTCAATTTCTTAAAAATACTTCTTAGACTTTAGCTAAAATAGTAAAATTAAAACACATCCCACATGCAGAAATGTTTTATAAGGCTGCAAATAAATTGGGAATATCTGGATATTTAGGTCTTCCTATTCATAAAGTGCAACAATTTCCTTATTCATATATACGAAAGGCAGAATTATTTACTATTATATTATTCTTAACAGTTTTTCCTGACCAATCTCTCAACATTATATCTGACTCATTTTATTCTACTCACATAGTTCAAACTATTGAAACTGTTACTTTATCAATACCCCAGAATTTACTTTATCGTTTTCCTCCCTTCAACACTTAATTAGAAATAGATAATTTCCCATATATATTTCCCATGTTAGAGCTTATTTTAATTTACCAGGACCTATTTCTTTGGGAAATAAAACTATTGATCAGTTAGTAGGTTCAGTATTAACTGCTCAGCAAGAACATACATACATCATATTAATGCTCAAGCTTTAAAAATAAGACATGATAATTCTTGGCATATTGCAAGAGCTGTAATACGTTCTCATCCTACTTGTCAACCTTTAACAGTTTCACATTTAACTATAGGAGATAATCCTAGAGGAGTATTATCCAATCAATTATAGCAAACAGATGTTACTCAATTTCAAGAATTTGGAAAATTAAAATATATCCATCATTCTGTTGATGCTTATTCCCACTTCTCATGGGCTTCAGCAATGGCATCCAAAAAAAAGCTGAGGCTATAATTTCCCACTTACTGGAAAATATAGGTGAAAAGCCTATATGTAAGACTTTTATACAGATTATTTCTGTGAGAGTAAGTTAAAAGTATTTGGGAGATGGAATGGAAAAACCTGGCTAGCACTCCATTGTTGTTATAGGCCTGGTCACATAGGAGACAGGGCCTGCTGACTTTTGGCCTGAGAATGAAGGCTAAAAGAGCTTGAAGGCAGGCTCTGTATATCTCAGCAATGGCCAGTCTATTCCCTAAAGATGAATGACTGCTTCCAGATGGTCTGTTAAAGGTCAAGCATTATAGCCATTTGGTCCACCGAAGTTCTACATTATATCTGCTTGATCTCCTGGAGCTCTGGTTTTTATAGTATGTTACTTCAAATTACTTAGCAGTAGAACAACTTCGGATAGGGTCAGAAGTAGTGTTATTGGCTAAGCTGTAGACATCCTGATGCCAGGTGGTTAGGGCCTGGGTCTTTGGGTTTGAGCTATTAGATTATTGATTTATGATGTGTACGTGCAGTACTGCCTATATAAGTTGAGGTAAAATAAAGATTTTTGTCGCATGCCATAGAGCTGTGGCCTTCCTTTTATTTTAGACAATTTCAATCGCAGGACTTATACTCTGTGATGCCACTTACATTCACCTCACACAACAGGAAGTTGACATTTGGAAAAATGGTAAGGGGAGTAGAAATTTAGGATTTCATTATGAGCCCTAGGGAAGTTATTCTGTGGGGAAAGGGTGTTAATGAGAGCACAGGTAGTGAGAATAAAATAGAGTCGGTTAGGGTAAGGCTGATACATCACAGCTGTTCTGGTCAGAGTAAGTTCTACCTGACCTTCATCTCTTGTTTCCTATTCATATTGTTTTGTAAATTTAGCTACCACACTAAAGATGTCCATCTTGAAGACATTAGCAAAATTGATTTGTGAAATTGACCTTTGAAATGGGAATGTTGTAATAGATCGCTGAATTATGCTGATTATTATTCAAAATAAGGATTAGTTGGACACAGTGACTCATGCCTGTAATCCTAGCACTCTGGGATGCCAAGGCAGGTGGATCGCTTGAGCTCACAAGTTTGAGAGCAGTCTGAGCAAGAATGAGAACCCTGTCTCTACTAAAAATGCAAATGAGGCAAGAGGATTTCTTGAGCCCAAAAGTTTGAGGTTGCTGTGAGCTATATGCCATGGCCCTCTTCCAAGAGTGACAAATTGAGACTCTGTCTCAGAAAAATAATAAAATAAAATAAAATATGAATGTGGTCTTTGATTTAGGAAAATTTTAAAAATTAACTTTTTTTTTAAGAGTTATTATTTTTATTAACTTTTTTTTATTATATCATAGCTGTGTACATTGATATGATCATGGGGCATCATTCACTAGCTTTACAGATCATTTATCAAATTTCACATATACCCTTGTGAGATGCACCGCTGGTGTAATCCCACCAATCCCCTTCCCTCTACCCACCTCCATATTCTTCTTAGTAAAGTATCTCAAGAATGGAAGAAAAAGTACCCAATGTACTTAGCCCTATTATGAAACTAATTTAGGGTTTGCACATGAAAGCTATAACCCAGTTACAACCTAAGAATAGGGGGAAGGGGAAAAGGGAGGGGAGGGAGGGGGAAGGTGGGTAGAAAAATTAACTTTTGAACTGGAAATATCATAATACTTTATCACTGAGTTGTGCTGATTATTATTTAAAATAAGGGTTATTGTGGTGTTCACTGTGAACCATCATGTATAAAACTGGTATTTTGAAAATGGAAGAACAGAACAATCTTGGAAAGGCTACTCTCACTGTTCTACAGAATCACTGGCCTCATGAGAAGTAAAGTTTGGTGGACATATTCCCATCTCTGTATAGTAGCTGACAGTGACATGTGGTGGGACACTCTTCATCCAGTTAACAGACCCCCAAACGTAAACCATGGGTCGATCCTTTATGACTGTTTGCTCTAATAAACTCTTTAAAGTTTTAACAGTGCCTCAGTTTAATTTATTTTTGAGACATTGGTTTAATTTCTAACAGGCAAAAGACAGAATAGGGACACTGATACAGGGTTCTCCCACTACGGGCTTGACAAGGATCCTCCATTCCCTAGGCCCAGGGAAACTCAGGAATCAGACACCCATCTGTAGGCACAAACAGCCTACCTGTTTCAGGCCACACCGTCTGGGCTCTAGCAAGGTCAAGAATCGAGCACCCAGAAAACATTGGGTGGGTCCACCTTAAGTAGTGAGCACATACCCTAATTCCTTCCCTGAGGCAAAATCTGCAAGGATTTAATACTGAGATAACTCTAGATAAAGGATCCCTAAGGGAGATTTCTGAATTTGAAATAGGAAATCTTTCATTCTGCCAGAAGCTCTGTTGCTTTTTACTCATTCTGTATTCCTGTCTGTCTAATAAAATCTTATCTTAACACTGATTTATGGCAACCTGGGTTCATCCTTCGAATCCCCAAGACGATGGACTTGCCAAAGGAAGAAATTCCAGTACCAACACCACTAACCTCTTAGTCTGGAGTCTCCCCTGATGATTCGTTTCTTCTTTCTGCCCAATCTGGGGAGATGTGGGGTTGCAAGTGCACACCTACCCATACAGGGCTTCTGTCTCTGCAAAGTCACTTGTGAAAAACAAAACAAAACAGGACTCATAGGGTCCTGCCTGCAATTTTAGTTTCCACCCTGTAGCTAGAATGATCCAAAATCTGAGCTTCACCATGCAGCAGGGACTTGGGTCCACACACTCTAAAGATGATATGGGGAGGCCTAGGACCCACTGCAGCTAATTCTAATTGATTCCTTCCCTCCAGGACAGCCATTTCCACAACACCCACCATATGCCAGCTTCCATGTTGTCCCATCATCCTCCTTTCACATTTTTCAGTACTTGCAGGTCATAAGGATATAGAGGACATGGTAGCACACTCAGAATTTCTACAACAAAGAACAAGAACTGAAAATTTCTCTGATTGACCTTGGTGGGTAGACACAAAAGATAAAAGCCTTTCTAGATTGTAGAATTCACCCCTCCTTCTTCTGCAAGCGTGATTGGACAGATTCCACCCTAGAGCTCCAAACCCTTCCCCTTAATCTTCTGAATGAAAAGTCGTAGGATCACATTCTGAGCTGCAGTCATTTTTTTCTCTCCAGAAAGGCACATGGCACTGCCTGGAATCCATTTGAATTTAACCTTGGTTGTCATCTTATACCCATTAGAATTAGTAATATGATATTCAAACTGGGAAACTATAATGATGAATAATTTTAAATTTTAGATTTGGCACTGGGAAGCGTGACTCATGCCTCTAATGGTACTATTTTTGGAGCCCAAGGAAAGAGGATCATGTGAGGCCAGGAGTTTGACACTACCCTAGACTAAACTAGACCACCTTTACAGAAATAAAAACAAAATAGCTAGGTATGGTGTTGCTGGTACAACCTCTTAGGAACTCAGGAGGCTGAGATAGAAGAGCCTAGGGGTTGGAAACTAGAGTGAGCCATAATTATGTCATTGTAGTCTAGTCTGGGCAATAGAGCAAACCCTAGTATCTAAAATAAATAAATAAATAAACAATTTAGATAATATAAACTTCATGTGGCTCGGTGCCTGTAGCTCAGCAGCTAGGGCAACAGCCACATACACAGAGCTGCTGGGTTCAAATCCAGCCCTGGCCTGCCAGACAACAATGACAACTACAACCCAAACATAGCCTGGCATTGTGGCAGTATCACCTACTTGGGAGGCTGAGGCAAGAGAATCGCTTAAGCCCAAGAGTTTGAGGTTTCTGTGAGCTGTGAGGCCATGGCACTCTACCCAGGGTGACAGCTTGAGAGTATGTCTCAAAAATAAATAAATAAATAAATAAATAAATAAATAAATAAGAAAAAATATAACCTTCATGTTTTTTTAAGGAGGCAGCCTGGGTTTCAAAAATGGTGCACTGCACTTCTTTCAAGCAGAAGTGTTTAGTAGAGCTTAAAGTAGGAGCTACATGTATCATTACAAATGTTCTATTTCACCATTAAAAAAAGATGTAAAACTATATTAGTTTGTTTAACTTGGAGGCCCCAGCGAGATGCCACCCCTGGACCCCCACCTAGGCCAGCTGCCGCCTGACAGCTCCAGGGGAAGGTCTCAAAGGGACGTTCCTCCACCTAGACGTTGCACCTATACTTTCAGACTGTAGTACATTTTATTGGATAATTCTTAATGCAGCATCTCTGATTAGATAGGGCTTCAGGTCCAACCCCTCTGACAGGAAATGCAATTAGAGGAGATTTTGAATGAGGCCAGAATGCCAACAGTTTCTGGGCTGGTTTTTGCTTTTTTGTTTTGGGTTTCTTTTTCCACCTCAGGACAAAGACCATAATATTATTATTCTGGATATTCCAGGGCCATTTAGCACAGAGTAGCTTTTAACAAATATCAAGTGAATGAATGAAAATATATTTACTGAGTGTTTAGTTTGTCCTGGGCTTGGGGACCTATTATTAGGTAAGAGCCTGAACCTGCTTTCAAGGCATTTTCTTTCTTTCTTTACTTTCTTCCTTCATTTCCTTCTCTCCCTCCCTCCCTTCTTTCTTTTCTTTTTTTTTTTTCTTTGGTGACAGAGTTTCACTTTGTTGTCCTCAGTACAGTGCTGTGACATCATAGCTCACAGCAACTTCAAACTCTTGGGCTCAAGTGATTCTCTTGCCTCAGCCTCATGAGTAGGTAGGCCTACAGGGGCCTGCCACAAAGCCTGGCTCTTTTTAGAGACGAGGTCTCTCTCTCGCTCAAGCCGGTCTCAAACCCCTGAGGTCAGGCAGTCCACCCAAATTGGACTCCCTTTTTTGTTTGTTTTGTTTAAGACAGAGTCTCACTATGTCGTCCTCCTGGTGTTACAGCTCAAAGCAACCTCAAACTCTTAGGCTTATGCCATTCTCTTGCCTCAGTCTCCCAAGTAGCTGGGACTATAGGCAACTGCCACAATGCCCGGATATTTTTTGGTTGTAGTTGTCATTGTTGTTTTTTAGCTGGCCCTGGCTGGGTTCAAACCCACCAGCCTGGTTGTATGTGACTGGTGCCATAACCACTGTGTTATAGGCACCAAGCCAAGAATACATATTCCTAGTAAACATTTAATATACCTTGTCTGAGACTTTATGCAAAGAAAATGTAAACAATGACTGTGATTTCACCAGGATTTCATCACACTGAAAATATGTAAACATTCCTCCCTAGAAAGTGTTATTTAAGGTTAGTGGATGACAGATCTCTATGGACCACTAGAAGAGGGAAAATCTACATCTTTTTCTGAAATAAAGAATGATGACAACAATATATATTCACTTTGCTACCCTTAAATAATAGACAGAAATGTATGAATAATTAAACCCAAATATGTCTTTAATTATAACCATTTGCATGACTGTCATCAAACATCCTAGAGACGTAAACTTGTTATGTGAATTATAAAATTTGTCAGTCATCTTCGCCCTTAAGAAAACTTACAGGTCAACTTTCTGATTATATTGTTCAAGTTCTTTTCTAAACTTTTATGAAAAGTGTACAAAATTCTTACTGCTGGTCATCTAGGAAAATCTGAGAAGTGGTAGGTCTTAGTCCCATAGTAGCATCTTCTACTCAATAGGGTCAAGGAGCCTCCAGTTCAAGTCTCATCTGATCTCCTAATTGACCATGATCTCCTGTCCAGGGATGGTGAGGGAATTAAAGAGAAGAATTTACCTAATGCTTACAGGTATCTGATGGCACAGATAAATCTGGGCTTGTGAGAGGCTTTCAAGTCTAACCTGAGATTCCTTATAAATAGTTAAAGTTCAAGCAAAGCTAATTTTAAAGAACAGAAAAGCCTAGATGTCTAATAATTGTTCTTGCTGCATTTTATGCAAATAATAAGACTCAGTATCCTGAAAGTACAGTTACTTTAGCAATAGAAATAGTTCTGTTGTAATTTGTTTTTTAGTAAAATGAGAAATCAGTGGGAGAAAAATAATTCAAAGGAAAAACTGTAGCCTACCTGTATTAGAGTCCGGGCTTATCTGCAATGCCAGCTCATAAAAGGAAATGTATCTTTAGTTCTGTACAGACTCTTAAAACCAAATATTATCTTAAAAACTATACTAAGTCTATAGATAAGAACTAATGTTCTTATGTTAGCATTGTGTAAACCTTAGCTTCAAAATCCAGAACTTATACATATTCATAAATGTAGTTTCATTTCTTTTACTCTTCACTTAGTCTCTTGTCAGTGTAGAAAAGCCAGAAAGCCGGAAACATATGTACAGTGACTGAGGTCATACAGAAGCCACCCTGGTCAATTGCCACTTGGTGTGTGACATGTAAAAAGATAAATGCCAAAGCCAGAACAGGCTTCTGTTAGAAATCTGCCTTGGATGACACATACCAGGAGAAAATTAGGAAGTTGACTTCACTAAAATCCAGCCAGCAAGCAGAGAGTATAAATATTTTCTTGTGTTAGTGGACACATTCTCAAGATGGGTAGAAGCCTTCCACAACAACTCTTAAATGAAATCATTCCTAGTATCTTTAGTCTCTTTCTTGGGTTAAGAAAAATAATTCTCTCACAGGTTCAAGACAGCTATCCAGACTCTAAGACTGGTGGCAAGTAACCCGGAACTGCTTTCCAGCCTGGAAATCGAGTCTACATCAAGTTATTTCAGAAGGAAGGACTAACCCCAACTTGGAAAGGGCCATTCACCACAATTCTTGCCACCCCAACCACTGTGAAAGTCAACGGCCTAACAGCATAGAACCACTATGCCTGAGTGGAAAAAAAACAGACGTGAACAGTGAAACCTCCTAAACTGTCAGGCCTCGAGAAAACCTTCTCAAGCTGTAACCTCAATGTAACTTCAAGTGCCATTGATTTATGCTTGAAGAAACCTTCTCAGAGTCCACATGAAGGGATGTTCCTTAGAAGACACACCGTAATGATTAGAAAGCTAATCATGCAGGAGACAGACCCAGAAAGCAGAGTCTGGCTGTCTCTGGAATTTCCTAGAAGGAATTTGGGGAGTGGAAAAATCAAGGTAAGTTAATGTGCATTTTAGCTATAGGTTACACCTGTTCTTTACAACTGAATAGCTGCCTCAGATTTATAATCACTTTGTTTTTCTTTGTGCTCTGTTTATAGTTACCTTGTAGTCTTATCCTATAGATTATCTGTCACCAGCTGGTTTTCTATTATGATGTGTATATGCAGAACTTTGCATTGTTAGAGTAGATAAGCTTGTAAGAAATAAAGTGCAATTGCTATATGCCTAAAAGAGCTGTAGCCCTCTGCTTCTCTAAACATTCTGACTGCTGGTCTCGTCTCTGCGACCCCTGCCCAATCATTTCCAGCAACACAAGGTAAGACTGTTAAAATCTTAATTTCATTCTTATGTGTTCTGTCAGTTTAAAGACTCCTTCCCCATACCCTTGCTTTTTCCCCTCCTACTTTGTGTTGTTTGATGGAAAAGAAAAAGTAATAGCAAATGAAAACCTGGGAAAAGAGTGCTTTGGGTCCAGTTTTCCACATTGACCCATGCAGTTTGCCTGGCCCATACCCAGAGTGCTCACCCAGGGGATGATATTAGATGAAAAGTCATCCCTCCAACTATGCACAACACAGGTAGAAATGAGATCACAGAGCAGTGACTTTGCCCTAAATGACACCAAGTATTTCACTGCAAGGAAAAAGAAGACGTGTGGTGAGGTCAAAGGGGGTTCCTGGGCATGTCTGACACCTAGAACATGTAACCCCATTTCAATCCAGGTTCAGAGACCAAATGAGTCTGGAGACAAAAACGGGCTTGGAAACTCCAACCCCACACATGCTAGCCTCAAGGGACTCAGTTCTCAATTCAGTTAATTAGTCTCCCCAAGACTCCCCTGAAACCAGTGGGACTAGTAAAACTGCAGGATTCACTGTTTAACTCTTTTAATCCAGATTTTGGGGGCCCTATACGCTATAAGAAACCACACCAAAAAACTCTTACTTCCTATTCTGCTAGCTATGTTAAATGGTATGCATCATCTTTTAAATGCAACTCAAACTGAAGTAGCTTCTGATTGTTAGTGATGTCTACAGCCTCAACCCCCATATTATGCAGGGTTAGGAAAACACCCCCCCCCAATAATTAACAAGAACCTTTCACTTTGTACGCATCTAGCCCCACTGTTTACTCTAAGAGATGTGACTGGACAAGCATGGTATCTCCAGATCCCAGGCTACAGCTTAAACAAATCCTCCTTGACCATAGTATGTAATTATACCCAAGATCTAGAACCATCTTTAGCTTACTTTGCTCCTAATAGAACTTGGCTTGCTTGTACTATAGGCTTAACCAGATGTATCACAGATCACTTGCTTCAGCCAGAAGGAGTTTGTGCAATAGCGCATGTATTGCCGCAGATGTATGTATTCTGGTTCAGAAGGAGAATGTTTAATCCTATCTCAGAAACTAAATTCACACTGCCAAATTCAGACAACAGTTTTAATTCCAATCCTGCTCAGTCTTACAGCAGCAGGAGGTGTTTCTGTGGAAATTGCTGCCTTAGTAAAAGGTAACAAATACCTTGAAGTAGTATCCTCACAATTTGATGGAAGCCTGGAAAACCTCCAATGTGCTATAGACTTGCTCAACACCCAGGTGGACTCAGGAGCATAGGTGGCCCTCTAGAACTGGAGAGGGCTAAAGGTGTGCTGTGCTATACTAAGATAAGCCTGTTGTTTTTATGTCAACAAGTCAGGGGTAATTAGGGATACTCTCCAAAAGGTTGAAGATGGGTGGCACCCATACCTCAGCTGCTAGGGTGCTGGCCACATGCACCGATGCTGGTGGGTTCGAACCGGGCCTGGGCCATCTAACAACAATGAAACCTGCAACAAAAAAATAGCCAGGCATTGTGGCAGGCGCCTGTAGTCCCAGCTACTTGGGAGGCTGAGGCAAAGTAATCACTTAAGCCCCAGAGTCTGAGGTTGCCATGAGCTATGACACCAGAGCACTCTACCGAGGGTAACATAGTGAGACTCTGTCTCAAAAAAAAAGGAGGGGAGGGTCCGAGATGACTTAAACAAAAGAAGAAAGGAACAGTAAAACTTTCAGAGCTGGTTTCAAAACTTATGTGATTGGAATCCATGACTAACAACAACTTTAATCACCAGTCTTGCTGGCCCTTTAATCCTCCTTATCCTAGGTTTGCTGATGGAGCCTTACATTCTCAACTGGTTCATCAATTTCATAAAAACTCGACTGGCTGCAATAAATCTCATGGTAATTAATGCCCAATATGACTCTATACCTTTAGATAAAGAGTCAAGTGTTTGACTAGGACGAGCGGGGAATGTAATACCCAAACTTCCTCCATTTTGAGCAAGCAAGCCAGACTTATTTCATATTCCATTTTGTTAAGAACTTTCAACACCCTGCCCTTTGTAAACCATAACTGCCCCTTGAGCAATCAGCAACCTTGCAGAAACAGGAAGTCTAGCTGAAAGCTGAAAAATCTTTTGAACCACAATCCTGTCATAATTCTGTCTGTGCACATCCCCCAGATCCCCCTTGTAAGCACCCTCCTTTACCCTATAGTTCTAACCTTGCAGGTGTTGGCTTTTGTCAAACTCTGCTTGCAATAGGGCTTCCCCCCCCCCAAAGTACCATACAAAAACCTTGAACCTCACCTCAACAGGGTCAAGAGACTTTGAGGCATGAGCCTGCTCTTGATGGCCAGCCAATAAAGAACACCTGCTTAATTCCAACTCAGTGTGCTGGTATTTATCCATAATTCCACTCGCGTTGGGTACAATGAGACCTCTCATTTGATCCCACAATCCCATTACTAGGCATCTACCCAGAAGAAAAAAAAATCAT
Source organism: Nycticebus coucang (assembly GCF_027406575.1). Lineage (NCBI taxonomy): Eukaryota > Metazoa > Chordata > Mammalia > Primates > Lorisidae > Nycticebus > Nycticebus coucang. The sequence continues at coordinate 20,457,782 of NC_069799.1, read as the reverse complement.
TTTATCATAAAGTTATTTGCACTGAATTGTGTATTACAGCTCAATTTACAGTTGCCAAGATGGGAAAACAACCTAAATGGATATCAACCCAGGAATGGATTAACAAAATTTGGTATATGTACTATGGAATTGTATTCAGCCAACTTTACATCTTTTGTATTAACGTACATAGAGTTGAAACACATTCTTCTTATTAAAGTATTAGAAGAATGGAGATGCAAATATCCAATGTACTCGATATTGATATGAAGCCAGTAGACAATCTAATACACACCCACATAAGAGAAAAACTCAATTCCATTCAAGTTGAGGTGAAAGGGAAGGAAGGAGGAGGGGATGAGAAAATGGAAGGAAAGGAGGATATTTTTGTGTTCCCACTTATTTGGCATAATGTAAGGGTTTACATGGCACATGTACCCTTTTGGGTGCAGGACACAATTACAAGAAGGACAACTAACAATTGCAAATATTGTAACCTAGTTATTTGTACCCTCACATTAACCAGAAATAAAAAAATACATAAATAAATTGGCAAAGGGAAAAACTGGGTTGGGAAGGTTGTGAGAGGTCCAAGGCATATTTCAATCCAAGAGATATATTTAAGTAGTGGTGGAACACTAGGTAGAAAACAATGAAAGTAATTCTGAACAAGAGCTTATTCACTGAAGTATAGGAAAGAAAGATAACAAATGAAGCTTTTCTTACTCTAGAAATTCTCCAGTTTATCAATAATTTTCCTTAGCTGAGGACTAAACTTGAAACTGATAGAAACACTTTGATAGATTAAAAATACTCATCAAGGCTCAGCGCCCGTAGCACAGTGGTTACAGCACCAGCGACATGCTCCAAGGGCCTGACAAACAACAATGGCAAACTACAATAAAAAAAATAGCCAGGCGTCATGGTGAGCACCTATAGTCCCAACTATTTGGGAGGCTGAGGCAAGAGAATTGCTTAAGCCCAGGAGTTCGAGATTGCTGTGAGCTGTGATGCCATTTCACTCTACCAGGGCAATCGCTAGAGGGTCTGTCTCAAAAAAATAAAAAGAAAGAAAATAAAAAGATTCTAGCCCTGATTTTTGCTTTGTAAGTACAACTTATGTGCAAACTTTAAACAATCAAACAGCACTTTGTGAAGTAAGAGTGTATATCTCTCCACACCAAATAAAATACTCAATTATATTTTCAGTGCTGTGACCGTTCCACTATAAATGCTAAAACACTAGTCACAATACTAAAGGAAAGCTAAATTATAAATTTGGAGTTATGTCTTACAAATACTGAAATGTTCAGTCACATCTGAAGAAAAAGCCCATCCTTGGGATGATTTATTTCCATGGTCAATATTCATGTGCAGATGAGCCTCATACACCTTAACTCACCTTTGTGAAAACAGAACACAATATAGCAAAGTCCTCCATTAGTATATAAATCAGGACAAATGATACTGTCAACCTAAAAGGAAGGAGCTGAGGCAAAATTAATATAGTTTATTTGGGCCAAGGTTGAGGACTGAAGACCTGGACACACTTCCAAGCTGCCCTGGGGATTGCTCTTCTGGACTTTGTTACAAGCAGGTTTTTAAAGGCAAAAGAGAACAAAGAGTGAACTGATAAAAAACTAAGTGCAAGAATTCTTACTGGTTAGCACTCTGGGAGATAAAGTTGGTAGACTGCTTGAGCTCAGGAGTTCAAGACCAGCCTGTGCAAGAGGAAACCCCATCTCTACTAAAAAATAGAAAAACTAGCTGGATGTGGTGGTGCATGGCTATAGTCCCGGATATTCAGGGATGCTGAGGCAAAAGGATTCACTGAGCCCAGTAGCTGTGAATATGACACCACGGCACTCTACCCAGGGTACAGAATAAGACTCTGTCTCAAATATATATATATATAATATATATGTATATATATATATATATACATATTTCTTGGTTAACAGAGATGACATTAGTTAGTGACTGGCTGTATATTGTGGAACTTTAGGGCATAAGTTACAGTGCTCATCTATGACATTTTATGACTACTTGGTGTCAGCCTAGAACCCAGATAGCAAGTGGTTTCAATAGGTAATTATTTAGATCAAGGGGAAGTGGGATGTGACGGCGTTTGCATCTGATGACTCTCTGCATCTGATACTTTGGAGGGGCTTTCATTCCCAAGTTATAAGTTTTTATTTATTTCTTAACACTAATGCTTGTCATCACCACAACTACGAAACCAATTTTGATTTTATAATCTAATTAAAAGTCTCATATTCTCATTTCTTTTCTACTCAGTCCCTTAAAGATTGGTTACCAGACACAGACTATAAGGGTTAAATGACTGATTACTGATCAAAGAATGAATACAATTGGGAAATCAGTGCACATGAAGAAATGAATTGTGGGCTCAGCACCCATAGCACAGTGGTTATGGCACCAGTCACATACACTGAGGCCGGCAGGTTCAAACCCAGCCAGGGCCAGCTAAAGAACAATGACAACTGCAACAAAAAATAAAATAGCCAGGTGTTGCAGCTGGCACCTTCCTATAGTCCCAGCTACTCAGGAAGCTGAGGCAAGAGAATCACTTAAGCCCAAGAGTTTCAGGTTGCTATGAGCTTTGACACCACAGCACTCTACTGAAGGTGACATAGTAACACTCTGTCTCAAAAAAAAAAAAAAAAAAAAGTGTGGCACCTGTGGTTCAGTGAGTAGGGCACTGGCCCCATATGCCGAAGGTGGTGGGTTCAAACCCAGCCCCGGCCAAACTGCAACAAAAAAATAGCCGGGCATTCTGGCGAGCACCTGTAGTCCCAGGTGGTCGGGAGACAGAAGCAAAAGTATTGCATAAGCCCAAGAGTTAGATGTTGCTGTGAGCCGTGTGACATCATGGCACTCTACCCGAGGTGGTACAGTGAGACTATGCCTCTATGAAAAAAAGAAGAAAAAGAAAAGAAATGAATTGTGTGTATGACCTTGTAATAGTCATAACACAGAGAATTCCTTGTGGATATTGAAATCATCTATGGGTTTCTAAATTTTTACTGTTTTTCCGTAGCTGCCATCTCTATTTGGTCCTTATATGTTTGTTTTAAGCATATGTCTTTAACAAACCATTTTTCTCAAGTTACACACACACATATAATCAGAAATGAAATTCCTTCTTGCTATTAGAAATATTTTGCTAGGGGGAATGGCAAGATGGCCAAATGAGAGCAGCTTCCGAGGGAGGCTCCTGTCCAAAAGGAAAGATAATGTCCAGAAACAGCCAAATTAAGCTGAAGACTGGGAGCCCAACCGAGAGAGAGATGATAACTGCAGGTCACCTCTGCTAAGGCAAGCTGTGACTCCAAGAAACCAAGCTTCAGGTACAAAATTCATCTGGAAGGAGGAGTGTCCGTCTACTCCCAAAAGAAAGCTGTGGTTTTTCTTTGTTTTTCTGTCTCCTTTCTTTTCTCTCTTTGTTTGCTACTGCGGGTTTTCTACGGACAAGCGGTGAACTGTGGACAGTTCACCCCTCACCCCACGGGGGAGTGCTGTGGGAAGTGGGGACTACTTCCTCAGAGAGACCTTGCTGCTGCAACTATGGACACACTCCTGCTAGGCAGAAATATCAAACTAAGGTCTTCCCTGCAATTCTGAACTTCCAGGACACCCTTCCCCCCTTCCTGATGAACCAGAAGCCTAACCTCTGCTGAGACTGAGGGAGGAGGTTCTTGAGCAGTGCCCCTGCTCCCTGGTTGTCAGACCACACACCCCCCCAGCAAGAGAATCCAGGGGCCATGCCGAGTCCCCCCCCCCGAGGATCTCCATTGGCAGCCCCAGTGGCCTCACACCTGGCAACACACGGCCGCCCAGAACTCTGTACGAACGGCACCGTGACCTGCCACACACACACATCAGGCTCTGCACACTCTGACCAGGAACTCCACGAGCCATGCAACCCCATGTCCTCCCTCCCGTACCCTTTCAGCCTCCACACTGGCCCAGTCATCTGGCCAGGAACTCTGGTAGCCGCACACCCTCTGGAGCCCTCAATAGCTCTGCACAGAGCCCTTCTCCTGGCCAGAGGCTGCTGGAGCATTGGGCTCTCTGTGCCAAAGTCACCAGGTGCCAGGCACTCCCAGAACCGTGTGCACCACCACCTGCCCATTGCTGGATCCGCGTGTCCCACACTCTGGAGCTGCTCCCACAACCAGAACTCCCTGGCTGGGGCAGCCCCAGGGGAGCTACACAGGATCACTCCCTATAAAGATCCAGCAACAATAGAGTGATCCCACTGGGGTCTAATCTTGGAGAGACACCTCCCCAACTCTGAGAATGGCCAGAGACAACAGTGAAAAACAATCATGAGGCAAAATAAATGGAAAAACTTTGGCAATATCAATAATCAGAGTAGATCAAATCACCCAAGGAAAAATGGGGCAAACACAGCACAAGATCCTTTGCACAAACAAATAGCTGAGATGTCAGAAATCGAATTCAGAATCTGGATAGCAAATAAGATCAAATTAGAACTCCAAGTAGTAACCCAAAAGATGTCTCAAGAATTCAACAAATTCAAAGACCAAATGACCAAACATTTTGATGCATTGACACAAGAAGTTGCAGCCCTCAAAGATCTGGGAAACACAATAGAATCCCTCAGTAACAGAATGGAGCAAGCACAAGAAAGAATTTCTGACATTGAAGACAAAGCTTTTGAATGCCCCCAAACTCTCAAAGAGGAAGAGAAATGGAGGGCAAAAACAGATCACTCTCTCAGAGAGCTCTGGGATAGTTCAAAGAAAACTAATATTCGTCTTATAGGGATCCCTGAAAGTGATGAAGTGGCTTCACAAGGCGCAAAGTCTCTTCTTCATGAGATTATGAAAGAGAACTTTCCAGACATGCCAAGAGATTCTGAAATTCAGATAGTAGACAGTTTCAGAACTCCAGCATGACTCAACCCAAATAAGACATGGCCCAGACACATCATAATCAATTTCACTGAAGTTTTGATCTTTGACAAGCCAATTAAAAACATTCAGTGGGGAAAAGATTCCCTATTTAACAAATGGTGCAGGGTAAACTGGCTGGCGACCTGTAAAAGACTGAAACTGGACCAACACTTTTCACAATTAACTAAGATAGACTCTCACTGGAAAAAAGACTTCAACTTAAGACATGAAACTATAAAAATACTTGAAGAAAGTGCAAGGAAAACTCTTGAAGGAATCAGCCTGGGTGAATATGTTATGAGGAGGACTCCCCAGGCAATTGAAGCAGTATCAAAAATACATTATTGAGACCTGATCAAACTAAAAAGCTTCTGCACAGCCACAAACATAGTAAGTAAAGCAAGAAGACAGCCCTCAGAATGGGAGAAAATATTTGCAGGTTATACCTCCAATAAAGGGTTAATAACCAGAATCCTCAAATGTATTAGCAAGAAAAGAACAAGTGATCCTATCTCATGGTGGGCAAAAAACTTGAAGAGAAACTTTTCCAAAGAAGACAGATGCACAATCTACAGACACATGCAAAAAAGCTCATCATCCTTAATCATCAGAGAAATGCAAATCAAAACTACTTTGAGATATCACCAAACCCCAGTAAGAGTAGCCCACATAACAAAATCCCAAATCCAGAGATGTTGGCGTGGATGTGGAGAAAAGGGCACACTTCTACACTGCTGGTGTAGAATGCACACTAATACGTTGCTTCTTATAAAATGTTTGGAGAATACTTAGAGACCTAAAAATAGACTTGCCATTCGATCCTATAATTCCTTTACTAGGTTTATACCCAGAAGACCAAAAATCACAATATAACAAAGACATCTGTACCAGAATGTTTACTGCAGCCCAATTCATAATTGCTAAATCATGGACGAAGTCCAAGTGCCCATCAACCCATGAATGGACTAGCAAATTGTGGTACATGTATACCATGGAATATTATGCAGCCTTAAAGAAATACTTTATCTCTTTCATGTTTACATGGATGGAGCTAGAATATATTCTTCTTCGCAAAGTATCTCAAGAATGAAGGAAAAAGTATCCAATGTACTCGCCCCTACTATGAACATAATTTATAGCTTTCATATGAAGCCTATAACCCAACTATAGCACAAGAATATGGAGAAAGGGACAAGGGAGACGAAGGGAGGGGGGAGATTAAGGTGGAGGAAGAGTAATGGGTGGGGCCACACCTATGGTGCATCTTAGAATCAGTACAGGTGAAACTTACTAAATGCAGAATACAAATGTCTACATACAATAACCAAGAAAATGCCATGAAGGCTATGTTGAACAGTTTGATGAGAATATTTCAGATTGTATTTGAAACCAGCACACTGTACCCCTTGATTGCACTAATGCACACAGTTATGATTTAACAATAAAAAAAAGAAAATCATTGAAACAAAAATGCTTACTATCCTGTAATAGCAATAAAAAAACACATTTACCCTGAAAAAAAGAAAGAAATATTATACTAAATATGATTCTACATACATATATGAAATCAGAAGTGAAAGTATTCCATATTTGGATAGCTTTAGTGCATAGTGTTCCAATATTTTTAAACGTAATTTGATATCTTACATTTAACCTTTCTAGTAGCTACATATCAGAATAAGAATTCTGATACCTACTTTTCATAGTATATTTCTTTCATTTGTTATTTTTAAAAAATGTTGCCACCTCAACCATTCCAGTTGCTTACCTTCACCTAGTCTAAGATATTCCATAAAGTAGCTTTTGAGATCTTACTTCATCAGAGGTAAAAAGCAGATATTTAAAAATAATCATTAGGAAGAAAAATGCATAGGTAAAAGGAAACTTTATTACCTCCTATGATTTATACTATATGCAGTAATATGTTTACATACTTTCATATTTATATATAATAAAATTTATATGTAACTTTACATATAATTTTATGTTATGTATTTACATATAATACTTAACATGTTATTTATATTTGTATGCTTACGACCAGAATTATAGTCATGTGGCACAGAGGCATGACTGCTGGCCCACTCATACACAGGATTGTATGCCCACATCAGTCCCAGCTGATAGCACAGGAGTATGGACAAGGGCCTAGGAACCAGTAGAAAAATGATAAGAGGGTACAGCACTTTAGGGTGTGATCTAGTACATGCAGGTTTTGAGAAAAATTTCTCCAGACAAAGATTAGGACAGAAAGAAAAATAAGGATATTCTACATTTCCAGACAGAAAGGTGAAAGAGGGAGAGAGTACTGGCCTAGGAAACCAGCTATTTGAGCTTTTTATTTAGGGGGATGAAGAAGAAATACAGTGATAACCAAACTAGCAGGATACTTTTCATCCATTCCTTTTCTCTTCTTAGTAGCAGGCCCATAACAGAAGCAATAGCCAAGCTTATCACTAGTGACTGTAATCTTGTCAGTGATTTTACCCTAGGGATATGAGTTTTTTGAGAAGGAACTGAGGCCTGTAACTCAGATCCCCTGCTGTCCATTCAGGAACATTCCAAGGTTGTAAAAAGCAAGTTCTAGCTTTTCGTTTTGTATAGTCCAAGAAAAAGCCTCAAATAGCCACCAAAATTCTATAAAATAAAACCAAATCTAGAAGCATCATGTTACCAGACTTCAGGTTATACCACTAGTCTTCAGTGATGAAACAGAATGGTATTGGCATAAAAAAGAAGAGACATATATCTAAGGGAGAGATCTGAGACCTAGAGGTGAAATCAGCTTTATAATCTTCAATAAAGTGCATAAAAGCATACACTGGGAAAAGAATCTCTATTTAATGAATGGTGCAGGGAGAACTGGTTAGCCACATGTAAACTAGAAACTGAACCTCTCACCACTAACAAAAATTAACTGACATTGGATAAAAGATTTATATCTAAAACCCTAGAAGGAAGCATAGGAAAAACTATGACATCAGCCTTGGGAAAGAATTCATGAAGAAGACATCATTGCCAATTGTGGCGAAACCAAAAATAAATAAATGGGACACAAGCAAGCTTCTACACAGTTTAGGAAACAAACAACAAAGCAAACAGACAGCCTTCTAAAGGGGAGAAGATAGTCACATGTTACAAATTAAACAAAGGGCTAGTAACCAGAATCCATAGAAAACTCAAGGAAATTGACAAGAACAAACAATCCCATTAATCATTGGGCAAGAGACATGAACAGAATCTTTTCCCAAGCAGACAGACAAATGGCCAAAAATACATGAAAAAATTCTGGTCAATCCTAATCATCAGAGACATGCAGATCAAAACCACTTTCAGATACTACCTAACACCAGTGAGCATAGTCCATATAACTTCTAAAAACTGAAGATACTTGGCTCAGCACCTGTAGCTCAAGCCGCTAAGGTGCCAGCCACATACATTGGAGCTGGCGTGTTTGAATCCAGCTTGGGCCTGCCAAACAATGACAACTATAACCAAAAAATAGCCAGGCAATGTGGCGGGCAACTGTAGTCCCAGCTACTTGGGAGGCTGAGGCAAGAGGATCTCTTAAGCCCAAGAGTTTGAGGTTGCTGTGAGCAGTGATGCCATACACTCTAAACAGAGCAACAGCTTGAAACTCTGTCTAAAAAAAAAAAAAAATGGAAGATACTGGTAAGGACAGAAGGGAACACTTACACACTGTTGGTAAAATTAGAAACTAATACAGCCCTTTGGGAAAGAAATGTCGGGAGCCAAAACACCTCACAAAAATGCCCCTTGCTAGCTTGCTTGATTGTGGTTTTATGAGCAAACTATTCTCAGGAATTCAACCATAACAGCAACGGTACTTTCCCCTTGCATAACTCCCCAGAAATGCAACCCCCGCCTTAGGGGCTTGCCACTAGCAATCTTTCAGAAACTAGCCCCCTCCCCGCCCTGCTAGGAACGGCCCTTAATTACTTCCTCGTTTGAATGCTTATAAGCCCAGCTGCAAAAATAAACTCTTTGTAGCTTGATCACAGTCTTGACTTGCTCTCATTCTTTTGTGTCTCTTGTCCCCTCATTCAACTGACCCCCCCTTTGTTCCCCAGGTCCCCACTGAATTCCCTGTGGGTCGGGGCAAAGAAATATGGAGAATCCTCAAAGAACTAAAAGTAGATCTTCCATTTGATTCCACAACCCCATTACTAGGTATCTACCCAGAAGAAAAAAAAAAAAATCATCTACCATAGTGCATGTGCCGTCAAGTATTTATAGCAGCTCAATTCATAATCACAAAGATGTGGAAACAACTAAAGTGGCCATTATCCCATAAATGAATTAATAAACTGTGGTACATGTATACTGTGGTATATGTATACCATCAAATACTATTCAGCCATAAAAAGATGATGACCTTACATCTTTTGTTTTTATCTGGATGGAGCTGAAGAATATTCTCCTTAGTAAAGTATCTCAAAAATGGAAAAACAAGCATCTCAGGTATTCAATGCTAACTGGAATCTAGTAGATGAACAACTACAGGCCCACATGAGAGGAAAAACACAATTAAAATCAAGTAAGAGGGAAAGGAAAGAGGGGAAAGGGCTCAGTAAGCTCCTACTTAACAGGTACAATGTAGGGGTATATGGCACACCTCCTGAGGGAAGGACTCAAATTCAACTCAGACTTTCCCTAACAAATGTAAACAATGTAGCCTAATTTTATGTACTCTTACATTAATCTAAAATAAAATTCAAAAAAAATCCCAACATACATACTTTCTTTTTACATATATATATATATGAGTTCATATTCATATATATGTCATAAAGTAAGGGAAGAGTACAGTGGTTCTTTTCATTTTATAAAGGCTTCCTTTATTTCTGTTGTCTACTTATTTTATCAGAACTTTCAATGTCTTTTAAAAAGGTTTAGCTACTACAGAAAACTCAATTATCCATTATTGGCAATATGCAACCAACCTCAAAAAATCTTACAACCCTCAAGGAGTCTTAGTTTTGGGGAATTGCTGGATCTCTTTTATTCCCTCTTGCTCTAACTGCTTTGCTTTAGCAGAGATTTCTTATTCTAAAAATTTAAGTAAAAGTAGTTTTATATGTAGTTTTTTCTTACATCATGTCTGTATTAAACTGTGAGACACTATAGCAAATTTATTGGACTGAAGAAGGGTAGTCCATGGTGTGAAGTAAGCAATTACCTAGACTTCACAGTGGTAGCTACATTTTAGGCTTATAATTCTTTGTTAAACTTCCACAAAGGTAAAATGGAAAACATTTCCTTCACAGACAACCATATACTTTTTTGTTATATCCATACAGAGTCCCATTCTGTCACCTTGGGTAAAGTTCTGTGTAGTATAGCTTATAGCAATCTCAAACCGTAAGGCTCAAGTAATCATCTTTTTTTTTTTTTTTTGAGACAGAGTCTCACTATGTTACCCTAGGTAGAATGTCATGGCATCACATCTGACAGCAACCTCAAACTCTTGGGCTTAAGCAATTCTTTTGCCTCCGCCTCCCAGGTAGCTGGGACTACCAGCACCCGGCACAACACCCAGATATTTTTTTGTTGCAGTTGTCATTGTTGTTCAGCTGGTCCGAGGTGGGTTCAAACCCACCATCCTCAGTACATGCGGTCAGCCCTGTAACCACTGTGCCACAGGTGGCGCGCCTCGAGTGATCGTATTGCCACAGCCTCCCATGTAACTTGGACTACAGGCACCTACCACAATGCCTAGCTAGTTTCTCAGATCTCACTCTTGCTCAGGCTGGTCTCAAACTCCTCAGTGCAGGCGATTCAACTGCCTCAGCGTCCCAGAGTGCTAGGATTATAAGCATGAGCCACTGTGCCTGGCTGCACAAACAACCATAATCTTGAAAAGTAAAACAAGTCCTAAGTTTTATGAACACTCTGCATATAAGTATTTTATGACTGACACAAAAGTAACATTCTACCAATGATTAAATACTTCTTTGCTTAATCCAACAATGAAATAATCTGAAAAACAACTTATATAATAGAAATACAGTCCTATACATATATAAAGCCCCATCACCCCTTACAGGTTGCAATCTCCATTCCTGAATAAATGTTTCTTTACCTCTGACCTCTTAATTCCTTTCTTTTGTAGACTTAACAGTTCATGTCAGAAGCAGGGATCCAGAGTGACTTTGCCCTCCACGGTCCTGGTTCTCTTCATCATTTATGAGGGACCCACTTAAATCACATTGTGCTGTTGGTCTTGATACCAACTGAGAACCTGGAGCTATAAGTCTTCTTGTTTGCTGAATAACTCCACTGCTGGGTGAAAATTTTGCTTTTGTTCAATATTTATTGGTACCACTCCTTGTCTGTGTTTTTGTATACTCTAAAGTTTAGACAAGGGAAAAATGGGAACGCTGCTTCTTAGCAAATTGAAAGCCCTCACCCTTCCGGAGAGACTACAGCTGGTTATATGTTTAAACATTATAGATCTTTGAGGATTCTCCATACTTCTTTCCAAAAAGACTACACTAGTCCAAAAAGACTACAACCCTGCCAACCAGTGCATCAGTGTGCCCCTCCCTCTGCATCCACTTTTACAGTTTTGGGACCTTGTGATGTGGCCTATTTTCACTGGTATTAGTAGATTATATCTCAAAGTGGTTTTGATTTGCATGCCTCTAATGATTAGGAATGATGAACATTTTTTCGTGTTTTCTTTTTGGCCATTCATCTGTCTCCTTGGGAAAGGTTTCTCTGTTCATGTCCTTTTCCCATTGATTGATGGGGTTGCTTGCTCTTCTCTTACTGACTTACTGACTTATTTGTTTTCTTTAAAAATTCTGCTCACTAGCCTGTTTTTCAATTTGTAACGTGTGAATATCATATCCCATTCTGAAGTTGTCCGTTTGCTCTGTTGATTATCTCCTTAGATAAGCAGCAGCTTTTTTTTTTCTTTCAGTTTTTGGCCAGAGATGGGTTTGAACCCACCACCTGTAGTATGTGGGGCCGGTGCCAAACTCCTCTGAGCCACAGGCACCGCCCAGGTGCAGAAGCTTTTTAAACTCGTCAAGTCCCTTATATTTTTGTTGTTGTTGCAATTGCCGATGGGTTCTTCCTCATGAATTCTTTCCCAAAGCCAACATTGTTAAGAGTTTTTGCCACACTTTCCTCTAGTTTTTTTTATCATTTCATGTCTTAAGATTTAAATTTTTTATCCAGAAGGGGTTAACTTTTGTAAGTAGTGAGAGGTACAGTTCCATTTTCAGTCTTTTACATGCAGCTATCCAGTCCTCCTAGCACAAATTACTAAACAGATGTTCTATTCCCAAGTGTAAGTTTTTGTTTGTTTTGCCAAAGATCAAGTGGTGATATGAGGCTGGTTTCATCTCTAGGTTCTCGATTCTACACCATACGTCTATGTCACTATTTTTATGCCAGTATTAGGCTGTTTTGATCACTATGGACTTGTAATGAATATAACCTGAAGTTTGGTAATGTGATTCCTCCAGTGTTTTTATTTCATAGTATTATGTTAGATATTTGTTTTTTTTTTTCCTGGTTCCATATGAATTGAAGAGCTATTTTCTGAAGTTCTTCAAAGCATGATAGTGATGTTTTAATGGAAAGTGCATTAAATCTGTAGATCACAATGTAATAGTGGACCTTTCATTGACCCCACAATCGCATTACTAGTTATCTACCTAGAAGAAAAATGAATCATTTTACCAGAAGGACTTTTGCACTCAAATAGTTATATCAGCTCAATTCACAATTGCAAAGATATAGTAACACCCCAGGCTCCCATCAAGCCATGAATGGACTAATAAGTTGTGGCATATGTATCTTACAGTATACTATTCAGCTATAGAAAAAGTTGTAGACTTTGCATCTTTTGTATTTACTTCTCCTAAATGTCTCAAGAATAAAAATGCAAGCATCCCATGTACTCAGTAATCTGAAAATTGTAGACTGACAAAAATAGGCTCACAAGAAAAACAATTAAATTCAGGAATGCAGAGGGGTGAGCAGGCAGGAAGAGGATCCAGAGCCCCAGACATTGTAGTTAAGCCCATTATCAGGGTGATTAAGTCACCTTGAGAAATTCTATGGTCTGGACCCTAAAAATGGTCATCAAGAGGTGATACAGGCTCAGCACCCGTAGCACAATGGTTACAGAGCCAGCCACTAAGGCTGGCGGGTTTAAAACCAGCCCAGGCTACCTAAAAACAATAACAACTGCAACAAAAAATACCTGGGCATTGTGGTGGGTGCCTATAGTCCCAGCTACTTAGGAAGTGGAGGCAAGAGAATTGCTTAAGACCAAAAGTTTGAGGCCTCTGTGAGCTGAGACACCATGGCACTCTAGAGCATGGGTCCTCAAACTGCGGGTCGCGGGCCTAATGTGGCCCGCCGAGGACATTTATCCAGCCCGCAGAGTGTTTTTGCAGCTGCTGCCCATCCTGCTTAGCAGCCTACTCCTCCTGGGCCACAGTGTGCATGTGTGGAATGTGCACAGCACTCTCCGACTCCCCTCCTTCTGTCTGTCTCTCAACTGCTCCTCTCAGTCTCGGGTGTAATTGGACGAGTCACAGGCTTGCCTGTGCAGAGCCTGCTGCTGCCTGAGGACTAAGGTAAGAACAAGTAAAGATTTTTTTTTTATGAAGTTAGGAGGTCTTTTTTAAATTTTGCAGTTAGTAGACCTTTTTTTTTTGTGGTTAAGGGAGAATTTTTTGCCTAAATTTAGGAGGTCTTTTTTTTTTTTTGCAAATAGGGGGCATCTTTTTTTTTTGAAGTTAGGAGAGCCTTTTTTTTTAAGTTGGTAAGTTGGTTGGGGGTGGTTGTTTTCTAGGGGGTTGCATCACAGTGATAACGCAAATAGTCAGCAAGCAGTGCTAATGCATATTGTCAGTGCTCAAAGGTAATGCAAATGGTCAGCACTCAGAGGTAATGCAAATAGTGCTCAGTGGTAATGATAATTGTAAGTGCTCATTGTTAATGCAAATGGTCAGCTTCCAGTATTAATGCAAATTGTCAGTGGTCAGAGTTATCACAAATGGTCAGCAGTCAGTGTTAATGCAAATGGCCAGTGCTCAGTGTTATCACAAGGGGGTCCTAAACTGGTAATCTGCCTAGGGCTCCATGGGAACTTAATCTGGCTCTGCAGACAGCCAAGGAGTAGGAAACCCAATTTAATTGACAATAAGTGCATTTATATTCTGATTGTTATTCAGTTATGTATGATGTTGCATGTTGTGTACTGTGTAAGCCCCGGTTCACACTGTTGCGATCTCTGAGCAGTGCAAGTTCAGCCATATGCTTGTATGTTTGAACTTGCATTAGATTTGGAAGAAAAAAGAGATATGTGCCTTCCTTTTTCCTGCAGTGGAATCTGATTGCATGAGTCTTCTCACACATGTTATCAGATTCCTGTGCGAGTTCACAGATCACAGTGTGGTTCGCACAGGGTAGTATGAACTTTAAAGGTGGTGCAGGAACCAGCTCTGTAAGAGTGCCACTTCCCACATTGCACCAGTGTGAGCCTGAGGTAAAAGTGTACTTCCACCAATATGGGCACTGGTGAGGCTGAAATGATGTAGACTGGCAAGGCTGTATTGACGGACACTGATCAGACTGCATTGATGGGCAGTACAGTCTATATGTCTCTGTGTGGGCAAAGTTATTGCTGGTATATTGTTCTTGTACAAATGTATATATACACACACACACACACATATATATATATATAGGTATTTTACTAATAGGAATTTGGAATCCCTAGGAAACGATGATATCAAGAAAGACAAAAATTGAGTCAGAGTGTAGGATATTCAAAGAACAGTGGACTTACGATTACTTTTCCATGTATTACAAGGAAAGAGCTGTGTGTTTGATATGACAGAATATAGTGTCTGTGTTCAAAGAATACAATTTGCGTCAACATTGTCAAACTCAACATAAAGAAAAATATGATTGTTTGTTTGGAGAAGTGAGAAAAGAAAAAATATTAAAACTGAAAAATATATTGACAACTTAGCAAAATACTTTTCTGAAGCAGAAGCAGCTAAATATTTCATCACTGTGAGCACGTTGCCAAGCTAATAGCTTGCACTGGCAGACCATTCGTGGAGGGAGAATTTGTTAAAGAATGCCTTCTTTCTGTTGCCAAAGAGATGTGTCCAGAGAAGGCTGATTTATTTAGTACAGTATCTTTCAGAACCTACACTTACACAAAGGATTGAAGAAATGGGAGACAATTTGCATCAGCATTTGCAGAACTCCACAAAAATACTTTCCTATTTTTCTTTGGCACTCGATGAAAGTAATGATGTTCATGATTCTGCCCAACTTCTAATTTTTATTCATGAGACGAATGACTATTTTTTTTTTTATTAAATCATAGCTGTGTACATCAATATGATCATGGGGCACCATACACTTGGTTCATAGAATATTTGACACATTTTCATTTCATTAATTGACATAGCCCTCCTGGCATTTTCCTAGTTACTTTGTCAAGACATTTACATTCCACATTTGCCAAGGCTCACATGTACCTTTGTAAGATGAACTACATGTGTGATCCTTTCAATCCCCCTCCCTCTACCTACCTCACCCCTCCCTCCCCATGATTCGCCTTGGTTATAGCTTTCATGTGAAGGTCTTAAGTTAGTTTCATAGTAGGGGTGAATACATTGGATATTTTTTTTTCCATTCTTGAGACACTTTACTGAGAAGAATATGTTCCAGCTCCATCCATGTAAACATGAAGGAGGTGAGGTCTCCTTCTTTCTTCAAGGCTGCATAGTATTCCATGGTGTATATATACCACAATTTGTTAATCCATTCGTGGATCGATGGGCACTTGGGTTTCTTCCATGACTTAGCAATTATGAATAGGGCTGCAATAAAGATTCTGGTACAAATATCTTTGTTATGATGTGCTTTTTGGTCTTCTGGGTATATGCCCAGCAGAGGAATTACAAGATTGAATGGCAGATCTATTTTTAGATCTCTAAGTGTTCTCCATATATCTTTCCAAAAGGAATGTATTAGTTTGCATTCCCACCAGCAGTGCAAAAGTGTTCCCTTTTCTCCACATCCACGCCAACATCTCTGGTCTTGAGATTTTGTGATATAGGCTAGTCTCACTGGAGTTAGATGACATCTCAAAGTAGTTTTGATTTGCATTTCTCTGATGATTAAAGATGATGAGCATTTTTTCATATGTCTGAAGGCCGCTCGCCTGTCTTCTTCAGAGAAGTTTCTTTTCAATTCTCTTGCCCAGCCTGTGATGGTATCCCTTGTTCTTTTCTTGCTAATGAATTTGATTTCTCTGTGGATACTGGTTATTAAACCTTTGTCAGAGACATAACCAGCAAATATCTTCTCCCATTCTGTGGGCTGTTTGTTCGCTTTACTTACTGTGTTGTTGGCTGTGCAGAAGCTTTTTAGTTTGATCAAGTCCCAAAAGTGTATTTTTGAAGCTGCTTCAATCACCCGGAGGGTCCTTCTCATAAAAAACTCACCCAACCCAATTTCTTCAAGGGTTTTCCCTGCACTCTCCTCTAGTATTTTTATAGTTTCATGTCTTAAGTTTAGGTCTTTAATCCAGTAAGAGTCTATCTTGGTTAGTGGTGAAAGGTGTGTATCCAGTTTCAGTCTTCTACACGTTGCCAGCCAGTTCACCCAGCAACATTTGTTAAATAGGGAATCTTTTCCCCACTGAATGTTTTTAATTGGCTTGTCAAAGATTAAATAATGGTAAGTAGCTGGGTTCATCTCTTGGTTCTCTATTCTGTTCCAGACATCTACTTCTCTGTTTTTGTGCCAATACCATGCTGTTTTAATCACTGTCAATTTGTAGTAAAGTCTGAGGTCTAGTAGTGTAATTCCTCCTGCTTTGTTTTTATTTCTGAGTAATGTCTCGGCTATTTGTAGTTTTTTCTGATTCCATATAAAGCGAAGTATTGTTTTTTCAAGATCTTTAAAGTATGACAGTGGAACTTTAATAGGGATTGCACTGAAGGCATATATTGCTTTGGGTAGTATGGACATTTTAACAATGTTGATTCTTCCCAGCCATGAGCATGGTATGTTTTTCCATTTATTAAAATTCTCGGCTATCTCTTTTCATAGAGTTTCATAGTTTTCTTTATATAGATCTTTCACATCCTTTGTTAGATAAACTCCCAAGTATTTCATCTTCTTTGGCATTACTGTGAATGGGATAGAGTCCTTAATTGTTTTTTCAACTTGACTATTGTTGGTATATATAAAGGCTAATGATTTATGAATGTTGATTTTGTAACCTGAAACATTGCTGTATTCCTTGATCACTTCTAAGAGTTTCGTAGTAGAGTCCCTGGTGTTTTCCTGATATACAATCATATCATCTGCGAAGAGCGAAAGTTTGATCTCTTCTGACCCTATGTGGATGCCTTTGATCACCTTTTCTTCCCTAATTGCAGTGGCTAAAACTTCCATTACAACGTTAAAAAGCAATGGAGACAATGGGCAGCCTTGTCTGGTTCCAGATCTAAGTGGAAATGATTCCAATTTAACTCCGTTCAATATGATATTGTCTGTCGGTTTGCTGTATATGGCCTCTATTGGTTTAAGAAATGTCCCTTTTGTACCAATTTTCTTAAGTGTTCTGATCATGGAGGGATGTTGGATGTTATCAAAAGCTTTTTCTGCATCGATTGAGAGGATCGTATGATCTTTGTTTTTTACTTTGTTTATGTGCTGAATTACATTTATAGATTTACGTATATTGAACCAGCCTTGAGACCCTGGGATAAAGCCAACTTGATCATGATGTATGATTTGTTTGATATGTTGCTGGATTCTATTTGTTAGGATCTTGTTGAATATTTTTTCGTCTATATTCATTAGTGATATTGGTCTATAATTTTCTTTTTTTGTTGGGTTTTTTCCTGGTTTGGGGATCAGGGTGATTTTTGCTTCATAGAACGTGTTGGGTAGTCTTCCTTCTTTTTCTACATTTTGGAAGAGTTTGAGTAATATAGGTATTACTTCCTCTTTAAAGGTTTGGTTGAATTCTGATGTGAAACCATCTGGTCCCGGGCTTTTCTTTTTGGGGAGGTTTTGTATGGTTGATGTTATTTCCGAACTTGAAATGGGCCTGTTCAACATTTCCTCTTGATTCTGCTTAAGTCTTGGAAGGTGACGAGCTTCCAAGTATCTGTCCATTTCCTTAACGTTTTCACATTTCTGAGAGTAAAGTTTCTTGTAATATTCACTAAGGATTTTTTGGATTTGTGAGGAGTCTGTTGTTATTTCGTTTTTGTCATTTCTGATTGATGAGCTTAGAGATTTTACTCTTTTTTTCCTGATTAGGTTCGCCAACGCTTTATCTATTTTGTTGACCTTTTCAAAAAACCAGCTTTTTGATTTATTGATCTGTTGTATTGTTCTTTTGTTTTCAATTTCATTTAGTTCTGCTCTGATTTTGGTTATTTCTTTTCTTCTAGTGGGTTTGGGGTTGGAGTGTTCTTCCTTTTCCAGTTGCTTGAGATGTCCCATTAAGTTGCTAACTTCCTCTCTTTCCGTTCTCCTGAGGAAGGCTTGCAGTGCTATAAATTTCCCTCTTAGAACTGCCTTTGCGGTGTCCCAGAGGTTGTGACAATGTCTTCATTGTCTTTTTGTTCCAAAAATTTGGCAATTTCCTTCTTGATCTCATCTCTGACCAACCTATTGCTCAGCATAAGGTTATTTAACTTCCATGTTTTTGTATGAGTATGTAGATTCCTGTTGTTACTCAGCTCAAGTTTTATTCCATGATGGTCCGAGAAGATGCATGGAATAAATTCTATTCCTTTACATTTACTGAGGTTAGATTTGTGACCTAAGATGTGATTGATTTTGGAGTAAGTTCCATGGGCTGATGAGAAGTATGTGTATTCAGTTTTGTTAGGGTGAAATGTTTTGTAGATGTCTGCGAGATCTAAGTGCTGGATGGTTAGATTTAAATCTAAAATTTCTTTACTCAGCTTTTTGTTGGAGGGTCGATCCCTCACTGCCAAAGGAGTGTTAAAATCTCTGACTATTATGGAGCTGGAGGAAATCAAGTTGCTCATGTCTGTTAGAGTTTCTCTTATGAATTGAGGTGCATTCTGATTGGGTGCATAGATATTAATAATTGAAATCTCATCATATTGAATATTACCCTTAACAAATATGAAGTGACCATTCTTGTCCTTCCTTACTTTTGTTGGTTTAAAGCCTATTGAGTCTGCAAATAAAATTGCAACACCTGCTTTTTTCTGGTTACCATTTGCCTGAAATATGGATGACCATCCTTTCACCCTGAGTCTGAATTTGTCTTTTAAGTTAAGATGTGACTCTTGTAAGCAACAGATATTTGTTCTGAGTTTTTGTATCCAGTCAGCTAACCTATGTCTCTTTAGAGGACAGTTTAAGCCATTCACATTAATGGAGAGTATTGATAAGTTTGGTGAAATTTTGGGTATCGAGTTTTTGAAAAGTCCAGTGGACAATTTTAATCTTTTCACCATTGTAGAGGTTGGAGTTTGATCAGGAGTTTCTGAGTGAGTTTACGTTTGTAGTAGAGGATTGAGTTGGTCATTATGGAGGATAGGTCTGAGAATATCCTGAAGAGCTGGTTTGGTTGTGGCAAATTTCTTCAACATATGAATGTTGTTAAAGTATTTAATTTCTCCATCATAGATGAAACTCAGTTTAGCTGGGTACAAGATCCGGGGTTGAAAGTTATTTTGCTTTAGGAGATTAAAAGTCAATGACCACCTCTTCTGGCTTGAAAAGTTTCAGCAGAGAGATCTGCAGTCATTCTAATGTTCTTACCTTTGTAGGTAATGGCTTTCTTTAGCCTGATAACCTTGAGAATTTTCTCCTTCATGTTAACTTATTGAAGCTAATTATGATATGTCTGGGGGATGACTTATTGGGGTTGAATCGTGCTGGAGTTGGGAAACTCTCTGCTATCTGAATTTCAGAATCTCTAGGCATGTCTGGAAAATTATCTTTCATAATTTCATGCAGAAGGGCCTCTGTGCCCCTAGATGCCACTTGATCGTTTTCCGGAACTCCTATTATTTGTATGTTTGCCTTCTTCAAATTATCCCAGAGCTCTCTAAGAGAAAGATCCGTTTTTGCTCTCCATTTCTCTTCCTCTTTGAGAGTTTGGGAGCATTCGAAGGATTTATTTCGATGTCAGAAATCCTTTCTTCTGCTTGGTCCATTCTGTTGCTGAGGGATTCTACTGTATTTTTCATATTTTTAAGAGCTGCAAATTCTTGCTTCAGTGTGTCTAAGTCTTTGGTGGTTTTGTCTTTAAATTCGTTAACTTCTTGAGACAACTTTTGAATTTCTCCTCGGATTCCTAATTCCATTTTATCGATCTTGTATGCAATCCAAATTCTAAATTTGATTTCTGACATGTCTGCCAGTTGTTTATGAATGGGATCTTCAATTACATCCGTCATTTCTTTTCTTGGGAGGGTTGATCTATTTTGGTTATTCGTGTTACCGGAGTTTTTCCGCTGATTCTGCCCCATGGTTGTTTTACTCCCTTTTATTTTTCCCCTAGGTTTTTGTTGAGGGCCCGTTCAGTGTTGTAGCCTGAGAGACTGGGGCCCTGTCTGATGTGGTGGGGCTGAGTGGTTCTGACTTATTGTCAGCTGGCTTCTGTTTGACCTCAGTGAAGCACTTACTCTGGGTTGAAGTCTCAGTTCTCTGAGTTGGCCCTACCCTGGATATTTCCGGGGTCTGTGAGTCACCTCAGGCAAATCCTATACTCAGGGGTGGCCTCCTCTGGTTGCCCAGGGAGGCAGGGTGTATGGCTTCACCTGCCTCAGGGAACTGCCACTTGATGTGGGTCTCCCACTGCCTCACTACTGTGTCCCAGACTCATGACCGACAAGCCACAGTTTGGGCACTGTCCACGCCCCGACAAATCCCTCAAGAATCTGGACTCCTGGGTTGACAGGCCTCCAGATCCCAGGGTGTGGGTGGGCTGGGGTGCTGGGAACTCAGAGCCACCAGCAGCAAGCTCACTCCTTTTCTCCCAATCTTTGGCTCCACTGCACCACTGCAGCCCAAGCCTCCAGGCTTCAGAGTAAGGGGAGGGTGGGGGAGCGGCTGGAGCCCAGGACCGCCGAGCAGCGAACAGACTCAGCTCCACCCAGTTCCCTGCCTGGCAGACGCTCAGGTCTCCAGAGCACAGAGCGAGGGCGGGGAGAGCTCCAGGAGCCCAGAGCCAGCAGGGGCTCCGAGCCGCAGGGAGTCCAGTCGGCAGCAAGCAAATTCAATTCCTCCCAGACTCTTGCCCAGTTGTACTGCCGCAGCTCAAGCCTTCAGGTTTCAGAGTGGGGGCGGAGTGGAGGGAGCAGCTGGAGCCCAGAAACAACAGGCAGCGAAAAGACTCAGCTCCACCCAGTTCCCTGCCCGGTCACACAGCAGGCACTCAGGTCTCCGGACCACAGAGCGAGGGTGGGGCAAGCGCCGGGAGCCCAGAGCCAGTAAGGGCTCAGAGCTGCAGGGAGCCCAGTCAGCAGCAAGCAAATTCAGTTTCTCCCAGTCTTTCGTCTAGTTGTACCACCGCAGCTCAAGCCCTCAGGCTTCAGAGTGTGGGTGGGGTGGAGGGAGCGGCTGGAGCCCAGAAACACGCAGGCGCTCAGGTCTCTGGACCACAGAGAGAGGGCGGGGCGAGTGCTGAGAGCTCAGAGCCAGCAAGGGCTCAGAGCTGCAGGGAGCCCAGTTGGCAGTGAGCAAATTCAGTTTCTCCCAGTCTCTCGGCCGGTTGTACCATGGCAGCTCAAGCCTGCAGGCTTCAGAGTGGGGGCAGGGTGGTGGGGAGAGGCTGGAGCCCAGAACCGCTGGACAGCGAACAGACTCAGCTACCCCCGGTTCCCTGCCCAGCCACACGGCAGGAGTTCAGGTCTCCGGACCACAGAGTGAGGTTGGGGGAGCTCCTGGAGCTCAGAGCCAGCAGGGGCTCCGAGCCGTAGGGAGCCCGATCGACAGTGAGCAGATTCAGTTTCTCCCAGTCTCTCGCCTGGTTGTACTGCCGCAGCTCAAGCCTTCAGGCTTCAGAGTGGGGGCAGGATGGAGGGAATGGCTGGAACCCAGAACCGCACAGGCGTTCAGGTCTCCAGACCACAGAGCAAGGGCGGGATGAGCGCCGGGAGGCCGGAGCCAGAGCCCAGTCGGCAGTGAGCAAATTCAGTTTCTTCCAGTCTCTCACCTGGTTATACTGCCGCAGCTCAAGCCTTCAGGCTTCAGAGTGGGGGCGCTGTGGGAGGGATCTGCTGGAGCCCAGAACTGCTGGGCAGCGAACAGACTCGGCTACCCCCAGTTCCCTGACTGGCCACATGGCAGGCGTTCAGGTCTCCGGACCACAGAGTGAGGGCGGGGGGAGCGCCAGGCACTCAGAGCAGCTGGTAGTGAGTTCGACTCAGTTATATGCCTGGTTGTATTGTTGCCCAAGGAGGGCTGCTGCACTTCACCTCGGGGAAGCACCACCCTGGTGAGGGTCTCCCTCCGCTGACTATCCTGACCTCTCTTCCGTGCCCCAGAATCAGCACTGACCAGTCGCAGCTCGGGGACTGTCATCTCCCCTTTAGGTGTCACCCAAGAATCCGAACTCCTGGGGGACAGGCTTTCAGACATCAGAGAGAGTGGAGGGAAGTGCTGGGTGCTCAGAGTTGCCGGCAAAGGATATTTACAGATTTATACAGTTTTATGCCTGGCAGGATAACGCCTAGGCATCCTAGTAAGGGAGGTAGGTCCAGTTTGTAGTAGGCCTCTCCCGTGAAGTGTAGTGGGATGGCCTTTGATTTCTGCCCTTTTGTTTGTGGGGCCCTTAAGCCAATCAGGTGGGGGAGGGGGGACTCCCATCCGCTTGGTGATGGGTTTTGTACCTTTTGTTTGCTTCCTTGTGGTCGCAGCTCTCCTCAGCGGGGTTGATGTGCATTCTTCAAATTTCTCACTTGGTGTTGCTAGAATCCATCAGGTTACTTGCTAAATTTTCATCCCCTAACTCTCCTTCAGGACGGGAGCCTCTGTGGAAAGCTGGCTTCAGTCCGCCATCTTCCCCGGAATTTGACGAATGACTATTTTGAAGTCACCAAGGAGCTTGCTGCACTGCAAAGCATCAAAGGAACAACTACAGGAGAGGACATCTATGAAATGGTGTGGCGCTGGACTGGGCTCAACTAGCCAGTGTGACAATTGATGGTGCTCCTAGCGTGGTGGGGTCTAAGAAAGGAGTAATTACTTTCATTAACCAAGATGGACAAACATAACCATTCTCATCCAATAGCCATACACTGCCTCATCTACCAACAAGTATTGTGTAGTAAATCACTGAAGTGGGACTCTGTTATGAAAATTGTGGTATCTTGTATTAACTTCATTAGAGCTAATGCACTAAACCACAGACAATTTCCGAAATTTCTGTCTGAGCTACATGTTGCCTATGAAGATGTTCTGTACCACACGTACGTCCATTGGCTGAGTCAAGGGAGAGTTTTGAAACATTTCTATGACTTACTTGCACAGATTACAGTTCTACTTTCAAAAAACAAAGAAGAACCAGACCTCAGTGATGCAGAATGAAAATGGCACCTTGCCTTTCTGACAGATGTAACAGAGCTACTCAACAGTTTCCATGTGCAACTTCAAGGAAAGGGGAAGCTCATCTGTGATATGCAATCACCTGTGAAAGCAGTGGAAGTAAAATTAGGCCTGCTCATTAAACAATTGAAGGAGGAATTTCTGCCGTCTCCCCACAACTCAAATTCTGTTAGCAGAAAAAACATTGGTTGCATTACCAAACAAAACATGTGTGGATTCACTGGAAAAGTTGCAAAAGGAGTTCCAATTTAGATTTAAAGAGCTTCATCTCCATGAACAGGACATACAGCTTTTCTGTAACCCATTTTCTATTGACATTGAAAATGTGGATACGATTTACCACATGGAACTGGTGGAACTGCAGAATTGTGACTCTCTGAAAGACGCATTCAAGTTAAGCAGCCTTACTAATTTCTATGCATCTCTCCCCTCTGAGACATACCCTAATCTCAGGAACCATGCACTGAAAATGGCAACCATCTTTGGGAGCACGTATGTCTGTGAACAGACTTTTTCCAGAATGAAACATCTAAAATCTCCAACCAGATCTAGACTAACTGATGCACACTTGCATCACTTGCTACGAGTAGCAGTGACAGATACGGAACTGGACATTGACCATCTCATTAGCCAAAAGCAGGCGCACAGTTCCCATTGAAATACTGGTAAGTTTGTTGATTTAACTTTACTTGTTCTTCATTTTAAGTATTGTATTTGTTCCTGTTTTTATTTTTTTTTACTTCAAAATAAGATATGTGCAGTGTGCATAGAAATTTGTTCATAGTTGTTGGGTTTTTTTTTAACTATACTCCGGCCCTCCAACAGTCTGAGGGACAGTGAACTGGCCCCCTAGTTAAAAAGTTTGAGGACCCCTGCTCTAGAGGGTGACACAGTGAGACTCTGTCTCAAAAAAAAAAAAAAGGTGATCCAAAAAATTTCTCGAAGACTGACGCCTGCAGAAGAGGAACCACCTACTGAAAAGCTTTTATGTTGGGGCAGCGCCTGTGGCTCAGTGAGTACGACACCAGCACCACATACCAAGGGTGGCGGGTTTAAACCCAGCCCTGGCCAAACTGCAACAACAACAAAAATAGCCGGGTGTTGTGGCAGGCGCCTGTAGTCCCCACTACTCAGAAAGCTGAAGCAAGAGAATCACCTAAGCCCAGGAGTTCGAGGTTGCTGTGAGCTGTGTGATAAAGTGAGACTTTACCTGGGCACTCTATGGAGGGTGATAAAGTGAGACAGTAAAAAAAAAAAAAAAAAAAAAAAAGCTTTAAGTCACTGTGGATTCACAGGATGATCCCTGTTTCAGTTCATCTGCCCTGTGGCACTTGAACTTACATTATGCTAGGCCTCTGGAGTCTTTAACTATAGGCTAGATCCATTTCCTACAGATTATAGGGACAATTGAAATCTGGCATGCCAATTTTTAGGAAGGGAGTGGAAAATATAAGTTACTGGGTAAACAACTATTCTGGGGCCCACTCCACAGATTCTTATTCAGGAGATATTTTATTCAACAAATACATAGGTCATTGTGAAGTTTTGAGATCTGCAAAAATTAAAAATGTAAAGTCTATGAAGATGGAAAAACTTGGAGACATCCTAACAACACTGAAATTTGCATAGGTGAATCAGAAAAGATGCTGTTGGCTCGGCGCCTATATCTCAAGCTGCTAAGGTGCCAGCCACATACACCAGAGCTTGTGGGTTCAAATCCAGCCCAGGCCTACCAAACAATGACAACTACAACCAAAAAATAGCTGGACGTTGTGGCTGGCGCCTGTAGTACCAACTACTTGGGAGGCTGAGACAAGAGGAATTGGAGGAATTGGAGGTTGCTGTGAGCTGTGATGCCACAGCACTCTGCCCAGGGTGACAGCTCGAGGCTCTGTCTCAAAAATAAAAAAAAAATTAAAAAAAGAAAGAAAGAAAGACAGAAAAGATGCTGTTGCCTGTGTTTCTTGGAAATGAAATAATGGATCATAACACAGTCTATCTCAAAACTTTTGTAGTGATCCCTCACTTATTAAGCAGTTAATATATATGCCAGGAAAAGTCCATACTGAAGATTCAGCAATGTACAAAACATGGGACCCAGAGAACTGACATTCCAGTAAGGGAAATTCTCAGTGATAACATATATATATATATATATCGTGCAACTACTAGCTGACTCTTGCAGGTGAGCAACAGTGCTACAGTTTGAAAACACACAAAAGTAAGGGCCTTACTGGTGAACGAATGGGCTATAGAATTGGGTCCTATTTCAACCTTCTCAATTGTGTGAGATCTGATTATTTTCCTCCTTTCTTATATCTCAAACCTTTTTCCCTATCATTCACTTAGTTTCAGACACCTCAGTCTTCTTTCTTGCTAAAAAACTCTTACTTAGCCTCCCGACCTTAGTATTTGTCATTATTTGTCATAATCTCTAGCTAAACTAATTTGTGTGGCTTTCTACCCTTATCATTGAAGCCTTAGCTTAAAAGACAGATGCCCCTAAGTCATTCCTGTTCCACCTTTATCTAAAATATCCTGTTTTGGAAATATTCTCTTAACCTTTATGGCACTTAATAACTGAAGTTATTTTTCCAATTAATTTATTTGTTAAGAGTCTATGTAGAAGATAAGTTCCACAGGACCATAAGACTTGCCTGTCTTGTTGATTGCAGGATCACCATAGTTGAGCTTAAGGTTTAGAATTTGTTTTTTTTTATTTGTTCACAGTTTGTTGAGTACCAACTCCATACCATGAGAAGTTCTTAGCTTTGGAAATTAAAAAAAAAAAAAGAAAAGAAAAGAAAAGAAAAAAAAAGAAAACTACCTTCCTAGAATTTACATTTGAGGATAGTGAGTGGTGTTGAAGATGCAGGGAGACCAAAAAGGTGGTTGAAATGACCATGACTCAGAAAATGATGCTGGAAAAGGTGGTGGTGCAAGTGGTCAGACTCAGGCTACATTTTAGAGGAAGAGCAGCAGGATTACGTTAACCCTTTGAGTACAGAGCACTCATGAATGAAAGTGCTAAATGAGGCCTATAGTGATTGCAACAACAGTTATGATACATGGTGCACTACTGGACACTCTTTGGTTTCTTACTAATCAAAATAATTCACCCAAGTTGGTTTCAGTTTCCACTATTTGTACAAATTATTTCACACATAACTGTGAAAAATGTTGAGAACAAAGCATATGATGCTTTCAGACTCGAGTTAGGTAACATATGAATAATGTGCATCAAACTTTTGTTAGCAAAATGAACAATGACTACAGGCATCATTAATACCAAAGAAACATCTTGTTTGAATGCTTATAGACATTGTTCATAGTTATAAGGTTAATTTAAGGGTACAAGAGAGAAAAAGTAATCAAATATTACTCCAAGCACTTTTTTGTGTGAGTACCCGGAAAGAGTTGCTGTCAGCTGAAATAAAGACAACCTGAGTGCAGAATGAGGTATAGAGTCCTCAATTTTAAACGTGTTACATTTGAAAATTTGTAAGACATCAAGCATAGGTATGGCCAGACAGAGAGACAAGCAGGTCTGCAATTCATGAGACATTTCCAGAACCTGCCACATGATGCCAGCCAGAAACATCATGGTGTCACTTCTCATGCTGGGTACAGTGGCTCACATTTGTAATCCCAGCACTCTGGGAGGCCAAGGCAGGTGGATCAGGAGTTCAAGACCAGCCTGAGCAACAGTGAGACCCTATCTCTACTAGAAATAGAAATATTAGCTGTGTATTTTGTGGCAGGAACCTGTAGTTCCAGCTACTTGAGAGGCTGAGGTGGGAGGATCACTTCAACCAAAAGTTTGAGCTTGCTGTGAGTTAGACTGCCACCATGACACTCTAGCCTAGGGCAACAAAATGAGACTGAGTTAAAAAAAACAAACAGAAAACAAAACAAAGTGCCATTTCTGAAAGGTCTTTTACTTCTACAAGAAAATTCATATGAAATACTATTCAGCCATTAAAAGATGGTGTCTTCACATCTTTTGTAATATCCTGGATGGAGCTGAAACACATTCTTTTAGTGAAGTATCACAAGAATGGAAAAGCAATTATCCAAGGCAGCACCTACGGCTCAAAGGAGTAGGGCGCTGGTCCTATATCCTGGAGGTGGCTAGTTCAAACCCAGCCCTGGCCAAAAAAACTGCAAAAAAAAAAGAAAGAAAGAAAAGGAAACTATCCAATGTACTCGATACAAATATGAATCTAGTAGATGATGTAATACATGCCCACATAGATGAAAAACTCATTTCAATTCAATTTGGGAGGAGGAGTAATGAGGGAAAGAAAAGGGGAGAGGTTAGAGTGCTCCCACTGAATGGGCATGGGGTGGGGGTGTTGGCATACCTTTTGTGTGTGGGACATAACCACAAGAAGGACTCTATCCAACAAAATCAAATATTTTGACCTGGTTGCTTGTACCCTCACATTAACCTGAAATAAATTTACTTAAAAAAAAAAAGAAAAGAAAAAGAAAAAGCTGTAACACCATAAACATTGGTATGCATGAGTAAACTGGATGGTCAATAGCCTTAGACTTTAACATGTGAAAAGGAAACCACTGAAAGAGCATTCTGGTGGTATTATATTTTAATATTCATTTATTGAACATTCAAAGAAGCAGAAGTAAAATACTGCTTACTGAAAAATAATAGATGATAAAAGTAGAAAAAATAATCTAAAAATCAAGACAGTGGTCATCCATGGGGCAAGAGAGAACTGCATCAGATATGGGACCATTAGGAGTCTCTGAAGACTATTCAAGCCCTATTCATAAATCTTGATTTTTTCCAGGGATGTTTATATTGTCATTATTAAATCATACCACAAAGCACTGTGTACATTCCTCTATGATTATATTTCACAATAATAAATTATAGAAATCATTAAATGTATAAAATAACATAATGTGTTTAGCTTTATTTGCCCCATAATAAACGAATCCAATTTGGGGGTGGCACCTGTGGTTCAGTGGGTAGGGTGTTGGCCCCATATACGGAGGACGGTGGGTTCAAACCCGGCCGCAGCCAAACTGCAATAAAAAATAGACAGGCATTGTGTCAGGGGCCTGTAGTCCCAGCTACTCAGGAGGCTGAGGCAAGAGAATCACCTAAGCCCAGGAGTTGGTGGCTGCTGTGAGCTGTAACGCCACGGCACTCTACCAAGGGTGACAAAGTAAGACTCTGTCTCTAAATCAAAAAAAGGTCATAAATAAACAAATAAAATAAAATCAGAATTACGTAAATAATGCTAAAAATTTAAATTTAATTACAAAAATAAAGTAATCCAATCTAATTCACAGTTTTGGCAGCAAAAAAGGGTTAAGGAGTCAAGTATCTATTTAGGGTTAATTAGTTTCATAAAGTAACCTTCAGATGTACTTTTTTAAAAAGACAGAATACATGTACACACATTAATAGAAAAGGAGATGGACAATTAATCACTAGAATACATAAGCATACTGCAACTATATAAAGGCTCAGCATTCCTAATCTAAAACTGGAAAATCTGAAATACTCAAGCAAATCAAAAAGAAATGATCAATCAACTGCATTAAAAATTGAGCAAGAGACGTAAAAAATTCTAAAAAGTATTTTTTAGTACTGACATGACACTCAAAGGTCATTAATTGTTCATGGAGAACTTTGGATTTGGAGGATTAGGGATGCTAACATGGTAAGTAGAATGCAAGTATTCCAAAATATGAAAACATCTGAAATCTGAAGCTCTTTTGGTCCCAAGTATTTTAGGTAAGACATACTCAACATGTACCAATTTACTTTTATAGCACCTCTTTGGCTCACCTATAGAGGAATGTGTATACCTACCCAGGATTTGGGACAGATGTTCAGAATGATGTACCGCACACATACCAACAAAGAATGAAAGGGTTTATTGTAATACTTCCATAATTAAGACCTCTAAGGACAGTAGGGCAAAATTCTGAAGCACATGTGAAATGACCTGACAGAGCAATTTTTTTTTTTTTTGAGACAGTTTCACTTTGTTGCCCTCAGTAGAGTACCATGGCATCACAGCTCATAGAAACTTCCAGTTCTTAGGCGATTCTCTTGCCTCAGCCTCCAGAGTAGCTGGGACTATAGGTGCCTGCCACAACGCCTGACTACTTTTTGTTTCAATTTGGCCAGGGCCAGGTTTGAACCCACCGCCCTCGGTATATGGGGCTAGCACCCTACTCACAGGTGCCACCCGACAGAACAATTGTTGTTAGGCAGGAGTTCGGAGACAAGAATGGGAGCTTGCCTAGAATTGAATCTTGTTAAAGACAAAGGACAGAGCAGCTAGGCTTTTGTAAAAATTACCTTGTTCAGATGCGGGTTACGAGAGGAGGAGGGAGCACAGAAGAAGGAAGTTTAAAAGTTTAAACCAGTCAGTATTTAAACATCAAAAAAACAAATTGAAGGGCGGCACCTGTGACTCAGTCGGTAAGGCGCCGGCCCCATATACCGAGGGTGGCGGGTTCAAACCCGACCCCGGCCAAACTGCAACCAAAAAATAGCCAGGCGTTGTGGCGGGCACCTGTAGTCCCAGCTATTCGGGAGGCTGAGGCAAGAGAATCGCTTAAGTCCAGGAGTTGGAGGTTGCTGTGAGCTGTGTGAGGCCACGGCACTCTACCGAGGGCCATAAAGTGAGACTCTGTCTCTACAAAAAAAAAAAAAAATATATATATATATATATATATATATATATATATATATATATATATAAATAAAAAAACAAATTGAAAAATGCATCACGGACTTCCCATTTCTCATCTGCCATCAAGGGGGTTAGAAAATTAGAAGCCATCATTATAATCCTAAAAATAAAATTAAATCAACAAGTTTTCTTACAGCAATCAAAGAACTGAGGCCACACAGCAAAACATTGTCTACAAAATTAAAAAGACCTAGGAAAAGTAGCCCTTTTAAATTAGGCCCAGAACATTGTTCTTAACAAGGCCATCCCTGGACTCTATTTTACTAATGCCTAACCACTAGGCATTTACTGTAACCCACCTAAAGGAGGTAAATATAAAACTTGAGCCCACTTTAGCCCTTGTTGCCTGACCCAAAGAAAAGTCTCTGGGATACTGAAAAGCACATATAAAGGAAAAAGGTGTTTTTTTTCCCCCTTGACACCAAATACAATCTGTGATTTCTTTCCCAATACAATTTCTTCAACTCTCTGACATCAAATACGTGTCCTACTACTCAAACTAAACAAGCATACCAATGAATGCTCAGAGACAGCAACAGACTGCACAGGTTGAAGGCTCACCCCCACAACACTTCCCCCACCTCACACATGAGCCACAAACAAGATGCCTGGGCTACCCACATTTTACCCCACAGATTACAAATTTGAGAGTTCCCAGGAAATACCTTCATGATCCAAAGTTCCATAGAAAATCTCTTAAAACTCAGGAAATCACTTTACTATTATAAATTTATTATAAAAATTACAACTCGGAAGAAGCAAAGTGGAAGAAGCACATGAGGTAAACCATTTGGATGGAGGTGGAGAAGGGAAAGGAGTTTCTATGCCCTCCCAGGGCCTGCTACCTTCTGAGTACCTAGATGTGTTCACCAACCCAGAAGATAAGTGAACCTAGTTGTTTAGAGGTATTTACAGAGGTTGTCAATTATGCAGGCATAATTGAATATATCACTGGCCACTGGTAAATAAAATCTTCAGTTCCCTGTCCAATCCCTGGAGGTCAGAAGAGTGGAGCTGAAAACTGCAAGCCTCTACTCAAGGCTGGGTCTGAGAACCACAGCGTCTTTTCCTACCCTATCTAGGAGTCCACCAAGCATCACCTTGTTAGAAAAAAAGACTCTCCTATCACCTTTATAACTCAGGAAGTTTCAAGAGCTTAGAAGTTCGGAAACCCGGTACTCTACAGAAGGTCACAGACTCGTTAAAGAACAAACCACAGAAATAGAGAACACTCTACTGCCAGGAAAAATGCTCACTTACAGCTACAGGAGGCAGATGAAAAAAACTGAACACAGAAAGGAAACAAAAACAAACAATTTGAACAACAAATTGAATCCACTAAAAATTATTAAAATATAAATAATTAAAATGCAGATATTAATCTATATCATAACCACATTCAATATCAATGGTCTAGATAGGCACAGTGGCTGATGCCTGTAATCCTAGCACTCTGGGAGGCTAAGGTGGGTGAATTGCCTGAGCTCATGAGTTTAAGACCAGCCTGAGCCAGAGCGAGACCTGTCTCTAAAAATAACTGGGCATTATGACATGCACCTGCTCCCAGCTATTTGGGAGGGTGAGGCAAGGGGATCACTAGAGCCCAAGAGTTTGAGGTTGCTATGAACTGTGACATGACAGTACTCTATGAAGGGCAACAAAGTGAGACTGTCTCAAGGAAAAAATAAAAGAATAAATAGATAAATATTAATGGTCTAAATACAGTTGACTGACAGATATTGTTATGGTGAATTAAAAAAACACACCTAAGTATATGTTTTCCACAAGAAACTCATTTTAAATATAAAAACAGAAAATAAAGAGGCAACATATAAAATGCCAACACCAATAAAAAAAGGCATAGCTCTATTAATATCAAACAAATCTGACTTCAGAGGAAAGAATCATGAACAGTCTAGTCTATTTGGAAAGAATTCGTTATACAAACTCTCTACCATATTACACTACCTTATCTCCCCTATTATGGTTACAGTCACCTAAAGAGACAGCTGGACCCTCAAATAAGGCTTTGTTAAGATGTGAAGAATTATAGCAACACAAACATGTCAGCAGGACGTGAACAGATTATTAATCACTTCTTTAATTGATATTTACCAGGACAGCAGAGCAGCCTCATCAAACAGATTAAAAAATGCTAGGAACACAGCCTGAACTTGGCTTCCTAATCAAAGTTAGAAGGTGGGCCAGGGTGAAAGTTCTGGCAAAAGGTCAGGAACTAAGTGGTTTGAATCTTCTCCCCAAGGGAAGAGGGAACACACAGGCTTTTCAGTAGCTTGCCCCAGAGTAGTACACAAGAGGAAGAGGGAGAAGTGAAGCTTTAGTTCTGAGCAGTCAGACATAAAAAATGGAATCTGACTACTCACCCTAAGAACATACGTAGGACAGAAGTTTGCTTGCACAGTAGCTCTATTTTTTATGTAAACAAGCACTAACAAATGAATAAAAATTATTAAAACTTGTTTTATGGATTTTTCTAAACTTTGATACAGCTATATAATTCTTTATGTATCACAGTTATAAATGTGCAAACCATAAAAAAAACTTTTTTTAGGGCAGCGCCTGTGGCTTAGTGAGTAGGTTGCCAGCCCCATACACTGAGGGTGGTGGGTTCAAACCTGGCCCCAGCCAAACTTCACCCACTACGGGTGTTGTGGCACCTGTAGTCCCAGCTACTTGGAAGGCTGAGGCAAGAGAATCGCCTAAACCCAGGAGTTGGAGGTTGCTGTGAGCTGTGACGCCACAACACTCTACCAAGGGCAATAAAGTGAGACTCTGTCTCTTAAAAAAAAAAAAAAACTTTTTCAACTCACTAAAGTGTCAGGTGATATCATACTTTCCCTTCCATTTCATTCCACAAAAAAGGGAGGAGTACTTTTGGGAATGTGTAGCATCTTATACTGCATTAGGGCAGCAGTTCTCAACCTGTGGGTCATGACGCACAGGAACTGTATAAAAGGCTCGCGGCAATAGGGAGGTTGAGAACCACTGTATTAGGGGTTTGAGATGACATTAAATGTATTTTTTTTTTCTTTTTGAGACAGAGCCTCAAGTTGTCTCCCCGGGTAGAGTGCTGTGGTATCACAGATCACAGCAACCCCCAATTCCTGGGCTTAAGCGATTCTCTTGCCTTGGCCCCCCATGTAGCTGGGACTACAGGCACCCACCACAATGCCCAGCCATTTTTTGGTTTTAGTTGTCATTGCTGTTTGACAGGCAAAGGCTAGATTCCAACCCACCAGATCTTGTGTATATAGCCGGCACTTTAGCCGTTTGAGCTACAGATGCCAAGCCAAAATGAATTTATCTGGATTTTCAAGAATGTATTTAACTCTTATTTTCCTGTTAAAACAGCAATTCCAATTGCCTCCAAAATAGTATATCCCTATAAATCTGAACTTCTGGGGCACAAACATGCAAAACTTGATGTAAAAAATAAAAAATGCACCTGAGAGGGGGAGACAAGATGGCAGACTGAAGCCAGCTTTCAACAAAGGCTCCCGTCCAGAAGGAGAGTTAAGGGACAGGAACTTAGTAAGTATCCTGGTGGACTTCAGCCTCACCAAGAGAGAAGGCTGAAGAACGCACATCAACACCGCTGAGGCAAGTTGTGATCACAAGGACGCAAACAAAAGGTACAAAATCCACCACCAAGCGGACGGGAGTTCCCCTCCCCCATGAGACCGGCTCAAGAGCCCCACAATTGAACAAGCGGGCAGAAATTAAAGGCCCTCCCACTACACTCCACGGGAGAGACCTTCTAAAAACTGGACCTACCTCCCCTACTGGGGTGCCGTGGCGTTCTCCTGCCAGACATAGGGCTGAATAAAACTTTGGGAATCCTTTGCCGGCAACCCTGAATCCCCGGCGCTCCCCTCCAGCCCACTGAGGTCTGGAGGCCTGTCCCCCAGGACTTCGGATCCTTGGGTGATTTCTCAAGGGGAGTGGACAGTCCCCGAGTTGCGACTGGTCAGCATTGACTCTGAGGCACACAAGTGAGGAGAGGGCACCGGGCTGAGGGGGAGTCACGCCTCACGGCACTTCCCTGCGGTGCAGTGCAGCAACCCTCCCCGGGCACAAGACTGAATAAGACTCTAGCTTCCCCGCTGAGAGCTGAGAGCCCTACTCTCACTCGGGGTCTGAGGGCCTATAACCCAGGAGTTCGGCTCCTTGGGTGATTTCTCGAGGGGAGTGCACAGTGCCTGAGCTGCGTCAGGTCAGCGCTGACTCTGGGATACGTGAGCGAGGAGAGGGCACTCTGCTGAGGGGAAATCAAGCCTTGGCGGCACTTCCCTGCGGTGCAGTGCAGGAGCCCTCCCCGGACCGTAGTATTGCGTAAAACTGAATGAAACTCTAGCTTCCCACCCCGACTCCCAATCGGGGTCTGGGGGCCCATCCCCCAAGAGTTCTGATTCTTGGGGGATCTCTTGAGGGGTGTGGACCCAGGACAAACTGCGGCCGCTCAGTGCTGACTCTGGGGTGCGGGACAGAGGAGAAAAGGGTTGCCTGAGTGCCCACACCAGAGCACCAGTTCCCTGGAGGTAGATCAACAGCCGTTTTTTCTTTAACGGCAGAACGCTCACTTCTGGATATTCTGAGGCCACACCCCCTGTCTCCCTGGGCAACCAGAGGAGGCCACCGGTGACACGGCTCACAAACCCGGGAAGCTTCCAGGGCGGGGCCGACCCAGAGAGGTGTTCAGACGCAATTCTCCAGCAGCAAAGACGTTTGAACTCAAAACAGCCCGTCTTCTGTAGGCGACGACAGGAACAGAGACAGAACCTCACAAAGTTGTCTGTTCTGTTCCGTTCTGTTAGCAGCATCCATCAGGGACGGGGCTAAGCCTGAGTGAACACCTCCTTCCCATCACCTGCATCAAACACTCAAAGATGTCAGGCCCCATCTCCTCCTGCTAGATAGCGGCAGTCTGCGGGGGCCTGGCAGACTTCCTTGCGATTCAGGCAGGTGCAAACCACTGGAGTGTCTGTTCACTGCAGGCAACTGGGTTAGCCATCTGCAGAGATACCAGTGACTGGGTCCCACGGAGGGGCAAAGTGGGGAAGGAGACGTCAACCTTCCCAGACTGCTCTGTTTGCTGGGTGGCTCCTCCTGACTCCACGCTGCACTGGGGTGAGCTGTGTCAGAGGAGTCACCAGGCCCCTGTGATCCAGTTCCCAGAGACCTCTTGAACCCTTCCACCCGAGACAAGTGCCGATTGAGACAGTTGATTCGGACCTTTTGAACTGGGTTAATAGACTGAGGGCTTTTCAGGCGGTGCCCTGGGTGTACGATTGTAGGAAGGTTTGATTCTCCTTTTCCAACTGGGGCCAGAGGTGGGCAGGCAGGGTGACTTAATTGCTGATTTTTCCACACAGCTGAGACCTCAAGCCAGAGTAGAAGTTGCAATACGATCGAACAGAAACCAGCTGAAAACAAGACAGAACCACTTTGCTCCACCACACCAGACAGGGCCCCAGTTTCTCAGGCCACAACACTGCATGGGCCCTCGATAAAACCCCAGGGGAAAAACCAAAGGGAGTAAACCATGGGGAGGAATCAGCGGAAAAACTCTGGTAACATGAATAACCAGAATAGATCAACCCCCCCAAGAAAAGATACGGCAGATGTGATTGAAGATCCCATTCATAAACAACTGGCTGAGATGTCAGAAGTCGAATTCAGAATTTGGTTTGCAGACAAGATTAATAAAATGGAATTAGGAATTCCAAAATTGTCTCAAGAATTTAACGAATTTAAAGACAAAACCACCAAAGACTTCAAAAATTGAAATTCAAAAATTGTCTCAAGAATTTAACGAATTTAAAGACAAAACCACCAAAGACTTAGACACACTGAAACAAGAACTTACAGCCCTCAAAGATATGAAAAATACAGTAGAATCCCTCAGTAACAGAATGGAGCAAGCAGAAGAAAGGATTTCTGACATTGAAGATAAAGTCTTCGAACACTCCCAATCTCTCAAAGAGGAAAAGAAATGGAGAGCAAAAACGGATCACTCACTCAGAGAACTCTCAGATAATTAGAAAAAAACAACATAAGCGTTATAGGAATTTCGGAGAACAATGAAGTGGCTGCCAAGGGCACAGAGGCCCTTCTACATGAAATTATGAAAGAAAATTTTCCAGACATGCCTAGAGAATCTGAAATTCAGATAGCAGACAGCTTCAGAACCCCAGCACGATTCAACCCCAATAAGCCATCTCCCAGACATATCATAATTAGCTTCACTAAAGTTAACATGAAAGAGAAGATTCTCAAAGCAGCCCGCTGAAAGAAAACTATAACGTACAAAGGTAAGAATATTAGAATAACTGCAGATCTCTCTGCTGAAACTTTTCAAGCAAGAAGAGGCTGGTCATCAACTTTTAATCTCCTAAAGCAAAAAAACTTTCAACCCAGGATCTTGTATCCAGTTAAACTGAGTTTCATCTATGATGGAGAAATTAAATACTTCAATGACATTCATATGTTGAAAAAATTTGCCATAAGTAAACCAGCTCTTCAGGATGTTCTCAGACCTATCCTCCACAATGACCAACCCAATCCTACACCACAAAAGTAAACTCACTCAGAAACTTCGGATCAAACTCCAACTTCCACACTGGCGAAAGGATTAAAAATGTCCACTGGACCTTTGAAAAACTCGATACCCAAAATTCCACCAGACTTATCAATACTCTCCATCAATGTGAATGGCTTAAACTGTCCTCTAAAGAGGCATAGGTTAGCTGACTGGATACAAAAACTCAAGCCAGATATTTGTTGCATACAAGAGTCACATCTCAACTTAAAAGACAAATACAGACTCAGGGTGAAAGGATGGTCATCCATATTTCAGGCAAATGGTAATCAGAAAAAAGCAGGTGTTGCAATTTTTTTTGCAGATACAGTAGGCTTTAAACCATCAAAAGTAAGGAAGGACAAGAATGGTCACTTCATATTTGTTAAGGGTAATACTCAATATGACGAGATCTCAATTATTAATATCTATGCACCCAACCAGAATGCACCTCAATTTATAAGAGAAACTCTAACAGACATGAGTAACTTGATTTCCTCCAGCTCCATAATCGTTGGAGATTTCAACACTCCCTTGGCAGTGTTGGATCGATCCTCCAGAAAGAAGCTGAGAAAAGAAATCTTAGATTTAAACCTAACCATCCAATATTTAGATTTAGCAGACATCTACAGAACATTTCATCCCAACAAAACTGAATACACATACTTCTCATCAGCCCACGGAACTTACTCCAAAATTGATCACATTTTAGGTCACAAGTCTAATCTCAGTAAATTTAAAGGAATAGAAATTACTCCATGCATCTTCTCAGACCATCATGGAATAAAACTTGAATTGAGTAACAACAGGAATCTGCATACCCATTCAAAAACATGGAAGTTAACCTTATGCTGAATGATAGCTGGGTCAGAGATGAGATTAAGAAAGAAATCACCAATTTTTTGGAACAAAACGACAATGAAGACAAAAGCTATCAGAACCTCTGGGACACTGCAGAGGCTGTTCTAAGAGGGAAATTTATAGCACTGCAAGCCTTCCTCAAGAGAACGGAAAGAGAGGAAGTTAACAACTTAATGGGACATCTCACGCAACTGGAAAAGGAAGAACATTCCAACCCCAAACCCAGTAGAAGAAAAGAAATAACCAAAATTAGAGCAGAATTAAATGAAATTGAAAACAAAAGAATAATACAACAGATCAATAAATCAAAAAGCTGGTTTTTTGAAAAGGTCAATAAAATAGATAAACCTCTGGCCAACCTAATCAGGAAAAAAAGAGTAAAATCTCTAATATCATCAATCAGAAACAACAAAGACGAAATAACCACAGACTCATCAGAAATCCAAAAAATCCTTAATGACTATTACAAGAAACTTTATTCTCAGAAATATGAAAATCTGAAGGAAATAGACCAATACTTGGAAGCACGCCACCTTCCAAGATTTAACCAGAATCAAGTGGAAATGTTGAACAGACCCATATCAAGTTCAGAAATAGCATCAACTATACAAAACCTCCCTAAAAAGAAAAGCCCAGGACCAGATGGTTTCACATCAGAATTCTACCAAACCTTTAAAGAGGAATTAGTACCTATATTACTCAACCTGTTCCAAAATGTAGAAAAAGAAGGAAGACTACCCAACACGTTCTATGAAGCAAACATCACCCTGATCCCCAAACCAGGAAAAGACCCAACAAGAAAAGAAAATTATAGACCAATATCACTAATGAATATAGATGCAAAAATATTCAACAAGATCCTATCCTAACAAACAGAATCCAGCAACACATCAAACAAATTATACATCATGACCAAGTTGGTTTTATCCCAGGGTCTCAAGGCTGGTTCAATATACGTAAATCTATAAATGTAATTCAGCACATAAACAAATTAAAAAACAAAGACCATATGATTCTCTCAATTGATGCAGAAAAAGCTTTTGATAATATCCAGCATCCCTTCATGATCAGAACACTCAAGAAAATTGGTCTAGAAGGGACTTTTCTTAAACTGATAGAGGCTATCTACAGCAAACCCACAGCCAATATCATATTGAATGGAGTTAAATTGGAATCATTTCCACTCAGATCAGGAACCAGACAAGGCTGCCCATTGTCTCCATTGCTTTTCAACATTGTAATGGAAGTTTTAGCCACCGCAATTAGGGAAGAAAAGGCGATCAAGGGTATCCATATAGGGTCAGAAGAGATCAAACTCTCGCTCTTCGCAGATGATATGATTGTGTATCCGGAAAACACTAGGGACTCTACTACAAAACTCCTAGAAGTGATCAAGGAATACAGCAGCGTCTCAGGTTACAAAATCAACATTCATAAATCGGTAGCCTTTATATACACCAACAACAGTCAAGTTGAAAAAGCAGTTAAGGACTCTATCCCATTCACAGTAGTGCCAAAGAAGATGAAATATTTGGGAATTTACCTAACAAAAGACGTGAAAGATCTCTATAAAGAAAACTATGAAACTCTAAGAAAAGAAATAGCTGAAAATGTCAACAAATGGAAAAACATACCATGCTCATGGCTAGGAAGAATCAACATTATCAAAATGTCCATACTACCCAAAGCAATATATAATTTCAACGCACTCCCTATTAAAGCTCCACTGTCATATTTTAAAGATCTTGAAAAAACATTACTTCGTTTTATATGGAATCAGAAAAAACCTCGAATAGCCAAGACATTACTCAGAAATAAAAACAAAACAGGAGGAATCACACTACCAGATCTCAGACTTTACTACAAATCGATAGTGATCAAAACAGCATGGTATTGGCACAAAAACAGAGAAGTAGATATCTGGAACAGAATAGAGAACCAAGAGATGAATCCAGCT
This sequence comes from Nycticebus coucang, assembly GCF_027406575.1. Taxonomy (NCBI): domain Eukaryota; kingdom Metazoa; phylum Chordata; class Mammalia; order Primates; family Lorisidae; genus Nycticebus; species Nycticebus coucang. The sequence goes on along the minus strand of NC_069799.1, from coordinate 20,418,083 downwards.
CCTTACCGCTATTTGATTTTTGACAAGCCAATTAAAAACATTCAGTGGGGAAAAGATTCCCTATTCAACAATTGGTGCTGGGTGAACTGTCTGGCAACCTGCAGAAGACTGAAATTGGACCCACACCTTTCACCATTAACTAAGATAGACTCTCATTGGATTAAAGATTTAAACTTAAGACATGAAACTATAAAAATACTAGAGGAGAATGCAGGGAAAACCCTTGAAGAAATTGGGCTGGGTGAGTATTTCATGAGGAGAACCCCCCGGGCAATTGAAGCAGCTTCAAAAATACACTACTGGGACTTGATCAAACTAAAAAGCTTCTGCACAGCTAAGAACACAGTAAGCAGAGCAAGCAGACAGCCCTCAGAATGGGACAAGATATTTGCAGGGTATATCTCTGACAAAGATTTAATAACCAGAATCCACAGAGAACTCAAACGCATCAGCAAGAAAAAAACAAGGGATCCCATCGCAGGCTGGGCAAGGGATTTGAAGAGAAACTTCTCTGAAGAAGACAGGCGCACGGCCTTCAGACATATGAAAAAATGCTCATCATCTTTAATCATCAGAGAAATGCAAATCAAAACTACTTTGAGATATCATCTAACTCCAATGAGACTAGCCTATATCACAAAATCTCAAGACCAGAGATGTTGGCATGGATGCGGAGAAAAGGGAACACTTCTGCACTGCTGGTGGGAATGCAAATTAATACATTCCTTTTGGAAAGATATATGGAGAACACTCAGAGATCTAAAAATAGATCTGCCATTCAATCCTGTAATTCCTCTGCTGGGCATATACCCAGAAGACCAAAAATCACAACATAACAAAGATATTTGTACCAGAATGTTTATTGCAACCCAATTCATAATAGCTAAGTCATGGAAAAAGCCCAAGTGCCCATCGATCCACGAATGGATTAATAAATTGTGGTATATGTATACCATGGAATACTATGCGGCCTTAAAGAAAGATGGAGACTTCACCTCTTTCATGTTTACATGGATGGAGCTGGAACATATCCTTCTTAGTAAAGTATCCCAATAATGGAAGAAAAAATACCCAATGTACACAGCCCTACTATGAAACTAATTTGGGACTCTCACATGAAAGCTATAACCCAGCTACAACTTAACAATAGGGGGAAGTGGGAAAGGGGGGGTGGGTAGAGGGAGGGGAATTGGTGGGATCACACCTGTGGTGCATATTACAGTGGTATTTGCGAAACTTGGTAAATGTAGAATGTAAATGTTTTGGCACAGTAACTGAGATAACGCCGGAAAGGCTATGTTAACCACTGTGATAAAAATGTGTCAAATGGTTTATGAAGTGAGTGTATGATGCCCCATAATCATATCATTGTATACAGTTATGATTTAAAAAAAAAAAAAATGCACCTGAAAGTTTAAATATGCCCACATGACATCTTGAGGTTCTCATGTCTCAACAAAGCAAAACTTACCTTCCCAAATTTTCTTGTCATACTCAGACCATCTCTTTTCACTCTCTCCTCAATCCTATTATCCACAAAGCTAACAATCTTAAACAAGCACAAAAGGGAGTAAAATTATAAAGCAGTTCAAAACACTAGAGTTAAAAGGGAGTGATATTCAGGAATCCAAAGCAAAGAAATGCACCTATTTAAGTCATCTCAGGTTAGCAGACATATACTTACTAGGAAAAGCTGCATTCAGAAGGTTATACACATTTCTGAGTTTGGGGTTCACATTCTCACAGAGATATAACCTCCAAAGTGTGTCTGTCCTTGTGATGTAGAATAGGGGGACCTAAGCATCCACAAGAATGAGCTCATGGAGCTCCACACACTCCCTTTCCCTGAAAGTGTGGAAATGTTGCCCCTCCTAGGCTTTAGTTCTCAGCAGGTAGGAAACTGGCAGCAGTATTCACTATAAGGTTCTCAGAGGAAGTTCCAAATTCACGAACCCCTTTCCAAGACAAAGAACTAATGACCTTCACAGACTTTCTCAGTGTGCACAAGTGAGTGCACCAACACTACAGATGCAAAACTCAAATGTAATGACTAGTAACAGACCTAAAGAGACCACAATCACAACCTTACAAAGGTCATCATATCCATGCACCCTGCAACCGTGTCTGCTTGTGGAGCCTCAGGTTTTTTCTGCTTTGCAGATTCTCTCATTGGATATGGCTCACTTCCTGGTGGATGTGACCAGGTTGGATCACCTGCAAGGGATGTTCCCCAGGAAAAACCAATTTCAGTTACCTCCTTTTGCAGGCTTAATACTCACCTCAGCTCAGATATCTGAGACACTGACCTCAGGCCTCTTCTTTCCCATCAGGTCGCTTTGCACCATCACTGATCTGTTAGAAGAGGAAAAAAAGAAAAAAAAAAACAGTGTGTGACGAATCCAGCAAAATTACTCAAAGCCAGTGTTTATGTGTAAGTTAAGGAAGAAAACTAAACAAGTATTTTTTCTAGCTTGACAAGAAAGCACACATACATCTATTCATTTCAGAAAATAAATATGTCAACTCGCTATTATTTCAGGGCAAAAAAAATTATTTTGTAAACAATTAGCACTATTTGAATACTTTTGAGTGTTACAAATTTAATCCCTAGAATACAAGTTGAAATCGCCCCCAGAACAGACCAGACCTGAGAAGCTTATTACACACACTGAGAGAATTGGAAAAGAGAGGAGATGAAGGGAGGTACAAAAAGAATTTTTAGTAAATCAAATGTAAGACAAATATTTCATTTTAATTTTTTTTCCAAAAATCTACTTCTGGCTGGTGCCCGTGGCTGAAAGGGGTAGGATGCAGGCCCCATATACCGGAGGTGCTGGGTTCAAACCTGGCCCCAACCTAAAACTGCAAAAAAAAAAAAGCCTATTTCTTGCGTTCCAGGAACTGTTCTTTTATAATGTCTTTCAAATTTTATTTATTAAATATACTTAACATTTACTGAAATACTGAAAGTCAAATAAGGGACCAAATCTTTTCAGGATAAAGAATTCAAGGAGGGGTTCTGCAGAACTGAACCATTCTGAAAGACCACTCAGCAAAGTTTCCAAAAAAGGTACCTCAAATCTAAGAAGTGTTCATAGGATGTCCGTGCCCAGGAAAGATACTAGGGGTAGAGGACAGCGATTGTATACAATAGACATTCTCTGTTTACTCTCAAGTAAAACATCCTCACAAAATTAAAAAAAAAAATTGTTGTAAAAGGCCATTCACTACTCGGTAGTAAAGTTAAAATACTGCTTCTGTTTGAAATATACAAAAAAGAGGAAATAGTTGGTAACAATGCTGAATGGGTGAGGGAAATTGGTATTTTGGAAAGCAAGGAGGAAACTGGAAATTTAGGGATTTATTGCTAACCCTAGGAGAACTGGGGGGTGTGGAGGTGGGAAAGACAGGGTCTTGGATTGGAAACTCTGCTTTACACACATTTGGAAGACCCAGAGAAAACAGGTGCCCTCTGATGCGCAAGGAATTGCTGGGGTCATCAAAGAACATGCCTTCGCCCACGCAGGTCCCCGCACACCAGGTCAGGGCGCTCCCTTGATAAGCATTCCCACCACACCCTACATTCTGGAGATGGAGGGTAGCGTGTGAGGTGCCGTCCAGAGTGGGCTTCAGGCTGGAGCGGCAGACGCCAGGCACCGACCCAAGAGGACTCCCAGGCCCACCCTGCAGCCGGAGGAGACTGAAGTCTCTACTGGGCACAGGCACTGGGCTCCTCAGACTCCAGAGTTGACCAAGGGGAAACCCGGTCCCACCACAAGCCGGTTCTGGCCGGTTCCAACTAGACCTTTCACATCCCTCGTCCCCTTCTCAAGGCTCATAGCCCCACGCTCACCATTTCCCGGCTTCTATGGTGTTTTGTCATCCTCCCTACGGCTTGGGGGACCACTACAAAACAGGATCTGGCCCAGAAACCTGACGCTGTTCACAGCGCCCAGCGTGAGCAAGAGCCTAGACACCATTTTCAGAGCTGGCGCTTCACCCTGGCGGCCCCTGATTGGCCAGTTCTCACAGCTCCGCCCCCTACCGCCTGAGTGACAGCAGGGCGGAGGTTACCTGGCAGAGGGGCACCACCTGCTGATTTTGCTTTGTAAAGGAATTTATTTCAGATCAGTTTGTGAGGGTATCACTAGAGAATGATGAAAAGTAAAGGGCTATGAAATCTCTAAGGCACATGAATTCTCACTTTCACTTGATAAAAGAAAAACTTTATACAAAATAAACATAGAGATTTGAGCAAAGTAAAATTCAAGAATTGGACAGACCTCAAAACCAGAAGAACCACAGAGCTCCCCTCTACAATGCAGAGTAAGTATTTAGGGACAAGAAGTACGTAAAGAAAGTAGAAATAAGGAACAAAAAGAGGATAGTTATTTCAAAGTTATGTACTTGTAATATAGAGTTAAAGCAGAGGGGGCTTTCTTATCAAGCCAAGTAAAGGGGACTGGCCCATTATGATAGGCTGATGGAATTTTTTGTTTGTTTTGAAAAGCCTTCCCATTTTAAAGTTTTATTTTATTAGGTAGCACCTGACAATTCTGGTTTGTCTATGGGGGCGTAGCATAGAAGCTCAGTCCAAAACAATAGCCTCCCATAAGTAGACATGAAAGCATCACGCACTTAACTTGCCCTATGCATCTCTTACTATGACTGTTCATTTGTATTCTTTATACTGTATAATCAATCCTTTGTAATAAATCTATAAATATAAGTAATTGTTTCCCTAGTATTGTGAACTCTAGAAAATTAATAAACACAAGAAGGAGGTCATGGGAACCTCTCTCTTTGTCATGGTCACCTCTCTCCTTGTCATGGATATCCATGTTTGAACAATCAATTAGATGACCACACTTACAAATAAGCTAAATTAGGTTTACTAAATTAAACAAAGTTTTTAGAACAGTGGGAAGTCTCAGTTTTATCTGACTTGATCTATTGCAAAGTGCGGCTGTGCTCAATACCTCAGCCAGTATTCACTAATCAGTTTTCATAATGTCTGGGAATATAATGATGCTCAAGACATAGTTTCTGGGTGGTGCCTGTGGCTCAGTGGGTAGGGCGCCAGCCCCATATATCCAGGTAGTGGGTTTAGCCCCGGCCAAATTGCAACAAAAAATAGCCTGGCATTGTGGTGGGCGCCTGTAGTCCCAGCTACTCCGAAGGCTGAGGGAAAAGAATCCTAAGCCCAGATGTTGGAGATTGGTGTAGATGTGACGCCAGGGCACTCTACCAAGGGCAATAAAGTGTGACTCTGTCTCTTAAAAAAAAAAAAAAAAAAGACGTAGTTTCTGTCATGAAAGTATTGCCACTTCCAGTGTCAAGAATCACTAAATGGTAGTCACACGTTTCCATTTTCACCGGCACAATTTATTTTTTATTTTTATTTTTTATTCTGGATAATAATAATAAACTCTGACATGGTTTTTAATGGCATCACTTTTTGTTTTGCTATCCAATTATGCAGTGACCTCAGTGCCCTTTCTTTCCTGAGATTTAAAACTGTACCTTTGCCTTCAATTGAAACTTGAGCACCATCTGCTACTAGATAAAGTCCAATCTGCTGCCTAGTATAGGCCAAAAGTCATTTCTATGAAATTTATTCGATTTATCCTTGCCAAAGACTGATTCGTATCTCCCCAAAATTCATATTTTGAAGCCCTAAATTCCTAGCATAAAGATATTTGGAGATGCGGTCTTGGGAAGATAATTAGGATTTTAAGAGATAATGAGGGTGGGGGCTTCATGACGGGATTAGTGACCTTATAAGAAGACCAGAGAAGGAGATCAACCTTTTTCTTTCTTTACCATGTAAGGACACAGTGAGATGTTGCTCCCAAACTAGGAAGATGTCCCTCATTAGGAACAGCGTCGGCTGGCAGCTTGATCTTTAGACTTCCTAGACTCTAGAACTGTCAAAAAAGTCTACTGTTTAAGCCAGTTTGCTCTGTGGTATTTTGTTATGGTAGGCCAAGCTGACTAAGACACTCCTCTATTATAACCCAACTGGGTCCCTTGCCCACCACCTAGTGGAGTACAACGTAGTAAGACAGCAGGGGTTGCAACAGAAAGCAGTTTTATTTTGCAAGGTGCTGGGTGAGGAGATGTGAGTAATTTTCAAATTCATCTCCTCAGGAATTCAGGAGAAAGGGTTTTTAAAGGTAGTTTGGCAAACATAGGACTGGAGAATTGGGTCTGCCCATTGGTAAAAGATGAACTCAGGGGCAGCACCTGTGGCTCAAAGGAGTAGGGCACTGGCTCCATATACAGGAGGTGGTGGATTTAGACTCAACCCCAGGCAAAAACTGCCACAAAAAAAAAAAAAAAAAATTGAACTCAGACAGTTGCGATGCAGAAATTATTTTCTTGGTTGGAAGGTTCCTGGGTAGTAGATTTCAGAGCTGTTGATTACATTCCCACACCTATCCACAGGTCTGTTTAGCACCATAGGTCTATGGAATGCAAAGTCTAAAAAACGCCTCAAAGATCAGTCTTTAGATTGACAACATTAATATTACATACGGAGTTGTAAGCCTTGGAATTAACATCAGCAATGTTATCTACAGAAGTTGTGGAGGAGTCACAAATCTTGCACCTGTCAGGAAGGATGGTACTATTTAGCAGTGGCCACTTATAGCAGCAAGGGACTTAGGGAACAATGGCTGATTAATTTCTGGCTATACCTACACTTTCGTAACAATCAGACTTTGATTACTGATTATACCTTGTAGTTCTACATTATTTTAATATGGATGGTTTCACCTCCAGTCACATTTCCCACATTAACCGTACATTGTAGTATCTGATTATTGCATACAGAACTACAGGAAATGGTGCCATATTGCTCACCACTCTGTGTCATCTGTGCATATGTCATGGATTTTGACTTATATACCCTTCTGTTTTGGACAGTGTCCAGTTAGGAAGTGGATAGGACACACAAAACTATAGTAATAGATTAATGAACAAAATTACCAACTATATTACAGGCATCTCAAGTGGTATGTGAGAAAATGAAGCCAGTAACAGTAGGCAGCAATGAGCATTACTAAGTTTGAAGGAGCTAGTGAGGGACAGCAGCAACTACAAAAACCCACTGAGAACCTGAGCTTCAGCAGAGGGTAACTCAGCAGATGCAATGGCCTGCGATAGAAGAAACCAGGACTAGCAATCCCTCAAGACTGCAGTGTGGCAGCTAGGAAAACAGATACCCTGACTTTTCTCTTTTTCTATTTGTTGATTTTTTACTGGTACCTCTTAATGTCTGAATAAACCAACGTCACAAACCATTAAGAGTCTGATTGACAGGCGGCTCCTGTGGCTCAAACGAGTAGGGCACTGGCCCCATATGCCAGAGGTGGCAGGTTCAAACCCAGCCCCGGCCAAAAAAAAAACTGCAAAAAAAAAAAAAAAAGAGTCTGATTGACATGGTTTTCCTAGGTCCGCCTCCTGGGTCATAGAGTAAGATGGTGAAAAGCACAAATCTACTAGGTAAATATTTACTGTAGGCTTTGGTTTGTGTCTACTTTTTCTCAATGACTCAACTAAAATATTATATCTTCGCAAAATTACTATATAACCTTTCAAAAGTGCCAATTTATCTCCTCCTTCCTCTCCAGGTTCCTGCATGACCTCTAATGAAAGGCTTTGGCCTTTGGGACCTCTTTTGGTTGGCTCTGTGTCCCTTTGATAACTATCATTAGTGTGGGTTGTTAAGCACTCCCTTACTTTCTGGGATTACAACTCACTCTAGGCTCATCTAGTGTATTTCCCTCCCAGTCTAATAATCAGTGACTTCTCCAAGAAAACTTGGTTCCTTTGATTGAATAAAATCATTAGAAGCAAACAAAGATTTGGGTACTAGATGTGTTTGTTGCTATTTAGGGTATATTTTTTCTAGGTATTATAGTATTTTATAATTATATATGTTTTGTGGCATATGCTGATTCTTTCTCTATGAAGTACATAGTTTTTGCTATTTTAAGAAGGCTTGCTTTTTATTCTAGTATTTACTTTTGTACTTACTCATTTCAATGCCTTTATTTCTATTGTATAACCATTTATTATCTGTTTTACAGGGTGTATAATTTTTTTTTGACTATTGTCCTTTATTTTACAGAGCAGATTCAGAGTCACAAAAAATTAAGTAGAAGGTACAGACTTTCTGTATCTTCATTGGTTCATACTTAAATTCATTAAATGTTTGAAAAGCAAACACTTCTCAGGTGTTGATTTCTTTTGTACAAAAGCTAATAAAGATATCCTCTAGAGTACCTTGAGGTAAGGAAAAGCATACAGACAGGAAATGCGAGGAGGTTAACTTCAAGGTAGATAGCTAAATCTTAGGCTGATTTTGTTAAAAGTAACATTTACTCTTTTTATTTATTTATTTTATTTTTGTAGTTTTTGGCTGGGGCCGAGTTTGAACCCACTACCTCTGGTATATGGGGCCGGCGCCCTACTCCTTTGAGCCACAAGCGCCTCCCAACATTTACACGTAATTCGTAAATATAACCTTATGGTAAGGCTCAGCGCTTGTAGCTCAGTGGCTAGCGCAGCAGCCACATACACTCGAGTTGGTGGGTTCAAATCCAGCCCGGGCCCACCAAACAATGACAACTACAACCAAAAAATAGCCAGACGTTGTGGCAGGTGCCTATAGACCCAGCTACTTGGGAGGCTGAGGCAAGAGAATCGCTTAACCCCAAGTGTTTGAGGTTGTGATGTTTAATTATGTGGTGAGTTGTCTGTGACACTGATCCCAGGTCTTTGGTCCAACGTTATTAAGCATATTTCTGTGAAGGTGTTTTCCTGAAAGATACTACCATTAAAATGTGTGCCCTTTGAGTAAAGCAGAATGCCTTCCATAGTTTGTGAGCCTCATCCAGTTAGATGAAGGCCAAAATGGTGCAAAGACTGACCTCACCTCACCAAGAAAGAATTCTGCTAGCCTACTGCAGTGGACTTTTCCTGTAACTCTTCCACCAGTCTCTACCCTGCCCAACTATGCTTACCAATCCCCACAATTGTACGAGCCTATTTCTTACAATCGTATGTTCTCTCTCTTTCTTTCTCTCTCTGTCTCTTCCCCTCTCCTGTCTTTCTCTTTGTGTCTTTCTCCATCTGTTTCCCTCTCTCTCTTTTTGACTCTCCCTCCCTATTGGTTCTCTTTTTTTGAAAACCATGATGCTAAAAGAACTGAATCTTAAGGATGGGTATTCATAACTGGTTCTTGGGTTTCTGGAATTATCTTTCTAATTTGATTAGATTTAAAAACATGAGTGATTCGATTTTTATTAGAAAGAGAACACTAGCTCGGCGCCTGTGGCTCAAGCGGCTAAGGCATTAGCCACATACACCTGAGCTGGTAGGTTCAAATCCAGCCTGTGCCCACCAAAGAACAATGATGGCTGCAAACAAAAAATAGCCAGGCATTCTGGCAGGTGCCTATAGTCCCAGCTACTTTGGAGGCAGAGGCAGGAGAATCACCTGAGCCCAAGAGTTGGAGGTTCCTGTGAGATGTGATGTCACAGCATTCTACCCAGGACAACAGCATGAGGCTCTGTCTCAAAAAAATAAATAAAATAAAAAAGAGGGAGTGAGTACAAGATGGTGGCTGAGTAACAGCTTTCCTGCAACTGGGCTCCGTGAGTCTGTGGAGATAAGACTCCAGGCATCTCTGGCTGGTGGAATCTGCCTATAATCATCCCTTTGAGGATACAGGGAGTAAGTGAGAGACTTCTGGACCCCAAGAGGAGGACAAAAACAGTGGAAAACTGGCAAGTGGTCACGTGTGTTCAATTGGTCTAATCCCACTGACAGCTGTAAGTACAGCAGCAGTGAGACTGGAAATAGGAAAGGCCTTACTAGGGAACTGTTTTGGTGGGGGGTTTTTTGTTTGTTTGTTTGTTTTTTTTTTGGGGGTTGTTTTTGGCGGGGGCTGGGTTTGAACCTGCCATCTCTGGCATATAGGGCTGGCGACCTACCCCTTTGAGCCACAGGTGCCGCCCTATTTTGGCATTTTTGGACTTGGCACTCAGTTGAACTGCCTTGGGGAAAGTTTGAGTAGGAGTGCAGAGAACTTTGGGCATTGTCTAGGGCTGCAGACTGAGCTGCTGAGCCAGTGGAGCTAATAGTGTTTGGCTGTGGGCCACAGGGAGCCATTGTGAGAGAACTGCCCCAGCAAGCTCTGCCCTCAGGGTCCCAGAGCAAGGATCAGGTGGGAGCTAGTAACCTAATAACTGAGCAGCCTAAAAGGCAGGGACTGAGCTGCTTTATAGCCTTAACCCTCAGGGGCAGAGTGAGACCGGTTTTGGCACACTGAGTAAGTGGATAGCCACTTCATCAGTAAGTCCAGCGACAAGCACTTTCCAAGGAAAGTTTCTGCTTAGTCAAGTTTAGAAGTTTAAAGTGCCCTTTAAGAGGGCTTAAGAGAGATTTAGAGTGTCCACCCTGTTGGGTTTCAGAAATCAGCAGGGGCCTCCAGTCATATCAGCATTGTGATTAATATCTCATACCCCAGAAGACCATTTGTTGCCCAGACAATTTTCAACAAGATATATATACTGCTTTGTTTTGTTGTTGTTGTTTTCTTTGTTTTGTGTTTATTTTGGTGTTGTTCTTTTGTTTGTTTTTTATTTTTCAAATTTTTTTGCAGTTTTTTGCTGGGGCTGGGTTTGACCCCACCAACTCTGGCATATGGGGCCAGCACCCTACTCCTTTGAGCCACAGGCACTGCCCTGTTGTTTTGTTTTTTAATATCAACCTTTTCTGTACAGATTTTTTCTTTTTTTTCTTTCTCCATTTGCCTAGTTGAAATACAATTTCCCGTTGCTGCCTTTTTCAATAACTAGAACTTCACTTTTGCTAGTGATTCTACCCCTATTATTTGTTTTTTTCACTCAATTTTATCTGTAAAGATTTCTGTTTTCTTGTTTTGGTTTGATATATAGCATTTTTGTCTTTCCTCTCTACTTGGTAGAGGTGGGGTACTGTGTCCAATCAGGTTAGCAAAGAGCTGCTGACCTCAAGGGAACCACCCAACCAGGCACCCCCAGAGGTTGGGGTTTTTTTAAGATTGTGTCAAAGTACCCAACTGTACACCTATATAGCTCACTCTCCCTCTTTCTGTGCCTCTCTTCATTTTGTCAATATTCCCTTTTACCCAGCCCCTTGCCTTTCTCTATTTTCTTTTCATTCTTTCTTTCTTTCTTTCATCCCTTCTTCCTCTTCAACCTTCTCATCCTTCTGGTCCTGTACCAAAAGGACTCATTGAAAACTTAGTCCACAGGCATGGGAACTTAAAGAGGAAGAGGAAGTGAAAGGAAAATCAGGGCAAGGAAACAGATAAAAGAAATCATTCATGAGGAAGAATCAGCAGAAAACTCCAGGCAACATGAAGAATAAGTCCAGAGCAACCCCTCCAAGGTACCATGAGGTAGCTACTGCAGAGGATTCTACCTTTAAAGAAATGTTCAGAATGACAGAAAGGGAATTTAGAATACACATGATGAAAACAATGAAGAAAATGATGGGAAAAATGAAGGAAACTGCTAATAAAGTGGAAAATAAACAAAAGGAAATCCAAAACAAGAATCAAAAAAGAGATGAACGATATGAAGAATATAGAAAGGATATAGCAGACCTGAAGGAACTGAAGCAGTCAATTAGGGAACTTACAGATGCAATGGAAAGTATCAGCAACAAGTTAGACCACGCAGAAGAAAGAATTTCAGAGGTAAGGACAAGGTTCTTGAGATAACTCAGATAGTTGAAGAGGCAGAAGAGAAGAGAGACAAAGCACAATGTTCACTGTCAGAATTACGGGACTTTATGAAGTATTCCAACATATGAGTTAGAGGAATCCCAGAAAAAGAAGAAGAATGCCCCAGAGGGATGGAAGCCATACTAGAGAATATTATAAATGAAAATTTCCCAAATATCACCAAAGATTCTGACACACGGCTTTCAGAGGGATATTGGAATGCAGGTCACCTCAACTCTAACCAAGCTTCTCCAAGGCACATTGTGATGAACCTGTCCAAAGTGAAGACAAAAGAAAAGATTCTTCAAGCTGCCAGGAGTAAGCACCAGTTGACCTACAGAGGCAAATTCATCAGAGTGACTGCAGACTTCTCCAATGAAACTTTCCAAGCAAGAAGACAATGGTCATCTACCTTTAGTCTACTTAAACAGAGCAATTTCCAGCCCAGAATTCTGTACCCTGCTAAGCTAACCTTTAAAGTTGACATAGAAATAAAATCATTTATGAATATACAAACATGGAGGGAATTTGCCACAACAAGACCAGCTCTACAGGAAATACTTTAACATGTTCTACACACTGACCAACACAATGGATCAGTGGCAGTAAAAACTCAGAAATTAAAGGACAGACTCTAACCTCCACACTGATGCAAAAGATAAAACTAAGCAATGGATTCTCGCAAAATAACTAAGAAAATGCCACAAAAGTTATGTTAACTATTGTGATGAATATATGTCAAACGGTCTATGAACCAAGTGTATGGTGCCCCATGATCATACTAATGTACACAACTATGATTTAATTAAAAAAATGATTTGCATGTTAAAAAAAGAAAAGAATGCTACCATACTTATCATTATCTCAATAAATGTTGAGGGCTTGAATTACCCACTGACAAGACATAGATTGGCTGACTGAATTAAAAAACACAAGCCATCGATTTGCTGCTGCAAGAAACACACCTGGCTTCAAAAGATAAATTAAAACTCCGAGTTAAAGGTTGGAAGACAATTCTACAGGCAAATGGAATTCAGAACATAAGAGGAGTTGCAATCTTATTTTCAGATACATGTGGATTTAAAGCAACTAAAGTCAAAAAAGACAAAGATGGTCACTTTTTATGGGTCAAGGGAAAAATACAACAAGAAGACATTTCAATTCTAAATGTTTATGCACCCAATTTAAAAGCTCCCAGATTCTTGAAACAGACCTTACTCAGTCTGAGCAATATGATATCCGATAATACCATAATAACAGGGGACTTTAACACTCCTCTTACAGAGCTGGACAGATCCTCTACACAGAAATTAAACAAAGATATAATAGATTTAAATGAGACCCTAGCACAACTGTGCTTGATAGACACACATAGAACATGCCATCCCAAAGTTAAAGAATATACATTCTTCTCATCACCCCATGGAACATTCTCCAAAATTGATCATATCCTGGGACACAAAACAAATATCAACAGAATAAGAAGATTGAAATTTTACCTTGTATCTTCTCAGACCAGAAGGCACTAAAGGTGGAACTTAACTCTAACAAACACGTTCAACCCCATACAAAGGCATGGAAATTAAAGAACCTTCTGTTGAATAACATATGGGTGCAGGAAGAAATAAAACAGGAAATCATTAACTTCCTTGAACACAACAACAATGAAGACACAAGCTACCAAAACCTGCCGGATACTGCAAAAGCAGTTTTGAGAGGAAAATTTATCACTTTAGATGCCCACATTTGAAAAACAGAAAGAGAGCGCATCAACAAACTCACAAGCCATCTTATGGAATTGGAAATAGAAGAGCAATCTAAGCCTAAACCCAGTAAAAAAAAAGAAATATCCAAAATCAAATCAGAGATCAATGAAATTGAAAACAAAGGAATGATTCAGAAAATTAATGAAACAAGGAGTGGTTTTTAAAAAAAAAATGAAATAAAATAGATAAACCATTGGCCAGACTAATTAGAAATCTAAACGTAAAATCTCTAGTAACCTCAATCAGAAATGATAAAGGGGAAATAACAACTCATACAACAGAGCTACAAGAGATCATCTCTGAATAATACCAGGAACTCTATGCGCAGATATTTGACAATGTAAGAAAATGGATCAATATTTGGAATCATACCCTTACCCTAGACTTAGCGAGGAAGAAATAGAGCTCCTGAACAGACCAATTTCAAGCACTGAGATTAAAGAAATAATAAAAACAAACAATGCCCTGGTCAGGATGGCTTCACACCAGAATTCTATCAAACCTTCAATGAAGACATTATTCCTGTACTGCAGAAATTATTCCAAAAAATTGAGAAGGAAAAAGTCTTCCCCCAAAACGTTCTATAAAGGAAACATCACCCTGATACCAAAACAAGAAAAAGACAACCAAAAAGAGAATTTCAGACCAATTGCACTCATGAACATAGATGCAAAAATTCTCAACAAAATCCTAGCCAATAGATTACAGCTTATCATCAAAAAAGTCATTCATCATGATCAAGTAGGCTTCATCCCAGGGATGTAAGGCTGGTTTAACATACGCAAGTCCATAAACGTTATCCACCATATTAACAGAGGCAAAAATAAAGATCACATGATCCTCTCAATAGATGCAGAAAAAGCATTTCATAAAATCCAGCATCCTTTTCTAATTAGAACACTGAAGAGTATAGGCATAGGTGGCACATTTCTAAAACTGACCGAAGCTATCTATGACAAACCCACAGCCAATATTTTACTGAATGGAGTAAAACTGAAAGCTTTTCCTCTTAGAACTGGAACCAGACAAGGTTGTCCTCTGTCACCTTTACTATTCAATGTAGTGCTGGAAGTTCTAGCCAATACAATTAGGCAAGACACGGAAATAAAGGGAATCCAAATGGGAGCAGAGGAGGTCAAACTCTCCCTCTTTGCTGATGACATGATCGTATACTTAGAGAATCCCAAAGACTCAACCACAAGACTCCTAGAAGTCATCAAATTATACAGTAATGTTTCAAAATATAAAATCAATGTCCAAAAGTCAGTAGCCTTCGTATATGCCAATAATAGTCAAGATGAGAAGCAAATTAAGAGCACAACTCCCTTCGCCATAGTTTCAAAGAAAATGAAATACCTACGAATATACCTAACGAAGGAGGTGAAGGACCTCTATAAAGAAAATTATGAAATCCTCAGAAAGGAAATAGCAGAGGATATTAACAAATGAAAGAACATGCCATGCTCATGGATGGGAAGAATCAACATTGTAAAAATGTGTATACTTCCCAAAGCAATCTACCTATTCAATGCCATTCACATTAAAATACCAACATTATACTTTTAAGATTTGGAAAAAATGATTCTGCGTTTTGTATGGAACCAGAAAAAAACCCATATAGCTAAGGCAGTTCTTAGTAATAAAAATAAATCTGGGGGAATCACCATACCAGATTTTAGGCTGTACTACAAAGCCATGGTGGTCAAGACAGCATGGTTATGGCACATAAATAGAGACATAGCCACTTCGAATCGAATAGAAACCAGGAAATGAAACTAACATCTTACAACCACCTAATCTTTCATTAAACCAAACAAGAACATACCTTGGGGGAAAAGACTCCCTATTCAATAAATGGTGTTGAGAGAACTGGATAGCTACATATAAAAGACTGAAACTGGATCCACACCTTTCCCTACTCACAAAAATATTTTCAAGATGGATAAAGAACGTAAATGTAAGGCATGAAACAATAAAAATCCTCAAAGAAAGCATAGGAAAAACACTGGAAGATATTGGCCTGGGGAAAGACTTCATGAAGAAGACTGTCATGGCGATTGCAACAACAAAAACAAACAACTGGGACTTCATTAAACTGAAAAGCTTCTGTACAGCTAAGGAGACAACAACCAAAGCAAACAGACAACCTACACAATGAAAAAAAAATTTGCATATTTTCAATCAGACAAAAGCTTGATAACTTTGATCTATAGAGAACTCAAATAAATCCACATGAAAAAAGCCAAGAATCCCATATATCCATGGGCAAGAGACATGAATAGAACCTTCTCTAAAGATGACAGACGAATGACTAACAAACATATGAAAAAATGTTCATCATCCCTATCTGTTAGAGAAATGCAAATCAAAACCACCCCGAGATAACATCTAACCCCAGCGAGAATGGCCCACATCACAAAATCTCAAAACTGCAGATGCTGGCATAAATGTGGAGAGAAGGGATCACTTTTACCCTGCTGGTGGGACTGCATACTAGTACAACCATTTTGGAAGGAAGTATAGAGAAACCTCAAAGCACTCAAGATAGACCTCATATTTGATCCTGCAATCCCATTACTGGGCATCTACCCAGAGGGGAATAAATCCTTTTTTAATAAGGACACTTGTACTAGACTGTTACTACAGCTCAATTTACAATCGCCAAAATGTGCAAACAGCCTAAATGCCCACCAACCCAGAAACGGATTAACAAGCTGTGGAATATGTATACCATGGAATACTATTCAGCTATTTAAGAAAATGGAGACTTTACATCCTTCTTATTAACCTGGATGGAAGTGGAAGACATTATTCTTAGTAAAGCATCACAAGAATGGAGAAGCATGAATCCTATGTACTCAATTTTGATATGAGGACAATTGTTGACAGTTAATGTCATGGTGAGGATGGGAGAAGGGGAGAGCAGAGAGAGAAAAAAGGAGGGAAGGGGATGGAGCCGTGGTGTGTGCCACACCTTCTGGGGTCAAGACACGATTGCAAGAGGGACTTTACCTAAAAAATGCAATTAGTGTACCTGGCTTATTGTACCCTCAAAGAATCCCCAACAATAAAAAAATTAAAAAAAAAAAGAAAAGAAAGAAAGAAAGAGAACAGTGATAGTCTATGCCATGAAGTGGCATTACAGATACATAAAGTATCAGCACTGGATATTTCTGACACTTAACAAGGGAAGTATGTACATCTTCACATATACATTTTCAAACATTTTGGTGAAACTAATGACTTTAATAACATTGGAATGTTTGTCCTAATGTCATTCCACAATTAAGAAGAAAAGGATAAGTTCAGGGATTTAAATTCCCAGCTCAGGCTGGCCACAGTTGCTCACGCCTATAATCCTAGCACTCTGGGAGGCCATGGCAGGTGGATTGCTTGAGCTCAGGAATTCAAGACCAGCCTGAGCAAGAGTGAGACACCATCTCTATTAAAAAAATAGAAAAAACTAGACTGGCATTGTAACAGGTGCCAATAGTCTACTCAGGAGGTTGAGGCAGGAGGATTGCTTGAGCCTAAGAGATTGAGATTGCTGTGAGCTATAATGATGTCATGGTACTCTATGTAAGGCATCAGAGAAAAAAGAGTTCCCAGCTCAAGTGCTGGTGGATCACAATGGATTGCATCCTTAGGTAAAGGACAGCATTTTATTCCTGTAAGGGCTGAGACTATAGATATGGGGTTTCCCTCTCTGCATGGAACACTTTTGCTCAAACCATCTGTGAACTTATGGAAAGCATTATCTAAAACCATGGTATTGCACATAGCATTTCTTCTGATAAAGGAAACTTGCAGTGAATAAAGTGCAGCACAGGGACCATACTTCTGGAATTCACTTATCTTATTATGTTGTGCACCATCTCTACTGTCTGGCCTGCCACAGTAGTAGAATGGACCATTTGAACACTCAGTTAACAATACTTGAAGACTCCATTAAATTACTGGCAACTTTACAGACTGGGATAAGTTATTCCAGGAGTCTGTATATGCTCTGAATAGAATTCCAAGATACACTGCTCATTCTGTCTTAGCCAGGATATATGGATTGAAAAATCAAGAGGTAGAAATGGGAGTTACACTACATACTACTTCTCCTAGTGATCCACAGCTATGTATTTGCTTCATGTCTTGCAACTTTATAGTCTCCTAACCCAGAAGTCTTAGTCCAAAGGGAGAAATACATCCACCTCGAGATAGAACAATAATTTTATTGAACTGGAAATCAAAATGGTCAACTGGCAACTTTGGGCTCCTTGTACCTCTGAATCACAGGCAAAAGGGGGAGTTATACTATTGAGTAGAATGATTGATGCAGACTTCAAAGGAGAAATTAGAATCCACAATGCAGGTAAATAAGAGTATGTCTGGTCTACATGAGATCTCTTAGCAATTCAAATTACTGCTAGTCCCTCTGATTAAAGTAAATGGAAACTAAAGCAACTCAAGTTAGGCAGGACTACTTATGGCCTGGTCTCTTCAGGAATGAAGATTTGGGTCACACTACCATGTTTGTGTGTGTGTGTGTGTGTAAAATGTCATAGTTTTCTTCTCTCTCTCTCTCTCTTTTTTTTTTTGCAGTTTCTGGTCGAAGCTGTGTTTGAACCCACCACATCTGGCATATGGGGCTGGGGCCTTACTCCTTTGAGCCACAGGCACCACTCAGTTTTCTTCCTTTTCATATCATTTACCATGTAATTTATGCTGATTGACTGTGTTGTAGTGTTTACATATTGCTAACTTTACATGATGTAAGTTATGAGATATCAAGAAAAGCTAACATAATCCCAAAGCTTTGTGTTCTCAACTGAGAAATGTGTAGTTAGTTTTCAGTCTATATAGTATGGTTGTATCATATCAGTATGGCCTTATTATCATCTTTAATTGAAGACTATCTAAAGCTTAGGGAGATGTGCATGGATGCCAAGTTGGCAAGATATGCACTTATGATGATTAATCTTTTGGGTAAACTTGAGTGTATGTGCCACAGTGCCCAGACATTTTATTAAACATTGTTCCAAATCTTCTTTGAAGGTGTGTTTTAGAGTGCACTTTGCGCTAGGCACAGTGGCTCATGCCTGCAATCCTAGCACTCTGAGAGTCTGAGGCAGGTGGATTGCTTGAGCTCAGGAATTCAAGACTTGCCCGAGTGAGAGTGAGATCTGTATCTACTAAAAATAGAAAAATTAGCTGGGCATGGTGGTTGAGACTGTGCAAGAGGCTCTCTCGGAGCCCAAGAGATTGAGGTTGCTATGAGCTGTAATGATGCCCTGGCACTCTGCCCTTAGCAAAAGAGTGAGACCCTTTCTTAAAAACAGAGAGAGAGAGAACACTTCAAACCAATTCCACAGAGAGAGTACCCTCTATAATGTGGGTGGGCCTCACCCCGCTCAATTAGTCAAAGGCCTTAATTTAGCAAAGATAGACCTCTCCTGATCAAGAAGAAATTCTGCCAACAGTCTGCCTTGACTTCTTCCCAAATGTCTGTCTTTATTTTGGGGCCACTACCATTCTGTTTTGATCACTATGTTCTTGTAATATAGCCTAACGTCTGGTAGGGTATGCCCCCAGCTTTGTTTTTATTACTAAGAATTGCCTTGGCTATAGGGGATTTTTTTCTGGTTTCAGACAAAATAAAGAATTATTTTTTTCCACATCTTGAAAGTATGATGTTGGTGTTTTAACAGGGATTGCATTGAACCTGTAGATTGCTTCAGGAAATATAGAAATTTTAATAATGTTGATTATTCCCAGGCATGAGTATGGTATGTTCTTCCATTTGTTACATGTCTTCCAATTGTTCCACGTCTACATTCTGCTATTTCTTTTCTTAGGGTTTCATAAAAGATGAGTAACATTGATTGATTTTTATTTTTTTAGAGACAGAGTCTCACTTTGTCACCCTTGGTAGAGTGCTGTGGCATCACAGCTCGCAGCAACCTCAAGCTCTTGGGCTAAAGGTGACTTTCTTGCCTCAGCCTCCCAAGTAGCTGGGACTAGGTGCCTGCCACAATGCCTGGCTAATTTTTTGGTTATTGTTGCAGTTTGGCCAGGGCCAGTTTTGAACCCTCCACCCTCAGTATATGGGGCCAGCGCCCTAGTCACTGAGCCACAGGCACTGCCCAGTAACATTAATTTCTACATAGATACATCAATGCTGAAAAGGTCAATCACATTCACTCCTAGCTAGATTTGTCAAGAATAAAGTGGATTAAAGGCAAGACATAGCTACAGAAATAAATAGGGATTGTTTCTAACAGACAGACTAAAGGTAATCAGACTTTGGGCTTTGGCAAACATTTTTTCAAAAACAAATGAAGTGAAAACAACACAAAAAATGTTCTTCATGACAACATTTGAGCATCAACTCGCAATTAGAATTTTAGAAACTTGTGTCCCTGACATCAGCTTGGTGTTTTCCTGATACTTGAATTCTTTCAGGAACATTAGTAGTAATATTAATAAATATGATTTATGTGGGCATTGTATAATGAAGTATGTTAGGGAGATCTGCGTTGCTCTGTGAGCCAGTATTTTTCAGATGATCAATATATGATGCTACACAATCATGTTTGTGTAAAAAGTACAGTCAGAATGCAACAGAGATTTACATCAGAAAATGAAAAGTTTCAGATACCAAATTGCAAGTATTCTTTTAAAAAAATAACTTGTTGAGTTTTGCTGTAGTATCAAAGAAGAGTAACAATCTAAGTAATATTAAATAATTCTTCCCTTTTCCAGCTGTATACTCAGTAAGGGGTAGGTGGGCGCATATTCCCTTTGGCCCTCAAAAGTTTACTGAAAGTCAACTCACAAAAGGTAGATTAATTGGAGAAAAGGCATACAAATTCATTTAATGTGTATACACGGGAACCTTCAAACTGAAGACCCAAAGATACAGGGGAAATTGGCCTTTTCATGCTTAATCTTTACAAAGTGTAGATAGTCATATAGAAATATGATTGGACAGAAAGGATATGATCTAATGTAAACACATCGAGGGAGGAAACCCAGTAAAGCCTGTCTGTGTAGATTCTTCTTGGCTTCTTTGTGCAGCATCCTTCCTCCTGGATGAGGACAGGTCCCTCTCTGGAATGGGGATCTTATGACCTAACAGTCATAATGTAGGTCAGATAATTTCCCTATGGCCAATGTTTACACAGAAGGGTGGAGGTAAAGTTAAAGTAATACTTTTTAGTTCCATCACTGGATTTAGGGGAAAGAGGTTCTAATTTCTATGACCCATCTTGGGAAAGTGATTCCAGTTTCTATAGCTAGGCTTGTGGAGAATGGGCAGGCAGGAGAAGGTCAGAGAAAAACTTTTGCTTCTGAAACTGCTTCTGAGGACTTCATTTTAGGGGTATTGATTCTGAGCCCTATCAATTCCATGAGGCATACTTTCTTCATATACATTTAATAAACCAAATAACATTGCAACGAACTTAATGAAGAAGCAAGTTTAAGAACATACTTTTTTGGCTTGATGCCCGTAGCACAATGGTTGCGGTGCCAGCCACATACCTCGAGGGTGGTGGGCTCGAACCCTGCCCATGCCAGCTAAATAACTGCAACAAAAAATAGCCGGGCATTGTGGCGGGCACCTGTAGTCCCAGCTACTTGGGAGGCTGAAGCAAGAGAATCGCTTAAGCCCAAGAGTTGGAGGCTGCTGTCAGCTGTGATGACACAACACTCTACTGAGGGAGACATAGTGAGACTATCTCAAAATAAAAAGAAGAATATACTTTTTTTCTTACTAAACATGACATTATGGCTTGGTGCCTATAGCTTCAGTGGCTAAGGAGTCAGCCGCACACAACAGAGCTGGCCGGTAAGAATCTCCGGCCTGCCAAACAACAATAACAACTACAACCTAAAAAATAGCCAGGCCTTGTGGCAGGCGCCTGTAGTCCCAACTACTTGGTAGGCTGAAGCAAGAGAATCACTTAAACTCAGGAGTTGGAGGTTGCTGTGAACTGTGATGCCTCTTTCAGGGCAACAGACTGAGGCTCTGTCTCAAAAAACAAACAAACAAAAATAATAATAAATAAAATAAACATGACATTAAAGATATTTATAAAAATGTAAAACACTGTCTGTCTTCTCATTGATTTCTTTTTGTTTTGTGAAATGTAATTTTCATAATGATCTATGATTGCATTAAATAAAACACATGATTTTAACAAATTAAGTAAATATTTAAAATATGTATCAATTTATTTTCTACTGTGTAAAAAATATCATAAATGTTTTTGTTTAGTGGGTTGGAGAGAAGAGAATCTACAGATTTTCATTTAGTTAAAAATAAAACCTCTAGTAACAGGAAATGACAGTTCATATAGCCCACCAGCATCTGAGATATCATCAGCGTGAGACAAGGTCCTGGTCCATTTCTGCTAGCCTCCCTGATGCTAACAAAACAGAAAGCTTATGGCTCTGCACAGCAAATTCCGGCAGTGCGTAATGAGCCTGTATTTAGAGCCTATGAAGCAGGGCACTATTTTTTTTTTTTTTTTTGTAGAGACAGAGTCTCACTTTATCGCCCTCGGTAGAGTGCCATGGCATCACACAGCTCAAGCAACCTCCAACTCCTGGGCTGAAGCGATTCTCTTGCCTCAGCCTCCCGAGTAGCTGGGACTAAAGGCGCCCGCCACAACACCGAGCTATTTTTTGGTTGCAGTTCAGCCAGGGCCGGGTTTGAACCCGCCACCCTCGGTATATGGGGCCGGCGCCTTACCAACTGAGCCACGGGCGCCGCCCGAAGCAGGGCACTATTAAGTATGTAATGTTTAGGTGGAAACAGTACCAGAGCCCCAGATGGTGTGCCTTTATATGCCTGTCAGTGTAGCCTGATTGTAACTCCTTTCTGCAAAAAAGCAGAAAATGGCTTTTCTACATCAACATATTAAATCCATCAAAGAATCTACAAAATGCTACTAAACCACTTCACAAACAACACAATCTCCTTGCTACTCTTTGGGTTGCTCAATGTCTCTCTTCTACCCTGTTATGATCTGTGGACACACTCACTACACATCTTGGTTTTAAACCAGGGATATATATATATTTTTTTATTAAGGCATTTGTACATAGATCATAAATACATTTATGCCATTATAGGATTTGCATTTCTTTTTTTTTTCCTGCAGTTTTTGGCTGGCCCTGAGTTTGAACCCGCCACCTCGTGCATATGGGGCCGGCGCCCTACCCCTTTGAGCCACAGGCACCGCCCCGCCATTATAGGATTTGATGTATTGATTATTTCTACATATTGGAGTGCTTACATCCTACTAATCAATATAGCTTTCACTTCATTTACCCAATTACCGCATCAAGACATTTGTGTTCTACAAAAACCAGGGATATTTTTTAACCTCAAAAAGAACTCAATAAGAAAATAACAAGGCTATTGATAGTTAAACTGAACTGTACATATATGGAGCACTTTGGAAATTACCCAAAATAATGGATTTGAAAATTTTTTCTTGAATTTTTTTTTTTTTTTGAGACAGTGTTTCACTATGTCACCCTGGGTAGAGTGCTTTGGCATCACAGCTCACAGCAACCTCAAACTCTTGGGCTTAAGCAATTCTCTTGTCTCAGCCTCCCAAATAGCTGGGTCTTCAGGCGCCCGCCACAATGCCCAGCTTTTTATTTTTTCTTGTTTTTGTGGTTTTTATTGTTGTTTAGCAGGCCCGGGCCAGGTTCGAATTGTTAGCCTTGGTGTATGTGGCTGCTGCCCAGCCCACTGAGCTACAGGCGCTGCCGTCCTACCTCTGTTAATAAAATGTGCAAAATTTCCTGTGGGGTTTTCTAGCTTTGTTGATGTTATTTAGATGGGATGTAGATACTTTGATTGTTGAATCTTCATTTTCTAGACTTTCCTCAGAGCTTCATAGCTTCTCCTTCATTCCACTTCTGTCAAGATTGACAGCTACGAAGTAGAACTTTCAGAATACTGACAATGTGGCTGGTTTCCTAAGGAAGGCTTCTGAGGGTGTGGTACCTAACAAAATGGCCACAGAACATGAACAAAGATCTGTTCCAAGTACTTTTGATGAATAAGGAACACACTGTGATAAAGAAAATGTGAGATATATGCATCATAGAATATTACTTAGCCCTAAACAAGAATGAAGTAATGTCTTTCACAGCAACTTAGAACGCAGGAATAGAAAACCAAATAGCACATGTTCTCACCTGTGAGAACCAAACTACCAATACACCGAAGCATACAGAGTATGGTACAAAGGGCACTGGAGACTTATAAGGGGGTAATGGGAGGGAGTTTATGGGGGGAAAAACGACCTATTGGTGCAGTATAATGAATTATTCAAGTGACAGGTACACTACAATCCCAGGCATCAACATTATATAATTTATCCATGTAACCGAAAACCACTTGTACCCTTAAATCCATCAAAATAACAAAAAGAAACCAACTTTGTATAATGATTTCTTCATCTTATACTTTCTTTCCATTAAAAATCCATTCTAAAATGTTACCTATGGGCTGGGCATGGTGGCTGATGCCTGTAATCCTAGCACTCTTGGAGGCTGAGACAGGTGGATTGCTGGAGGTCAGGAGTTTAAGACCTGCCTGAGCAAGAGTGATACCCTGTCTCTAAAAAAACTAGCTGTGCATTGTGGCAGGCACCTGTCGTCCCAGTTACTCAGGAGCTCGAGGCAAGAGGATCGCTTAAGCTCAAGAGTTTGAGGTTGCTGTGAACTATGATGCCAGGGCACTCTACTGAGGGCAACATAGTGAGACTGACTCAATAAAATAATAAAATAGTAAAAAGTTACTGAATTCTCATTAATAGCTATTGATTGATTTGGGGTATTTAAATTAACTTTAGTTAAATTTAAATTTTATACTTTTAACTTTATGCCATAATATGAGTCCAAATCTCTAAGGAAATATAATTTTATTAGGTGTTACGCACTTTCATAAATTATAATGTAAACAAATTACTTTTATAATCAAACATTAATTTGAAAATGTATTGACTCTCTCAAAACCTAGGAAACATCTTAGAGTACTTCTCTTTTGTTAAGTACCATAAAAAATTTCTTTGTCAATTTTATTACTATGTCACATTATTATAATTGAACTAATCTCTAGATGTTGCCAGAGAATCTTTACCAACCAGATAATGGAGAAGAGCTGGCATCTGGAGGTTGAATTCATCAGTTCCCAAAGGCTTTCTTTAAGGATGACCCATATGTGTGATTTGTAAAGAATGACATTGCTTATAAAAAATCCAGAAGCAGAGTTATTCATGTGATTTAGGGTAGCATGACTCTCCCTGAGAAGTAACCCCTTGAATTTTAGGTATGAAGAAATGGTATAATCACAGATTTTTTCATGTCTCTTTAAATTACCCAAAAGTAATTTTCTTGCTAAGGAAAGTAAATTTGTCATTTCATATTATGTATTGTTTTTGTATGTCTTAATTTGTGCATTTTTAACATTATTAATAAATAATTCACTAAAGTAGCTATGATATGTCCAAAGACTGTTTCCATGCTTCATTATTCCTGTCCGCATATAAATATATGCTAATAGAATAGACGAAATGTTTCTGATTTTAGTAATTATTTTAGGTTATTATTATTATAATTATTATTATTTTTGGCAGTTTTTGGCCGGGGCTGGGTTTGAACCCACCACCTCCAGCACATGGGACCAGCACCCTACCCCTCTGAGTCACAGGCGCTGCCTGAGGTGATTTGATTTTAAAAGTAGCATCTGATTGTCTGCAATATTGTAGGTTAAAAAATTGAAACTAGTTGAAACTAGTATGACACAACAGTTCCCTAGGAATTGAAATATTGTAGGTACAATAAATTATTCTTGAACTGAATTTAATTTTTATATTATTATTATTTTTTTAGAGACAGAGTCTTACTTTGTCACCCTTTGTTGAATGCCGTGAACGTCACAACTCACAGCAATCTCCAGCTCTTGGGATTAGGTGATTCTCTTACCTTGGCCTCCCTAGTAGCTGGGACTACACGCGCCTGCCATGATGCCCCACTATTTTTTATTGCAGTTTGTCCAGGGCCAGGTTTAAACCCACCACCCTCGGTATATGGGGCTGGCACCCTACCCACTGAGCCACAGGCACTGCCCTTCTTGAACTAGGTCTTAAAGGATAACTCTCATACCTATGTGGATTTCATGGAAATGGTAACGTAAACAAATATACTATCTGAAATATTTTTAAAATGTCAAAATATCCTGCATAGTTATTACTATGAACCACTTGTGTGATATCCTGCGTATGATCATCTATAGATGCTGTATGCTAATCATTTTAGTATATTATTGTATGTCCTCTGTTTAACAATTAACATGAAGTTAGCAATGTTGCTTTATAGTATTGTTGACCACCCTTAAAAATTATGAGGTAAAAAATTTCTAAATATTACTAAGAGAAAAGGAAACAGAGAAATATACGGAAGTTTCTCTTAGACTCAAAAGTATGCCTTGTGTTGCATTTTACCATCATAATGCCGCACCCTCGGCATCAAGCCGCAGCGAGGTGGCGCTGTCCGCGTTGTAAAACGCATGGGTAGGTGGTCTGTGCTCCCCGGAGCGAAGCCCCCAGCACCCCTAGTATGCGACAGCAGCGCAGAAGTTGCCTAGCATACTTTTTGTTGAACGTAATGACTCACGAGGTGCGGCATAAAAGCCTAAGAAACCTTTGCTCTGAAACCTGTCTGTTCAGTTGAATGCCTGATTGTTTTGAGAAACTAAGAATAAACATAATGACTTACTGATCCACAATTAAACACAGCAAGAATGACTGTGTCAGACTCAGTGGCTCCAAGAGAGCCTGCACAACAGCACGTCCCTACCATAAATGTCAGTGACTTGAGACAATGCAGGCACAGCAAACAAGATGTTCCAACATGACATGCACTATCACCACCTGCAGTAAAACTTTACTTAGAAAAACATCTTACTTCACTAATTTTCATATGTAATACAAATCAATAGAGTAGTTTAGTGTTTAACAAACAATTAATTATGAATTAAAGTATAGTTACTAATAGAAATAAAAATATATATATATATAGAAGTAGTCAAACATTATACATAAAAGAATATGTCCAGCTATTTTAAAAATAAAATCATAAGAAACTGAGAACAATTACAGAGCTAAGAGAAGTCACAAGCCTTGACATTCCTAGATAAGGGGAAGTAACCAGGTGTTACTGATAAAACCACCTCCCCAAAGCAAAAACCTTGAAAACATGTAATGCATGATAAACCACATATGCAGACACAAAGATAATTTATAAGCATAAGCAAAATAAAGATTGCATTGTTTGAACCTTGGAAAGAAAATGTATAAATACCAACTTCTAAACTCAGTAAATTTTGCAGCTGCTTACTTCACCAAGTGCTGTGTGCAGTCTGTCATTTATCCTGCGTCGACCTCTCAACCAACCTGTACCGTTCTCCCTGAGCACCCTCGGACTGAGGCCCATCGACCGGCGGTCCGCGGCATCATAATACATTCTGAAGGAGATAATGTAAGGTAACTTTAGCCCAGGGAAACTTGAGAATTTGAATAAACAGAGGAGAAAAAGAATATTTAAACTGTGAATGGGAGCAAGACAATGAAAGTTCTAAGGACCAGTAACTATTGTGTGGTTTTGATAAAGCAAATCAAAACTAATTGTTAAGACTGGTGCACTTCAATAACCACCACCATGATCAATTATGTCAGTTAATATGGAGTAGTGCATTTTGATACTTTATAGCACTCTTCTTTTCAAATTTTCTTTCTTCATTAGTAAAATTAGAAAAACTAAAGAAACCAAAAATAACTAAATGACTTACTGTAGAAAAACGAGCATAAATAGTTTTGCCAAAGTATCATTGAACAATCATGTGAATATAAAGCATTATAAGCAGTTCATTCTTATTGTTATACAAATAAAATGTTGGCATAAATTGTAAGCTATTCTTTTTTATTTTTTTTAATTAAATCATAACTGTGTACATTAATGCGATCATGGGGCACCATACATTGGTTTTATAGACCGTTTGACACATTTTCATCACACTGGTTAACATAGCCTTCCTGGCATTTTCATAACATTTATTATGTTAAGACATTTACATTTTACATTTACTAAGTTTCACTTGTAAGATATATACTCTTGTAAGATGCACTGCAGGTGTAATCCCACCAATCACCCTCCCTGTAAGGTATTCTTGAAATGACACATGAATTGTATATACATAACAATGGAAAATACTATATACATATATATATATATTTTTTTTTTTTTCAGACAGAGTTTCACTCTCTCTCCCTGGGTAGCGTGCCATGGAGTCATAGCTCACAGCAAACTCAAACTCTTAGGCTCAAACAATCCTATTCCTCAGCCTCTAAGTAGCTGAGACTACTTAGTAGCTGAGACCCACTGTGCTGAAACAGGCACCTGAAACAGTACCTAGCTAATTTTTATATTTTTAGTAGAGATAGGATCTAGCTCTTGCTCATGCTGGCATTTTATATTTTAAAATTATAACAAACACTTCTAGTTATTTTTTTTTGAGACAAAGTTTCACTTTATTGCCCTTGGTTGGGTGCTGTGGCATCACAGCTCACAGCAACCTCCAACACCTGGGCTTAGGTGATTCTCTTGCTTCAGCCTCCCAAGTAGCTGTGACTACAGGCACCCACCACAATGCCTGGCTATTATTTTGTTGCAGTTTGGCCAGGCCCAGTTTCGAACCTGCCACCCTCAATATATGGGACTGGCGCCCTGCTCACTGAGCCACAGGCCCCGCCCACAATTCTAGGGTTTTTGTCTTTTTTGCTTGTTTGTTTTTGAGACAGAGTCTCAATCTGTCATCCTGGGTAGAGTAACGTGGCGTCACAGCTCAAAGAAACCTCAAACTCTTGGGTTTAAGCTATTCTCTTGCCTCCCTCCCAAGTAGCTGGGAATACAGGTCCCCACCACAATGCCCAGCTATTTTTTGGTGGTAGTTGTCACTGTTGTTTGGTAGGCCCAGCCTGAGCCCAAACCCACCACATTCGGTGTATGTGGCTGACACCCTATGCGCCGAGCCACACTTCTAGTCTTTTAAAGAAGAAATTAAATAGTACTGAAATTAAAGCTCACTCCTTTCTTGGGAGGCTGAGGCAAATTAATTAATTTTAATCCTAAAAGAATAATAGAATAATAAAAATTGAAACTTTTTAAAATTAAAAGCTATGACACAAGCCAAAACTAGGAGGCAGAGATTAGAATATTCAATTTTTAATTAGGAGATTTCAGAAAAATCTAGCAAAGCATATAGGTAAGAGGTCTGGATAGACCAATATTTAATTAAATATTGGAATACATTCTTGGCAGAAAGAAGGCTATTTATTAAAGGAGCAGTGTTAGGTGGAATGCTTTTCTTATATACAGTGCACAGGAGAAGAGGTGAAGCGGGACAAAGCAAAGGAAATGGCCACACACTGCCAACAAGAAAATGAAAGCAATTTGGTTGTGAATATAATCACACTATTTATAGATGGCATTGCAAAGGAAGAAAGGAGGGCTCATACATGTCATGCAGAACAACAGAAATTAAAAGACAGTGAAGTATAATCTATTTTCTCTTATTTGAATTACAACCATTGTCAGAGGAAGCACATTCATTCATTCGTTGACCTTGTTATGTAGACAGTTTTTAGGGCAGCTGGGCAGAGAGAATAACTAAAAGCTGGACCCACTGTACTGATACCTGAACCTGTCTTAGGTATGTCTAGGAAGATTGTTCAATATCGAAATGAATGAGAAAATGATCCCTGGTATGTCCCAGCAGTATTAGAAAAACCATTCTTGGGAAATAATGTAAATGTGCTCAATAGTAAAAGGTTGTAGGGTTTTGATCTCATTTTAATTTTTTTTATGTTCTTAGCTCTCTAATCCTGTGATTTTAAAAACTGATGTGGGATGTCAGTTGATTTGAAAAGGAACCTCAGAAAGAAATATGCTCACCCATTAACTTCAAAATATTTGCCTTTTTTTCCAATTCTTCTTTCTTGATTTACTGTACAAGCCATACACTGATGCTAATAGCTGACTTTACTTATAGGTGTGATGGGTTGTCTGCCTTTGTGGGTTTTTGCATCATCTTACCACTTTCTTCTTCATTCTAGGTTGCTGTAGCATATAGCAGACATGGACAATTTCACCATCTTCACAGAATTCCTCCTCCTGGAGATCTCAAGCTCCCAAGAGCTCCAGGTGTTGCAAGATCTGCTGTTGTTAGTGATATACCTGGGAGCCTTGACTAGGAATCTTATACCTTGCACCATCATTGTGATGAACCAACATCTTCACTCTCCAATGTACTTGTTTATGAGCAATTTATCCCTCAAAGATCTTTGCTGTATCTCAGTAAGTGTTCCCAAATTGACTGTGAATTCTCTGACTGGCAGTATGTCTATCTCAATCAAAGAATGTGCAGCTCAGATTTTCTTTTATATTTTCTTTGCATTTGTAGAGCTTGCTCTCCTTGTGGTGATGGCTTATGAGCGATATGTGGCCATTTGCCACCCTCTGCACTATGGTTTGACCATCAACCCGTGGGTGTGCACACAGGCAGCAGGTGGCTCTTGGGTCAGTGGCTTGGTCTATTCTGCAATCCACACAGGCAACATGTTCAGGATTCCCTTTACAAAGTCCAATGTGATTCATCACTATTTCTGTGATATACCTCAAGTCATGAGAATATCATCTTCAGATGTCCAGTTTTCTGAATCTGTGTTCCTTGTTGTAAGTGCTTGCCTCACCTTAGTATGTTTTGCCTTTTGCTGTACGTCATGCTGTAATATATTTTCAACTGTGCTCAGGATGCGTTCCCTGGAAGCCCGCAGTAAAGCCTTATCCAGGTGTACTCCACAGCTGGTAAGTTTTTTATTGTTTCTAATATCTGGAATGATTGCTGTCTTAGGACCCATTACAATTAAAGCATCATTTAAAAATCTGCTGACAGCCATGTTCTATGTCATGGTGCCCCCTTTCATAAACCCTATCATCTACTGTCTACAGAACAGAGAGATTAACTCTGCTTAACGTAAAATGTTCAACAGATGTTTTGTATTGCCAAGGAAAAATTTTCTAGATTAAAATGCTAAAAAATGTTTAAGATTTTAAATTGTATTTGATATATGTTCTTACATTTTATTCTATTCCTGTCAATTATCAAGTGTTTGTTGTCATCATGTATTTTTGTTTTCTATGCCTTCTTTAGTCCACCTATGTGATAGTGAGCTACAAATATGTGTTAGCTCTCCTGGCTCAAAACTGTATTTATATAATTCATTTAGGCTTCTTAAAGATACTATAGTCATAATCTGTATTCAAAAAAGTTTTTAGAACCTGTTCAGAAGGATTTTGCGCCAATCACAAAGAAGGGCATCATATGGAAAAGGCTGTGCCTTATGTATCTGCATATTGCAGTGCAATTATGCAAGTGCACATATGCCTGTGCACTTAAAGGAACCTCAGTGTCCCAGAGGTATTGTCAACCTGGAAGACAATATTGAGTACAGGTAGAGAAGCCTACTGTTTAAATTGTTCTCTTTGCATTCACTCTTAAACAAAGATGGGCAAATAAATAAAATTATGAAGGCCTGCTAATAACTTAGGGCACAATGAGGAGACAGCCCTGAGAACCCTGCCAAACCAGCTTCCCTGGGATTCATGTAATCTTGAAGATGTGCCTCACTGGGGAGAAATGACAGACTAAACACCATTAGGCTTCCACACAGAAAATGATATTTGATATCTTCCTGAGGTTTAGATGCAAAAAAAAATGTATGTCATGCTTGATTAATCTGCAATTTCTGTGATGAAGAAAAAAGAATGAGTTGTTACACGGTGAAGTGACATACAAAAATAACTGGTATTGGATTTAATTTTTTTAATCAGTATTTCTTACATAATATGAAACCATTTTTTCACCAAATATGACATAAAAAATTACTCTCTCACAATGGAAACTTTTATTTTTCTCATTTTCAAAGGTTAAGCAAGCCATCATTTTCCTGGCTAAAGAAAAAAATACATATATATAATTTTTATTGTTGGAGATTCATTGAGGGCACAATAAATCAGGTTACTCTGATCGCATTTGTTTGGGAAACTCCCTCTTGCAATCGTATTTTGCCCCCAAAAGATGTGGCACACACCAAGCCCCCACCCCCTCCTTCCTTCCCTCTCTCTGCTCTTCTTTTTCCCACCCCTCCCTCCTTCTTTCTCTCTCTGCTCTCCCCTTCCCCGATCCTCACCGTGAACTTAACTGTCATTAATTGTCCTCATAACAAAATTGAGTACATCGGATTCATGCTTCTCCATTCTTGTGATGCTTTACTACGAATAATGTCTTCCACGTCCATCCAGGTTAATACAAAGGATGTAAAAATCTCCATTATTTTTAATGGCTGAATAGTATTCCGTGGTGTACATATACCATAGCTTGTTCATCCATTCCTGGGTTGATGGGCATTTAGGCTGTTTCCACATTTTTGGCGTTTCTAAATTGAGCTGCAGTAAACCGTCAAGTGCAAGTGTTCTTACAATAAAAGGATTTTTTCCCTTCTGGGTAAATGCCCAGTAATGGGATTGCAGGATCAAATGGGAGGTCTAGCTTGAGTGCTTTGAGATTTCTCCACACTTCCTTCCAAAAAGGTTGTACTAGTTTGCAGTCCCACCAGCAGTGTAAAAGTATTCCTTTCTCTACACATCCATGCCAGCATCTGCAGTTTTGAGATTTTGTTACGTAGGCCATTCTCACTGGGGTTAGATGTTATCTCAGGGTGGTTTTGTTTTGCATTTCTCTAACAGATAGGGATGATGAACATTTTTTTTATGTTTGTTAGCCATTCATCTCTCTTTTTTAGAAAAGGTTCTATTGATATCTCTTGCCCATTGATATATGGGATTGTTGGCTTTTTTCATGTGGATTAATCTGAGTTCTCTATAGATCAAACTTCTCAAGCTTTTGTCTAATTGAAAATATGCAAATATCCTTTCCCATTGTGTAGGTTGTCTATTTGCTTTGGTTGTTGTCTCCTTAGCTGTACAGGAGCTTTTCAGTTTAAATCCCATTTGTTTATTTTTATTGTTGTTGCAATCACCATGGCAGTCTTCTTCATGAAGTCTTTCCCCAGGCCAATGTCTTCCAGTGTTTTCCCTATGCTTTCTTTGAGGATTTTTATTGTTTCATGCCTTAAATTTAAGTCCTTTATCCATCTTGAATCAATTTTTGTGAGTGGGGAAAGGTGTGGGTCAAGTTTTAGTCTTTTGCATGTGAATATCCAGTTCTCCCAATACCATTTATTGAATTCGGAGTCTTTCCCTCAAGGTGTGTTCTAGTTTAATTTAGGGAAGATTAGGTGATTGTAAGATGTTAGTTTCATTTCCTGGTTTTCTATTCGATTCCAAATGTCTGTGTCTCTATTTTTGTGCCAGTATGTCTTGACAACTATGGCTTTGTAGTACAGCCTAAAATCTGGTATGGTGATGCCCTCAACTTTATTTTTATTACAAAGAACTTCTGCCTTAGCTATACCGGTTATTTTCTGGTTCCATAAAAACGCAGAATCATTTTTTCCAAATTTTAATAGGAATGGCAATGAATAGGTAGATTTCTTTTGGAAGTATAGACATTTTTACAGTGTTGATTCTTCCCAGCCATGAGCATGGTATGTTCTTCCATTTGTTAATATCCTCTGCTATTTCCTTTCTGAGTATTTCATAATTTTCTTTATAGAAGTCCTTCATCTCCTTAGTTAGGCATATTCTTAGGTATTTTATTTTCTTTGAAACTATGGTGAAGGGAGTTGTGTCCTTAATTATCTTCTCATCTTGACTGTTATTGGCATATACAAAGGCTACTGACTTGTGGACATTGACTTTATATCCCGAGACATTACTGTATATTTTGATGACTTCCAGGAGTCTTGTCATTGAGCCTTTTAGGTTCTCTACATATAAGATCATGTCGTCAGCAAAAAGGGAGAGTTTGACCTGATCTGCTCTCATTTGGATTCCCTTTATTTCCTCATCTTGCCTAATTGTATTGGCTAGAACTTCCAGCACTATGTTGAATAGTACTGGTGACAGAGGACAACCTTGTCTGGTTCCAGTTCTAAGAAGAAAAGTTTTCAGTTTTACTCCATTCAATAAAATATTGGCTGTGGGTTTGTCATAGATAGCTTCAATCAGTTTTAGAAACGTGCCATCTATTCCTATATTCTTCAGCGTTCTAATTAGAAAAGCATGCTGGATTTTATTGAATGCTTTTTCTGCATCTATTGAAAGGATCATATGATTTTTATTGTTGCTTCTGTTAATATGGTGGATAATGTTTATGGACTTGCATATGTTAAACCAGCCTTTTATCCCTGGGATGAAACCTACTTGATCATGATGAATGATTTTTTTGATGACAAGCTGTAATCTATTGGCTAGGATTTTGGTGAGAATTTTTGCATCTACGTTCATGAGTGAATAAATCATGAATTTTTAGTTGGGTCTTTTCCTGGTTTTGGTATCACAGTGATGTTTGCTTCATAGAACATGTTGGGAAAGAATCCTTCCTTCTCAATTTTTTGGAATAATTTCTGCAGTACAGGAATAAGCTCTTCTTTGAAGGTTTGATGAAATTCTGGTGTGAAGATATATGGACTAGGGCATTTTTCTTGTTGGAAGCTTTGCAATTGTTTCTTTCATTTCAGTGCTTGAAATTAGTCTGTTCAGGAGCTCTATTTCTTCCTGGCTAAGTCTAGGGAGAGGGTGTGATTCCAAACATTGATCCATTTCCTTCACATTGTCAAATTTCTGGGCATAGAGTTTCTGGTAGTATTCACAGATGATCTCTTATACCCATGTGGCATCAGTTGTTATTTCCCCTTTGTCATTTCTGATTGAGGTTACTAGAGTTTTTACTTTTCTATTTCTAGTTTGTCTGGCCAAAGTTTTCTCTATTTTATTTATTTTTTCTTTTCTTTTTCTTTTTTTTTTTTATTGTTGGGGATTCATTGAGGGTACAATAAGCCAGGTTACACTGATTGCAATTGTTAGGTAAAGTCCCTCTTGCAATCATGTCTTGCCCCCATAAAGTGTGACACACACCATGGCCCCACCCACCTCCCTCCTTCACTCTTTCTGTCCCCCCCATAACCATAATTGTCATTAATTGTCCTCATATCAAAATTGAGTACATAGGATTCATGCTTCTCCATTCTTGTGATGCTTTACTAAGAATAATGTCTTCCACGTCCATCCAGGTTAATACGAAGGATGTAAAGTCTCCATTTTTTTAATGGCTGAATAGTATTCCATGGTATACATATACCACAGCTTGTTACTCCATTCCTGGGTTGGTGGGCATTTAGGCTGTTTCCACATTTCGGCGATTGTAAATTGAGCTGCAATAAACAGTCTAGTACAAGTGTCCTTATGATAAAAGGATTTCTTTCCTTCTGGGTAGATGCCCAGTAATGGGATGGCAGGATCAAATGGGAGGTCTAGCTTGAGTGTTTTGAGGTTTCTCCATACTTCCTTCCAGAAAGGTTGTACTAGTTTGCAGTCCCACCAGCAGTGTAAAAGTGTTCCCTTCTCTCCACATCCACGCCAGCATCTGCAGTTTTGAGATTTTGTGATGTGGGCTATTCTCACTGGGGTTAGATGATATCTCAGGGTTGTTTTGATATGCATTTCTCTAATACATAGAGATGATGAACATTTTTTCATGTGTTTGTTAGCCATTCATCTGTCGTCTTTAGAGAAAGTTCTATTCAGGTCTCTTGCCCATTGATATAAGGGATTGTTGGCTTTTTTCATGTGGATTAATTTGAGTTCTCTATAGATCCTAGTTATCAAGCTTTTGTCTGATTGAAAATATGCAAATATCCTTTCCCATTGTGTAGGTTGTCTCTTTGCTTTGGTTATTGTCTCCTTAGCTGTACAGAAGCTTTTCAGTTTAATGAAGTCCCATTTGTTTATTTTTGTTGTTGTTGCAATTGCCATGGCAGTCTTCTTCATGAAGTCTTTCTCCAGTCCAATATCTTCCAGTGTTTTTCCTATGCTTTCTTTGAGGATTTTTATTGTTTCATGCCTTAAGTTTAAGTCCTTTATCCATCTTGAATCAATTTTTGTGAGTGGGGAAAGGTGTGGATCCAGTTTCAGTCTTTTACATGTAGACATCCAGTTCTCCCAACACCATTTATTGAATAGGGAGTCTTTCCCCCAAGGTATGTTCTTGTTTGGTTTATCAAAGATTAGGTGGTTGTAAAATGTTGGTTTCATTTCTTGGTTTCCAATTCGATTCCAAGTGTCTATGTCTCTGTTTTTGTGCCAGTACCATGCTGTATTGAGCATTATGGCTTTGTAGTGCAGACTAAAATCTGGTATGCTGATGCCCCCAGCTTTATTTTTGTTACAGAGAACTGCCTTAGCTATACGGGGTTTTTTCCGGTTCCATACAAAACGCAGAATCATTTTTTCCAAATCTTGAAAGTACGATGTTGGTATTTTGATAGGAATGGCATTGAATAGGTAGATTGCTTTGGGAAGTATAGACATTTTAACAATGTTGAATCTTCCAAGCCATGAGCATGGTATGTTCTTCCATTTGTTAATATCCTCTGCTATTTCCTTTCTGAGGATTTCATAGTTTTCTTTATAGAGGTCCTTCACCTCCTTCGTTAGGTATATTCCTAGGTATTTCATTTTCTTTGAGACTATGTTGAAGGGAGTTGTGTCCTTAATTAGCTTCTCATCTTGACTGTTATTGGTGTACACAAAGGCTACTGACTTGTGGACACTGATTTTATATCCTGAAATATTACTGTATTTTTTGATCACTTCTAGGAGTCTTGTGCTTGAGTCTTTTGGGTTCTCTAAGTATAAGATCATGTCATCAGCAAAGAGGGAGAGTTTGACCTCCTCTGCTCCCATTTGCATTCCCTTTATTTCCTTGTCTTGCCTAATTGTATTGGCTAGAACTTCCAGCACTACGTTGAATAGTAAAGGTGACAGAGGACAACCTTGTCTGGTTCCAGTTCTAAGAGGAAAAGCTTTCAGTTTTACTCCATTCAGTAAAATATTGGCTGTGGGTTTGTCTTAGATAGTTTCCATCAGTTTTAGAAATGTGCCACCTATGCCTATACTCTTCAGTGTTCTAATTAGAAAAGGATGCTGGATTTTACCAAATGCTTTTTCTGCATCTATTGAGAGGATCACGTGATCTTTATTTTTGCCTCTGTTAATATGGTGGATAACGTTTATGGACTTGCGTATGTTAAACCAGCCTTGCATCCCTGGAATGAAGCCTACTTGATCATGATGAATGACTTTTTTGATGATAAGCTGTAATCTGTTGGCTAGGATTTTGTTGAGAATTTTCGCGTCTATGTTCATGAGTGAGATTGGTCTGAAATTCTCCTTTTTGTTTCGGTCTTTTCCTGGTTTTGGTATCAGGGTGATTTTTGCTTCATAGAATGTGTTGGGGAAGATTCCTTCTTCCTCAATTTTTTGGAATAATTTCTGCAGTACAGGAATAAGCTCTTCCTTGAAGGTTTGATAGAATTCTGGAGTGAAGCCATCTGGACCAGGGCATTTTTTGGTTGGAAGATTTTTTATTGTTTCTTTGATCTCAGGGCTTGAAATTGGTCTGTTCAGGAGCTCTATTTCTTCCTGGCTGAGTCTAGGGAGTGTGTGTGATTCCAAATATTGATCCATTTCTTTCACATTGTCAAATTTCTGGGCATAGAGTTTCTGGTAGTATTCAGAGGTGATCTCTTGTATCTCTGTGGGATCAGTTGTTATTTCCCCTTTATCATTTATGATTGAGGTTATTAGAGATTTTACTTTTGTATTGCTCGTTAGTCTGTCCAATGGTTTATCTATTTTAGTTATTTTTTCAAAAAACCAGCTCCTTGTTTCATTAATTTTCTGAATGATTCTTTTGTTTTCAATTTCATTGATCTCTGATTTGATTTTGGAG
This sequence comes from Nycticebus coucang, assembly GCF_027406575.1. NCBI lineage: Eukaryota > Metazoa > Chordata > Mammalia > Primates > Lorisidae > Nycticebus > Nycticebus coucang. Next base: position 20,380,492 of record NC_069799.1, on the reverse strand, counting down.
ATTTCTTTTCTTCAATTGAGTTTAGGCTTAGATTGTTCTTCTTTTTCCAATTCCATAAGATCTCTTGTGAGATTGTTGATGTGCTCTCTTTCTGTTTTTCGAATGTAGGCATCTAAAGCGATGAATTTTCCTCTAAAAACTGCTTTTGCAGTATCCCACTGGTTTTGGTAGCTTGTGTCTTCCTTGTTGTTATGCTCAAGGAAGTTAATGATTTCCTGTTTTATTTCTTCCTTCACCCATCTGTTATTCAACAGAAGATTGTTTAGTTTCCATGCCTTTGGGTGGGGTCGAGCATTTTTGTTACAGTTGAGTTCCACCTTTAGTGCCTTATGGTCTGAGAAGATACATGGTAAAATTTCAATTCTTTTAATTCTGTTGATATTTGTTTTGTGTCCCAGGATATGATCAATTTTGGAGAATGTTCCATGGGGTGATGAGAAGAATGTATATTCTTTATCTTTGGGATGGAGTGTTCTATATGCGTCTATCAAGCACAGTTGTTCTAGGGTCTCATTTAAGTCTCTTATATCCTTGTTTAATTTCTGTTTAGAGGATCTGTCCAGCTCTGTAAGAGGAGTGTTAAGGTCCCCTGTTATTATGGTATTATCAGATATCATATTGCTCAGACTGAGTAAGGTCTGTTTCAAGAATCTGGGAGCATTTAAATTGGGTGCATAGATATTTAGAATTGAAATGTCTTCTTGTTGTATTTTTCGCTTGACCAATATAAAGTGACCATCTTTGTCTTTTTTGACTTTAGTTGCTTTAAATCCACATGTATCTGAAAATAAGATTGCAACTCCTCTTTTCTTCTGAATTCCATTTGCCTGAAAAATTGTCTTCCAACCCTTGACTCGGAGCTTTAATTTGTCTTTTGAAGCCAGGTGTGTTTCTTGCAGACAGCAAATGGATGGCTTGTGTTTTTTAATACAGTCAAGCAGTCTATGTCTCTTCAGTGGGGAATTCAAGCCATTAACGTTTATTGAGATAATTGATAAGTTTGGTAGTATTCTATTCGTCTTATTTTGTGATAGTCCATTGCTTAGTTTTATCTTTTGCATCAGTGTGGAGGTTTGGTTCTGTCCTTTAATTTCTGAGTTCTTACTTTGCTGCTGATCCATTGTCGTGGTCAGTGTGCAGAACAGGTTGAAGTATTTCCTGTAGAGCTGGCCTTGTTGTGGCGAATTTCCTCAATGTTTGTATATCAGTAAATGATTTGATTTCTCCATCAATTTTGAATCTTAGCTTAGCAGGGTACAGAATTCTGGGCTGGAAATTGTTCTGTTTAAGTAGATTAAAGGTAGATGACCATTGCCTTCTTGCTTGGAAAGTTTCATTAGACAAGTCTGCGATCACTCTGATGGATTTGCCCCTGTAGGTCAACTGGCACTTACTCCTGGCAGCTTGCAGAATCTTTTCTTTTCTGACTTTGGACAGGTTCATCACAATGTGTCTTGGAGAAGCTCGGTTAGAGTTGAGGCGACCTGGGCTCCGATAGCCCTCTGAAAGCAGTGTGTCAGAATCTTTGGTGATATTTGGGAAATTTTCTTTTATAATATTCTCTAGTATGGCTTCCATTCCTCTGGGGCATTCTTCTTCCCCTTCTGGGATTCCTATAACTCGTATGTTGGAACACTTCATAAAGTACCATAATTCTGACAGTGAACATTCTGCTTTCTCTCTCTTCTTTTCTGCCTCTTTTACTATCTGAGTTATTTCAAAAACTTTGTCTTCTACCTCTGAAATTCTTTCTTCTGCATGGTCTAACCTGTTGCTGATACTTTCCATTGCATCTTTAAGTTCCCTGATTGACTGTTTCATTTCCTTCAGCTCTGCTATATCCTTTTTATATTCTTCATATCGTTCATCTCTGATTTGATTCTGTTTTTGGATTTCCTTTTGGTTATTTTCCACTTTATTAGCTCTTTCCTTCATTGTTTCCATCATTTCTTTCATTGTTTTCAACATGTGTATTCTAAATTCCCTTTCTGTCATTCCTAACATTTCTGTATAGGTGGAATCCTCTGCAGTAGCTACCTCATGGTCCCTTGGCGGGGTTGTTCTGGACTGGTTCTTCATGTTGCCTGGAGTTTTCTGCTGATTATTCCTCATGGGTGATTTCTTTTATCTGTTTCCTTGCCCTAATTTTCCTTTCACTTCCTCTTGCTCTTTAAGTTCTCGTGCCTGTGGACTAAGGGTTACAGGACCAGAAGAGTGAGAAGGTTTAAGAGCAAAAAAGGGATGAAGGAAAGGAGGACCGAGTGATTAGGGAAAAAAAAGAAAAATAGAGAAAGGAGAGGGGGTGGGTAAAAGGAATATTGACAAAAAGAAGAGAGGCACAGAAAGAGGGAGACAGAGCAATATAGGTGTACAGTAGGGGACTTTGATACAACCTTAAAAAAAAAAAAACACCTTCTGGGAGTGCCCAGTTGGGTGGTTCCCTTGAGGTCAGCAGCTGTTTGCTAACCTGATCAGACACAGTACCCCACCTCCACCAAGTAGAGAGGAAAGACAAAAATGCTATAAATCAAACCAAAACAAGCAAACAGAAAACTTTACGGGATAAAATTGGCTGGAAAAACCAAATAATAGCGGTAGAAACACTAACAAAGATGAAGTTCTAATTATAGAAATATTCAGCAATGGGAAATTATAATTAAACTAGAAAAATTGAGAAAAAAAAGGATCTGTATGGAAAAGGTTGAACTTAAAAAACAAAACGACCTCCACAACATCAAAATAAACAAAAAAACAACCAAACCAAAAAAAAAAAAAAAAAAAACCACAACCAAAAACAAAGCAGTATGTATATGTTATTGAATATTGTCTGGGTAACACGTGGTCTTCTGGGGTATGAGATGTTAATCACAGTTCTGATACGACTGGAGGCTGCTAGTTTCTCAAACCCCAGCCGGTAGACAACCTAAATCTCTCTTCAGCCCACTTAAAAAGCACTTTGAACTTGTTCACTTACTGAGCAGAAGCTTTCTCAGGGAAGTGCTTGTCACTGGAATCACTGTTGAAGTGGCTATCCACTTACCCCGTGTGTCAAAACTGGTCTCCTTCTGCCCCCGATGGTTAGGGCTGCAAGGCGGCTCAGACCCTGCCCTTAGGCTACTTGGTCGCTGGGTTACCAGCTCCCACCCAATTCCAGCTCTGCAACCCTGAGGGCGGAGCTTGCCGGGGCAGATCGCTCACAATGGCTGCCTTTAACCCAGAGCCAAACACTATTAGCTCCATCTGGCTCAGCGGCTCAGACTGGGGCCCTAGACAAAGGCCAAAGTTCTCTGCACTCCCGCTCAGGCTCTCCCCAAGGCAGTTCAGCTGAGAGCCAAGTCCAAAGACACCAAAACAGTTCACAGGTAAGGCCTTTCTGGTTTGCAGTCTCGCTGCTACTGAAATTACAGTTGCGGGCGGGTTTAGACGGATTGAACACACGCGACCACTTGCCGGTTTACCACTGTTTTAGTCCTCCTCTTGGGGTCCAGAAGTCTCTTGCTGACTCCCTGTATCCTCTCAGGGGTGATGATAGGCAGATCCCACCAGCCAGAGATGCCTGGAGTCCTATATCCCCAGACTCACGGTGCCCAGATGCAAGGAAGCTGTTACTCGGCTGCCATCTTGCTCCCTATTTTATTTATTTTTTCAAAAAAACAACTCTTTCTTTCATTAATTTTATGAATGATTCTTTTGTTTTCAATTTCATTTTTCTCTGATTTAATTTTGGATATTTATTTTCTTCTACTGGGTTAAGGCTTAGATTATTCTTCTTTTTTCCAATTTCATAAGATGGCTTGTGATTTTGTTGATGCACTCTCTTTCTTTTTTTTCGAATGTAGGCATCTAAAGCAATACATTTTCCTCTCAAAACTGCATTTGCAGTATCCCACAGGTTTTGGTAGCTTGTGTTTTCATTGTTGTTATGCTCAAGGAAGTTAATGATTTCCTGTTTTGTTGTTTTTTTTGTTGTAGAGACAGAGTCTCACTTTATGGCCCTCTGTAGAGTGCCGTGGCCTCACATAGCTCATAGCAACCTCTAACTCCTGGGCTTAAGCGATTCTCTTGCCTCAGCCTCCCAAGCAGCTGGGACTACAGGCGCCTGCCACAACGCCCGGCTATTTTTTGGTTGCAGTTTGGCCAGGGCTGGGTTTGAACCTGCCACCCTCGGTATATGGGTCTCATTTAAATCTATTATATCTTTGTTTAATTTCTGTTTAGAGGATCTGTTCAGCTCTGTAAGAGGAGTGTTCAAGTCTGCTGTTATTATGGTATTATCGGATATCATACTGCTCTGACTAAGTAAGGTCTGTTTCAAGACTCTGGGAACATTTAAATTGGGTGCATACATATTTAGAATTGAAACATCTTCTTGTTGTATTTTTCCCTTGACCAATATAAAGTGACCATCTCTGGCTTTTTTTGACTATTGTTGCTTTAAATCCACATGTATCTGAAAATAAGATTGCAACTCCTCTTATCTTCTGAATTCCATTTGCCTGAAAAATTGTCTTCCAACCCTTAACTTGGAGTTTTAATTTGTCTCTTGAAGCCAGGTGTGTTTCCTGCAGACAGCAAATGGATGGCTTGTGTTTTTTAATCCAGTCAGCCAATCTATGTCTCTTCAGTGGGGAATTCAAGCCATTAACATTTATTGAGATAATTGATAAGTGTGGTAGTATTCTATTCATCTTATTTTGTGAGAGTTCATTGCTTAGTTTTATCTTTCACATCGTTGTGGAAGTTAGGTTCTGACTTTTAGTTTCTGAGTTCTTACTTTGCTGCTGATCCATTATGATGGTCAGTGTGTAGAACAGGTTGAAGTATTTCCTGTAGAGCTGGTCTTGTGGAGAATTTTCTCAATGTTTATATATCAGTAAATGATTTGATTTCTTCATCAATTTTGAAGCTTAGTTTAGCAGGATATAGAATTCTGGGCTAGAAATTGTTCCGTTTAAGTAGATTAAAGGTAGATGACCATTGTCTTTTTGCTTGGAAAGTTTCATTAGAGAAGTCTGCAGTCACCCTGACGGATTTGCCTCTGTAGTTCAACTGGTGCTTACTCCTGGCAGCTTGCATAATCTTTTCTTTTTTCTTGACTTTGGACAGGTTCATCACAATGTGCCTTGGAGAAGCTCGGTTAGAGTTGAGGCGACCGGGTGTCTGATATCCCTCTGAAAGCAGTGTGTCAGAATCTTTGGTGATATTTGGGAAATTTTCGTTTATAATATTCTCTAGTATGTCTTCCATTTTCCTGGGGTATTCTTCTTCCCCTTTTGGGATTCCTATAACTCGTATGTTTGAACACTTCCTAAAGTCCCATGATTCTGTCAGTGAACATTCTGCTTTCTCTCTTCTTCTTTTCTGCCTCTTTAACTATCTGAGTTATCTCAAGAACTTTGTTCTCCACCTCCGAAATTCTTTCTTCTGCATGGTCTAATCTGTTGCTGATACTTTCTATTGAATCTTTAAGTTCCCTAATTGACTGCTTCAGTTCCTTCAGCTCCACTGTATCCTTTGTATATTCTTCATATTGTTCATTCTTATTTGATTCTGTTTTTGGATTTCCTTTTGGTTATTTTCCTTTTCATCAGCAGTTTCCTTCATTGTTTTCGTCATGTATATTCTAAATTCCCTTTCTGTCATTTCTAGTATTTCTTTATAGGTGGAATCCTCTAAATAGCTACCTCACAGTCCCTTGGAGGGGTTCCTCTGGACTGGTTCTTGGCTGAAGAATATATTAAACATTTGTTACTATATCAGAATTGAATTCCATAAGTCTGCCTTCATACTTTAGAATTTTATCTTGAAAATTTAGTAACTTTTGCTCCTTCAACTTCAACCTGATACTAGGATGACAAACACACAAGGCTCAGATGGCTCAGCACATGCCATTCAGGGCAGAAGTAAGTAGTGAATGATTAGAGGCCCCATGTCAACCAAAACTAATCATTCTTGAAAAATTCTGATTTTGTTCATACTTGTCCAATGCGTGAAATACATCTTAATGTTTTCAGTATTTTGATAACTGAGGACTTTATGATGTTTCTTTATAAAATTTCTTTGTTTGCACTGTGTAATTTGTATAGATGTTTACTGGGAAAAGACATAATCACCCAATTTAGATTTGTTGGAGAAGTGTGAGTTAAATTTCTAAATCTTTCCATGTGTGACTATTTCCTTTGTTGGTTATGTACCTTCTTTTATCTATAAATTTATATCAACATTAAATATAGCACCTAAATTTGTTGTAAGAGGAAGCAAAAAATTCCCTGTGAATTAGTAGATTGTTAAAAGCCCAGCTTTTGCTGGACAGCTCTGGTTCTACAGTCACTTGATGTCCCCTGGGTGGGTGCTAATAGGGCCAATACTTTAGCAGATGTTGTTTCTCAAACATTGAACAGTTATAAAGGCATAACCCTACTCTAGAACATACAAATACTGCATAATTATTTTCCTACAGAAGAGAACAGAAAACTACAGTGCTTAGGGGAATGAAGATAAGTGGAGCAAGGTAATTTTAAAATTAAACAGAAATTTTAGCAATAACGACTTTGCCCTATTCCTTGTAATTAGCTACCTTTCTGCCATAAATACTACATTTACCCATGAACCCCAGATCTCACTTGGTCAAACCAACAAAAATTTATTTCTTACTCATAATATATCCCCATTGTGGTCTACACTTTGTTGTAATCTCTTTTCTTTTTATCATTTAGGTAAAGATCATTCTATCAGTTGAATTCTAGAGTGAAGAGATAGTTAACACACAGTGGACATGTATCATACCTGAAAAATAAATCTGAACTGAAAATTGTGGATTCACTACAGTATACTATAGCCTCAGCTGACTGATAACAATGTTATACAATTCCCTAAGGGATTGTAATAGTTAACTGTCACATCAGCACTGTTTAAGATTTTTCTCAACTTTCTCCTCAGTAGTTTATAATGACAGGTACTTAAATATTTTCCAATCTGCTAATTCTGTAGATATGCCTTATTTTGATTTTATTTTAATGTCACAGTTTCACCAGGTTTGTGTAATTTTTTACTCTTATGGTGTCAAATGTAGAACAGAAAATCTCAACTTTAAAATAGTCAAATTTCTTAATTGTTTTCTTTGTGATTTGTATATTTTTTTCTTAAATTCATTATTCTTACCTGTCCTGATATTCTTTTTTTTCTTTTTTTTTTTTATGAGAGAGAGACAGAGTTTCACTTTGTCACCCTCAAAATTCTTGGGCTCAAGTGATCCTCTTGCCTCAGCCTCCCAAGTAGCCAGGATTACAGGCACTCACCATAATGCCCACCTATTTTTAGAGACACTATCTTGCTCTTACTTAGATGGGTCTTCAACTCCTGAGCATAAGCATTCCACCCACCTGGTAATCTTACCACTCTGGTAAGATTACAAGCATCAGCCATAGCATCCAGTCCCTATTCTGATCTTTTAAAAATATTTTCCTTTGTTGGTATCTACAAGCACTATAATTTTTACATTTATATTTAGCCCTTTATTTTAATGTTTTTTATTTTTTGAGACAGAGCCTCAAGCCATCACCCTGGGTAGAGTACCGTAGCATCACAGCTCACAGCAACTTCCAGCTCCTGGGCTTAAGCCATTCCCTCCGCTTCCCAAGTAGCTGGAACTACAGGCACCCGCCACAACACCTGGCTAGTTTTTGGTTGTAGTTGTCATTGTTGTTTGTCAGGCCTGTCTGGATTTGAACCCACCAGTTCTGGTGTATGTGGCTGGCACCTTACCTGCTTGAACTACAGGCACTAGGCCATATTTAGCCCTTTAATACACATTTGTTTTTGATGTGAGGGAAGAGTTAAATTTATTTAGATCCAATATTATTATGTAACTTTCAAAGCACCATTTACTAAAATGTATATTTAACTTCACTGTATATTTGCATGCTACCTCTGTCACATGCTAAGTGTTCTGTTATTAGTGGTTCTGTATTTGTGCCTGTTATTTGGATACATTGGCCTCTTTTTCTCTTTACATACCCATATTATAACCTTTTTTTTTTTTTTGAGATAGTCTCACTATGTTGCCCTCAGTAGACTGCGGTGGTGTCATAGCTCACAGCACCCTCAAAATCTTGGGCTTAAGCAATTCTCATCTCAGCCTCCCAAGTGGCTGGGACTGCAAGGCTTTACAACGTTTCAATAAAGTAGTTTTATAAGAGTTGACATGTGGTAAAGAAAAATCTTCATTTCTATTTTGCTTCTACTTTCATTTACTTCTCCCTCTCCTACTTTTTCTTGATTAGATACATGCATTTCTGTATAAATTTTGGAGACAATTTTCATCTTATAAAGAAACATATCCACAGAGACTTTTATTAGACCTCAATGAATATAAAAATTATTGGAAAAATAGATACAATTATCTTTGTAATATTAAGTATTTTAACCCTTAGCATGGTATATGTTCCTTTTTTTTACATTTCTTAATAGATTATGAAATTTTATAATTTTCTTAGCAGAGGTTTCATATGTATCAAAACACCTACATACACACAAACACAATATATTTAAATACATACGTATATGACTACATATTGTTATACTACAGGAAATGATAACTTTGAATTAATTTAAAATTATTATTTGTTTGCTACACAGAGATACTCATGGAAATAAAAATATAAAATTGATATATGTTAATTGACTTTTTTATCCATTTGGTTTTCTAAAGCCTAGTTTTAATTCTAAAAGCAATCCTATAGATTCCTGTCACATTTTCACATAAAAAATATATTAGTTTCTTTCTTTCTTTTTCTTTTTTTTTTTTGCAGTTTTTGGCCGGGGCTGGGTTTGAACCTGCCCACCTCTGGCATATGGGGCCGATGCACTACTCCTTTGAGCCAAAGGCACTGCCCAAAATATATTAGTTTCTAAAGGTAACCTGCAATCTTCTCTCCTTCCATTTTTTTTAACTTTGTACTTACTTAAAAAGTTGACTAGAAGGGGTGCTGTGGAGAGTCTTCAGATAGTTTCTGATCTCAAAATAACATCTTTCTTGGATTAACTGATATACTTAGATTAAGAGTATTCATTCACTTTGAGTCTTTTAGCCGCCTGTATTCTACTTTCTGTCTGTACAGATTTACCTATTCTGGACCATTCATATAAATAGAATAATACAATGCATGCTCTTTTTTTTTTTTTTTTTGACTGAGTTCTTTCACTTAGCATAATTTTTTCAGGTCTAGCTATTCTGAATCATTTATCAGTACTTTCTTTCTTATACTGGCAGATAATATGTGATTGTATGAATAGACCACATCTTGTAAGCTAGTCATTGGCTGATGAACATTAGTTGAGAAATAGCGTCCCTTTGGTTATCATGAAAAATGTAATATGAACATTCATGTGCAAGTTTTTGTGTAGACATAGGTGTTTATCTCTTAATTATCATTTATATCTCTAGAAGCCGAATTACTGAGTCATATGGTAACTTTTTTCCCTGCTGTTGCCCAGGGTTGAGTGCCACGGTGTCATAGTTCACAGCAACCTCAAACTCCCGGGCTCAAGTGATTATCTTGCCTTAAGCCTCCCAAGTACGTGGGACTACAGGCACCAACCACAACTTGGATAGGTTTTTATATATTTATTTACTTTTTATTTTTAAAAATAAATTTTATTTATTTATTTAATAAAAATTAATTTTATTTATTTAATAAAAATTAATTTTATTTATTTTTGTTTATTTAGTAGAGCGTTTACTTGCTTTTGCCCAGGGTGGTCTGAAACTCCTGAGCTCAAACAATCTACCCATCTCCACCTGCCAGAGTGCCAGAATTACAGCCACCTCGCCCAGCCATACGGTAACTTTTAAGTTTAACCTTTTGCGAAACGGTTCCCAAACCAGCCTCACCATTGTATACATTCTCCAACATGGGTTGATACCTGTATTTTTCACTACATCTATGCTAAATGGCAAAAAACGATATCTAATTGTGGTTTTGATTTTTTATTTCTACAGTAGCTGTGATCATGACCATATTTTCATTTATTTATTGAATACTATTGGTCATTAGTATATCTTTATCGTGGAAATTTATGTTCAAGCTATTTGCCCATTTCTTTTTTTTTCTTTTTCTTTCCTTTTCTTTTTTTGAGACAGAGCCTCAAGCTGTCGCCCTGGGTAGAGTGCCATAACATCACAGCTCACAGCAACCTCTAACTCCTGGGCTCAAGCGAGTCTCCTTTCTCCGCCTCCCAAGTAGCTGGGACTATAGCCCGCCACAACGCCTGGCTATTTTTTGGTTGCAGCCCTCATTGTTGTTTGGTGGGCCCGGAACCCGTCAGCTGAAGTGTATATGAATGGCGCCTTAGCCCCTTGAGCCACAGGCGCCGAGCCTTCCATTTCTTTTAAGTAGTGAGTTGTATTCTTTTTTTCTTTCTTCCTCTTTTTTTTTTTTTTTGTCAGAGTCTCAAGCTGTCACCCAGGGTAGAGTTCTCTGGCGTCACTGCTCACAGCAACTTCAAACTCTTGGGCTTAATCAATCATCTTGCTTCAGCCGCCCAAGTAGCTGGGACTACAGGCGCCCGCCACAAGGCCCGGCTATTTTTTGGTTATAGCTGTCATTGTTGTTTGGTGGGCCCGGTCTGGATTCGAACCCGCCAGCTCTGGTGTATGTGGCTGGCGCCTTAGCCGCTTGAGTTGTAAGCTCCGAGCCAGTATTATTCCTTTCTGTATTTCTAACACAAGTCCGTTATTAGATATATGATCAGCAAACATTTTATCCCATTCCGTTTGTGGTCTTTTCACTTTCCTTATGGGTTTGTGTAGCAACCGAAATATGCGATGGGCAGGCCCCGCGGTGCAGGCTGCGGGCCCAAGCGGCGCCCAGGGGCCGGGCCACCGCGGAGGACTAAGGTGGCGGCAGCGGCGGGGCCCCTCTGATCTCCGCTCCGGCCTAGGAGAAGGAGGTGGCGGGGAGGAAAGCGGGTAGCAGGGCTGAGCCACCGCTGCCTGCGGCCAACTCGGAAAACTGCTGCGAGGAGCGGGCGAGGGCCGGGGAGAGGAAGTCAGAGGAGCCGCGCCGAGCTCCGTTTGCGTTCATGGACCCACAGGGCGAGGTGAGGCTGCAGCCTCCGCCCCGGCTGAGTAGTGGGAGCCCGACTCGCCGGGGCCGCCCCCTTCTTCCTACTCTACCCGGGCTGAGGGTTCACGCCGACCCCTGCAGCGCACCTGCAGGACCCGCCGCACCTGGCTGTTCAGCTCCCTGGCGTTGGCAAGAAGCATCCCATCAGTTTGGACCATTGACTTGCTCAAAAATTGTAAATCCTGAGTCTTTGCAGCTGGATAAGCTTTGTATTTCAAAGTGCCAACATGATTGGTTATCAAGGAAATCACTTAGTCTCCCAAATTCTTTCCATCATCAGGAAAGTCATTCCAAGTAATCATAGGATTTTGCTGTTTCATACCATGGGTTATTATCATACCTACTATTAGTAATGGGAACATCCCTGGCTTAGAAAATAAAAGAAAATATAAACCTCTCAAATGCTGTGCATCTAGTTATGGGAATACATATTTTTCCAGTTAGGGTTCAGTGCAGAAGAATAACTCCGCTTAAGCCATAGGACTCAGAGTAAGGGAAACTGGAATTAACTGTTTCCTCAGTTGCTAAAGGACTGGAGAAGGGGCTTTAGGTTTCCATAAAGAACTCGCACGCAGGGAAACCGTTTCCTTCAAAGCCATCATTAACCACTGATTTTAAGAACTTGCATTTGTAGATGAATTTGAGATTTCAAGAAGCTGACCAAAAAAGCCACTTCCGTCAGGGACAGAACCGCAACTGCCGGTCAGGCCCAGAAAGCTGGAAAATGGACATTGGAAAATTGCTATTCAGTAACTAGACCTATATCTGACTTTGCCTGTCAAATCAGGAAGTCAGCCAAAAGGTGGTAAAGGGATGCTAGGCACATTTCCACTCTAAAGCTAGCATGAGTGCACCTACTATTTATATTTCTAGGCCCAAAGAGGCCATATAAATATATATAAATTGAAGATGATGGCTTTAGTTAGTTAGAATAATATAGCCAGCAAGTATGCCAAAATGTGATATTTTTTAAAAATCAGCTATTTTTTTCTATTTCAGCACATTCCTCCCAAAGAACCAGCTTTTTAATTATCTACACTACATTTTCTTCTATTTTCTACTTATAAAATTCATTTATCCAATTTAAGAAATTAAATGTTTTAGTAATTTAACATTGTTATTGAAATTTTGCAAATGTTAACAGAAATATAACCACTTCCTCAATCATTCTATAGCGCATTACCAGCTGCCAGAGCCATTCTTTAACTCCCTTCTGGACAATAACCCCGCACCAGGGAATTCACTGCTGATGGCTGTTACAGTTGATTGGGTTAGCTTGAGTCTGAACTTTGTAAAATGGAATCTCACTATGTATTCTCTTTGGTGTTTAATTTCTTTCACCCTGAGTTCCATTCTTGTCAGAGTATGACGGTGTATTTCTTTTTTGAGTCTTTCAGGAAGAACATGCCCACGAAGAAAGGAATAAAAAAGAAATAAACAAAATTTTATTAAGGAAAACACTGTTGTACACACTGAGAGTGGAATACAGAGAAATGCCAGCACAATGAATCCAAATTAAGCAAGGGTCCTTTATTGGGCTCTCAAGTCAAAAGCCGGCACAAGCCACAAAGTCTCTTGACCCCTTTGAAATGGGGGTGCAAGGTATTTATTTGTTTATTATTATTATTATTTGCAGTTTTTGGACAAGGCTGGATTTGAACCCACCACCTCCGGCATGTGTGGCCGGCGTCCTATTCCTTTGAGCCACAGGCACTGCACAAGGTGCAAGATATTTTTATGGCCTTCAAGTGGAGGATGGGAAGCCCTAGGTAAACAGAATTTTACAGAAGCTAACATTTGCAAGGTTAGAGCTATGGTGAGGGAGTTTACAAGGGGGAAACACAGACCAGACAGACTTGTGACAGGATTGTGGTTTTCACAAGATTTTTCAGCTGTCATAGGATTTTGCAGCTCTCAGCAGTTGCTGCTTGCTCAGGGAGCTTTTTGGGTTACAATAGGTGGAGAGGAGCTTGGTGCCTGTAGCTCAGCAGCTAGGGCACCAGCCACATACACCAGAGCTGGCATTTCGAACCAGGCCCAGGCCTGCCAAACAACAATGACAACTACAACAACAAAAAATAGCTGAGCACTATGGCTGGCGCCTGTTGTCCCAGCTACTTGGGAGACTGAGGCAAAGAGAATCTCTTAAGCCCAAGAGTTTGAGGTTGCTGTGAGCCATGACATCACAGCACTCTACCGAGGATGACATAGTGAGCTCTCTCTCCAAAAATTAAAATTAAAAAAAAAAAGGTGGAGGGTAGTGTGTGTGCTGCAAGCTCTTAACAAAATGGAGTAAGTCTGTTTCATTTGCTCAAAATGGATGGAGTTAAGTTATTGCAACACCAGTGAGAGAGAATAGAGAGATCTACAAAAGCCAGTGTTCTGACACCACAGTGTAAGTCTAACCCCAAGTGAAGGATAAAGGCAAGGAAGGTTGGGTGGAGGAGTTTTAGTCTGCTGACCACATGCAGCCTAAGGAGGATTCAGCAAAGCATCAGGGAGTTTCTGATTCAAAGATGTCCATAAAGAGATGTTCCGTGCCTCCCAGGGAGATGCCTGCCTAGTTTCCTTGCCATACCTGGTCATTGGCAAAAAGTAGCTCATGTAAAGCATGGCCTTAGTGTAAATTCAGTGATGGATTTCAGAGCACATCAGTGGACACCCTAGATCCAGGGTAAACTGTACTACCTGAACTTGAGGACCTGCAGGGAAGATCCATTTTACAAAGAGGTCACAAGGTGTTTCTCCTTCCTAATGGTGAGGGCTTTAAGCCTCTTACCAGTTGGTCAATCACGAAGAAAGTTGCTATGCTAATTCTTATACATAAATTTTAGCACACATATGTACCCATTTCTGTTTTCATTCTATACCTAGAAATGTCACATGGCATATGTAAGTTCAGCAGTAGAGGATACCGGTTTGCAAATATGATCTCATGAACATAGATTTTTTCCAGTCTTATATGAAGATTCACGTTGCTTCAGTTCATCACTTGGTACAGAATAAGCATTAGAGTTCATTAAAGAAATAAATAATAAAAAAATTCATCTTACTTTGTCTAAAATGAATTCCACCGATCAATTACCTATATCTCTACTACCTGACTACATTGTCATATTATCTTAAGTAGATAAATTAGCCTCGAGTGAGTATCAATCTGAAGATGCTCTATGGAGATGATTTCTATCCAACATAGCTGCTCAACACAATTTTCTCTCTTTTCACTTTTCCTAAAGCCACCTTCTCTCACTATGCCACGTGGTTATATTTCATGGTGCTCTTTTTCTTAAAGTTTTCCCTGCAATAGAAAAGGACAGTGTTATCTTTCTTTATGTGTGTGTGGCTATGTATAAGGAAGAGAAAAATAGACAAACACATAAAGGCCCTGGGAAAATTATAGAATTTGTTTCTCACTCTCACTAATAAGGCATGAGACGCAAATACATTGACTCACTTTAATGACTCTTCATCATAAAGAAGAATTATAGGACTACAGAATGTTATTTTTTATAATATACTTTTCTTTTTTTGAATTGTAGTAAAATACATATAACAGAAATTTATTATCTTAACTTTTTTTTTTTGCAGTTTTTGGCTGGGGCCAGATTTGGACCCACTACTTGCAGTATACGGGGTTGGTGCCCTACTTTTTTGAGCCACAGGCGCCGCCCAATCTTAACTATTTTTAAAGTAATAGTTCAGTAGTGTTAACTACATTCAAAGTGTGTTGTGCAACCAATCTCCAGTACTCTTTTCTTCCTACAAAACTAAAACTCTATTCACATCAAACAATTCCCCATTTTTCCTCTAGCCTCTGGCAAACACTTTTCTCTTTTCTAGCTCTGTGAGTTTGACTATTCCAGAACCTCATATAAGTGGAATCACACAGTGTTTCATTTTTTTGTGACTGGTTTATTTTGCTAAGCATAATAACCACATGGTTAATCTATGCAATTGTATGTGTCAGAATATTTGTTTCTTTTCTTTCTTTTCTTTCTTTCTTTCTTTCTTTCTTTCTTTCTTTCTTTCTTTCTTTCTTTCTTTCTTTCTTTCTTTCTTTCTTTCTTTCTTTCTTTCTTTCTTTCTCTCTCTCTCTCTCTCTCTCTCTTTCTTTCTTTCTGAAACAGAGTCTCACTTTGTCACCCTTAGTAGAGTGCTGTGACATCACACATCACAGCATCCTCCAGCTCTTGGGCTTAGGCAATTCTCTTGCCTCAGCCTCCCAAGTAGCTGGGACTACAGGTGCCCACCACAACGCCCAGCTATTTTTTGTTTTTGCTGTTGTCATTGTGGTTTGACTGGGGCCAGGTTTGAACCTGCCAACCTCAGTATATGGGGCCAGTGCCCTACTCACTGAGCCACAGGTGCTGCTCTATTTGTTTGTTTGTTTGTTTGTTTGTTTGTTTTTTGAGACAGAGCCTCAAGCTGTCGCCCTGTGTAGAGTGCTGTAACATCACAGCTCACAGCAACCTCCAACTCCTGGACTCAAGCGAGTCTCCTGTCGCAGTCTCCCAAGTAGCTGGGACTACAGGTGCGCACCACAACGCCTGGCTTTTTTTTGGTTGCAGCCATTATTGTTGTTTGGCGGGCCCAGGCTGCATTCAAACTGGCCAGCTCATGTGTATGTGGCTGGTGCCTGAGCCACTTGAGCCACAGGCAGCGAGCCCCTATTTGTTTCTTTTTAAAGCTGAATACTACTTAATTGTTTGTCATCCCACATTGTGTTAATCCATTCACCAACTGATACATGCTTGAGTTGCTTCTTCATTTTGACTATTATGAAGAATGTTGCTATGATTGTGGCTGCACAGATATTTCTTTAAAACTCTGCTATAAAATCTACTGCATACAAGTGCTATTTCTGTATATATCCAGAGGTACAACTGCCGACTCTTATGGGATTTATATTTTGAATGTCTTGGGGAACCACCATGTCATTCTGTATATCAATGGTAGCATTTTACATTCCTGTCAATCTGTAGATCACTGAGGCTAGTACTTGCATCTTCATAAATATTAAGGCTTCCAAACATGTGCATAGCCTGCCTTTTTCTTTTCTTGCTGCCTTCCTAATTGATTTCAGCATTGCTGTGTAGTTTTCAGTGATTACCTTGTATGTCCTTGAATGACTTCAGCCCTAGAATCTTATTGTTTGTGAGATTGTTGTGAGAATCTTATTGGTTGTAAATTGTATTGTCTTCTTAATTTTCTTTTCAAGTTGTTTATTGTTAGTACATAGAAACCTATTTCTTTTTTCTTTTTTTGAGACAGAGTCTCACTCTGCCACCTTGGGTAGAGTGCTGTGGTTTCACCATAGCTCACAGCAACCTCAAACTTTTGGGTTCAAGTGATCCTCTTGCCCCAGCCTCCCAAGTAGCTGGGACTACAGACACCCATGATGCCTGGATAGTTTTTCTATTTTTAGTAGAGATGAGGTCTTGCTCTTTCTCAGACTGGTCTCAAACTCCCCTGAGCTCAAGCAATCCTCCCACCTCAGCCTCCCAGAGTGTTAGGATTACAGGTGTGAGCCACCACTCCTGGCCTTATAGAAACCTAATTGATATTTCTATGTTGATTTTGTATCTTCCATCCATGCTGAGTTTTGTTCTTAGTCTCACATGTTTTGGTGGACTCTTTAGGGGTTTTTACATAAAGATCATGTCATTAGCAAACAGATAATTTTCCTTCTTCCTTTCCAACTTAGAAGACTTTGCTGTCTTTTCTTTACCTATTTGCTGTGGCTATGGCTTCCAGAATCATGATGGATAGAAGTGTTGAGAGTGAATATCTTTGTCTTTTTTTCTAATATATATATATATATTTTGAGACAGTGTCAAGCTGTCACC
Organism: Nycticebus coucang; assembly: GCF_027406575.1. Classification (NCBI taxonomy): domain Eukaryota; kingdom Metazoa; phylum Chordata; class Mammalia; order Primates; family Lorisidae; genus Nycticebus; species Nycticebus coucang. The sequence goes on along the minus strand of NC_069799.1, from coordinate 20,363,520 downwards.
CTGGGTAGAGTACTGTAGCCTCACAGCTCACAGCAATCTCAAACTCTTGGGCTTAAGTAATTCTCTTGCCTTAACCTCCCAAGTAGCTGGGATTATAGATGCCTGCCACAGTGCCTGGCTATTTTTTTGTTGCAGTTGTCATTGTTGCTTAGCTGGCCTGGGTCAGATTCGAACCTGCCAGCCTCAGTGTATGTGGCTGATGCTCTACCCAGTGAGCTACACGTGTTGCCCTTTTTTATAATCTTAGAGGAAAAGATTTTAGACTTTCATCTTTGGGTATAACATTAGCTCTGAGCTTGGCATCCATGGCTTTTATTATATTGGGTAGTTGTCTTCTTTTCCTAGTGTGTTAAGTTTTTTTTTTTTATCATAAAATGAAGTTTAATTTTGTCAAATGCTTCTCCAATATCATTTGAAGTGATCGTTTAGTTCCTACCCTTCATTTTATTAATATGGCATATTTTGTGGCTGGACCTTTGTATGTTGAATTATCCTTGCATTCCAAGAATAAATCTCACTTGAACATAGTGTATAATCATTTTAATATGTTGCTGAATTTTTTTAATAGTATTTGTTGAGAATTTTTTCATTACTATCCATTAAGAACATTAGTGTGGAGTTTTCTTGTGGTGTCTTTATCTGGCTTTGGTATTAGGATAATGTTGCCTTCATAGAATGAATTGGAAGTGTTCTCTCCTCTTCAGTTTTTTGGGGAAATTTGAAAATAATTGATTTTAATTCTTCCTTAAATACCTGATAGAATTCACTAGTGAAGCCATCTTGGCCTGGGCATTTCTTAATTGGGAGGTTTTTGATTATTCATTCAAGTTCCATGTTAGAGTTTTGTTCACATTGTTTCTTCATGATTCAGTATTGCTAGATTGTATTTGTAGAAATTGATTCATCTAAGTGTTGTTGGCATATTATTGTTTATAGTATTCTCTTACAATCCATTTTATTTTTGCAAAATTGGCCTTATGTCCCTGCTTTTGTTTCTAATTTTAGACATTTGAATATTCTATTTTTTTCTTTTTCAGTCTAGTTAGAGCAGCGGTTCTCAATCTGTGGGTCGCGACCCATAAGAACTGTATTAAAGGGTTGCGGCATTAGGAAGATTGAGAACCACTGAGCTAGAGTTTATCAATCTTGCTTATCTTCTCAAAGAACCAACTCTTGGTTTTGTTGATTTTCTCTATTTATTGTTTTTCTATAATCTATTTCATTATGTATAATCTGTATTATTTTCTTCCTTCTGCTAGCATTGAGTGTAATCTGTTCTTCTTTTTCTAGTTTCTATTTTTTTTTAATTAATTTATTTATTTTGCATTTTTTGGCTGGGCCGGGTTTCAACCCACCACCTCCAGGATATGGGGCCGGTGCCCTTTTTCTAGTTTCTTAAAAATAGAAATTAGATTGTTGAACTGAGATCTTTGTTCTCTTTTAATTTCAACATTTATAACTATGTATTTGCCTCTTGACACTGCCTCTGCTATGTCCATAAGTTTTGTTACATTGTATTTTCTTTTTTTTTTTTTTTTTGTAGAGACAGAGTCTCACTGTACCGCCCTCGGGTAGAGTGCCGTGGCGTCACACGGCTCAGAACAACCTCTTAACTCTTGGGCTTACGCGATTCTCCTGCCTCAGTCTCCCGAGTAGCTGGGACTACAGGCGCCCGCCACAACGCCCGGCTATTTTTTGGTTGCAGTTTGGCCGGGGCTGGGTTTGAACCCGCCACCCTCGGCATATGGGACCGGAGCCCTACTCACTGAGCCACAGGCGCCGCCCCGTTACATTGTATTTTCATTTTAATTTATCTCAAGATATTTTCTAACTTCCCTTGTGATTTCTTTTTTGACCCATTGTTTAAAGTGTATTACTAATTTCCATATTTTTGTGGATTTTCCAGTTTTCCTTCTATTATTAACTTCTGGTTTTACTACAGTATCATTTTAAAAAACATTTGTTATGATTTCAGTATTTTCAAATTTAATAAAACTTTTTGTGACCTAACATGTGGTGTATTCTTTTTTTTTTTTTTGAGACAGAGTTTCACTTTGTTGCCCTCAGTAGAGTGCTGTGGCATTACAGCTCACAGCAACCTCCATCTCTTGGGCTTAGGTGATTCTCTCGCCTCAGCTTCCTGAGCACCTGGGAGTACAGGGGCCCGCCACAATGCCCGACTATTTTTTTGGTTACAGTTTGGCCAGGGCCGGGTTTGAACCCATCTCCTTCAGTATATGGGGCTGCCTCCCTACTCACTGAGCCACAGGCACCACCCAACATGTGGTCTATTCTGAAGAATGTTCTATTTGTACTTGAGAAAAATGTATGTTGTGTTATTCTGGGTAGATTGTTCTATACTTGTTCACCAGGCCAATTGGCCTAATAATTTTTATATTATTTTAAAGAAAAATAATCAGTCATTGTGTCCAGTTCCTGTACAATGCAATATGCGGGGCACACTTCCTTCTATCTTCTATATGCATATATACTATAAGCATATAGATGGATATAGACATATAGCTATGTGTGTGTGTGTGTGTGTGTGTGTGTTTTATCACAAGCCAATAAGACATATAAATCTTCTTTTTGCTTTTTCTTTTTCTTTTTTTTTTTTCTTTTGAGGCAGAGTCATTTTGTCACCCTGGGTAGAGTGCCATGACGTCATAGCTCACAGCAACTTCAAACTCTTTTGCTTACATGATCCTCTTACCTCAGCCTCCCGAGTAGCTGAGACTATAGGCACCTGCCACAACACCTGGCTATTTTTTTAGAGACAAGGTCTCACTCTTGCTCAGGCTGATCTTGAACTCGAGCTCAAGCAATCCACCTGCCTCGGCCTCTCAGAGTACTAGAATTACAGGCATGAGCCACCATGCCTGGCCTAGATCTTATTTTTTCAACTTAAAAATCTTACAAATCATCTTATATTGATCATCTTGACAAATGTAAAGAACAAGTGAAATACAAGATTTACTTACTATATCCATGAAAGACAAAATTGCATTAACACAAACATTCATAATACCTATCTGATTCCAGGATGTTTCAAAATACAATTCTCTCATCCCCATGTCTACATGTTAAACAGCCTCCCTATGAACATGATTATCAACTTGGCTTATTCAACCTACCTAGGCCTCCCAGATTTCTAGGCTTTCAGGCATGAGCTACTGTACCCAGCCTCTATCAGTCACTATTATCAAGTAACCAGAGCCCTAGTTCTGTTTTGCCAGATACTAGCAACAAAGAAGTGAATTCTCTACCACCCTGTTTTTGCAACCCTTTATGAACAAGATGCATCAACTGTTTCCTCCACCATCTGTTCAGGGGTAGTGAGATGATAAGCTGAAAAGAGAGAGACTATTTTTTCTCAGTTCCTGTCAGGTTGACAGGAAAAATACAAACCGAACAAAATAGCACTAATTTTTGGCTCTTCATTTTATCTTTAAGTATTAGAAGAAAGTGAACACGTGACAAAAGTTATGAAAATGATTTCAATTAGCAGAATAAATTCCATGTTAGATACCCATTCTTTTCTTTTCTTCTTTTCTTTCTTTTTTTGTTTTTGAAGCAGAGTCTCACTATGTCACCCTCGGTGGAGTGTTGTGGTGTCACAGCTCACAGCAACCCTAAACTCCTGGGCTTAAGCAATTCTCTTGCCGCAGCCTCCCTAGTAGCTGGGCCTACAGGCACCTGCCACAACATCCAGCTACCCATTCTTTTCTTAATTTTCAGTTTTAGCAAGTGAAAAATCTGTGATCCATTTTCACAGAAGAATAAGTTGTATAAACAAACACAAACATGGGGCAATGTTCAGGGCAATATGCTCAATATGAAAAACACATCTACGTAGATGGAACAAATAGCTTTCACAGGGCCCTTGGCATGTCTGTGTTTCTCAGATAGTAAACAATGGGATTCAAGCTGGGTGTGAGGATGGAGTAAAACACAGACACTAGCCATCCTTGAGTGGAAGATTACTGGGAATTGGGGGTCAGGTAAGCAAAGCTCCCAGTGACATAAAACAGAATGACAGTGGCCAGGTGAGAGGCGCAGGTGGTGAAGGCCTTCCAACGGCCACCAGCAGAATGAATCTGAGCAAGGGTAGAGATGATGAGAACATATGAGATTATGGTGAGGGCAAAGGCACCAAGAATGACGCACCCACCCACTGCAAATCCAACTTCTTCATTGATGTGGGAGGCAGTGCAGGAGAGTCTCATGATGGGAGGACTGTCACAAAAGAAGTGGTCAATCGCATTGGGTCCACAGAACAGGAGGGAGAAGGTGTTGACAGTGTGAAATATGGCATAAAGAGCTCTACTGAACCAGGCCACAACAAGAAGCTCTGTACACAGCTTTCTGCTCATAATGACACTGTATAGGAGAGGCTTGTGGATGACTAAATAGCAATCATATGCCATGGATGTGAGCAAGAAGCATTCAGAAGTGCACAGCAACACAAATGAAAAGAGCTGAGCCACACATTCCCAAAAGAAAATGACCTGGAACCCTGTAAGTGAACTGATCAGTGCCTTGGGAACAGTGACTGAAGTATAACACATGTCCAAGAAAGACAGTTTCTTCAAGAAGAAGTACATGAGAGTGTGCAGGTGGCTGTCTCTGGTCACAGCTGCAATAATGGAGATGTTCCCCACGAGGGAGAAGAGGTAGATGAACAGAAAAAAACATGGTACAAGTGAGCCTCATTTCAGGTATGTCTGAGAAGCCCTTGAGAATAAATTCAGTCACAGGGGTCTCATTTGTCATTTCCTTTCCAAGTCATAGAGGGACAGTCAAAGAATATTCAGAAACAGATGCAGAGTCCTTACAGTGATATCCTATGACTGCTAGGTGGCCATCTGCCAGCCCTTACGTTATGAGGTCATCATAAACCAGGGGGCTTGTGTGAAGATGATGGCCATGTCATGGCTCAGTGGGGTGATCTGTGGACTCATGCATGTGAAAGCAACATTCTCATTACCATTCTGTGGGTACAGAATGTACATCAATTTTTCTGTGATATTCCTCAGCTCCTAAGCCTAGTGGACTCCAAAATAATTTTCATTGAGACTGGAGTCATGGTTCTTGTTATGAGTCTTGTGATAATCTGCTTTGCTTCTATTACTCTCAGCCAATTCAGTTTGCAGATTGTTAGGAGTGAACACACATCTGCCCTTGACCTTCCTGCTGAGATTGCCTGCTGCAGCCACTTCACAAGCCCGGGCCTCCCGGCACCCCCTTGGCAAGGGCTCAGCCTCCCTTATTCAGGGCGGGACTGTTTTTGAAGGAGCCACACTCAGTCTTGGCACAAGCACCTTGGGCCTCCAGCCCAAGACTTTCCTGGTCTCCCTCCCTAGTTCCCCTGTTTCCTGCAGCAGCCAAGAAAGACACTTCTGCCTGCTCTCTTTCCCTTCATCACCATGGGCCTCACTCAGTAATCTAGCTGTGGCTGTGAAATCACTCTGTTCAGAGACATTTATGGAGCAGTGGTTAAGAGGAAGAAGCTATTGATAACCCACCCCGTGGATGTATTAATTTTCAAAAATAAAAAATAAGGCCAATAAATGGATAAAGGAAGTCCTGAGCTTTTATTGAATGGCCATTTTGCAGTGGGATTTAAGGCCTGGGCGGTCACTCTACCCTTTCTTCTGCATGGAAGAATAAATCATGTGTTCTTCCACTGGCTCTGTGCTAAAGAAGGTACAGCCACCCTACAACTATTTCCTGGGACTTGTTAAATATTTGGCATGCATTTCTCTTTATTTTTGAATAAATATTTAAATGACAGATGGCCAGAGAACAAAAACTTAGAAGTAAACCTCAAAGCAGTAAGGGTCTAAGGGTTTGAAGGAGCCCAGGGAGCTCTGAGGAATCCTGGAAGTTTCAGTAGTGAAGGATGGCCAAGTCCTCTTGTCCCCTCCAGAGATTTTGCTGCTGAGAGGTCCAGTAGCAGAAGATCCTGGGTATGTGCCCTTTACCCTGCATTTCCCCAGTGCCTGGGAATAAATAAGAACCATCCATTAGAAGAGACAAAATGCAGGTTCCCAGGCCTTCAGCATTTGGAATTCAGAATGTGTGGTAGCCTTCAGGGGGTGGTTCTCACCATACATCTGATTTCACTCGAGGCTCCCTGTCTGGCCCCAAAGTTCCAGCAACCAGGATAGCTACTCTGGAGGCTGCCAGCTCTGCCCAGGATCTACAGTTTTGAAAGCACCTTGTAGGTGTCTGTACCCACAGCCAGAGTCAAAGGCTGAGCAGGGCCAGCTCTCCTTTCAGCTCCACCCGATCTCAGTCTCTTTGACCCTGCCAGGGACCCCTACATGTGTGCGCACGCACACACACACACAGGTTGCCACTCCTGCCCCAGGTCCTGAGCACGCCCTAGTTATTGTCATAAATGACTGATCCTTTGGTAAATGAAAGCCCCCTGGGAGGCTTCTGTAGGACCTTAACAAAACTTCCCCTTGCTTCTTCTGAGCGGTTGTTAATTATTTCTAGATGCTGCACATATGCTTTTTTGTGGATCATTTGCAGTCTGATTTTTCACCTCAAACACTCTTGAAATATTTTTCTTTTTAAATATAAACCCTCACTGGACACTTAAGCTTTTGACTTTCTCAACCCCAGCAGGGAGAAGTATCTGAACTCTGCTTCTCCTGCTTCCATGGAAGAACATTTGGGGAATTAGGGTGATGGATGGGGGGCTACCTGTGCCTGTCAGAGTGCTTCCCTCTGCTCCAGGGTCCTGAACCAAGAGGACATAGAGACCCCATTCCGAGAGCCTCTCCTCCCTTTTCTGGGCAGAGTGTTCCTGGGTTTCACCAAATCTCCCCTCAATCAGAGGAGCCAGTTCACATCCAACACTCGGACTTGGCTTTTTCTTATGTGATTCATGGGATTTTAAAAGGGTTTTTAGGTTCCAGGAAAAATAAATTCACAAAAGAATCAGAGTCATTGGTTGTCTTCAGTTTGTAATAACATACGATTCATAAAGTAGTGCAGTTATCTGTATCTGCAGCATCAGAAAAGCAGAGCCAGATAGGGCCAAAGGGTCAGTGTGTTGCCTACTTCTCCTGTTCCCCTGGGTCTCCTTCGCTACTGAGGTTCTGGGCCTTGGAGCTGTGGTGAGTGCCCTTGGCAAGGTACACTGTGCTACCCTGGGAGGCCCTGTGGCCACAGCCCCTTACGATGGCAGATGGTTGAGTGCAGCTGACTGTGGCCAGGGAGGTGAGTGACAAGGACCCTGTCCTTTCAGCCCGGGATGCACTCTGTAGGTGCACGACAAGACAACAGGAGACCTTTCAGAAGTTAAATCAATAGGACCAAATATGACACCTGCACACCAGTCACCCAGCTATTAAGATAAGATCTACTAAAGTAAGACAAAATGTACACATGAATGATCCAAAGGTAACCCATGTAGAGGCCCATGAAACCAAAAGCAACTGCCAGTTGCCTGTTATTTGCACAGATCCAGCTGGCCTGGTCCCAGTGTAGTCCAGGCACCCAACTGAGTATGAGCCAATGTTTACTCCAATTGGACTCATATCCTTAATAAACCATTTCTAGAAACTTCAGAAATTTCTTCAACTGTAGAAAAGACTCAGGTCATTCTCCCACAAACAAGGCCTCGTTCTTAAAAACCATCCACCTTGGTCTAAAAACAATCTTCTGTTTAAATCCCATTAAAGGAGTTTCCTTCGAAAATACTCCTCAGAAATATAGTTAAAATCATAGTAAAATCATTTTCATAAAATGTGTTGTTTTTTTTTTTAATTTTTTTTTTTTTTTTTTTTTTTTTTTTTTTTTTTGTGGTTTTTGGCCAGGGCTAGGTTTGAACCCGCCACCTCCGGCATATGGGACCGGCACCCTACTCCTTGAGACACAGGCACCGCCCTCATAAAATGTCTTTTAAGAAAAGACAGGCTTAATTCTCAAAGGCTCCAGTATTGGAAAAAAATTAATAATTGTACTGTTTCTAAATTGAAATAAAATTGCAAAGATGCAAACATCAACCTGTATCATCATGCATAAACCAGTCACAAATGTTAAATCAACTGTAAAAACTTTAAAATCATATTTTGTGCTACCTTCATTTATTAACCTCTTCTCCAATAGCAATGAAATTATAGTACATATTTGCAATACAGAGATATTCCCAGTTTAATGCTGTTGATGACTACAAGGGTGCCCTCTTCTTGCGGAGGGAAGGGAGAAGCCCATGACTTTCTGGCATATGGTGCAGAGAATGGACTTGGAGAGTGAAAGCCACATGATTTACACACCCACAAATTTGCCATGGAGTCTCAATAAGCATGCCTAAGATTTTATGAACAAGGGTTTGCATTCATATTGTGCATAGGTAAAAGCAAGGCAATAATTATCTGGTAGCACCCAAAATAGCCTACATCAAAAGACGCTCAATGTCAAGGAATTTCTCAAAGCATTTGGAGTTTAAAAGCAGAAGACATTTCTGTGAACCCTCACTATTGAACACCCCTTCCATAGAGAGAAGTTCAGAGGGTTGTCATCTCTGTCAGTCTAAACATGCCTCCTTGGTAAAGAATAAATAGACCAAAAAGTCTACAACTATCTCATCTTTCTTTGGGGTACCAGGACACACAGGAATTGGAGTATTCACTACTATTGCCTCTGAACATGAAGCAGAAACAGAAATCTCACGCAGAGAACACTGTAACTAAGGTTCTTTGAGTGTCTCCCACCACCCCCTCTGAGCTTTCTGCTCACTGTCCTGCTGCGGGACAACAGAAACCTACTTTGGATCACTAAGGCTCTAGGCTCATTGTACCTTGAACACTTGAGTCAGCAAAACTGAGGGCAAATTTGTTTGTCTATTTACACAGAAGAAATGTAGATGGGTTCTGCTAACCCTAATAAGCATCTCTATCCCAAAGTTTAAATGGTATATCCACATCCCTAGAGATAGGAGAAAACAATTCTAAGATTAGTAGTCATCATCCTATAGATAGCTACAGGAATCAAAGCCAAAAAAAATGAAGCCAGGTAGAGAAACTGAGCTTTGGAGTGTTGTCTATGCCTCCCAGCCTCCTTCAACTGCCTAAGTCTCTCATGGAAAGTGGGGTTGAGGAAAAAGTGGGAAGGTGGGCAGTGAAGTCCAGCCTGACACCCAATGACCTGCTCAATCGGCCAGGTCTCATTCTCCTCGACTGCAGGCATGTCTGGAGGGACCATGTCTGAGCTGCCCTGCCCTGTCTACTTGGTCCTCATGTATAAATGCCAAAAGCCACCAACTGTAAATGCCCGTATGACCACCTCACATGCTACTAGAGGCTTTTCTTGACTTCCCAAGGCTACAGAGGCAAGCCTTCCCCAAAATGGGTAGTGCCTTGGAGTTCATGTCTAGGGTACCAGTTGGCTTCCTCCAAGATGGGTGGTGATTTGTCTGGCAAATGGACTGTCCTCATCTCTCAGGTGGGGTAATGCCTGGAGTCCACCAAAGCTCCAGCTACCCACTGGGCTTGACAGCACACACATTGCTAGTCTCTTTCCCTTCCCGAGAAAAAGTTATTGGTCACATCAGGTCAACCTGAATGACCTGAATCCTTAACTCCAGTTCTGCTTCCCAAGAATTCACCATGAGAGCAGGACTAGCAGAATTCCACCAAAGGAGATGCCTTCACCTGACATGATCCGTGCCTGATTTTGCCTAACACACAGCACAACTGCACCCTCTCCAGCCCCAAGTGGTTCATGGTGCGTTGTGTTTGGTGCATGGCACAAGACTCTTGGTGCCAGCAGAGAGCTCTGTTTACAGGACACTGAATGATGCCCTGATAGCAGTCCCTACATACCTGGGCCAATATCAAACTGCTGCTTCAATGCTGCCAACCTGCCTCCTCCATATAAATGTGTCAAGAGTTGACTCATCTCTGAAACACAATATCTGCCTCCTGGAGAAGTTGTGTGACCTTTCACATCATTTTGCCCCTAAAGTTAATTTCCGTGATGGATGCAATATATTCAAACTTGTAAATCTGTCTGAAGGACTCAAATGAAGAATTATTGACAGTTGATGGAACCCAAGTGCAGAGATTAAGAGAATTTTCTTATCTTATTCCATCTAAATGTTGGAATGTTAGTATTGATCAAAATATAATGTGCTACAGAACCCAACATAAATCTAAACTATTAGATTAACAGAAGCATTCAAGTTACATAAAATGCAATGTAGGAGAAAAGGGCTGTGTGTTGGTCACTGGGAATATTTTAGCCATCAAGATGGGGAACATGAAATGGGGATGTGTGCTTGAGTGGGTGTTGGCCACACCGGTATGAGTATGTGTGTGTGGGCGTGAGTGCGTGAGGATGGAGGTATACTCCAGGGGCAGCGACAGCTGGCAGCACTGGGGGCACTAAGGCTTCACCCAGATGAGGAGGAAAGACTTGCTGTGGCTTCTTGGTTTGACTCTAATTTGCCATCATTTTCATTTTAAAGTTGCCGGGATGAGCAGGGCAATGGAGCTGTGTTGGTGGTGGGGATGCCAGTGTCCTGTCAGGTGTGAAGACTAAGATCTGAGTCAGCTCCTAAAAGACAAAGAGAACACTTTTTGTGGATTCAGGACCCCACTGTGGGGCATCTGGAATTGTCCCAGCTAGAAGAGAGCAGATAGCTGAAACTGAGCAGGAGTCTGGGAAGAGAAGACCAAACAGAAACTTGACGAAAGGAAATTAATGTCACAATGTCATGCATGCCTCTGTGGGGCCAGGTGAAAGACCCCAGCTTCCTTGGGTCTGACCCCTATGGTTCCCATGAGGGTCACCAGCAGGACTGAGGAAGCTATTGTGAGATTCCGGTGTTCCTGTCTCATATCCCCAGCCTCCCTTCTGCACCCTGGGATCTTCTACCCCACAAAAAAACTGCCTATGCCCAAATCTTTTTCTCAGGATCTGATTCTACAGGAATCCAGGAACTAAAATCTAAAGTCACAGAACTCGTAAGTGGAAGAAAATAGAGGTAAGTCTGTGTGTGTGTTTAAACCAGAGCGTCTCATCAGTCTCTCATGTTCTTATTAACAGATTCTTGAGCTAGGAATGGACAGAAACCACATTAAAACATCATTATAAACAAGGAGGAGGTTTGGAAGCTGAGCTTTCAGATTTGACCTTGTTTTCTGTATGGATCCAAAAATTCACTTTTCTGTAGAAGTAATGCCCGTGTTTAATGTGAGGCCAGGCTAAGCTCTCAAAACTTTTGTTGCATCTACTTTGTTTTCATCAATTTACTAGTTCATGTGCATGTATTATTATATAAAATTTTGCACTTGAGCACACCAGCTTGGGAATGCCTAGCACACAGATGGTGTTGGAAGCCCTGAGGATGACCTGAGTTTCTACATTATCAGCACAGTCTGGGGTTTCCCAACACACAGTCACCGCCAGCAAAGGAGGCACCATTGGTGATCACTTGTCAGAAGTTCTGAGTCACAGAACAAAAAGGGAAGTTAATTCCTCTGTCCTGGTTTAGTTTCTCTGGCCAAGTAATCTATTATATTTTTCTTGTGGAGAACAAATGAACCCTAGGCTGAGAATGAGGTGACCAAGTGAATAGCTGCATGACCCTAGAGCAGCGGTTCTCAACCTACAATTTGTAACAATGAAAATAAATCCTGCATGTCAGATATCTACATTAAGATTCACAACAGGAGCAAAATTACAGTTACGAAGTAGCAACAAAAATAATTTTATGGTTTGGGGTCACCACAACTGCAGCATTAGGAAGGTTGAGAACTACAGAGGGTGGCACAGCCTTGGCTGGGTGGGGGAGGTGTCCCAGGGTGCTGAGAAGTATCCTTGGGACGCAAAATGCTGACTGGACCCATAAGAATCCCTCTGACGAGAGACCTTCTGAACCAATTATTAGCAGGTCCACCTCCATCCTAGAGGCTCAGACCCTTTCAGCAGCCCTTCTAGTGACATCAGGCCCAGACAAATGCTCTGGGGAAGCTCACCAAGTGAGGGTGTTGGCAACATGCCAGGGTTGGAAGAATGCATTTTGGAATTGAGATCCATCGAGCTGATGGCATTTGTTCAACACTGCAGCAAATGGCTACCGTTTATATTTAACACCACTTCACGAGACACCACAGGTGCTACACACATGAATTAGGCACATCCCAAGGTTGCTGTGCACTGCCCACCTCCTGCTACCTCTGGCTGCTGAAAAAGAGCCACCTCTCTCCAGGCTGAGACCATGCCCCTGCAGTGCATGGGGTCTCCACTCTGCCCTTTCCTTTTCTCCTCCAATCATCGGTGCTCTGACCTGTGAGCCCCAGAGCCACCGGGATGAAGTGGCCATCTTCATAGCATGGTCACTGTCTTTCTCCAGCCCTGCTCCTTGTCCATGCCTCCACCCCTCCATACCCTCTGCATCCTCTCCAGCCTCTTGGAGCAGGGCAGCCTCCCTGAGGGATCAGAGAAAACTGCTCCCAGTTGTGAAGGCCTCGTTTGTGTCACAGGCACTTAATAACTTCCTCTAGGACTCAGATCAACCCCTTCCCCTAAAACAGGCCTGAACGCTTGTCATGGGGACACTGCCTAATGAATTGTAGTCACCCAGGTACTTGTCTGCCTACCCCACGGCCATTTCCTAGCAGACAGTAATAAGGATTTGTCTATCCTTGCCCTGTTGGGATCTGTCATGGGCCTGGCACGCATGTGCACTAATTGAGCAAGTAAACAGATGATCGAATGAGAGGGTGAGTGGAAGGGAATGGTCGGTCTCAAGCGAGTCTGAGGCTGGAACCTAAGGATGGGCAGGATCGGATGGGGGAAGAATGTAGGATAGAACAGCAGGACAGTCTGGGCCCTGCAATGGGAAATTGTCCGTTCACCCCAGAAAATGAACTGTGCACCTTCTGTATGCTGGTGCTGTCTCAGCCTCCCTCGCAGAGACACAGCTGACAGGTGGACACTGCCTCTACTTACTCCTGTGCTGCTGGCACCAAATCCAGGAATGGCTCTTGTCTTTGGGGACATGGGATCAGATCAGCCAGAGGTTGAAAATCCCTTCCCCAACAAAACCAAACAAAACTCTTTTTGAATCTCAGAGTGAAAAATCCATTAGCTGGCATCAGTCTCTTCAGAATCTCAGTGTCAAACCTGGCAGAGCATAGAAGATAAAACAATAGAACAGAATAGTAACCTGTGTTCAGTAGAGGCTTACATGTGCCAGGCACCATGTGAAGAGCCTTCTTTGGATGGATTTTCTTATTCAATCCACTTGGCTATCGCTATGCGAGAACAATAATTACGGCCACTAATTTCATAGGCAGAACACTTCAGCCTAAAGGAATGCTGGAACTTTCCAAGGTCTCATAGCTAATGGGGGCAGAAGACAGGAGATTTGAACCCAGGCAGCTTGACCGCAGTGCATGCACTAACCTTCCCTCCTTATGCCATCTGGAGAAGTCATCCAGCTTTGTTCTAGGAAGGAACTGGAGCCTACAGGGATATCAAGTGAGAGGGTAGCCTCTGACACTGGGTGTTACTGAACCCATGCCATGCCCCATGCTAAGATGCCCTTGTGTCCTGGGAACATACTCTCCCATCTGCATAAAATGAACAGAGAGGGACTGGCTGGTTGAAAGATGCATGGGTCTGTGTGACTCTGTACCCAGATCTTTTACCTGTTTTCTTCTCCTCTCTCCTGTGAAAAGAAGGAACAACTTGACCTCACCCCACATTACACCCTCAAGCCTTGCACATAGCAGGTGCTCCATAAATGCCCGTTGTCTCAGTGAAGACATAATTGAACAGAAATAAATTGAGGTCTTTCTCCTTTTACATTTTTCCAAGAGTAAAAACATATTTTACCCTCATATATTTTCCCAATGTCCTGCTGATAATAAATCTGGAAATTGGTCAGCTGAACCTATCCCCTCACCACCACAGGTAGCCCATTACAGAACAGTCTCCCAGGTTTTCTAAAATGGGCAGCCCACTCCTTCAGCTGTACGGTACCCTCTTGGAATACCTCAGGATTCTTCTGGCTTAGGTATTTCAGACAGCAGATTCTCCTGGAGCTGAGGACAAGGAAGAATGGGGATATCCATGCCTGTGTGGGGAAGCGTCCAGGCAGCCCCAGACTGTTCAGGGGCCGGCCCCATGTTTCTTCAGTCAGGTTGAGTCCCCAGGGAAGCTGACCAGGGACCAGGCAGCCACGTGAGGATTTGTCTGGGGAACTTAGATGACCCCTCCCTTGGGAACAACCCTTGAAGCTGTCTAGAGATTCCAGAGCTTCTTTAAATACATTCTCCCCACCCACCTGCCAGATGCCTAATTTATTGGAGCAGGCGAGGAAAAGGAATGGGGAGAGGGGAACTTGACCAGTTAAAAGGCATTTTCCACAGTGGCAGGTGTCATTTGGTGCGCCAGCCAGCCTGCACACCTTCTCACCGTGACATTGGAACACTGGTCCTACTGTTCTCTTGCCCAGGAATAGACTAGCTGGGCTCTCAGAAGCCCCCAGGCCATTCATAGCAGTAACTTTGGAGGCATGGACCACCATGGCAATAATGTCCCCAGGTGAGTGAGGGGTTGACCACACCACCTGTTCCTGTTGCCCACTTGGAGCCCACATGCCCTGAGCTGGTTCTCAGTGGCATTGCTCCCTTGAACCTTCTGGGTCCTTCTTCTGGACATTCAGGATATGAGGTCCTATACCTAATTAACTGGAAGATCCTCAGGTATTTTGCATTTGTGTCAACAAGGCCTGGCCACAGAAGCAGTCCTCAGAAAGTTGAGCCAGGCTGGAGAACATGGAATTTGTGGGCCTGTTGGTATCTCTTGGGATATCAGTAAAGAATGACTTTTCCAAAAGCTGGGAAGTGGGAACGTCCTACTCCACCCTCTCACATGGCCCAGAAGAGTATAGCAGCTATCGCTTCTCTAATAGGGGGTGTACCTGGAGCTTCTGGGCTGCCATCAGTGTTGCAGGAAGACAAGGTCCAACAGAGAGAAAGGGCACCCAAACACCACGTTTATAAGAGGAAGGGCTTTATTAACCAGCCGGGAGCTTACGGCATAGAAGAATTTCAAACGGCCGTGCTCCTGGACTGCCTTGGTCTTTTTCTTTTTATTGACAGTCAAAAAGTTCCACCCCACAGGTACCCTTCTCATTGGCCAGTTTGAATCAAGCTGGAGATGCTATTCCCACCCCTACAGAACTTCAGGATTTCACAGAACTTGGAAATCTCCAAGTTTCAGGAAGTTAAGTTTACAAATTCCCAAGAGCTGAGTCACCGTGGAGAGGACCCTCCATGTGTATCCTGGTGGTCTCCTTGAGAAGACCTGTTCTTCTACACCTCACCCTTCTCGGCTATCCTCTCTCATCAGCAGTCAGAGGCAGGATGGAAGCTGCAACCTGCCTCCGGATGCCCCAACACAGATGGAGGTCAACCCCAAAGCAACAAACTTGGGGTTGTTGTATCTTAACGGGTACCCGGCTGAAGTGTACTAAGTGTCCCTCCTCAGAGTTTTTTGGGCTGCAGAAACCCCAACCTGATCCCAGGGACCTTAGTGAGACCTTCCAGCGCTATATTTAGGAGAGTCCCCCACATACCCAGACATATCAGGATAATTGTAAGCTGGCATAGAATAGGGATAGGCCTAGTGTTGGAGAAACATCTCTGAAATTGTGAACTAAAATAAAATTTTAAAGCTCCCCCACCCTCGCTGACTGATTGACTGGACTCCTTTTGGCCCAGGGGATCCCTAAAACTGTGTTGCCAGCCTTGAGGAAGGGTATCAGACATTCCTCATCATACCACCTCCTATTCTTAGAGATGTCCTCTGTGACTCATTAACAGGCCTAAGGCTATGCAAGCCTTCCCTGCAGGTCCTCAATATACACAACAAAACACTTGAGTGGGTCCAGTGCTCTGTGTCTGATTAACAGACCCTTTATCTTAAGCATCCCTTTTCCCTGACTCCTGGTCTTTTAGACAGAGCCTAACTCTTTCAGCCAATTGTCAGCTGAAGAATCTTTAAACTCACCTGTAACCTGTGGGCTCCTGCTTTCAGATTTTCACCTTTTGGGGCCAAACCAAGGTATGTTTTCCATGTATTGATTTATGACCTCACCAGTAATTTCTGTCTCCCTAAAATGTATACAACTAAATTGTAAACCTACACTCAGCAAGGCCACTTGCTCAAGGCTTCTTGGGTGTGGCTCCATGTTGGGCTCATCCAATTTGGCCCAGAAAAACTTCTTTAAATTTTTTTGCAGCGTATGGTTTCTTCTACATCAACAGAATGGTCGCCTCATTGGCTCACGGATAGAGAAACAATTCCAGTAAACAAACATAAAGTGAATTGCACCATCCCAGCTCAGAGGAAAGTTACTTGAGTCAAGGTCAGGAATTCTCATTCTAAAGGGATTCAGAAAAACACAGGAGAGAGTCTCTAAGGCAATTAACTTAATTTTGCAAAATTGCATTTTCTAGAGAGAGATAAAAGCATTGTCAAGCCCATGATTATGAACTAAAATATTAAACTGATTTATTTCTAATAACACATTTAACTTCTAAGAAGTATCCAGATAATATGGGGGCATATTGCACTTCTAAAGAGTCCTGAAGTCATTTGAGAGGCAAATCAAATGTTCATTTAAATAGAATGCCTTGAAAGGAGGGTGCCCTGCAGACCTGGCTTCAAATCTGGCTGTACGGATTACCAGCTGTGTGACCTTACACAAGTTACTTCACCTCTCTGAGGTTGCATGCTCCCATTTGTGAAATGATGCTAATAATAATTTATACTTCATGAAGTTTGATGTTCACACATAGTTCTTATCACATCATAAGCTCTAAAGACGTGCTGGGTATGTGTTATGTATCTATTATTACCTGCTCCCACTGCGATAGTCTACGGGGTGTTCCTGTACAATGCACCACACCACAACATGCTCAAGGCTTTCAGAGACATAGCTGTTCATTTAGTCTGGGAATATGAAAAGGTGAGATTACCTCATTTCTTATTATATAAGAAAAAAAAGCTAGAAAAAAGCCTCTAGTTAAACCTAGTCTTCTGACATTGCCTCATTCATGAAGTTTATCAGTTCTTTCAATTAACCATGACCCAGGCTTTCAGGAATGTTTTGTCACCTTGAGGTCCACTAGCCTTCATTTCACAGCTTACAAGGAGCTTCTGCATTGGCAAGACCTCCCAGATGAACACAGAGAGCAGAAAACACAGGTGAGAGGCTGGCTTAGAAGGGGGACTCACCCTCCACTCCCAAATTCCCCTTACTGAAACTGAGAGCCTGGCAGTGCAATAAGCCAAGCTTCACATACAAACAGACCTCTGCACAAATTGTCGCTGCTGTGCCAGTGGGGCAGGAAACAGCTATTCTGAGCCTCAGTTTCCCCTTCTGTAAAATGGGGATAATGACATCTGTCCGAATGAATAAATGAACTTGGGCCTAATGCTGCGAGGCCTAGACCACAAAGACTGTGCCCAGAGACTTAGTCCTTGCTGCCATTACACTGTAAGATGCCGATGAAATTCCTTTGACAGGAGGTCTCCAGCTCACAGAAGTTGCTTTGGGGGAACTTACAACTGGACAACACACTCCTGGAAAACAGAAGACTTTCTGCCTGGTTGAAATGGGTGGAGTAGGTGCACACACCAAGGTGGATCTGAAAACACCTTGTCTGTCCAGAGAGATACGGGACACTGCTTCTGCTCCTATGCCCCAAAAAGCATGAGGCCCCTGCTGCCACGTTTTCTGAAATTCTCAGAGACTGCCTGATATGCTCTGTAAGATATCCTGGATTTCAAATACAGGAGTGGTTTTTGGTTTTGGTCGATTTTTTTTTTGTTTGTTTGTTTTGTTTTTCATTTACTAATGGAGCAATGAAAAGATGTCCTGAGGCTCCAGCTCTGAAGCAGAGAACTAGACCAGTGATGTCTCCAGGCTCGCCCTCACCCCATGTGTGGGCTTCTGGGGATTCTGCTATCCCCAGGACCCAGTATGGTTCCTAAGAACACCACACTCAAAGCTCAGAAGTTCCAGGGTACAGAGGGAGCAGAGCCTGTTGATTTTAGCGCAAACAAAAATGTGGGTGCCATTGCTGTGGAGAGGCTGCCTTCTACTGGTGGAAGGAGGCAAGAGCAGCCAGCATCCCCAGCAGAGGACCAGGAGAGAGGAGGGAGAAGGCGAGCAGGAGGGGAGAGTGGGGAAAAAAGAAGGAAAAGAGAGGGCAGAAGGGACATGAGATACAGGAATGAATCCAAAAACAGGGGACTGACACCTGGGGAGTTAAGGAAGAGACACCAAGATTCTCAGAGTTTTGGGAGAATGAAGGGGTAGAGCTGCACCTACTGCTGAAAGGGGCCCTGCCTGAGTACAGGTGAGCCAGTGGCACTGAATCGTGTTCACATGTGTGACTGTGGAACATCTGCACACAGGCTCCTCTTGTCTCTGGCCAATGACCTCTCCTCCCAACTCAGCTCTCTGAGTCCAAGGAAAAGTCCCCTGTTGGCCCCACAGTTCTCTACACAGCTCCTGATCAATCCCCAATCTGTTTTACAGGAGTGTGCCCACCAAACAATGACAACTACAACCAAAAAACAGGCAGGGATTGTGACGCCTCTAATCCCAGATACTTGGGAGGCCGAGGCAAGAGTAATTACTTAAGCCCAGGAGTTTCAGCTTGCTCTGAAGGTGATGCCACAGTCCTCTACCCAGGGCAATAGCTGGAGACTCTGTCTCAAAAGAAATATAAAGAAATAAAAAGAAAAGAAAACTGTGGTGTTATAATAATAGTGCATAAAACATTTTAATTGTGCTATAGAATTGGAAAGACAATAAAATTTTTTTACAGAAGTCACGTTAAGTTACACCATTTTAATCTATCTTGTAAATTCAAAAAATTTTAGGAAATTCTCATGATAAAAATAAAGAATACTTACAGAGATACAGAGAAGAAAATGTGAAAATACAGTATGTCTATAAAAGTCAATGAGACACAAAGGATATCAAAAGAGAATAACAGCAAATTGTGACAAATGTAGAAAACAATCAGAGAAAGAATAAGTTGTTACCTTTTTAAAAATTACATGAAGTTTATGCAATAGATGCTCCACTTAAAAGACATATGGAAGTCCCTTCCACAAAGGGACTATCAAAAATCCAACTACATTGGGATTTGTTGAAGTTGATGGCCTTGTAACAGCTTCCTTGCCTCTGGGCACGGTGAGTCCGGGGAGATACGACTCCAGGCACCTCTGGCTGGAGGGATCTGCCTATAATCAAAGCTATGAGGATATGGAGAGTCAGCGAGAGACTTCTGGACCCCAAGAGGAGGACTAAAACAGTGGAAAACCGGAAAGCAGTCACGTATGTTCAATCGATCTAAACCAGCCGCAACTTCCACAGGAACGAGAACTTAAAGAGCAAGAGGAAGTGAAAGGAAAATTAGGGCAAGGAAACAGATAAAAGAAATCACCCATGAGGAAGAATCACCAGAAAACTCCAACCAACATGAAGAACCACTCCAGAACAACCCAGCCAAGGGACCATGAGGTAGCTACTGCAGAGGATTCCACCTGTAAAGAAATGATAGGAATGACAGAAAGGGAATTCAGAATACACATGTTCGAAATAATGAAAGAAATGATGGAAACAATGAAGGAAACTGCTAATAAAGTGGAAAATAACCAAAAGGAAACGCAAAAACAGAATTAAATAAGAGACGAACGATATGAAGAATATAAAAAGGGTAAAGCAGAGCTGCAGGAACTGAAACAGTCAATTAGGGAACTTAAAGATGCAATGGAAAGTATCAGCAACAGGTTAGACCATTCAGAAGAAAGAATTTCAGAGGTAGAAGACAAAGTTCTTGAGGTAACTCAGATAGTAAAAGAGGCAGAAAAGAAGAGAGAGAAAGCAGAACATTCACTGTCAGAATTATGGGACTTTATCAAGCGTTCCAACATACGAGATATAGGAATCCCAGAAGGGGAAGAAGAATGCCCCAACGAATGGACTAGAGAACATTATAAACCAAAATTTCCCAAATATCAACAAAGAATCTGAAACACTGCTTTCAAAGGGATATCAGACCCCAGGTCACCTCAACTCTAACCGATCTTCTTCAAGACACATTGTGATGAACCTGTCCAAAGTCAAGACAAAAAAAAAAAGATTCTGCAAGCTGCCAGGAGTAAGCGCCAGTTGACCTACAGGAGCAAATCCATCAGAGTGACCGCAGACTTCTCTAATAAAACTTTCCAAGCAAGAAGACAATGGTCATCTACATTTAATCTACTTGAACGGAACAATTTCCAGCCCAGAATTCTGTACCCTGCTAAGCTAAGCTTAAAAATTGACGGAGAAATCAAATCATTTACGGATATACAAACATAGAGGACATTCGCCACAACAAGACCAGCTCTACAGTAAATACTTCAACCTGTTCTGCACAATGACCACCATAATGGATCAGCAGCAAAGTAAGAACTCAGAAATTAAAGGACAGAACCTAACCTCCACACTGATGCAAAAGATAAAACTAAGAATGGACTCTCACAAAATAAGACGAACAGAATACTACCACACTTATCAATTATCTCAATAAATGTTAATGGCTTGAATTCCCCACTGAAGAGACATAGATTGGCTGACTGGATTAAAAAACACAAGCCATCCATATGCTGTCTGCAAGAAACACACCTGGCTTCAAAATACAAATTAAACCTCCGAGTCAAGGGTTGGAAGACAATTTTTCAGGCAAATGGAATTCAGAAGAAAACAGGAGTTGCAATCTTATTTTCAGATTCATGTGGATTTAAAGCAACTTAAGTCAAAAAAGACAAAGATGGCAACTTTATATTGGTCAAGGGAAAAATACAACAAGAAGATATTTCAATTCTAAATATTTATGCACCCAATTTAAATGCTCCCAGATTTTTGAAACAGACTTTAACTCAGTCTGAGCAATATGATATCTGATAATACCATAATAACAGGGGACCTTAACACTCCTCTTACAGAGCTGGACAGATCCTCTAAACATAAATTAAAAAAAGATATAAGAGATTTAAATGAGACCCTAGAACAACTGTGCTTGATAGATGCATATAGAACACTCCATCCCAAAGATAAAGAATATACATTCTTCTCATCACCCCATGGAACATTCTCCAAAATTGATCATATCCTGGGACACAAAACAAATATCAACAGAATCAAAAGAATTGAAATTTTACCTTGTATCTTCTCAGACCATAAGGCACTAAAGGTGGAACTCAACCCTAACAAAAACTCTCGACCCCACCCAAAGGCATGGAAATTAAATAATCTTCTGTTGAATAACAGATGGGTGCAGGAAGAAATAAAACAGGAAATCATTAACTTCCTTGAGCATAACAACAATAAAGACAAAAGCTACCAAAACCTGTGGGATAATGCAAAAGCAGTTTTGAGAGGAAAATTCATCGCTTTAGATGCCTACATTCGAAAAACAGAAAGAGAGCACATCAACAATCTCACAAGAAATCTTATGGAACTGGAAAAAGAAGAACAATCTAAGCCTAAACTCAGTAGAAGAAAAGAAATATCCAAAATCAAATCAGAGATCAATGAAATTGAAAACAAAAGAATCATTCAGAACATTAATGAAACAAGGAGTTGGTTTTTTGAAAAAATAAATAAAATAGATAAACCATTGGCCAGACTAACAAGAAATAGAAAAGTAAAATCTCTAGTAAACTCAATCAGAAATGATAAAGGGGAAATAACAACTGATCCTACAGAGATACAAGAGATCATCTCTGAATACTACCAGAAACTCTATGCCCAGAAATTTGACAATGTGAAGGAAATGGATCAATATTTAGAATCACACCCTCTCCCTAGACTTAGCCAGGAAGAAATAGAGCTCCTGAACTGACCAATTTCAAGCACTGAGATTAAAGAAACAATAAAAAATCTTCCAACCAAAAAATGCCCTGGTCCAGATGGCTTCACACCAGAATTCTATCAAACTTTCGAGGAAGAGCTATTCCTGTACTGCAGAAATTATTCCAAATAATTGAGGAAAGGAATCTTCCCCAACACAATCTATGAAGCAAACATCACCCTGATACCAAAACCAGGAAAAAACCCAAACAAAAAGGAGAATTTCAGACCAATCTCACTCATGAATAAAGATGGAAAAATTCTCAACAAAATCCTAGCTAATAGATTACAGTTTATCATCAAAAAATTCATTCATCATGATCAAGTAAGTTACATCCCAGGGATGCAAGGCTGATTTACCATATGCAAGTCCATAAACGTTATACCCCATATTAACAGAGGCAAAAATAAAGATCACATGATCCTCTCAATAGATGCAGAAAAAGCATTTCATAAAATCCAGCATCCTTTTCTAATTAGAACACTGAAGAATATAGGCATAGGTGGCACATTTTTAAAACTGATGGAAGCTATCTATGACAAACCCACAGCTAGTATTTTACTGAATGGAGTAAAACTGAAAGCTTTTCCTCTTAGAACTGGAACCAGACAAGGTTGTCCTCTGTCACCTTTACTATTCAACATGGTGCTGGAAGTTCTAGCCAATACAATTAGGCAAGACAAGGAAATAAAGGGAATCCAAATGGGAGTAGAGGAGGTCAAACTCTCCCTCTTTGCTGACGACATGATCTTATACTTAGAGAATCCGAAAGACTCAACCACAAGACTCCTAGAAGTCATCAAAAAATACAGTAATGTTTCAGGATATAAAATCAATGTCCACGAGTCAGTAGCCTTTGTGTACACCAATAACAGTCAAGATGAGAAGCTAATTAAGGACACAATTCACTTCACCATAGTTTCAAAGAAAATGAAATACCTAAGAATATACCTAACGAAGGAAGTGAAGGACCTTGATAAAGAAAATTATGAAATCCTCATAAAGGAAGTAGCAGAGGATATTAACAAATGGAAGAACATACCATGCTCATGGATGGAAGAATCAACATTGTTAAAATGTCTATACTTATCAAAGCAATCTACCTATTCAGTGCCATTCCTACCAAAATACCAACATCATACTTTCAAGATTTGGAAAAAATGAATCGGCGTTTTTTATGGAACCATAAAACCTCGTATAGCTAAGGCAGTTCTTAGTGATAAAAATAAAGCTGCGGGCATCAGAATACCAGATTTCAGTCTGTACTACAAAGCCATAGTGATGAAGACAGCATGGTACTGGCACAAAAATAGAGACATAGACAATTGGAATCAAATAGAAAACCAAGAAATGAAACTAACATCTTACAACCACCTAATCTTCGATAAACCAAACAAGAACATACCTTGGGGGAAAGACTCCCTATTCAATAAATGGTGTTGGAGAACTGGAGGTCTACATTTAAAAGAGTGAAACTGGACCCACACCTTTCCCCACTCACAAGAATTGATTCAAGATGGATAAAGGACTTAAATTTAAGGCATGAAACAAGAAAAATCCTCAAAGAAAGCATAAGAAAATACTGTAAGATATTGGCCTAGGGAAAGACTTCATGAAGAAGACTGCCATGGCAATTGCAACAACAACAAAAATAAACAAATGGGACTTCATTAAATTGAAAAGCTTCTGTACAGTTAAGGAGACAACAACCAAAGCAAACAGACAATGTACACAATGAGAAAGGATAGTTGCCTATTTTCAATCAGACAAAAGCTTGATAACTAGGATCTATAGAAAACTCAAATTAATCCACATGAAAAAAGCCAACAATCCCATATATCAATGGGCAAGAGACATAAATAGAACCTTCTCTAAAGATGACAGACGAATGGCTACCAAACACCTGAAAAAATGTTCATCATCTCTATATATTAGAGAAATGCAAATCAAAACAACCCTGAGATATCATCTAACCCCAGTGAGAATGGCCCACATCACAAAATCTCAAAACTGCAGATGCTGGTGTGGATGTGGAGAGAAGGGAACACTTTTACACTGCTGGTGGGATTGCAAACTAGTACAACCTTTCTGGAAGGAAGTATGGAGAAACCTCAAAGCACTCAAGCTAGACCTCCCATTTGATCCTGCCATCCCATTACTGGGCATCTACCCAGAAGGAAAGAAATCCTTTTATCATAAGGGGATTTGTACTAGACTGTTTATTGCAGCTCAATTTACAATCGCCAAAATGTGGAAACAGCCTAAATGCCCACCAACCCATGAATGGATTAACAAACTGTGGTATATGTATACCATGGAATACTATTCAGCTATTAAAAAAAAAAATGGAGACTTTACATCCTTTGTATTAACCTGGATGGAAGTGGAAGACATTATTCTTAGTAAAGCATCACAAGAATGGAGAAGCATGAATCCTATGTACTCAATTTTGATATGAAGACAATTAAGTTTATGGGGGGAAGGAGGAAAAGCAGAAAGAGGGTGGGGTTTTGGTGTGTGTCACACTTTATGGGGGCAAGACATGATTGCAAGAGGGACATTGCCTAACAATTGCAATCAATGTAACCTGGCTTATTGTACCCTCAATGAATCCCCAACAATGAAAAAAAAAAAGTCTATGGAAGTCCAGAGTTTTAGACCAACACAATGCCAAAAACAGTGAATTCAAGAATTCAGTGCTATCAGAACAAATGAGAGCATTTTTGTATTTTCTGGATCCTTGTCTGTGGCTAGCTTATATCTATAGTGTATTCAGGAAGGCTTAGCTCATTACCTCTCTCCAGGAAATGTGATTCAGATGTAATTAGAAGACATTTTTCATTGCATTTTTGTTTTGTGTCCTTTAATCTAGAGTCTAAGGAACTTGCCATTGTAAGTGAAAAGGAGCAAAAAGATGATCAATCAAGGCTTTTAAGAGCTGCAGAACCAGAATCTGCAATACGTTTTTTTTTCCTTATATCCAATACAAGCAAAATATAGCAGGTACAATAAAGACTATAAAGATGTGGGAGGCAATAAAGACTTTATTGTCATTTTATTGGGATGAACATCCTATCTTACTCATATTTCTACCTGTATAGTTCATTTATACAAAACTTTTAGTAATAAAGTTAATGGCATTTCCCACTTCTTAATGTTCCTGCACTGTTTTATGCTTTATGCATACATGTATATGAAATAGCAAATTATATCAGTCCAAGGATAAATATAACCCAAGATTTCACTAAGTGAGATAATAATAAATAGGGCTACTGTTTATTATATTTAATTAATAAATAAAGTCTTAATTCAATGTTAAAAAATAAATCCAACTACATTGTGTAAAAGAGTGTCAACTTCGTATCTAATAAAAGCAATATACTAAAATTGGTGCTATAGAAAAAACATGCCAAAAAAAGATGTTAAAAATAAGAGAGCAGGCTCAGAGCCCGTAGCTCAGAGAGTCGGGCACCGGCCACATACACATGAGGTGGCGGATTCGAGCCCAATCCCAGGCCTGCAAAACAACAATATCAACTGCAACAAAAAAAAGCCAGGCATTGTGGTGGGCACCTGTAGTCCCAGCTACTTGGGAGTCTGGGGCAAGAGAATTGCTTAAATCCAAGAGTTTGAGGTTGCTGTGAGGGGTATTGCCACAGCACTCTACTGAGGGTGACATAGTGAGACTCTGTCTCAAAAAAAAAAAAGAATATGAGAGCAGAGGAGATCACAGCTATCGTAGGCACATCACATTTTATATTAAAAATATTACATTTTAAAAAATATACTTTAAATACTTTCACAAGAGACAAAAGACATTAAATAATAAAATTGTCTTGCTTGGAAGCATAAATAATATATGTATGCATAATATATATATCTTTATGTTGAACTGATGGTCACAAAAATGTAAAGATATTGACAGAATTGCAGCAAGAAATAAAAAGCCATATAATAAAATACTTCAATTTTCTACTTTCAGTAATAAATATATTCAGATTATTAATAAAAAAAACTTGAAAATACTATAAACAATTAGGCCTAATAAGTTTATAGAGACATAGAATATCAGAATGTACAATCTTCTCATTAGCTCATAAAACATTTTCCTGGAACTACCAACTGTTCTGTCACAAATAAGTCTGAAGCAATTTAAAAAATTGAAATTTTATACACTTTCATTTCTTACGAAAATGGAAAAGAAGTATAAATCAATTAGAAAGAACAGAAAAATATCCACAAATACATGGAAATAAACTCTTGTTCAAGCACCCGAAGATTTAATGCTGAGAAGATGCCCATACTGCTCAAATTTATTTGCTGATTAAATTAAATCTTTTTAAAACTCCCATTTTATTTTTGCAAAAAGAAAAACATGGGCATCGCCTGTGGCTCAGTGAGTAGGGCGCCGGCCCCATATGCCGAGGGTGGCGGGTTGAAACCCAACCCCCGCCAAACCACAACAAAAAAACAGCCGGGTGTTGTGGCGGGTGCCTGTAGTCCCAGCTGCTCGGGAGGCTGAGGCAAGAGAATCACGTAAGGCCAGGAGTTGGAGGTAGCTGTGAGCCCTGTGACATCATGGCACTCTACCGAACAGTGAGACTCTGTCTCTATAAAAAAAAAAAAAAACAGAAAGAAAAACAGTCACCCCTCAAATCCCCTGGAATCCTAAGGCACCACAGAGATCCAAACAATAATTAGAAAGAGAAACAATGTTATAGACACCACACTTTCTGATTTCAAAACATTAAAAAGCTATAGTAATCAAAGTAGTTTTGTACTGACAAAAAGGCAGGCAACTAAACCAATAAATCAGAAGAAACATAGGTATAAATTCTTGCATGTATTCTCTAACAGCTATTTACAAACCCACATTAATACACTCATGTTCACAAAAACCAGGAGATGAAAGCAATCCAAACTGCCCTTACTAAGAAATACAATTTGGAATATAATGTATTATTTTTGAGGTTTTCAGAAGCAGATAAACTTAAGATAGATGCAATAGAGATATATACCTTGATGACATTATGCATATTTAAATGTCAGTCAAAAATATACAGATGTAGCATATCTGATTACACGTATATAATACTAATTCTGATGTAGTTACACTCTTGGAAACAAAATAAAATAATGATATTTCTCAGGGGTTAGGCAATGGTAAAATAGGTTTTTGTTTTATATTACTGAATTCTAGTCTCGCAAGATGTGTGCATTTTAAACATACATTGCATAACATTGTAAATATAATTAACATGACTGATGTGAATAATTAAATTGTAAATTTTATATTATGTGTTTTACAATAATGAGAATAAAAATTATATCTCAAATATACACTTATAAAACTTTTCAAATTTCCCTTCAAATTACAAAAGTAGCTCTCACATAAATGTAATACATATTCATCAATATATAGTTGATGAAATTACAATTTTCATGAATACTCACCTAGACAGAATCAAACACATTTTGACTAAAAACCACTAAAACAAACATGTAAGTTACAAACATACTAGGGATATTTTTTACTCATACAGGCAAGTAAACACAGAGAATATTTATGGAAATGAATAAATAACTTGAATTATAGTGAAATTTTTAATCATGCTAAACTATTTAGAGTTCAATATTGTCACATAAAATTGTAACATATCAAGAGGGGAAGGTCAGCGGCTAGGGCACCAACCACATACACCAGAGCTGGTGGGTTCAAATCTAACCAGCCCTGCCAAACGATGACAACTACAGCCCCCCAACACCACCCCCCAAAAAGTAGCTGGGCATTGTGTTCGGTGTCTGCAGTCCCAGCTACTTGGGAGATTGAGGCAAGAGAACTGCTTAAACCCAAGAGTTTGATGTTGCAGTGGGCTGTGACACCATGGCACTATCCAGGGTGACAGCTTGAGACTCTGTCTCCAAATAAATAAATAAATAATGGGACGAGATGAACAACTAGAAGCAACATTCACCAAAAGCCCATGTCCAGAAGAAGAAAAATTAAACTGAAGGGAACTTTAGGAAACTGAAATTGGAGAGTTGAACACAATGACACAAAAATAAATAAAAAGGTACACATTATCCCCACTAAGGCAAACTGAGAGGGTGAGAAAGAGAATAGAGATCAGATAAGGAGCAACTAGACAGAATGCACCTGTTGCCAACCGGGAAGGGAGACATCCCCTCAAATGAGGAGCCTGTCATGGGCTTTCTGTGAGTGAGCCAGGAACAAAGGACCTCTTTGAGAGCCATGAAGCCTCTTCTTTTATGCCAAGAAATTCTCACCTCTGGTTTCCCATGCTGCCTGCGGCAAAAGTTAACAATTTTCCTCTGCAATCCTGAGCCCACAACCCATCCTCTCCACTTTCTGGTTGCCTGACAGAATACCCCCTGCAGATGTCAGGGTGTTTGACAAGATCTCTGAGAGACCTCTCTATTGTGTGGGCCACTGAGTCAAGTGCTTACCCATCCCTAGTTGTGGGAGGCAATTGTGGCTGTGCAACAGTATCTTTGACATGGCGTGTATTCTCCTGGATCTCCCTTGTTCTAAGGGGGATCTTTTCTCTGCCCTCTGGAGAGTCCTTGCCCGGTAACTGTGCCTAGTGTCTCCTGGCACCCCTCCTGCCAACTTAGAGAGAGACATTCCTAGTCTCAGGTGATCTACGCTGGGAAGGTCCAGGAACCAGATCCTCCTCCCCAGCCACAGGTGATGGCTGCATTGTACCAAGTCTACAAATCAGATTTTAGGGGTAATGCTATAGCTTCCTTGAAATGGTTTTCACAAGGAATGTTTGCACCACTGGAAGAGAAACGTTTAGAGCGACTGGTGGATTCCCCTCCTACAGCTGGTGCTGCTGGTGGAGGGCCATAGGTTTGCACTGATGTAAATAGGTTTGCACAAGGGAGTTAGCACCATGAGAGCCAGAATTGGTTGTCTGTTCATGGATTCCTCTCCTCCAGCAATTACCAATAGGGTCCACAGTGGTTCAAATTTTTTACAAGGACTCCAATGAAATATTATGACTTATTTAAACTGAGTAGATAATGGGCTGACACCAGAACAGAAGTAGTTTGCATTATCTTGTATCCTCCCCCAACTCAGGACACTTACCTGGTGGCCTGCCCCTCTATGCTGCCCACTAAAACTGGAGAGAGTAAAGCTTACTCTCAGAGATACCCAAACAGCAGGCCTCAAAAGGAGATCCATGACGCTGTGGAGGAAAGGACCATGAGCACAAGCTCCAGAAAATTGGTGAAGGGGTGGTAATCTCCACTTCCAAGGGCCTCCAGATCTGATCTCACACACTAGTTTTAGTTTTCAAATAGGTCTCTAGAGTGCTGCTTAATGTCCTTAATTAGATTATCTCTCAATAACTATTTAAGGACAACCTAACATTTCAGCTAAGAAAAAGTATAATTAATATGAAAAATAAACTGAAAATACACATGGGAAGGAACCAGCAGAATAATCTTGACAGCATGAAAAATCAGACCTGATCAATTACCTCAAAAGAATTCAAGGAGATGTAGCAGAAAATACCATCAATAGAGAAACCTTTTAAATGTCAGAAATACAATTTAGAATATAGATGGCAAAGACATGAACGGAAATGAGGAATAGAAGGAAAAAAATACAAAAAGTAGTTAAAAAGTCTCAATAAATTAGTGAAATCAAAGAGAAAGTCACCAAACATCTACCTATAAGTAGAAAAGATACAGCAGAACTTAAGGAATTGAAACAAATATTCAAGGAGCTTCAAAACACAGTACAAAGCTTCAGTAATAGAGTAGAACATGGTAAAGAAAGAAATTTAGAAATTGAAGACAAGACTTTTGATCACTCAAACAGGCAGACAAAAGAGGAAACAAAAAACATTATATTTCCTAAGAGAGTTACGGGATTACTCTAAAAGGTCAAACATCCAAATTATCAGGATTCCTGACAAAAAGATTGTCCTAAAAGCACCAAAGCTCTACTTCAAGAAATCATGGTGTAAATTTCCCCAAGCATCAAGAAAAACACAGAATTAAGATAATAGATAGTTTCAGAACTCCAGCACAACTCAATCCAAACAAAGCATTTCCTACACACATTGTAATTAATATTGCCAAAGACAATATGTTTGTTTTTTTGTTGTTGTTTTGTTTTCAGTTTTTGGCCAGGGCTGGGTTTGAACCGTCCACCTCCGGCATATGGGGCCGGTGCCATACTCCTTTGTGCCACTGACTGCCTCTACCTCAGCAGTTCTTTAGCCCAAACAGTGTAATGCCAAAGACAATATGAAAGAGAAAGTCCTGCAAACAGCCAGTATTAAGTAATGTCTTACCTACAAAAGGAAAAATACCAGAATGACAGCAGACCTATCATCTGAAACTTTTAAAGCCAGAAGAGGTTGGGAATCCACCTTTAATTTTTTAAACAAAACAATTTTCAGCCCAGGATCCTGTACCTTCCTAAACTGAGTTTCATATGCAATGAAGGAATCAAACATTTTACTGACATGAAAATGTTGAGAAAATTTGCCGCAACTAACGCAGATCTACAAGAATTACTCAGACCCTTGCTTCCAACTGACCAGGAGGATGATCCATCACCAATGTATAAACACCCAGAAATTTGAGAACAAAGCCTAGCTTCCACAGTGACACAAGGGATACAATAAAGCAACAGACATCCTCAAAACAAGACAAACAAAACTCCACATACCTATCAATTCTCTCAACAAATGTGAATGGCTTGAATTTCCTGCTACAGAGGCACAGGATGGCTGACTACATAAATGTATACATCTTCTGTCTCCAAGAAATGCACATAACCTCTAAGGATAAAATGTGACTCAAGGGTAAGGGATGTAAAACAATATTCCAGGCAAATGGAAATCAGAAAAAGCAGGGGTTGCAATCTTATTTAGAGATAGAATTGGATTTAAACAAAGAAAAATATCAAAAAACAACAATGGACTCTATATACTGGTTAAGGGAACTATACAACATGAAGAGATTACAATTGTTTTTTTTTTCTTGTAGAGACAGAGTCTCACTGTACCGCCCTGGGGTATAGTGCCATGGCGTCACACGGCTCACAGCAACCTCTAACTCTTGGGCTTACGCAATTCTCTTGCCTCAGCCTCCCAAGCAGCTGGGACTACAGGCACCTGCCACAATGCCCAGCTATTTTTTTTGTTGCAGTTTGGCTGGGGCTGGGTTTGAACCCGCCACCCTCGGCATATGGGGCCGGAGCCCTGTTCACTGAGCCACAGACGCCGCCCGAGATTACAATTGTTAACACCTCTCCACTCAATCTAAATGCTCCTAAGTATAAAAAAAAATGGTAAATAATCTGAACAGTATGATATCTTCCAGCTCCATAAAAATTAGAGATTTCAATGCCCCTCTGACATTACAGACAGATCTTTCAAGTAGAAACTAAACAAAGAAGTAATCTAGAACAAGTGGACTTAATTAACAAATACAGAACTTTTCATTCAATAAAATTCAATACACATCTTTCATTATCAGCCCATGGATTATCCTCCAAAATTCATCATATATTAGGATACAAGTAAAAATCTCAAAAAATCAAAAAAACAGAAATTATACCATGTATCTTCTCATGCCATTACAGAATAAAAATAGAACTCAACACCAACATAAATACTCACACCCACATAAAGTCATTGAAGTGAAACAACCTTTTGATGAAAGACAGTTGTATTAAGGATGAGATTAAGGAGTAAACCATTAAAATTTTTGAACAAAATGATAATGATAGCCACAGCTATTGAAACGCGTGGGATATTGCAAAGACAATCCTAAGAGGGAAATTTACAGCATTAGATGTCCTCATCTAGAAAACAAACACAGAGAAAGCAAGTTAATATCCTAATGGGCCATCACAAGGAAATGAAAATGAAAATACAATAAAATCCCAAATCAACCTAAAAACAAACAAACAAAAAAGAAATATATAGCTAAAACTAGAGAAGAATGAAATGAAATTAGAAATTAAGAATTATTCAGAAGATCTGAGAAGCAAAAAAATTGGTAATTTGAAAAGATTAATAAAATTCATAAATGATTGCCAGAAAGCAGAAAAGCAACATAACTAACTTCAATCAGAAACAAAGAAGGGGGAAATAAGAGATATCACAGAAATACAGAAGATACTCCCCAATTATTACAAACCACTTTCAGCCCAGAAATCTGAAAATGTAGATGAAATAAACCAAAACTAGAATCACATCATATTCCTAAACTCAATCTGAAAGATCAGAAATTTTGAATAGACCTATATCAGGCACTAACATTACATCAAAAATACTAAATTTTTTAAAATAAATAGTCCCAGACAAGATGCTTTCACACCATAATTCTACCAAACTATATTGAATAATCTCAACACAACATAGAGAAGAAAGGAATCCTTCCTAACACATTCTACAAAGAAAATGTCCAAAACTTGATTCCAAAACTTGATTTCAAAACTAGGATAGCAGCCAACAAATACAAAAAAACTATTAGTCCAATATGTTTTTGTTTTTGTTTTTTGGCCGGGGCTAGGTTTGAACCCACCACATCCGGCATATGGGACCGACGCCCTACTCCTTGAGCCACAGGCACTACCCTATTAGTCCAATATCATTAATGATTATTGAGACAATAATATCCAGTAAGATCTAAGCAAACAGGATAAAGTACACATTAAAAAATTACACATCATAATCGAGTTGGCTGTATCCCAGGAGTGCAAGGTTAGTTCAACATAGATTAATCCATAAATATAATTCATTACATAAGAAATATCAAAAGTGAAGACCAAACGATTGTCTCAATTGTATGTCTCAATGCAGAAAAAGCATTTGACATAATCCTGCATCCTTTTTGTGAGACGAACACTTAAGAAAATAGTCATAGATGGGACATTTCCTAAACTGATAGAGCCCATCTACCACTAAACCACAGCCAATATCATATTGAATGCAGTAAAACTGAAGGCATTTCCACTTACAACTGAAACCAAACATGGATGTCTACTGTCACCACTGCCATTCGATATAGTGCTGGTAGTCCCAGCTAATGCAATCAGGCAAGAGAAAAAGATCAAGGGTATTCAAATGGGAACAGTGAAGGGAAAATCTTGTTCTTTGCAGATGACATGATCTTATATCTGGAAGGCCCCTGGGGCTCAACTATACAGCTATTAGAGGAGATCAAGAAATACAGTAACATCTGGATAAGCAGAATCAATGTCCAAAAATTAATAGCCTTCATAACACACCAATAATAGGCTGAGAATCAAATCAAGAACCTAATGTAATTCACAGTAGCTCCAAGGAAAATTAAATACCTTGTAATATATCTAACAATGTATGAGAAGGATCTCTATAAAGACAACTATGAACCCCCAAGAAAACAAATGGCAAAAGATGCTAAAAAATGGAAAAACATATCATCATCATGGCTGGGAAGAATCAACTTTGTTAAAATGTCCATACTACCCGAAGTGATCTGCAGATTTAATGCAATTCCCATGAAAACACCAAGTCATAGTTAAAGAACTTCAAAAACTAGTACTTTGTTTCATATAAAACCAGAAAAAAAAAAAAACTAGAAAATACAATTCTTAGGAAGAAAGAATTTGCATTGCAGGTATCCATTACCTCTGGAGGCATCACATTGCCAGACTTCAATTTCTACTACAAGTCTATAGTTATCAAAATAGTGTTGGGTTGGCAAAAAATAGAGATATACACCTATTGAGTAGAATAGAGAACCTAGGGATGAACCCAGCCACATATCATCATCTAATCTTTGATAAACCAAACAAAAGCATGTACTGAAGAAAAGAATAACTAATAAATGGTGCTTAGAGAACTTGTTAGCCACATGTAGAAGATTGAAATTAGATCAGTACCTCTTACCACTGACAAAAATTGAGTCCTGCTGTATAAAAGATTTACATTTAAGACACAAAACCAAAAATTCTAAAAGAAAGTTGAGGAAAACTCTTGACAAATAGACCTGGGAAAATATTTTATGAACAAGACTTCCTTGGCAGTTGCGGAAACATCAAAAATAAATCGTATGTCATTAAGCAAAAAATCTTCTGCATAGCTAAAGATACCACAGCTAAAGCAAACAGACAGCCTTCAGAATGGGCAATGTATTTGCATGCTATGAATCTGACAAAAAGCTGATAACTAGAACCTACTGAGAACTCAAATTAATCAACAAAAAGAGCAAACAACCCCATTCAAGAGATGAGAAGAAACTTAAACAGAAACTTCACTGATGATATGTGAATGGCCAAAAAACACATGAACAAAGACTCATTGTCCCTAATCATCAGAGAAATGCAAATCAAAACCTCTACAGATATTGCCTAATTCCGGTGAGGTTAGCCCACAATAAAAAATCCCAAATCTGCAGATGCTGATGTGCACATGAAGAGAAAAGAACACTTTTGCACTGCTGGTGGTAATGCAAACTAATTCAACCTCTATGGAAAGAAGTATGGAGAATTCTCAAATAACTAAAAGTGTACCTTCCATTTGATCTCACAATCCCATTACTAGGTATCTATGCAGAAGAAAAATAATTATTTTACTATAAAAACTTTTATACCAGAACGTTTATTGCATCTCAGTTTATAATTGCCAAGACATGGAAGCAACCCAAGTACCCATCAACTCCTGAATTGATTAACAAACTGTGGTATATGTATACCACAGAACACTATTCAGATAGAAGAAAAGATGGAGACTTTACATTTTTTTGTGTTTACTTAGATGAAGTAGAAACACATTCTACTGAGTAAAGAATATAAAATTGTAAATTTGTAATGTAACAGTGTACTACAAAAACACTATTAACTGAACTTACTACAAGATTACATGTTATACAGATAATACAGAAAACATGTCCCATTGGAACAAAATAAATCTTTAGGAATTAACCCTTGAGAAATGGAGATCTTTGCATTATCTGAAAAAGAATTAAAAATAACCATCTTAAACATACATTCCATGCAAAAGCATTACACAGAGAATAAAATCATCAAAATTATGCCTGAGGAAACTGAGATATTAACAAAGAGATAAAAAACTATACAATGCACCCAATTTAAATTGCAGACCTGAAAAATTTAATGCCTTAGTTGAAATATTTACTATGCATGTACAATAGTAGAATTAATGAATCAGAACAAACAGAAAAAAATAAGACATATTGGTTATACAGATTGATTCATGGAAACAAAATTTTAAAAAGGAAAACTGAAAGTAGAATATAAAACTGACTAGACACAATCAAGTTGATCAATATATTTAAGAAAGGAATCCTAGAAGGAGAATACAGAGGGAAATGATAGAAATGTTATCTAGGAAACAAAAGAGCTGAGAACTTGAAATTTGCTCTTACTTAAGAACAGAAGAAAAATGAACCAAATAAGCTGAATCAGAAATGAAAAGGGTAACATTGCAGAAATACATACTGCAGAGATAAACACCATCCATGAATACTAGATAAATCACTATGCACATAATGTAGAAAACAGACATTTTCAGACATACAGTTGGATGATGGTTTGCCTTGCTAACATATTCATGTTGATATGTTGAGTTTTTTTCAAACATAATTTAAAAATTATAAGCATTTGTTATTAAGTTCACAGAAACATAATTATGTTCAAATTCTCAGGAATTTAGGACTAACCATAACACTGTCAGTTATAAATAAATTTTGATGGCAAGTTTGTTACCTCACTTGAGTGGGGCCATCCTCTCCCCCTCAGTTCTGAGAGAATACAATATGTATAATAAAACATTAATAATTTCAAATTTTTCATTAAAAAATCATCCATGAATACTAGATAAATCGCTATGAACATAATCTAGGGAACAGAGAGAAAATAGAAAAGTTCCTAGAAACACACAACCTCCAACACTTAACCAGAAAGAAAGAAAACTCAGTAGACCAAAAAAAAAAAAGAAAGAAAAGTGAGATTAAACCAGTACGGAAAAATCTAGTCAAAAAAGAAAAGCCCTGCACAAGATATGTTCATAACTGAATTCTGTCAAACCTACAATGAATACTGGGCACATATAACGTAGAAATTATTCCATAATATTGAGAAAAGGGAAACCTCCCCAACTCATTCCTTGAAGCTAATGTTATAGTCATACAAAAGCCAGGGAAAGGAACAATGATAACAAAAGAAAAGTAGAACCCAATATCTCTTATGAATACAGATGCAAAAACACTCAAAAAAAAAAAAAAACTAGCAGTCCGAATAAAACAGTAAACTAAAAAAAGAAAAAATAAATCAAGCAGCAAGATGACTTCATTCCATATGCAAGGAGAGCAAACAAGGCATGATAAAAACCCTGAACAAACTAGGCATAGAAAGAAAATAACTCAGAATTATAAAAGTCATATTTGGAAAACACACAACTAATATACTCAACGGAGGAAAGTTGAAAGCACTGCCCATAAGAACTGGAGTAAGACAAGGATTCCCACTATCACCATCCTTTTTGACATAGTGCTAGAAGTCCTAGGCAAGATAAAAAAGAAGGGAATATTAAGGGTATCCAAATTGGTAAAGTGGAGGTCAAACATTGCTTTTTTCCAATGATATAATCTTGTACCTATAAAACCCCAAAGGTTCTACCAAGAGTCTTCTGGAATTAATAAATAAATTAAGCAAAGTCTTAGGATAAGAAGCCAATATACATAAATTAATACCATTTCTATATAACATTGACAGTTAAGCCAGGAGTCAAATCAAAGACTAAGTAACATTCATAAAAACAAAAACAAAATAAAATAAGTAGGGATATACTTACACATAAAGTAAGAGTAAAATTTCTCTAACATGGAAAACAATAAAACTCTGAACAAAAAAGTTGCAGAGGATATAAACAAATATCCTGACTTAGTAGAAACAATAATGTTAAAATATCAATACTACCTAAAGTGATTAATAAATGCAATGCAATCTCCATCAAGTTGCCAAAGTCATAATTCACAGGTAAAGAAAAAAATAATTTTATACTTTGTTTGGAGCCATAAAAGAGCCTGAATCTTAACCAAAAGAACAAATCTGTAGGACTCCCAGTGCCACACTTGAAGCCATACTATGAAACTATAGCCTTGTAGTTTAACAAAAACAGCATGGTATTTCTACAAAAATATGGAAATACACCAATGGAACAGAGGACCCAGATATAAAAACACCTAACTTCAACCAAGTTATCTTTGACAAAGCAGGCAATAACATACACTGGGGAAAAGAAGCCCTATTTAATAAATGGCTCTGGGAAAACTGGTTTGTTACATGCACCAGAATGAAGTAAGACCACTAGTTCTCACCACTCAAACTCAGGATATACAAAAGATTTATGGCACAAAATCATAAATATTCTAGAGGAAAATGTAGAAAAAGCTCTTCTAAATATGATTCTAGGCAAAGAATTTAAGAAAAGGACCCCAAAGGCAATCATGGCAAAACCAAAACTGGGATTTGTTTCAGCTAAAAAGAATCTGCACTGCTACAGACACAAATAACAGATCAAAATAGACAACGAACAGAATGGAAGAAATATTCACAAATTACACTTCCAATGAAGAACTAGTAATTAGAATTTACAAATAACTCAAGCAACCAACAGGAAAAAGACAAACCATCCTATAAACAAGTGGGCAAAAAACATGAAAAGACAATTCTCAAAATAAGAAAAAATGGTCAGTAATCATGCGAAAAAATATTCAATTTCATGACTTATTAGGGTAATGCAAACTAAATTCACAATGAGATTATCACCTTACTCCAGTTACAAGGGAATTTACTAGAATGCCCAAATCAATAGGCGCTGACATGGACACAGACAGAAAGGCATTTTTGTATGCTGTTGGTTGGAGTGCAAATTTGTAAAACTTCTATGAAAATGAGAATGAAGTTTTCTCAAGGAACTAGAAGTAGACCTATAATTTGACCCAGCAGTTCCACTACTGGTTATTTTCCCCAAAAGAAGAGAAATTATTTTACCAAAAAGATACCTGCATTTGAATGATTATTGCAGCACAATTCATTATTGCCAATATGTGGAAACAAACCAAGTGCTGACAAATTCATGAGTGGACTAATTAAATGTTGTATATGTATTCCATGGAGTACCACTCAACCACAAAAAATGATAAATTAATACCTTTTACAACAATCTGTATGGCACCAGAGACCATCCTTCTAAGTGAAATATCTCAAGAATGAAAAACAAACACCACATACAGTCACTATTAAATTGGAGCTAACTGATGAGCTCACATGTACATAGAAGGAAGTAAAAGACTGTGGAAATCAACCAAGGGAAAGGGGTAGAGGGAAGGATGCAAATGGACTAAGCCAACCTAGTGGGTACTGTGAATACCATATGAATGATGGGCATACCTATAGTCAGGACTTTAGCATCACAAAAATGATCCATATAACGTGAAATATTTTTACACCAGTGATATGTTGAAACAAAATAATCCATTCATTTTTGTGAAAATATAAAAAATCTTCTAATCTATTTTCAGTCCATAAATACCCAGATGGATTTTAAAAAGAATGCAGAAAGGGAGGCTCCATGATGACAGACTAGAGACATTTCTTTATCAGCCAATCTCAGTAAAATTGATGACCGGACTCTCTAAGTGCCTCCATCTGAATTGTCCTGTCCAGAAACAACATTGCAAAGGCACAGTGAGACACAATGGAGCACCAGGAGCAAAACGTTAAGAAGGGTGAGAGGCACGCATGAAAAGCAGATGCAAAGGACTGCAGCAACCCAGGGAGAGAGCCTGCATGTGGAATCCCTGGGGGATCAATTTTGCAGGTCATTTCCCCACACCCCACCATGGCATTCTGTAGGAGTGGACTGGGGATTGAACTGAACTCTGAGAGGGCCTGTCCATTCATGCTTGAGGACTGATATGAAACAAGCAGGAATATAGGTCCCACAGGACGTGCAGGTACACAGAAGCTGGCCTTTTGTTGAAGGGTTGGAGAGAGTATATTCTGCCTCTTAGGGACAAAGCCAGAGGCCTGAACCCAGGCTATCATTTTAGAGCCACTGGCTGGACAGATCTGGTCCTGGAGCCTGTTCAGGGGGAGGCCTGGCAGCCTGGTCCCCATTGCCTAGGGAGACTGACAGGGCAGGAGTGGATAATGCTAAAACCTTGAGCTGGCTGTCACCCAAGGGAGCCAAGCTTGGAGCAGCCTCACAGAATCCCATTATGTTAATGCTTCTGACTCCAGCAGTTGGAGCTACCCCAGGGATGACTTCCTTGGACACATGGGCAGAGGTGAGTAGGTTATGCCTACAACACTGCCCCATCTGTGGCTGCAGGGAACTGTTTGGATAGCAGAGTCTTCCTCACCTCCCCACCTCATAGTCTGGCATAAGCTTCAGGAATTTGCCTCTAAAACCCCCATGGGGATTCACCTCTCATACACTTAGCTACCAAGCCCAGAATAACATCAACGAATCAGGAAAACGAGACTGGATCTGTTTGGCAACTAGCTGATAACATCCCACCCCTACCACATGCAGAATACAGAGTACTGGGGTTTCTTTTCCCCACTTAACCAAGAAGTGCCACCTATTGTCATTAGGAAGAAAAGGTTTTTTCTTTTTATTATGCTTTTCTTAATCCTGGAGCATTACTTATGAACCACGCAGTACATGTATTTTTAAATTTTTTCCTTTCTTTAAAATTTTATTGATTTTTTCATTTTTGTAACTTTATACTTTTTCTATTTTCTTTTCCCTTTCCTTTTCCTTTTTTTTTTTGATTTTTCTACTTTTCTCATCTTTCTCTCATAAATCTCTTAAGTAACAATCAAGATAATCTCTCTCTTTGAGTGTGTTTTGTGTTTCGTTTTTTGGAAGACCATTTCTCTAAGGCCTCCATGGCAGTGTTGCAGCAATGGTCTGCTCATGGTGGCCTTCAACACCTGGATTTGGAAATCCCTGGTCCTGCTTTCACCTCCTGAGGAGCGGCAAATGCTGTTCCTCACTA
The DNA here is from genome assembly GCF_027406575.1 of Nycticebus coucang. NCBI lineage: Eukaryota > Metazoa > Chordata > Mammalia > Primates > Lorisidae > Nycticebus > Nycticebus coucang. The sequence goes on along the minus strand of NC_069799.1, from coordinate 20,323,504 downwards.
GGTTCATGTTTCTGTTTGTTTTTTCTATATTTGATGGAAGTAGGGTCTCACTCTGGATCAGGCTGGTCAGAATCATCTAACTTTGGGTAATACATCTGCCCTAGAGGCCCCAGATCACTGATATTGCTGGTATGCTTCACTATGCATGGCCTGTTACAATTACCATCATTAGCTTTCTTCTTTTTATCTCTCATTTTCTCATTCTTTTACTCTCCTTCCTTTTCATTTTTTAATCCTGGTACCAAAAGGAAACTTTAATCTCAAAGCACAGAAACAAAGAGGCTTAAGGAGAACTAAGAAGTGCGAAAAGTTAAGTAGTGGAAGGAAATAAGAAGTAACAACGCATGCAGAGGAACCAACAAATAAAAATTATATCAACTTGAAAAACTAGAATAGACCAATTCTGCAAGGGATTACCAAGCTGCTATTAAGAATGAAAAGACAAAAAGAATTTAGATTATAGATGTCCAAAGTGATGAAGAGAATTAAAGGGCAAGTGGAAAGTCACCAAACGGAAATAAAAAAAACTGACCCAAGAAACAATCAAAAGACATGATGAAATTAGAAAAGAGTTCCAAGTATTTAAGGAGTCATTCAAGGAGTTTAAAAATGCAATAGAAAATTTTAATAACAGCACAAACCTAGAAGAAGAAAGAATCTTAGAACTTAAGATTAGACTTAACTTAGACAAGGCTCTTGAGCTAACTCAGTTATTTAATGAGGCAGAAAAGAGGAGAGTAAAGGTTAGGTGTGGTGACACACGCCTGTAATCCTATCACTCTTTGAGGCCAAGGAGGGTGTATTGCTTGAGCTCACAGGTTTGAGACCAGCCTGAGCCAGAGTGAGATCTCATCTCTAAAAATAGGCATTGTGGTGGGCGCCTGTAGTCCCAGCTACTTGGGAGGCTGAGGCAGGAGGATTGCTTTAGCCCGAGAGTTTGAGGTTCCTATTAGCTATGACACCACAGCACTCTACCTCAGGTGACAAAGTGACATTCTATCTCAAAAAACAAAACAAACCAACAAACAAATACAAGAGAGTAAAAGAATAGCAATCTTAGAGAATTATGGGATTTTATTAAGTATATAAACATACAAATTATAGGATACTCAAAAGAAAGGAAGAGTGACCCAAAGACACAGAAGACCTATTGGAAGATATTATAAATGAAAAATGTTTAAGTATTACCAAAGATTCAGAGATACTCCGTTGATAAATATCAAATCCCAGTTTATCTCAATTCAAACAGAGCATCTCCTAGACACATTGTAAAAAACTTGGCCAAAATGAAATAGAAAATTTTGAAGGCCACCACGAATAAGCACCAGGTGACCTGCAAGGGCAATTCCATCAGAGTGACAGCAGATTTCTCAGCTGAAAAATAACAAGCTAGAATAAATAGGACTCTCATTTTCAATATACTCAAACACAACAACTTCCTGCCTAGGATTCTGTATCCTACAAAACGAAGTTTCATATTCAATGGATATATCAAATGTTTTCCTTGCAAGCAATCATTTAAGAAATTTGCCACTATAAGACCACCTCTCCAGGAAGTATTCCAGAGTAATATTACACATCGAACATAACAATGTACCACAAGCAAAGAAATTAAAGGTCAGAAATTAAAGGTCAAAGTCTAGCTTCCTCAATGGTAAAAGTGATAAATGTAGGTGGCAACCTTTACAAAAGAAGACAAACACAAATCCATCATAGTTATTAATTTCTCAATAAATGTGAATGGGGGTAAAGATGGCGGAGCATGGGTACAGCTTTTCGCTAACAACATTCAGCCCATCTGGTAAACTTGTTCAGATTAAATATGCATTGGCTGCTGTAGCTGGGTTATTAGCCACTGAGAAGAAACAGAAATCCATTCTGTATCATGAACGAAGTGTACACAAAGTGGAACCAATTACCAAGCACATAGGTTTGGTGTACAGCGGCATGGGCCCAGATTACAGAGTGTTTGTGCATAGAGCTCGAAAACTAGCTCAGCAGTACTATCTTGTTTACCAAGAACCCATTCCCACCGCTCAGCTGGTACAGAGAGTAGCTTCTATGATGCAGGAATATACCCAATCAGGTGGTGTCCGTCCATTTGGAGTTTCTTTACTTATTTGTGGTTGGAATGAGGGACGACCATATTTATTTCACTCAGACCCATCTGGAGCATACTTTGCCTGGAAAGCCACAGCAATGGGAAAGAACTACGCAAATGGGAAAACTTTCCTTGAGAAAAGATATAATGAAGATCTGGAACTTGAAGATGCTATTCATAAAGCTATCTTAACCATCTTAACCCTAAATGAAAGCTTTGAAGGGCAAATGACAGAAGATAACATAGAAGTTGGAATCTGCAACGAAGCTGGATTTAGGAGGCTTACTCCAACTGAAGTTAAGGATTACTTGGCTGCCATAGCATAATAATGAAATGACGGAGCAATCTGGAATTTCAGATAATCTATCTACTTAAATATGTTTTGTTTTGCAGATTTTTTGCATACTTATTTCTACATGGTTTAAACCATCTGATGTTTTTTAAAATGACAGTTATAAATCATAATAAACCATTAATCCAAAAAATAAAAAAATTAAAAAATAAATGTGAATGGCTTGAATTCCCCACTGATGAGACAGAGACCAGCTGACTGGATCAAAAGCACAAGCCAATTATATGCTGTCCTCTGGTAACATATCTAACAGCTAAGGACAAAACAAGACTCAGGGTGAGGGATTATAAATCAATATTTCAGGAAGATGGAAATCAAAAGAAAGCAGGGGTCACAATTTCAAGATACATTGGGCTTCAAACCACAAAAGATAAAGAATGATAAAAATGAAGTACACTATATACTGGTCAAGGGAACAATACCAGAAGACATGTCAATCCTAAGTATTTATGCACCCAAATTAATTAAATGTTTCCAGATTTACAAAATGAACTCTAACAAGTCTAAACAATATAATATCCTATAACAGCATAATTTCTGGGGACTTCACACCCTATTGACAGAACTGGACAGACCCTCCAAACACAAACTGAGCAAAGAAACAATCGACTTTAACATGACCCTACAAAACATACCACCCCAATATTACCAAATACACATTCTTCTCATTAGCTCATGAATAATTTTCCAAAACTGACCATATCCTAGGACACAAATCCAACCTCGCCTAATTTAAAAGAATAGAAATTATACCTTGTATCTTACAGACTACTATGGAATCAAGGTCAAACTCATTTCCAACAAAAACTTTCATTCCCAAAATCATAAAAACTAAATGATCTTATGTGAAACACAACTATTTCAAGGAGAAGATAAAGAAGAAAATCATTAGATCTAACAAAATGATGATGAAAACATCTGGGATACTGAGAAAGCAGTTATAAGAGGGAAATTTATTGCATTATATGCCCACAGCCAATAATTATAAAAGGCACAAATCAACAATCTAATGCATCATTTCTAGGAACTGGAAAAGAAAGAGCCATCCAATCCCAAACCTAGCAGAAGGAAAGAACCAAAATCAGAGCAGAAGAAAATGAAATTGAGAACAAAAGAACCATTCAGGAGATTAAGAAAACTAAAAGTTGGTTCCTTAAAATAAATAAAATAAAAAATAAAATTGATAAAACTTTGGCTAGTCTAACTAGAAACAGAAAAATAAGATCTCTAATAACCTCACTGAGAAATGAAAGAGGGAAAATAACAATAGATGTCACAGAAATACAAGAGATTATCTCTGATTGCTACAAAAATTGCTATGCCCAGAAATTTAACATTGTGGAGGAAATGGACTAATACCTGGAATCATACTACCTACCTAGACTTAACCAGGAAGAATTAGAACTCTTGAACAGACCGATGTCAAGCACAGTAATTGCAAAAATAAAATAGCTTCTAACAACAATAACAAAAAGTCCTGGACCAGATGATTTTACACCAGAATTTAAACAAACATTCAACGAAGAGCTCATACCTATGCTGCAGAATCCATTCAAAAACATCGAGAAGGAAAGAACACTCCCAATTCATCCTCTGGAGCAAATATCTTCCTGATACCAAAACCATAAAAAGGACCCATTAAGAAAAACACACACACACACGCCCCAATTTCACTAATGAATACAATCCAACAATATTCAAAATTCTAGCAAATAGAATACAGGTGTGGGACGGCGCCAGCGCCCGGGCGCGCTGCGGCTGATGACAACAGTCCCCGCGTCCTTCTCACCTCCCGGGCTGCCGTGGCGACAGCCCCTGCGGCTTCCCCGCGCCTCGCCGCCTCCGCCTCCAGCAGCCCCGCGCCACCGCCGCCACCGCCTCTCCCCGCGCGTCGCGGCCGAGTCTCCGCCTTCCTCAGCCGCCGCCGGCCAGACTGCCGGGACCCAGGGCGCGAGCGGTGCCTCGCCGGCCCGACTGCCGGGACCCGGGGCGGCGAGTGGTGCCTCGCCGGCCCGGCCTGCACTGACCGCGCGCGACGACCGTTCCCGGCACAGCGGCCATCCGCGCTGCGCGCTGCCCCGGGGCGGATAGTTTGGCCCGGCCGCCCGCGCTCCTGGCGGAGCCCCCGGCGTCCAGCCTGCCCTAGCGCACACGCGCCCGGCCCGCAGCCCGCCTCACCGGCTCCCCAGCCACGCCCCGCAGACCGCGCGAGGACAACCGCCGCCTGCCTGGTCTTGGGACTCTCGCTGAGGAGAGAAAGCCTTGCTCCCTGTGAAGACCCAATTTGTATGCCATCCTGGCTGAATTTGAGCTGGAAGTGGACGTCACTATGTCTTAAATTGAAAGCCGCTAGAGAGCACAGATCTCCTTGTACTACCGGCGGAGCTGCCTGTGAAGTCAGGCACGGAGCCTCTGTGATGGTGAGGACCTCGAGTGGACTGTAGGTTGTTTTCAGTTGGTCTTAACAGAGAAAGGACCGGATGGTGTCATTTTAACTCACACAGGGAAGAAGAATTCACTATGTTAAATTGATACTCGGCTAAGCAAGGAAACTTTACCCATGTGTCAGTTTTCCTTTACGTACAAACAGAAATAGCATTGTTCATTGTGTGACTATGCTCTGTGTAATTTAAAATTTAAAAATGGACGAAATCAGCTTCCTTTCTTAATTTGAAACAAAATGCCGTACAAAGACTAGCTGCCGCTCTTTGCAAGGTCTACGGACTATTTCCTATTTCCTATTTTGTATGTCTGGAAAAGTTATCAAACCAGTTTCAGATTTAAGAATTATGAATTTTTGTCAGGAATAAAAAATGTTGGGACTGAGAGTTCGTTAAATTCTGAAATTCCATGTCTAATTTTATAAACGTTGACAAATTCTACCGAGACATTTTTATTTTTAAAAAGGTAAGCTGGATGCAGTCCGTGCTGTTTGGAACCTGAGGAGGGAGGATTCCTGGAGGCCAGGAGTTCAAGACTGTTGCTTTGTGAATTAGTAACATTATTTGCCAAATGAAGATACTGAAGCCTCAAGACAAAACTTGAAAAAGAGATAGCAGACATCACCAGTGCTCTGGGAAAGCAGATGTCGAAAAACAGAAAACAGTGAATATACACTATAACCCACACACTCAAGCCTGTAGTCCCAGCGCTGTGGGAGGCCAAGGCGGGTGAATTGCCTGCTCTGGTCTGTAGTCCCAGCGCTGTGGGAGGCCAAGGCGGGTGAATTGCCTGAGCTCAGAGTTTCCAGACCAGTATGAGCAGCAGTGAGCCAGAGTGAAGACCCTGTCTCTACTAACAACATCAAAAACAGCCAGACCTTGTAGAAGGCGTCTGTAATCCCAGCTACTGGGGAGGCAATGGGAAAAAAGCATAGCCAGAGGAAGAAGAAAATGAACAACAACAACAAAAAGAGTATGAAGAAGAATGAACAAGCAAGCTAAAATTAAAAAAAAAAAGAAGGAACGTAATCCTTCTGATTTAGACTGTGCACTTCAAACATTGTAATTTCTATTTTTTAATTAAGTTTTATGGAAATGGCAGCCATTTTCCGTTTAACTCAGCATAAAGGTTAGAGTTTGTGACTACAAACTTTAGAATCTACAATGGATGTTTGCCAAAATGTCCAGTGGATACAAATATCAAATCATACCTCTGTACTATAATTAAGCATTGTTTCAAAGAGAATCAATTCTTAGACACTCAATAAATAATTTTTGTTTTATAAATAAAACAGATAAAGTGAAAACTTAAAAAAAGAACACAGGTGTGTGTATATATGTATATACACATATATATGTGTGTGTATCTATATATATATACACAAAGATATATATAAAATGATCAGGTGGTCTTTATCCCATGTACACAAGTTTAGTTCAACATATGTAAAACTATAAGTATAATTTGTCACATAAATAGCATCAAAAACAAAGACCATATGATCCCCTCAATAGATGGAGAAAAAGCATATGACAAAAATTAGCTCTCTTCTAAAAAGAACACTTAAGAAAATAGGCATAGATAGAAATTTCTTAAACTGACAGAAGTCATCTATGACAAACCCACAGTTAACATTTTACTGAATAGAGTAAAACTGAAAGCATTTTCACTTAGAATTGGAACCAGACAAGGATGTCCACTATTGCCACTAGTATTTAACATAGCCCAGGAAATCCTAGCTAATGCAATCAGGGAAGAGAATTGTATCAAGTGTATCGAAATGGGGACAGAGGAGGTTAAACTTTTGTTCTTTGTTGGTGATATAATCTTATCTTTAGAAAACTTTAGGGACTCAACTACAAGTGTACTCAACTACACTTTCTAGAAGTGATCAAGAAATACAGTAATCTCTCAAGATGTAAAAGCAACGTCCAAAAATCAGTAGCTTTCATATACACAACAACAGTCAAGCTGTGAATCAAATGTAAGACATGATACTTTTCAAAGTACCTTCAAAGAATATGAAATATACCTAAAAGATGTGACATCTCTACAGAGAGAACAAGAAAATACTAAGAAAAGAAATACCAGAAGAGATGAATAAATGGGAGAACTTACCATTCTTATGGCTGGGAAGAATTAATCTTGTTAATGTCTATATTACCCAAAGCGATCGACTTATTTAATGCAATCCCCATGAAAACCCCAGTAACATAGTTTGAAGAACTTGAAAATATAATTCTTCATTTCATATGCAATCAGAAGAAACCCTGAATGGTGAACACAATTTTAAGAAATAAAAACAAATGTTCAATAGCCAGGCGTTGTGGCAGGTGCCTGTAGTCCCAGCTACTCGGGAGGCTGAGGCAAGAGAATCACTTAAGCCCAGGAGTTGGAGGTTGCTGTGAGCAGTGTGAGGCCACGGCACTCTACCGAGGGCCATAAAGTGAGACCCTGTCTCTACAAAAAAAAAAAAAAAAAATGTGCAGGTATCATTTTACCAGTCTTCATGTTATACTACAAGTCTGTGATAATCAAAACAACATAGCATTGACACAAAAGTGGAGACATACATGCATGGAACAGAATAGAACACCTAAAGATGAAACCAGCCTCATAACATCATCTATGCTAGTAGTTCTCAAGCATCCTAATGCCCTCATTGTTACAAATTGAGCAAAGGGGTTACGACCCACAGGTTGAGAACAAAACAAACAAAACAAAAGCATACACTGGGGAAAATAATCTCTACTTCTAATAAATGGTGTTAGAAAAACAGGTTAGGCACATGTAAAGACTGAAACAAAACATTCATCTTTCACCGATTATAAAATTTGACACATGATAGATAACAAATTTAAATGTAAGATATAAAATGATAGAAACTCTACAAGAAAATATAGGAATACTCTGAATAATATCAGCCCATGGAAATATTTTAAGAAAATGACCTCATTAGTAATTGTAATAACAACAAAATAAATAAATGGGACCTGATGAGCCAAAAATCTTCTGCACAGTTAAGGATACATTAAAGCAAATTGACAACTATGGAAAAAAGTATAGAGAATGCTCCAAGAATTAAAAGTAGACTGTCCATTTAATCCTGCATTCCCATTTCTGCATATCTACCCCCAAAGGAAAACAAATTATTTTACCATAAAAATATTTGCATTAGAATGATCATTGAATCTCAACTCACAATCGCCAAGATGTGGAATTAACCCAAGTGCCCATCAAATCATGAATGGATTAATAAAATGTGACATTTAGGGTGGCACCTGTGGCTCAAAGAGGTAGGGCGCCGGCCCCATATGCTAGAGGTGGAGGGTTCAAACCCAGCACCATACAAAACTGCCAAAAAAAAAAAAAGAAAAGAATTATAAAATGTGACATATGTATACTATGAATTACTATTCAACCATAAAGAAATATGGAGAATTTACATATTTTGTATTTATCTGAATAGATTTGGAGGATATCCTCCTAAGTAAATTATCACAAGAACGGAAAAACAAGCATCTAATGTACTTAATACTAATTTGAAATTAGTAGATGAACAACTACATGCAAACATAAGAGAAAAACACAAATTCAAGAGAGGAAGAGGAGAAAAGAGGATGGTGGAAAAGAATAGGAAGAAGGCTGGCTAAGTTCTCACCTAATGGGCACAATCTAGGGGTTATATGGAATACCTCCCAGGTAAAGGGCTCAACTACAATTCGAACTTTACCTAACAAATGCAAACAATGTAATTTAATAGTGTGTATGCTTATATTAACCTAATTTTTTAAAAAAAGAACAAAGAGGCATTACTCTTCCTGATATAAATCAACTATGAAAATGCAAACAGCCTCAGTGCCTGTGGCTCAAGCGGCTAAGGCACCAGCCATATACACCTGAGCTGGCGGGTTAGAATCCAGCCTGGGTCCGCAATACTACAATGATGACTGCAACCAAAAAATAGCGGAGCGTTGTGGTGGGCACCTGTGTCCCAGCTACTTGGGAGGTGGAAGCAGAAACTTGAGCCAGGATTTGAAGGTTGCTGTGAGCTATGATGCCTTTGCACTCTACCCAGGGTGACAGCTTGAGCCTCTGTCTCAAAAAAAAAAAAAAAAAAAGCAAAGAAATGCATTCCTCTACAACAGAAAAAAAGATTTAAACAAGATAATGAAACAGAAGAGAGCTCAGAAATGAACCCTTATGTATATATTACATCCCCCAAAATACCCATGAACACAAATGGAAAAAGTAGAAATGATAATGAAAAATCATTTCAATAAATGTTTATGAATGCTAAATATCTATGCGAGAGAAAAATGAAATTAGATCCGCTTTTGCACTACATACGGAATATATCTTAAATGTACTAAATACTAAAACATAGGAAATGCAAGTGTCAAAGTCTTAGAAGAAAATGTAAGGGAAAGATCATGATGTTGGCCCTGGGACTTTTTTTTTTGGAAGTGACAACAAATGCATAAGCAAAAATATAAGGAAGAGGGTGGTGCCTATGGCTCAAGGAGTAGGGCGCCAGGATATGGTGGGTTCAAACCCAGCCCCGGCCAAAAACCACACACACACACACACACACACACACACACACACACAAAAAAAAAAAAAAATATATATATATATATATGAAAAAGAGAAAACTGAGATTACATCAAACTTTGAAATTTCTGCATATCACCAAGAACACTGACTGGAGTAAAAATTCTTCCTAAAAATGGGTAAAAACAGATATAATTTACATATTTAATAAGAGTTAACATTCAGATAAAATAAACAATGACCAAAATTTTGGAACAGAAAGTTAATAACTTGATTAAAAAAATGGACAATGAATTGATCTGGCATTTCTGCCAAGAAGACATACAAATGCAAGAAGCATATGAAAAGATCTTCAAAAATTACTAATCTTTAGAGAAAGTCAAACCAAATCGATATGAAATATCATTTCACACCCTTGGAATGACAATTATGAAATTCTAAAGTCCTGTAATAATGTAGAGAAACTGAAACCCCTGCATACTTTTAGGGAAAAAGAAAAGGTACATACTATAAAAAAAAAAGTATGGATGATTCTAGAAATTAAAAATGGAATTGGTATATCACCCAACAATTTCACTTCTGAATATATATCCAAAGCATGCAACGCAAGACCTGGAAAAGATATTTGTACACTTACGTTCATTGCAGCATTATTCAAAAAAGTTAAAAAGTAGTAGAAGCAAACCAGACGTCCTGAAACTTGTAAAAAACATTATTGTAGCATATTACTCATTATTGAAAATGGAAATCCTGTCCCCTGCTATCTTAAAAATAAACCTTGAAACATATTATGTTAATTGACACGAGGTAGTAAGAAAGCAAAGGAGAGTATATGATTCCAAATATATGAGATATCTTAAATAGTCAAATTCATAGAAACAGAAAGTAGAATGGTGTTTGTCAAGGACTTGAGAGAGGGTAAAATTAGCAGTTATTTATTTAAAAGATATTGAGTTTGATTTTTGCAAGATGTAAAAATTCTAGAAGTATTTTCTACAGAAAGTGAATATACTTGACAGTGGTAAACTGTACAATTAAAACATTTACAATGTCAAATTTTATACTATAAGTTCCTACCATAAAGATTTGTTAAATGAGAACTAAAAGGGAAACAGAGTTATGAAACTTTCTAAAAATTACCTTTAACCTACAAGTGTTACTCTTACACAAACATAATACAGATGAATCAATAAGAACAAGATGAATATATTAAGACTCCATAACAGAAATGCTGACTTATTTCTATGATTTACTCACCTGGAAAGACTAAAACAAAAATTTGAAAAAGCCAAAAAAATAAATAAATTTTTGAGATAAACCATGATCCAACTCTGCTGGGGTCCTGACCCAGGAGCAGGGTCTGTTAAGACCTGTGGATCTGGAGGCAACTGACTGAAGATATATAAAGATAGAAACAATGAGAAAGAAAGAGACAAGACAGACAGAACAGAATTTTCTTTTCTTTTTTTTTTTTTTTTTTGAGTGTCACTATGTCACTCTCAGGGCCATGGCATCACAGCTCACATCAACCTCAAACTCTTGGGCTTAAGAGATTCTCTTGTCTCAGCCTCCCAAGTAGCTGAGTACAGGCACTCACCACAATGCCCGGCTATTTTTTGGTTGTAGTTGTCATTGTTGTTTGCCAGGCTCGGGCTGGATTTGAACCCGCAAGCTCTGGTGTATGTTGCTGAAACCCTAGCTGCTCAGCTACAGGCACCAACGCTGGAATTGAATTTTCAAAGGTGGGAACCCATGGGACCACCGTCTACATGTGGGGTTCTGGCAGGTGGCCCCGAGTGTCAGTTCCACTCAATTTTTATTGAAGGCTATTTGCTCATTAGCCCAAAGGACAAGCTGAGAAGGGATCAAAGTTACCAGCAGTTTCTCTAAGTGAGCATATTTTTTCTGTAATCCTTAACTTTAAGGATTTGAGCAGCCTTGAGAAATCCAAAACCTGAGCCTTGTGTGTGGGCAGCCTTCTGTCAGAGGTCACACACATAGATTCTCCCACTAGTTCACTGTGGAGTTAGACATCACTGGTGTCAATCTCCTCTGAATAATCAGTTGAAGAGGGATTTTCCTCTCATCAACACCACAGAGGGTCTTCCTCTTAATAAAAATTATAAGCCCTCCTGGGCGGCGACTGTGGCTCAGTCAGTAGGGCGCCGGCCCCATATACCGAGGGTGGCGGGTTCAAACCCGGCCCCGGCCAAACTGCAACCAAAAAAATAGCTGGGCATTATGGCGGGCACCTGTAGTCCCAGCTACTCGGGAGGCTGAGGCAAGAGAATCGCTTAAGCCCAGGAGTTGGAAGTTGCTGTGAGCTGTGTGAGGCCACGGCACTCTATCAAGGGCCATAAAAAGTGAGACTCTTGTCTCTACAAAAAAAAAAAATATATATATATATATATATATGCCCTCTTACTCATATTTTAGGGCTCGAGCTATTCTCTTGATCTCTGCCCCAGCCAAATACAAATCTCCACAAGTTTTATACAAAACGCATTATAATCATGAATCAAAGACTAATTAGAAAATTTTAGTATGTATTTTATACCACTAAATATTATGTTATTAACACAAAGATGCTATTAGTACCCAAAACAAAAAGGCCATACTCCAGCATTTAGAGGAATAAAATTCCATTTGAAAATAAAGATAAAAATATAATTTTTCTACTAGACAGTGAGAGTAACTGATATATGAAATAAATATGTAGAAGCACTGGGTAAGAGAAATGAACACAACCTTCTCCCAAAAAGACAAGAGGAATGGCCAAGAAACATGAAAAAATGCTCATTGTTCCAAATCAAAACGGTTGAGATATCACCTAACCCAGTGAGAACAGCCCACATCACAAAATTCTAATGCTTCAGAAATTGGCAATAGTGCAGAGAGGAAAAAAGTTTTATACTGTTGGTGGAATTTCAAACTAATACAGCATTTTTGGAAAGAAGTATAGAGAATGCTCAAAGAGCTAAAAGTAAACCTTCCATTTGGTCCCACAATCCCATAACTAGTTATTTACCAAGAAGGAAAGAAAAAAGAAAAAAAAACATTTTACCACAAGGGCATTTGAATGGTTTCTAGCAGCTCAGTACACAATCACAAAGATGTGTGGAAACAGCCCAAGCACCCATCAACCCATGAATGCGTTCATAAACTGTGGTATTTGTACACCATGAAATACTATTCAGCCATAAAAAGTCGGAGACTTTACATCTTTTATATTTACCTGAATGGAGCTGAACAATATTCTCCTTAGTAAAGTATCTCAAGAATGAAAAAAGAACATCTCATGTATTCCATAACAATTGGAAACTAGCAGATGAACAAAGTACAGGTTTACACAATACGAAAACCACAATTTAATTCAAGAAGAGGGAAGGGGGAAGGTTAAGGGGCAGAGTAAGCCCCCACCTAATAGATACAATGTAGAAGTATACCTCCTGGCTGAAGAAATCAAATACAATTTTGACTTTTCCTAAATGCAAAAAGGTAGTGCAATTATATGTACTCTTCTATTGAACTGACATAAAAAAGATAGGCTCGGCGCCTGTATGTAGCTCAAGCTGCTAAGGCGCCAGCCACATGCACCAGAGCTCACGGGTTCGAATCTAGCCCGGGCTTACAAACAACAATGACACCTACAACCAAACTATAGCCGGACATTGTGGTGGGTGCCTGTAGTCCCAGCTGCTCAGGAGGCTGAGGCAAGAGAATCGCTTAACCCCAGGAGTTGGAGGTTGTGGTGAGCTATGATGCCATGGCACTCTACCCAGGGCCACAGCTTGAGGCTCTGTCGCAAAAAAAAAAAAAGGAAAGAAAGAAAAAAGATAAGATGAAATAAATATTTGGAAATAAATTATATTATCAATTAAATATAAATGAAGGAAAGTAGATAAAAATTCTACTGATTCTTCTCTTCCCTGAGGTAAATGTAAATATTTACATTAAATAAAATTTATATTTTATTAAATAAGAGGTTTCTATTATCTAATTCACCTCATAAAATGTGAAAATTATAGTATATTATTCTTAACCTTTGAAAACAATTATAGAAAATTTTGAAAAGAAACAAATCAGAAATTGAAAACAGTGAAAGGAAATTTGCCAAGTTAGTGTATTGGGAGGATTCACTCATATTTCCACACAACAAAAATAATTTGGCATCCATCCATAAAACAAGTACATTTGTGCAAATTTTGGGTGTTAAATATAAGATTTTTAAACCGTAGTGGAACTCCTGACCTAGGAGGGCCACGTTGAGAAAGCAGGGTCTCATACAGGTGGCAAAGTTAAGGACTCATTGTCCTGATTACAGATTGAAAAAATGTCTCATCTAATTTGGTTCTACTGACTCTCCAACTCTTTTCAGCCAAAATCTAGGAGTGGTCTTGCTCATTCAGAGATGTGGGGGGAGACACACCTATCTGCACTCATGGAGACAGATTGAACATTTATGATGGTAAATTTATATTATATGTTTTCGCCATAAATAATATTTAAATCATTAGAAGAGGCACGGCACCTGTAGCATAGTGGTTAAGGCACCGGCCACATACACTGAAGGTGGCAGATTCAAACCCGGCCTGGGCAAGCTAAACAACTGTAACCAAAAAAAGCCAGGTGTTATAGTGGGTGCCTGTAGTCCCAGCTACTTGGGAGGCTAAGGCAAGAGAATCGCTTAAGCCGAAGAGCTGGAGGTTGCTGTGAGCTGTTATGCCACAGCACTCCACTGAGGGTGAAATAATAAGACTCCATCTCAAAAAAAAAAAAAAAATCACTAGAAGAGATACAGAGGTATAAATCTTTCTAAAAATTACCTGCAAATGACAAGTATTATTTTCACACCATGATAACACTGATCCATGCCTAAACACAAGGTGAAATTAAGAATTGTTCTTGCTGTGTTCCTGAAACCACTCCTGTGATTTAGTTGCAGCTCTTTTAGTTACAGTCCACTTCCTGTGCATAGATCCACACAGTGACCTGAAGGGAAACTTCTCAGGCACTCAATTGGAACCAGGTCTATCCACATCTCTGGTATCAGATCCATTATGTGCAGACCCAACCTCAGAAGCCTACCCTAGTGCCTACCCTATAGATCAAAATTCTGAAGGCAGTCCACTTTTCCTAGAATCCAGACAAGATTTAAAACCACACAAGCCTTTCATGACAGGTCAAAGGCAGACTCCTCTGCAGAGCAAGGGGCATGCTTGTGACCTTACTACAACCATTATTCACTGAAACCCAAAGCAGATTCCTTTATACCAAATACCTAACGAGAAAATATCTTTCCATAAAAAGAAAACAAAAAACAATTTATAAAAACTGGAAGAAGTGTTTGAGCCTTTAAATGCACAGAGACCAATGAAGATTACAGTCTTTCTACTCTTAATTCTTCTATTCTAACCCATACTATAAGTCCTAAGCTGTACAATTAGGCAATAACATGATGAAAACATTCAAATTCAAAAGAAAAAAGTAAAATTTTCACTGTTTTCTAGGCAGAGCAAGAGTGAGACTCTGTATCTACCAAAAATATAAAAAATAAGTTGGACATTGTGGCTGGCATGTGTAGTACCAGCTATTCTGGAGGCTGAGGCAGGAGGATCCCTTGCACCCAGATGTTTGAGGTTACTGTGTGCTAGGTCAAGACTATGGCACTCTAGCCTGGGTAACATAGTGAGATTATTTCTGAAAAATAAAAAAAAAAAAATTTACCACCTGGAGATGACATAATCATATATACAAAAACCTTAAAGACAACACCAAAAAACTATTTGAAGTAACAACACCACTCAGTTAATTCTTAAACTACGAAATTTACATACAAATATCAGCTCTGTTTCTACACACTAAAAAACTAAACTGTCCTAAAAATAAGGGATAAGGGTGATGCCAATGGCTCACTGGGTAGGACATGAGACCCATACACCAAGGGTGGCAGGTACGAACTGCCCCAGCCAAACTGCAACAAAAAAATAGCCAGGTGTTATGGTGGGTGCCTATGGTCTCAGCTACTCGAAAGGCTGAGGCAAGAGACTCACCTAAGCCCAGGAGTCACAGGTTGCTACGAGCTGTGATGCCACAGTACTCTACTGAGGGTGAAAATAAATAAATTAATTAATAATAAGGAAGAAAACAATCTCAATAGCATCAAAATAACAAATTTTGAAGCAATAAATTTAATCAAGGAGGTAAGAGAACTTTATTCTGAAAACTAAAAGATATTAAGAAAAGGAATTGAAGAAGACATGAATAATTTAAAATATGTCTTGTGTTTAATTGAAAGTATTAATTGAAAGTATAAATATTGTTAAAGTTAAAGTTAAAGTATAAATATTGTTAAAGTTCCATATTGTCCCAAACAGTCTACAGAATCAATGCTCTCCCTATAAAAATGTCATGGTCATTTTTCACAATATTAAAAAAAATGTCTAGCAGAGATGCCATCTTTCAGTAATTCACCAAGATGACAAACACAAAGGGAAAGAGGAGAGGCACCCGATAAATGTTCTCTAGGCCTTTTAGAAAACATGGAGTTGTTCCTTTGGCCACATATATGCGAATCTACAAGAAAGGTAATATTGTACACATCAAGAGAATGGGTACTGTTCAAAAAGGCATGCCACACAAATATTACCATGGCAAAACTGGAAGAGTCTACAATGTTACGCAGCATGCTGTTGGCATTGTTGCAAACAAACAAGTTAAGGGCAAGATCCTTGTCAAGAGGATTAATGTGCATATTGAGCATATTAAGCACTCTAAGAGCCGAGATAGCTTCCTAAAATGTGTGAAGGAAAATGATCAGAAAAAGAAGGAAGTCAAAGAGAAAGGTACCTGGGTTCAACTGAAGCGCCAGCCTGTGCCACCCAGAGAAGCCCAGTTTGTGAGAACTAACAGAAAGGAACCTGAGCTCCTGGAACCCATTCCCTATGAATTCATGGCATAATAAGCATATAACATAGCACACAGGAGTACCAGTGGACCCATGTTTTTAAGTACAAGAACCTATTTATTCCCCCATGAGCTCATGGCATAATAGGTGTACAGCATAGCACACAGGATGGCCAATAGACACCATGTAACAGTGATACAAGGTGCTGAAACATATTTCCCGTGAATTCCAAAGTCAATCAACACTTTGTCACATTCAATGGCAAGGTGCCTTCCTCAGCTACTAGAACCTCTTCCCTATGAATTCACGGCATGGTAGATAAAAATAATAGCATAAAAATGTTTCTTGTTCATTCACTACAAGTGTGATTTTTTTTCCCCAAAGAGGTATTAAAGCAAATTTTAATGTGTCCTGATAAAAAAAAAAAGTCTAATATGTATATGGAACCTTTGAGGAGCCAAAGCAATCTTAAGGAAGAAGAAAGCATCTTTCTAATTTTAAACTATATTTCAAGGTACAGTAATAAGAACAACATGGTATGTACATAAACAACAGAGTACATACATAAACAGCACAAGAAACAATGGGACAGAATAGAGACCCCAGGAATAAACTGATGCACATAATGTCAGCTAATGTATAATGAAACCACCAAGAATACAAGATGAAGAAACTATGGTCTCTTCAATGGTTGATGCTGGGAAAACTGAATAGTCCCAAGGAAAAGAATGAGGTTAGACCATTTTTTTATGCCATTCCCCAAAATTACAGGTACATAAAGAGGTGTTCAACTTTAACAATCATCAGGCAAATGCAAATCAAAACCATGGTGAGATATCACCTCAGAACTACTAGGTTAACTATTATCAAAAAGGAAAGAGATAACAAGTGTCGACATGAAACCTTAAAATTTTTAAAAGTAAAGTAAAAACTTTCTTCATATAAGTCTTACAATGATTTTTTTTGATATGACATAATAAGAAGTGGAATGAAAGAAAAATATCAGCAAGTCGAACAGCAAACCAAAAACTTCTGCACAAAATAAGAAAATCTACTGGAGAAGAGAAAATATTTCAAATTATGTATCTGATAAGATGTCAATATCTAAAAATATATAGGGAATTCATAAAATTCAAAGGCAAAAATGTTGATCATCATCATACAACTGAAAAATAGGCAAGAAATAGAAAAGATTGTTTTAAAGGAAAACACAAGTAGACAACAGGTACATGAAGAAGTTCTTAACATTATCAATAATGAGGCAAAAGTAAATCAAAATCATGAGGAAATATCCCTTCATATCTACTATGATGGCTAATAACAAAAAGAAAAGAGATAATACGTATTGGCAGGAGCGTGAAGAAAAGCAAATATAAAATATAAAATATTGCTGTTCATAAATTGCTAAAGTCATCACACAGACCTGTTTAAAAAGTTAAAAATATATAACTAACATATTAGCCAAAAAATCTCAATTATGGATAGTTAATGAAATTAATATCTCAAAAAAAATATCTGTACCCCATGTTTATTCCAGCATTATGCACAATTACCAAGAAAATGAAAACTACTAAAATGGCTGTTTAGGATGAACAAATAAAAAACTATGAGTGCGCACTCACCATAGACTATTGTTCAGCCATAAAAATGATGAATTACCTTTGATATGAGTACAATTAATGACAATTAAGGACACAGTGGGTGTGGGGGAAGTGGAGAGCAGAGAGAGCAAGAAGGAGGGAGGGGTGGGGAAAGGAAGAGCAGAGAGGGGGAAGGAGGGAGGAGGGTGGGGCTTTGGTGTGTGCCACACCTTTTGGAGGCAAGACGCGATTGCAAGAGGGACTTTGCCTAACAAATGCAACCAGTGAAACCTGGTTTCTTGTACCCTCAATGAATCCCCAAAAATAAAAAGAAAGAAATGGAAAAAAAATGATGAATATCTTCCAATGTCAACAACAGAGATGGATCTGGTGCACATTATGCTAAATAACATGTGGCTATCACAGAAAGAGAAATACTGCTTTAGGTAGCATTAAAAAATTGAACTCATAGAAGCAAAGACTACAACAGCAGTTGCCAGGGCTAGGAGGCAGAAAAAGTGTGGTGATGATGACCAAGGATAGCAACTTTTACTTGTAAGATGAATAAATCTTGGAAAACTGATGTATACCACCATGTTTACAGTTAATAATATAGTAAGACAAAAAAATTAATATATTTTATAGGCTTAAAATTTGCTAAGACAGTAGACCGTAAGTGTTCTTACTATAGTTTATAGTAAAATGATGGATGCATTTACTACCTTCAGCGTATTATTTCACAATGTACATACATATCAAATTATTACATTATAAGTAATAAATGAAGTCATGTTATTTGTGAAAAAATTTTTGCTATACACATGCACACACATTTATATATACACACATACAAATGACACATTTCTGATACTTTACTGCACAGAGGAAAATTATGAAATAAAAGTTATCAAAATATTAGGTATCAATTGGGAGTATAAAATATGGTTGACAATTCTAAGCTTCTTAATGACATAGTATATTTAAGAATTATATGAGGACAGTAGATAAAATAAAGTATATTACAGTTGAGAAATTTGGGCATAGAAAAATTCTAAGATTATTTTAGATTAGATAATAATCTTAAGATAAAAACCTTAGACAATAATCTTTATTTAAGATTATTATTCTTAGAAAATTCTAAGATTATTTTACACTAAAGAATATTTAGCAGTAAAATAACGTTAGATGTTTTTGACACAGAGTTCCATTCTGTCACCCCAGGTAGAGTACCATGATATTACCATAGCTTGCAGGAACCTCAAATTCTTGGCTCAAGTGATTCAGCTGCCTCAACCTCCCAAGTATTTGAAACTATAGGCAAATTCAATTTTATTATATTTTTTAAAAAATTATGTGTTTTTATAAAATTAGTGAGTCTGAACTTCTGTAAAATCACCTCTGAATTCTTCTGAGAATTAAAAATCATACAGAAGAAAACAAAAAACCTGGATTTATGAAACAACTCTCGATATTTCTTCCATTCCCTTCACACGTCAGACATGAAGAAAAAAATAAAGATTTTAGAAATGGAGCTGGGCGTGGTGGCTCAGTCCATAATATCAGAAATTTGTAGGTCAAGGCAGGAGGATCAGTTGAAATGAGGATTTTGAAATCAGCCTCAGCAATGTAATGAGAACTCACCCCCAAAATGATAATAATAATGGCAATTACTATTATTATTAGCTGGGCCCTGCCAGGCATGCATATAGTTGTCATTATTAAGGAGGCTGAGGTGAGAGGATCACTTGAACACAGGAGTTTGAGATTGCATTGAGCTATGATTAATCAGCCTTTAGACCCCAGCTGGGGAAACAAAACAAGACCATGTCTCAAAAAAAAAGTAAATAAATAAATAAATAAAATATATCTATATATGGTTTAACACACAGCTCTCCAAAAATATGTGCAGATATTCCCATATTCTCCAAATCAATGAAAATGCCGTCAGATCATTTAGTCCCTTATAACTCAGGAAAATACGTTTGGTTCTCAAATAAGTTCTAAGGAAGATCACTGCAGGGGATAGTAGAGCTCTTAGAGAATTTAAGACTATGGGACAGAAGATACTCCTCTGTGAGAGAAAAAGACATACCAAGCGCTCTCTAAATAATTTCTAATAAATCATGTAAACATAAAGGAGTTAAAATGTCGGGTTTTTTTTACTGCTGCATAATATTCCATGGTATACATATACCACAATTTATTAATCCATTCATGGGTCAATGGGTACATGGATGAAGCTGGAAAATATTCGTCTTAGTAAAGTATCTCAAGAATGGGAAAAAAAGTATCCGATGTACTCAGTACTACTGTGAAACCAATTTATAATAACTCACACTTGCATATGAAAACTGAAACACAACTTTAGGCTATGATGAAGGAGGGAAGGGGAGGGCGAGGGATAAGGAGGGGATGGGAGGGATAGTAAGGGATAGTAGGGGGACCACAACTATGGAGCACATTGCAAATACAAGTTGGTTCTATCACGTGTAGAACACAAATGTCCTAATGCTATAACTGGGTAAATGAGATGAAAGCTATGCTGATTAGTATGATGTAAGCACTCCAATTTGTACAAATAATCAACACGCTGAAATGGGCATAAATGTATTTATGATCTATGTACAAAAGACTTAATAAAAAAATTTCTAATGAATCAGAGCTTCCCAAACCACTTTTTGAAGTCTGGCTTTCTTCTTGCCCTTTGCCCCTCTCAGCTGTGCTATCTGCCTCATTCCCTCTCACCTACCTGGGTGTTTAGCTGTTGCCTCTTCTCTCTTCACATTCCAGGGTTTTTGTCTTTGTTCCAGACATGTGACCAGGTCTGGCTTAGAGGCAGCAAGTCCTGTTTTATTAGAAAGAATTGGTATGAATTTTGCTGTGGATTATTCAACTACTAATCTAGTACTGTCCTGAGTAAAGAAGAGAGAAGATTATAGAAAGTTCTGCAAAATTGTTTCCCAAAATATTATTTACTCATAGGTCCTTTAGAATAATAACAAAATAGTTTAAATTGATAGCTCCTGAGCACCTCTTTCCACTACCAGTGAATCAATAATTAGTGATGGAAACTGGATTCTAAGGTGCAGACCATTTCTAGACGTTCTACAGTTACCACTAGAGTGAAAGATACAGAATCAGCTTCAGAAGGGGAAGGTTTATTTTGAGACAAGAATCTAATTTTTTTCTGTTTTATGTGAACAAACCTCCAAATTTCCTCAATAGCATGGATATAAAACATTTTCATGTGAAGCAGAAATTCTCAAGAAGCAATCTACAGAAAAAGAAAGTGATGCCCCTAGTGCGAAATATGAATTGTGTATGGAAGTTATCCTCACCCAGGGAGACCAGGTTTCTGTAGTTCTCTATCACCACATCCCTGTACAAATTCTGCTCAGCAGTGTCCCCACAGGCCCACTGCTCTGGAGAGAATTCTATAGACACATCTCTGAATGTCAATAGCTCCTGAAAAGGACACATATTTACTAACTGATCATAAAAAGAGTTCTTAATTTCAGAGGGTATATGAAAGTTATAAGAACTGTTTCTGACATCTGAGTGACTGGGATTATCCATAAGATTAAAAAAAAAAAGTAATGTTTATTCAAGAAAATAGTCTTATCACTTGAGCCCAAGAGTTTGAGGTTGCTGTGAGCTGTGACACCAGAGCACTCTTCTGAAAATGACCAAGAAAAAAAATTAATGTTTTACAAAGTAAAAAAAAGTCTTGAAAGTATTTTCTAATTCTGAGGAATAAGGATAGCACGAAATTCATTAAACTAGCGTATACATAATATCTTTCTGGATGATAACAAAATGAAGAGTATCCAGACATATAAATTTTGGATGCTGTATTTACAGCATATAGAACAAGATGTGAGTATATCTTATATTGATAAAAACGATGAATTAAAAGTATCTTCCCAAGGGCGGCGCTTGTGGCTCAGTGACTAGGGCGCTGGCCCCATGTGCAGATGGTGGCGGGGTTCAAACGCAGCCACAGCCAAACTGCAACAAAAAAATAGCCGGGCGTTGTGGCGGACACCTGTAATCCCAGCTGCTCGGGAGGCTGAGGCAAGAGAATTGCGTAAGCCCAAGAGTTAGAGGTTGCTGTGAGCTGTGTGACGCCACAGAAGTCTACCCGAGGGTGGTACAGTGAGACTCTGTATCTACAAAAAAAAAAAAAAGTATCTCCCCAAATTTAATGTGTACAATAATGAATTGGAGATCTTTTTAAATGCAGGTTCTGACTCAGCAGATCTGGGGTGAGGTCGTTTTCTGCATT
The DNA here is from genome assembly GCF_027406575.1 of Nycticebus coucang. Lineage (NCBI taxonomy): Eukaryota > Metazoa > Chordata > Mammalia > Primates > Lorisidae > Nycticebus > Nycticebus coucang. Next base: position 20,301,283 of record NC_069799.1, on the reverse strand, counting down.
TCAAAAAACTTCACCCTTCTGGCCCAAAGGGAATATTATGTTAAGTATCCAGGAAGTGGCAGACTTTGGTTTTATCTGACCAGTGAATAAAAAAGATAGAATTCATTTTTCAAAGCAATCTGCAAGCAAAGAAGCAATAAGAAGTGAAGCTTCTAGATTAAATGAGATAGTTTGAGAACATCTGTCAGCAAATCTCCCCCAAGACATTTGTTAATGATAAAGAGAAAAAATAATTAACTTTATAGTGAAGTAGTTGGAGAGAAACTTAACCAAGTGAATGAAATTAACATCTACTGTCATGGGCCAATTTGTATTAGGTACCACTAAACACAAAAGAATACAACATCACTGCTGTGATAGTAGTAACCAAAAACAGTAATAATAAAAAATACTAGTTTTGGCTCAGCACCTGTAGCTCAGCGGCTAAGGTGCCAGCCACATACACCAAGAGCTCACAGGGTTGAATCCATCCCAGGCCCACCAAAAAACAATGACAACCACAAGCAAAAAAATAGCCAGGTGTTGTGGTGGGCACCTGTAGTCCCAGCTACTTGGGAGGCTGAGGCAAGAGAATCACTTAAGCCCAAGAGTTTGAGGTTGCTGTGAACTGTGACACCACAGCACCCTACCCAGGGTGATAGGTTGAGACTCTGTCTCAAAAGAAACAAAAAAAAAGAAAGAAAGAAAAATACTAGTTTATTTTTTTATTTTTTATTTTTATTAAATCATAACTGTATACATTGATATGATCACGGGGTATCATACACTCGCTTCATAAACCATTTGACACATTTTTATCACAGTGGTTAACATAGCCTTTCCGGCGTTATATCAGTTACTGCGCCAAAACATTTACATTCTACATTTACCAAGTTTCGCAAATACACCTGTAGTATGCACCACAGGTGTGATCCCACCGATCCCCCTCCCTCTACCTACACCCCCCCTTTCCCACTTCCCCCTATTGTTAAGTTGTAGCTGGGTTATAGCTTTCATGTGAGAGTCCCAAATTAGTTTCACAGTAGGGCTGTGTACATTGGGTACTTTTTCTTCCATTCTTGAGATACTTTACTAAGAAGAATATGTTCCAGCTCCATCCATGTAAACATAAAAGAGGTAAAGTCTCCATCTTTTTTTAAGGCTGCATAGTATTCCATGGTATACATATACCACAATTTATTAATCCATTCGTGGATCGATGGGCACTTGGGCTTTTTCCATGACTTAGCTATTATGAATTGGGCTGCAATAAACATTCTGGTACAAATATCTTTGTTATGTTGTGATTTTTGATCTTCTGGGTATATGCCCAGCACAGGAATTACAGGATTGAATGGCAGATCTATTTTTAGATCTCTGAGTGTTCTCCATATATCTTTCCAAAAGGAATGTATTAACTTGCATTCCCACCAGCAGTGCAGAAGTGTTCCCTTTTCTCCGCATCCACGCCAACATCTCTGGTCTTGAGATTTTGTGATATAGGCTAGTCTCATTGGAGTTAGATGATATCTCAAAGTAGTTTTGATTTGCATTTCTCTGATGATTAAAGATGATGAGCATTTTTTCATATGTCTGAAGGCCGTGCGCCTGTCTTCTTCAGAGAAGTTTCTCTTCAAATCCCTTGGCCAGCCTGCGATGGGATCCCTTGTTTTTTTCTTGCTGATGCGTTTGAGTTCTCTGTGGATTCTGGTTATTAAACCTTTGTCAGAGATATACCCTGCAAATATCTTCTCCCATTCTGAGGGCTGTCTGCTTGCTTTGCTTACTGTGTTCTTAGCTGTGCAGAAGCTTTTTAGTTTGATCAAGTCCCAGTAGTGTATTTTTGAAGCTGCTTCAATTGCCCGGGGGGTTCTCCTCATGAAATACTCACCCAGACCAATTTCTTCAAGGGTTTTCCCTGCATTCTCCTCTAGTATTTTTATAGTTTCATGTTTTAAGTTTAAATCTTTAATCCAGTGAGAGTCTATCTTAGTTAATGGTGAAAGGTGTGGGTCCAATTTCAGTCTTCTGCAGGTTGCCAGCCAGTTCACCCAGCACCATTTGTTAAATAGGGAATCTTTTCCCCACTGAATGTTTTTAATTGGCTTGTCAAAGATCAAATAGCGGTAAGTAGCTGGATTCATCTCTTGGTTCTCTATTCTGTTCCAGATATCTACTTCTCTGTTTTTGTGCCAATACCATGCTGTTTTGATCACTATCGATTTGTAGTAAAGTCTGAGGTCTGGTAGTGGGATTCCTCCTGTTTTGTTTTTATTTCTGAGTAATGTCTTGGCTATTCGAGGTTTTTTCTGATTCCATATAAAACGAAGTAATGTTTTTTCAAGATCTTTAAAATATGACAGTGGAGCTTTAATAGGGAGTGCGTTGAAATTATATATTGCTTGGGGTAGTATGGACATTTTAATAATGTTGATTCTTCCCAGCCATGAGCATGGTATGTTTTTCCATTTGTTAACATTTTCAGCTATTTTTTTTCTTAGAGTTTCATAGTTCTCTTTGTAGAGATCTTTCACGTCTTTTGTTAGGTAAATTCCCAAATATTTCATCTTCTTTGGTACTACTGTGAATGGGATAGAGTCCTTAACTACTTTTTCAAATTGACTGTTGTTGGTGTATATAAAGGCTACCGATTTATGAATGTTGATTTTGTAACCTGAGATGCTGCTGTATTCCTTGATCACTTCTAGGAGTTTTGTAGTAGAGTCCCTAATGTTTTCCAGATACACAATCATATCATCTGCGAAGAGCGAAAGTTTGATCTCTTCTGACCCTATATGGATACCCTTGATCGCCTTTTCTTCCCTAATTGCGGTGGCTAAAACTTCCATTACAATGTTGAAAAGCAATGGAGACAATGGGCAGCCTTGTCTGGTTCCTGATCTGAGTGGAAATGATTCCAATTTAACTCCATTCAATATGATATTGGCTGTGGGTTTGCTGTAGATAGCCTCTATCAGTTTAAGAAAAGTCCCTTCTAGACCAATTTTCTTGAGTGTTCTGATCATGAAGGGATGCTGGATATTATCAAAAGCTTTTTCTGCATCAATTGAGAGAATCATATGGTCTTTGTTTTTTAATTTGTTTATGTGCTGAATTACATTTATAGATTTACGTATATTGAACCAGCCTTGAGACCCTTGGCTAAAACCAACTTGGTCATGATGTATAATTTGTTTGATGTGTTGCTGGATTCTGTTTGTTAGGATCTTGTTGAATATTTTTGCATCTATATTCATTAGTGATATTGGTCTATAATTTTCTTTTCTTTTTGGGTCTTTTCCTGGTTTGGGGATCAGGGTGATGTTTGCTTCATAGAACGTGTTGGGTAGTCTTCCTTCTTTTTCTACATTTTGGAACAGGTTGAGTAATATAGGTACTAATTCCTCTTTAAAGGTTTGGTAGAATTCTGACGTGAAACCATCTGGTCCCGGGCTTTTCTTTTTAGGGAGGTTTTGTACAGTTAATGCTATTTCTGAACTTGATATGGGTCTGTTCAACATTTCTACTTGATTCTGGTTAAGTCTTGGAAGGTGGCGTGCTTCCAAGTATCGGTCTATTTCCTTCAGATTTTCATATTTCTGAGAATAAACTTTCTTGCAATATTCATTAAGGATTTTTTGGATTTCTGATGAGTCTGTGGTTATTTCGTCTTTGTTGTTTCTGATTGATGATATTAGGGATTTTACTCTTTTTTTCCTGATTAGGTTGTCCAGAGGTTTATCTATTTTATTGACCTTTTCAAAAAACCAGCTTTTTGATTTATTGATCTGTTGTATTATTCTTTTGTTTTCAATTTCATTTAACTCTGCTCTAATTTTGGTTATTTCTTTTCTTCTACTGGGTTTGGGGTTGGAATGTTCTTCCTTTTCCAGTTGCATGAGATGTCCCATTAAGTTGTTAACTTCCTCTCTTTCCGTTCTCTTGAGGAAGTCTTGCAGTGCTATAAATTTCCCTCTTAAAACTGCCTTTGTGGTGTCCCAGAGGTTCTGATAGTTTGTGTCTTCATTGTCGTTTTGTTCCAAAAAATTGGCAATTTCTTTCTTAATCTCATCTCTGACCCAGCTATCATTCAGCATAAGGTTATTTAACTTCCATGTTTTTGTATGGGTATGCAGATTCCTGTTGTTACTCAATTCAAGTTTTATTCCATGATGGTCCGAGAAGATGCATGGAATAATTTCTATTCCTTTAAATTTACTGAGGTTAGACTTGTGACCTAAAATGTGGTCAATTTTGGAGTAAGTTCCGTGGGCTGATGTGAAGTATGTGTATTCAGTTTTGTTGGGATGAAATGTTCTGTAGATGTCTGCAAAATCTAAATATTGGATGGTTAGGTTTAAATCTAAGATTTCTTTGCTCAGCTTCTTTCTGGAGGATCGATCCAACACTGCCAAGGGAGTGTTGAAATCTCCGACGATTATGGAGCTGGAGGAAATCAAGTTACTCATGTCTGTTAGAGTTTCTCTTATAAATTGAGGTGCATTCTGGTTGGGTGCAAAGATATTAATAATTGAGATCTCATCACATTGAGTATTAACCTTAACAAATATGAAGTGACCATTCTTGTCCTTCCTTACTTTTGATGGTTTAAAGCCTACTGTATCTGCAAATAAAATTGCAACACCTGCTTTTTTCTGATTACCATTTGCCTGAAATATGGGTGACCATCCTTTAACCCTGAGTCTGTATTTGTGTTTTAAGTTGAGATGTGACTCTTGTATGCAACAAATATCTGGCTTGAGTTTTTGTATCCAGTCAGCTAACCTATGCCTCTTTAGAGGACAGTTTAAGCCATTCACATTGATGGAGAGTATTGATAAGTCTGGTGGAATTTTGGGTATCGAGTTTTTCAAAGGTCCAGTGGACATTTTTAATCCTTTCGCCAGTGTGGAAGTTGGAGTTTGTTCCAAAGTTTCTGAGTGAGTTTACTTTTGTGGTGTAGGATTGGGTTGGTCATTGTGGAGGATAGGTCTGCGAATATCCTGAAGAGCTGGTTTACTTATGGCAAATTTTTTCAACATATGAATGTCATTGAAGTATTTAATTTCTCCATCATAGATGAAACTCAGTTTAGCTGGATACAAGTTCCTGGGTTGAAAATTTTTTTGCTTTAGGAGATTAAAAGTTGATGACCAGCCTCTTCTGGCTTGAAAAGTTTCAGCAGAGAGATCTGCAGTTATTCTAATATTCTTACCTTTGTACGTTATAGTTTTCTTTCGCCGGGCTGCTTTGAGAATCTTCTCTTTCATGTTAACTTTAGTGAAGCTAATTATGATATGTCTGGGGGATGACTTATTGGGGTTGAATCGTGCTGGGGTTCTGAAGCTGTCTGCTATCTGAATTTCAGATTCTCTAGGCATGTCTGGAAAATTTTCTTTCATAATTTCATGCAGAAGGCCCTTGTGCCCTTGGAGGCCACTTCATCGTTCTCAGAAATTCCTATAATCCTTATGTTGCTTTTTTTCAAATTATCTGAGAGTTCTCTGAGTGAGTGATCCGTTTTTGCTCTCCATTTCTTTTCCTCTTTGAGAGATTGGGAGCGTTCGAAGACTTTATCTTCAATTTCAGAAATCCTTTCTTCTGCTTGCTCCATTCTGTTACTGAGGGATTCTACTGTATTTTTCATATCTTTGAGGGCTGTAAGTTCTTGCTTCAGTGTGTCTAAGTCTTTGGTGGTTTTGTCTTTAAATTCGTTAAATTCTTGAGACAATTTTTGAATTTCTCCTCGGATTCCTAATTCCTTTTTATTAATCTTGTCTCCCATCCAAATTGTGAATTCAATTTCTGACATCTCAGCCAGTTGTTTATGAATGGGATCTTCAATCACATCTGCCGTATCTTTTCTTGGGGGGGTTGATCTATTCTGGTTATTCATGTTACCAGAGTTTTTCCGCTGATTCCGCCCCATGGTTATTTTACTCCCTTTGGTTTTTCCCCTGGGGTTTTATCGAGGGCCTGTACAGTGTTGTGGCCTGAGAAACTGGGGCCCTGTCTGGTGTGGTGGAGCAAAGTGGTTCTGTCTTGTTTTCAGCTGGTTTCTCTTCGATCCTATTGCAACTTCTACTCTGGCTTGAAGTCTCAGCTGTGTGGAAAAATCAGCAATTAAGTCACCCCACCTGCCCACCTCTGGCCCCAGTTGGAAAAGGAGAATCAACCTTCCTACAACGGTACACCCAGGGCACCGCCTGAAATGTCCTCAGTCTATTAGCCCAGTTGAAAAGGTCCAAATCAACTGTCTCAATCGGCACTTGTCTCAGGTAAGAGAGTTCAAGAGGTCTCTGGGAACTGGATCACAGGGGCCTGGTGACTCCTCTGACACAGCTCAGCCCAGTGCAGCGTGGAGTCAGGAGGAGCCACCCAGCAAACAGAGCAGTCTAGGAAGGTTGACGTCTCCTTCCCCACTTTGCCCCTCCGTTGGACCCAGTCACTGGTATCTCTGCAGATGGCTAACCCAGTTGCCTGCAGTGAACAGACACTCCAGGGGTTTGCACCTGCCTGAATCGCGAGGAAGTCTGCCAGGCCCCCGCAGACTGCCGCTATCTAGCAGGAGGAGATGGGGCCTGACATCTATGAATGTTTGATGCAGGTGATGGGAGGGAGGTGTTCACTCAGTCTTAGCCCCATCCCTGATGGATGCTGCTAACAGAACAGAACAGAACAGACAACTTTGCGGGGTTCTGTCTCTGTTCCTGTCGAAATCGCCTACAGAAGACGAGCTGTTTTGAGTTCAAACGTCTTTGGTGTTGGAGGTTTGAGTCCAATCACCTCTCTGGGTCGGCCCGACCTGGAAGCTTCCCGGGTTTGTGAGCAGTGTCAGGAAATCCCCCGCTCACCGGTGGCCTACTCTGGTTGCCCAGGGAGACAGGGGGTGTGGCTTCAGAATATCCAGAATTGAGCGTTCTGCCGTTAAAGAAAAAACGGCTGTTGATCTACCTCCAAGGGGGTTCCAAGCCGTATGGAGCCCGGTTGACAACGAGCAGATTCAGTTTCTCCCAGTCTCTCGCCCAGTTGTACTGCGCAGCTCAAGCCTTCAGGCTTCAGAGTGGGGGTGGGGTGGGAGGGAGCGGCTGGAGCCCAGAACCGCTGGGCAGCGGATAGACTCGGCTATCCCCAGTTCCCTGCCCAGCCACACGGCAGGCGTTCAGGTCTCCAGACCACAGAGTGAGGGCGGGGGAGCGCTTGGAACTCAGAGCCAGCAGGGGCTCCAAGCCGTAGGGAGCCTGGTCGACAGTGAGCAGATTCAGGTTCTCCCTGTCTCTCGCGCCGCAGCTCAAGCCTTCAGGCTTTAGTGTGGGGGCGGGGTGGAGGGAGTGGCTGGAGCTCAAACCGAGCAGGTCTCCAGACCCCAGTGCGAGGGCGGGGTGAACGCTGGGAGCCTGGAGCCAGAGCCCAGTCTGCAGCGAGCAAATTCAGATTCTTCCGGTCTCTTGCCTGGTTATACCGCTGCAGCTCAAGCCTTCAGGCTTCAGAGTGGGGGTGGGGTGGGAGGGAGCGGCTGGAGCCCAGCCGGCTATCCCCGAACAGACTCGGCTATCCCCAGTTCCCTGCCCAGCCACACGGCAGGCGTTCAGGTCTCCAGACCACAGAGTGAGGGCGGGGGAGCGCCAGGCACTCAGAGCCAGCAGGGGCTCCAAGCCTAGGGAGCCCAGAGAACAGATTCAGATTCTCCCGGTCTCTTGCCTGGTTGTACCGCCGCAGCTCAAGCCTGCAGGCTTTAGATTGGGGGCGGGGTGGAGGGAGTGGCTGTAGCTCAGAACTGAACAGGAGTTCAGGTCTCCGGACCACAGAGCGAGGGCGGGGTGAACGCCAGGAGCCCGGGGCTCTCGGCAGCAAGGAAATTCAGATTCTTCCCATCTCTCGCCTGGTTGTACTGCCGCAGCTCAAGCCTTCAGGCTTCAGAATGAGGGCGGGGGGAGCACCAGGCACTCAGAGCAGCTGGTAGCAAGTTCGACTCAGCTATATGCCTGGATGTATTGTTGCCCAAGGAGGGCTGCTGCACCTCGGCTTGGGGAAGTGCCACCCTGGTGAGGGTCTCCCTCCGCTGACTGTCCTAACCTCTCTCCCGTGCCCCAGAATCAGCGCTGACCAGCCACAGCTCAGGGACTGTCCTCTCCCCTTTAGGAGTCACCCAAGAATCCGAACTCCTGGGGGACAGGCTTTCAGACCTCAGAGAGAGTGGAGGGAAGTGCTGGGTACTCAGAGTCACCGGCAAAGGAAATTTACAGATTTATACAGTTTTATGCCTGGCAGGATAACGCCTAGGCCTCCTAGTAAGGGAGGTAGGTCCAGTTTGTAGTAGGTCTTTCCCGTGAAGTGTAGTGGGATGGCCTTTGATTTCTGCCCTTTTGTTTGTGGGGCCCTTAAGCCGATCAGGTGGGGAGGGGGGACTCCCGTCCGCTTGGTGATGGGTTTTGTACCTTTTTTTTTGCTTCCTTGTGATCGCAGCTCTCCTCAGCGGGGTTGATGTGCGTTCTTCAACTTTCTCGCTTGGTGTTGCTGGAATTCATCAGGTTATTTGCTAAATTTTCATCCCCTAACTCTCAGGGCAGGAGCCTCTATGGAAAGCTGGCTTCAGTCCGCCATCTTCCCATCATCCTCGAAAAATACTAGTTTAATGCAAAGTTCATGCTACAGAAAGCTCCCATTTTTCTCTAATCTCTAATAGTTTATTAAAATGGTTGTCTTTAATATGCTAAAGAGAAGGTCCATTCTTATGTTTCTCCTTTTCAGAACTCTGAGTTACCTCGGGCAATTAATGCCATTCACTGTCTGCAGTTTCTTAATCCTGTTCTGAGTAGATTCTAATGGAGCATTCAGATGGAACCGAAACAGAACATGTTCCCCTTATTCACTCATACACCAGGATCAGACCCAATCCCCAGCAGGAGTCCTGCACATCCAGACTTCTCAATATCCCATGTTGTCCTGTAAACAAAGATTCACATATATTTTGTCCTGTAAGCAAAGATATTCAAATATTGAACCTCTTCAATATTACAGGTTGTACATTTACTGGGAAACTTGCCCATGGCATGTGTGGGACTAGGACATAGAGAATGCTCTGGAACATGGAGGAGAAGGATTTTACAGGGCAAGTAGTGAAAAGAAACTCATTAGCAGAAACATCAGAAGTAAAGAAGAAAGGATTTGCAAATTCTAACCTTGTAAGTTCCACATGAAATTCCAGGAGGAATAGTAAACACAGTCCCTCACCTTTGATATATGTATCTGAGAACTAGCCATGTCTTCTTCTCCTTTTCCTAGTCTGGGATTTCTTTTCAAGTGAGATTGTCTAGATAAATTAGAATTATATTTAGAGAATAACCCTGAAAGGAGTCAGCATACTCTTTTTACTTGCTTTTATAACATTCACAGGCATGAGGGCCTTCAAGAGCAGAAAAAACTACACTCCCTTCTAATTTTTAATAGAAAGCATCAGGTATGATGAACTCCTCATGGAGACCAAAATGTGAGTTTCTTCTTTCCTACCCTCAGGTGCTCTCCCTTCCCACACACACCAGCACTTTGTGCTATGGCAACGGGCATATGGACCATACTGACAGGCTCCCATTGAAAGACTTGGGACAAGACCCCCACTCTGTCCTGGGCTACTGTGACCCCCAATCAACCGCAAGAGGCAACACTTGATGCAATCAGCACGAGGTTTTTTTTTTTTTTTTTATTCCAGCATGCTGGGGCCTAACCCGTGACTCTCTCAGGAGCAGAGGAGTTAAGCCCCGAACAGCAGATTGTACAAGCTTATAAAGGCAAAAAACACAAAGTAGGCGGGAGTAGCAGACATAGCAGGGGCTTTAACCATGAAGTAGGGAGGGGGAGCAGACATAATAGGGGCTTTCCAGATAAGAAGAACTCTGGTTCATTACTCAACTGTCTTAAGACAAGATTAACAGTTAAACATTTGCTTAACAATTAAACATTTGATTAGTCCTTTTATCTGCTTCAGCTCGGGGCTATCTCCTGGAACAGTTTTACAAAAGGTCACATTCTGATGGTAGGGGGTGGGTGAGAGGTGGTCACATTCCTATGGTAGGGGGTGAGAGGTGGTCACATTCTCATGGTAATATTTTCTTTCATTCCCCCATTTTTTTTTTTTTTTGGGAAGTTCTAATCATGGAACTTCTGGCTCTATGTATTCATTCTCATGGCTATTGTCCCAGCGGAGAGATTGGTAATGCTGTCTGAGCATTAACACTTGTACAGCACTCACTCTATCCCGGATGAAGGTGACTATACGGTTAAAAATGTAGGGCCCAAAGGTAAGAATTAGAAGCAGTATAATAAGAGGGCCTATCAAACTGGAAACAAGAGTGGTGAACCAAGGTGATCGGCTGTACCAACTTTCAAACCATCCTTGATGGGCCTCCCGGTCTCGTAGTCTTTTTTCTAGTTTCTCACTGAGTTTAGACATGGAGTCTTTTACCATACCAGAGTGATCTACATAGAAACAGCATTCTTCTCTTAGTGCAGCACATAACCCTCCATCTTTTAGGAAAAGGAGATCGAGTCCGCGTCTATTCTGCAATACTACTTCAGATAAGGATGTTAGTGACTCTTCTAGTTTTGTGATCGATTGTTCTATGGCTTTTAGGTCCTCATCTACGGCTGCTCTCAGTTCTTCGAGATACTGTGGGGTCTGGACAAGCGCAGCCGTTCCTGTTCCTACTCTGGCCGCCACCCCTATACCCATCAGGACAGCTAGGGTAATAGAGACTGGTTCCCTCTTCTGTCTATGGGGTCTGAGATCGAATTCTGCCTTGAAGGAACTCGCCTTGTGGTAGATAACTCTAGGTATTAACTGTACGAGGATACAGTAGTCTGCAGTGGAGTTAAACACTGATGAGGAAATGCATGGGGTTAGCCCGGTGCTGCAAGCCAACCATCCTCCTTTAGGGGGCACTAGATAATAATTGGTAGTGGTTGACGGGCTTTTAATGGCCTGAATACACAGATCCTGGCGAGTTTCGGGGATCGTGCCTAGGCAAATGCCTCGCCCAGAGACTGCTGTAAGGGTGATCTTGGATCCCCAGTCACAGGAATTATGGGAGGTGGTATTTTGGAAGATACCTGAGAAGGCGATCCCTTCATAATAGGGCGGGCCTGAGGCTAGACACAACCAGCAAGATTCGGTAAGATTAGGGTTGGAAGTATTGAGGACATTGAAAGCCCCCTGTATTAAGTTAAAAAGTCTCTGCCCGGTGCTTGGAGTCTCCGGGGATGTTACCTGGGGAGACAGTTTCACAGGCGATGGGGCTGTGCTGGCCTCAGTTAATTGGGTGCTCCCCGGGGTCTGGGGCATACGGGGGAAATAGGCGGCCTGGCTGGCGGCTCCTGTCCTGAGAGTACGATGTTGGGTCCTATCTGGACAGGGACGGGGGTCTCTATTTTTAATTTGATGAAGAAGGTAAATCCTTTATCCCACCCTGACATATAGAAATGGAATCCCCATGTTCTTCCTTTTATCCAATCTCGGGCTTGTTTCGCCCTCTCCGTGAAGGAAATATTTAGGGGATTTGACCCTGCCAGAGTACTGCTCCTCTTTACGGTTATTAAGTCCCAAAAGGAGAAGGGGTGCCAGAAGGCCTGCCCAGTCGTCTCACATCCCCATTGTTTACAATAGAAATTTTCTACCCCCCCACATCTGTTGGCTTGGCTTCTCGTTCTCCCGTCCCGGGGACAGATATAGAACTCCGTTTGTCGCATCCGGCGCTGGGCGGGTAAGTTGCCACAGCCAGCGGCGTCTGCAACGTACTGGCCTTGGGATGTGGAGCCTTGGGTAAGCGAGAGCTTTGCTAAATGGTGATCAAGGCTCGATGGAACCTCCTTAAAGGTCTCATCGGAGATATCCCAATTATCTAGCCCTGCTATTAAGGCGCAAATATCTGGGGTGAGGGATGGCCACCAGGTCCAAGGAGGGTCCTCTTTTGTAGTACTCCATACTATATCACCAGTTTGAGAGAGAACCTGCCAGGTTAACCTCTGGGGGTTATGGGGGTTGGGACTGGAGCTACTTATCACCGGGAGTTGTATCAGAAGGAGCAGGGCTACTGCGGCGAATGCGGAGCTTGAGGGGGTTCTCCGTCTTTTCCACTTTCCACCCGGAGTCTGGCGGCGGTGCTGGTTTTACATGAGATGCGTGGATCCAGTCTGCGATGCCATCAACTTTTACTGCAGTCGGGGTTGTGAGCAGTACTAGGTATGGTCCTTTCCACCGTGGTTCAAGGTTGGCTGTCCGGTGGCGCCGGATGTACACCAAATCTCCAACCTGGAACTGGTGAGGTATTTGCAGATCCCCGGGCTTGTAGGCCTCGATCAGCTGGCTCCACACCTCCTTTTGCACAGTTTCAAGGGCTTTTAATCTGGTGTATAGAGATTGAGAGGAGTAAGATTCTGGGGAAGGGAGGTGCTGCATGGCAACAAGTGGGGGGTGAGCTCCATATAGGATTTCAAAGGGGGTCAGCTTGAGAGTGCTAGGGGTGTTGCGCACACGGAACAGGGCAAAGGGAAGGAGGACTGTCCAGTCAGTAATGCCAGTCTCTAAGGATAATTTAGTCATGGCCTCTTTTAGGGTTCTATTTATCCTCTCTACCTGCCCTGAGCTCTGGGGCAGATAAGCACAATGTAATTTCCATTCAAGCCCCAGGATTTTGGCCAAACCCTGACTAACCTGGTCAACGAAAGCGGGACCGTTGTCAGATCCGATTAATTTGGGTAGCCCAAATCTTGGAAAAATCTCTTCTAATATTATTTTGGCCACAACTTGAGCAGTCTCCCTCTTTGTAGGAAAAGCTTCGACCTACCTGAGAAAGTGTCTATGAACACTAGCAAGTACTTGTATCCGTACTTAGCCGGCTTAATCTCTGTAAAATCTGTTTCCCAATAGCGTCCAGGGCGATCCCCTGGGAGTCGTTTTCCCTGATGTAGTGTGCTAGGCTGGGTGTTTACTAATTGGCAAGGTCTGCACTCTTTTACAGCTGCATCAACGAGCTTACTTAATTCTATAATATAGTATGGAGAGGACTGAACAATGGTTTTCAGATGCTTGGGGCTCAGATGGGTTAATTTATGAAGTTGTCTGAGAAAGGTGATTGCCTGCTCCTCAGGGAGGATGTTTTTCCATTCCGGAGTTTCTCGGATCCCCTCTGGGGATTCTAGGTGGAGGCCTAATCTGTCCATCCTCTCGAGATGCCGTTCCGAATATTTAAAGTTTTTGATAAGGGGGGGTACTATTTCTTTAAGGCTAGGCCTTAAAGTGTTTTCTTATAGTGGTAGGATGTTGAGCCCTTGAGCCGCTCGCTTAGCTTCTTGGTCGGCACTTTGGTTTCCCTCGGCAACTCTGGACCCCCCTTTCTGATGTCCAGGGCAGTGGATTATGGCCACTCTCTTAGGGAGGTGAACAGCCTCCAGTAGACTTAGGATTTCTTCCCTGTGTTTAATTTCTTTTCCTGCTGAAGTTAACAGTCCTCGCTGTCTGTAAATGGCCCCATGGACATGGGCTGTAGCAAAAGCATACCTGCTATCGGTGTATATGTTAACTTTTTCCCTTCTGCCAAACGTAAGGCCTGGGTCAAGGTGACCAGCTCGGCCTTCTGGGCCGACGTCCCTTCAGGCAGACTACTTGCCCAGATGGTCTGCTTATCTTCCACTACCACTGCCCCGGCCACCCTTTTACCTTCTATTATGGAGCTGCTCCCATCAGTGAACCAGGTCAGTTGGGCATCCGGTAGGGGCTGATCACAGAGGTCCCTCTGAGTTCCAGTCTCCTCAGCCGGTACTTCTTGGCATGTGTGTAATACATCCTCCTGGACAGAGGTATCAGGTAGTAGGGTAGCCGGGTTGAGGATGACAGGCGGGCCAAATTGGACTCTGTCTTCATTTAATAGGAGACTCTGGTAATGTGTCATGCGGGCATTGGACAGCCACCGGTCAGGGGGCTGTCTGATGATGCTTTCTAAGGCATGGGGGACAATGACTGTTAACTTCTGCCCCGTGGTCAATTTGTCTGCATCTTTTACCAGTACCGCTACTGCCGCCACAGACCTTAGACAGGCTGGCCAACCACCAGTGACGGTGTCCAATTTCTTGGAGAGGTATGCTACCGGTCTTTTCCATGGACCTAAATGCTGTGTCAGCACCCCTCGGGCCACTCCTCTCTTCTCATCTACGTATAGGACAAAGGGCTTTGTTACATCTGGTAGAGCCAGGGCAGGGGCTGATAATAATGCCTTTTTAATGTTGTCAAAGGCCCGCTGTCGGCTGGCACTCCACTCGAAGGGAGTGCCTTCCTTGGTCAAAGGGTAGAGGGGGGCTGCCAGAGTAGCAAATCCCGGTATCCATAAGCGGAAGAACCCCGCAGTCCCTAAGAATTCTTGCACCTGGCGGGGCGAGCGGGGAACTGGAATCTGAGTCACAGTATGCTTCCTGGCTTCTGTTAACCATCTCTGCCCTCCTCTTAGGGTGTAACCCAGGTATGTTACCTCTTTCTGGCAGATCTGGGCTTTCTTGGCAGAGGCTCGATATCCTAAGCGGGCTAGCTCTTCCAGTAACAGTTCTGTGCCCCGATGGCACTCTTCCTTTGTCGTTCCAGCTAGTACTAAGTCATCTACATATTGTTGCAGCGTTACCTGGGGGTGGCTGGCGCGAAAGTGAGCTAGGTCTTGGTGGAGGGCTTCATTAAAGATGGTTGGGGAGTTCTTGAACCCCTGTGGAAGTCGAGTTCATGTCAATTGCCCCATCGTTCCAGAGTCCGGGTCTCTCCATTCAAATGCAAAGATGTTCTGGTTAGAGGAGTGTAGTTGGAGGCAGAAGAAGGCATCCTTCAAATCCAGGACAGTGTACCAGATATGGTCCGGAGGGAGAGAGCTTAACAGATTATAAGGGTTAGGCACGGTGGGGTGGATGTCTTGCACCTGCTTGTTTACTTCTCTCAAGTCCTGCACAGAGCGATAGTCTCCTGTGCCAGGTTTCTTGACAGGTAATAAGGGGGTGTTCCATGGTGACTGGCACTTTACTATTATGCCCAGCTGTAGGAGATGCTGAATGTGAGGCCTAATCCCTTCCTGAGCTTCCCTAGTCATAGGATACTGGCGCACTGCCACAGGAGTGGAAGTAGCTTTGAGTTCTAGGACTATAGGAGGCCTTTCTGCAGTGAGTCCCATTCCAGCAGTTTCGGCCCATGCCCCGGGATATTTTTCTAGCCAGTCATGTACTAGACTAGTCCCTTTCTCCCGTTGCTTTTCAAAGAGTCTGTGTTCATCCTCCAAACGCATGGTCAGGGCTGTTACTCTCTCATTCTGGGTTACCTCTGGGCCATCAGGAGTAAAAGTGATCTGGGCTTCCATTTTGGTGAGTAAATCTCTCCTGAGGGGGGGCGAAGGGCACTCAGGGATAATTAAGAACGAGTGGGTTACCCGTCCCACTCCCAGATCTACTGATCTTCGGGTAGTCCATGAGTACTGCTGATGCCCTGTGGCCCCTACAACCCAGGATTTTTTCTTGGAGACGGGTCCTGATGGTTCGAGTAGGACTGAGTGTTGAGCTCCGGTGTCTACTAGGAACTCACCTGGCTTCCCCTCCAGTTTAAGTATTACCCTAGGCTTGGGGAGGGGTTCCAAGCCCGGTCCCCGCTAATCTTCTTCTTCCTCTAAGGCCAGTACATTCTTGGAGAGTTCTTTCTCTTTTTTTTTAGGACATTCCCTGGCCCAGTGCCCATTCTCCTTTCAGTAGGCACATTGATCCTTATCTAACGGGACGCGGTTGCCCAGGCTACCTGACTTCTTAGTTCTACTTTGGGTCTGTTCTTGGCTCTTCTCCCCTACTACTGCGGCCAAAATCCGTGTTAAGTTTTTCTCCTGTCTTCGGTCTCTCTTATTTTCCCTTTCCTCTCTCTCTTTCTCCTTTCTCTGCTCTTTTTCTTCCTCAGTTTCTCTTTTATGGTATATTTCCTCAGCTTCCTTAACTAAATCCTGCAAGGTATAGTCCTGCAATCCTTCAATTCTCTGCAGCTTTCTTTTAATGTCTACAGCTGACTGCCCTATGAAAGTCATAGCCACGGAAGCCCTCTGTCCTTCAGAGGTAGGGTCAAATGGTGTGTAGCGCCTAAAACCTTCCACTAGATGCTCAAGAAACACGGAGGGGGGTTTCGTGGCCACCTGTATTACTTCTCTTACCTTAGCCAAATTAGTGGGGCATCTTGCCGCCCCCCGGAGCCCAGTCACTAGAGCCTGGCGATAGACTGTCAGTCGCTCCCTACCTTCTGCCGTGTTGAAGTCCCAGTCAGGTCTGGAGAGGGGAAAGGCAGCCTTGATGATGTTGGGGAGTTGGGTAGGACACCCGTCTGCCCCGAGTACATTCTTCCTAGCTTCTAGTAATGAAGAGAGTCTGTATGAGCTGCTGGCAGTCATCCCATGTGGGCTGATGAGAGAACATCAGGGACTCTACCAGCCCAGTCAGGCATTGGGGGGTCTTCTGAAAAAGGGGGGTGATTAGTTTTCCAGTTATACAGGTCTGCGGAAGAAAATGGCAAGTGCTGGAGGGGCTGGAAAGGAGGTGGTCCCTCATCTGTTGCCATGGGCGGGGGGCCGTATGCAACAGTAGGGGCAGGGCAACAGTAGTGTCGGGAGACATTCCTCCCCGGCGGTGACTCCTGGTACCTTGTTTGGGCCCCAGTGAAGGTTCCCCCGTGGGTGCAGCGGGGGCAATCACCAGATCCGGAGATGCTGGTCCTCCCTGCCCCCTGACAGGAGCCAAGGCGGGAGGGTATGGGGGAGGAGGGGACGGAGGGTCGAGGAGAAGATGATCAGTCTGAATTTCCGGGTAGATCTTCTTAGGGGGGTCCGAGCTGTCGCCCCCTTTTCTGGAACTGGAAGATTGGACAGCAAGCACCCGAGGATTAGACAGGGGACTGGATGTGGCAGTCCACGGCCAAACCCAGGGGGGCAGATTCTGCACCAGGTCCTGCCAGACTATGATGTAAGCTTGTTGATCTGGATGGGCTCCCGGTCCTCTCTGAAAAACAATCTCTTTGATAGCAAAAATAAGAAATAAGTCAAAGGTTTCTCCTGAGGGCCAGCTGACGTTAAAAGTGGGCCACTCCAAGGAGCAGAAATTCTGCCATGGGCCTTTTTTGACCTCTACTGACAGGTCACGACCTCTTCTCTTCACTTCAGTTCAATGATCTAGAGTCAAACTCAGAGGGGTTGTCACAGTCTGTCCCATTGTCAGTAGATATGTCAGAAACACAAATAACAGGAATAACAGAAATATTACAGATACAAAGACCTACCTTCCACACTTGGTCCCTCACAAGCCTACAACAGAATCAGATGGGCACGTTTCCCGTAATTTTTGATCTAAAAAATGGACTCGATCAGCGCCCTTACAGCAGGAGACAACCAGGCATCCCTGGTTCTCCTCAATTCCTGGGGCGTCCCCCAGGATTTCAGCCTGTGGTCCTCCGGGCACGTCTACCGACCACTGTCCGGCCACTCTCACGAGGTGCCGAACGGCTGCAAAACCGAAAGCGCGCACACAAAGTCAAACAAAGGACTGAAGACACAGACCAGACAGTTTTCGGGGTACCCCTTTCTTACCTCCAAGGTTGACTCTGCAGGTGAGGGGTGTTCGTCAAATCCCGGACGATCCCCCAAATGAAAGACTTGGGGCAGGACCCCCCACTCTGTCCTGAACGACGACTACCCCAATCAACCGCAAGAGATGGCACTTGATGCAAAGAGCAAGAGGATTTTATTCCAGCATGCTGGGGCTTCACTCGCAACTCTTTAGGAGCAGAGGAGTCAAACCCTGAACAGCAGGTTTTACAAGCTTATAAAGGCAAAAACCACAAAGTAGGGAGGGGTAGCAGACATAGCAGGGGCTTTTCCAGATAAGAAGAACTCTGGTTCATTACTCATCTGTCTTAAGATAAGATCAGCAGTTAAACATTTGCTTAGCTTTTTTTTTTTTTTTCCTCAGAACCAGTTACCGGTTATCTGCTTCAGCTAGGGGCTATTTCTTAGGACAGTTACAAAAGGTCACATTCTTATGGTAGGGGGTGAGAGGTGCTGCTACATGCCTGGTCCCCCCCCTTTTTGGATTTGGTAGTACTTTCCTTCACCTAAGACTGCAGGTAACAGCAGTAAACCATGACAGAGGGAAAGATTCAATATATTAAACCATCATTAGCAATTCTCAAAATGTATTTTAAGTCATAGTTTTTTTTCTTCTTCTTTTTTTTTTTTTTTTTTTTTAGAGAGAGTGTCAAGCTGTCACCCAGGTTAGAGTTCGTGGCATCATAGCTCACAGCAACCTCCAACTTTGTGCTTAAGTTATTCTCTTGCCTCAGCCTCCCAAGTAGCTGGGACTTCAGGTGCATGCCACAACATCCAGCTATTTCTTGGTTGTAGTTGTCATTTTGTCATTGCTTTTTGCCAGGCAATGGCGATTCAAAAAAATATAGCGATTTGAACCCACCAGCTCTGGTGTACGTAGCTGGCGCCTTAGCCACTTGAGCTATAGGGCTTGAGCTACAGGCACTGAGCCTTAACTCATAGTTTTTCAATAAGATTTTCAAAAATTTCTCAGCCTAACCTGGGCACTGTGTTCTACTCCTATAATCCTAGCACTCTAGGAGGTCAAGATGAATGGTTTCCTTGAGCCCAGGAGTTCAAGACCAGCCACAGCAAGAACAAGACCCAGTCTCTACTAAAAACAGAAAAACTAGCACAGTGGTTACAGCACCAGCCACATACACTAAGGGTGACATGTTCAAACGCATCCCACAACAACTACAACAAAAATATAGCGAGGTGTTGTGGTGGGTGCCTGTAGTTCCACCTGCTTGGGAGGCTGAGGGAAAAGAATCGCTTAAGTCAAAGAGTTTCAGGTTGCTGTGAGCTGTCACACCATAGCACTCTACTGAGAGTGACACACTGAGACTCTGTCTCAAAAGAAAAAAAAAAAAAAAGAAAGAAAAACTAGCCAGCATTGTGGCACATGTCTGTAGTCCCAGCTACTCTGAAGCCTGAGGGAAGAGGATGGTTCAAGACCAAAAGTTTGAAGTTGCTGTGAGCTATGATGCCAGGGTACTACACGCAAGGCAAGAGTGAGACTCTGACTCAGAAAAAAAAAGTCTCAGTCTGGGTCCTTTCCCTGGCCAATGGCACCCCCACCCCCTGTGCATTTCTGGTTGGCAAACCAAGCAGGAACCCAACAAACCAAAAGGAAATGTACATTATTTCTTTTAACATTTCCCTGGCTCCTTTCCCATTTAGAGTTAGTTCCTTTATGTCTCAATGGTCCAGGTAGAACAGTGCAGCAGGAACAATCAGGTCAGAGGATTGGAAACACCTGGAAAACATCTGTAGTCAACCTCTACTGAGCAAAAAATCCACAGCATTCACATTCACAATGCCTTGTGAATTCAGCTGCAATTACCTCCCCATCCCCTATTAAATTCAGCAACCCAGTGTAGCTCACCCTGGCCTTCTTCCTTTCATTTTTTGCCATGACAAACTGTCTCCCTAGTTTCCTCTCCGGAGCATCTTCTCTTCACTCACTGCTTGTTCTCATCTGTCTTTCTCACATCTTCCCCCATTTTCTTCCCTTTAATAGCAAATAAATGAGCACTTTTATATTCTAATCTTGCTCTATAGAGATTCTTTTTCCCATCCCACATGCAGGACCAACTGAGCAACTGAGCATTTTTCCACACTTCTCAGTAATGCAAAGGCCAAGGGAAAACCTTCCCCTTAATTCTCTGACACAAATGTCATATTCGAAAGAGAAAGGCAAACAAATTCACTAATGTACTCCCTGTATGGGGAAATCACAGACATTAGGCCAACTTCCTTTTGGGGTACAGAAGCTTAAAGACTCTTTCATAAAAGGGAGATGGGAATATAGACCATTCTCATGAAAGCCAAAATGATTAGAAAATGAATGCATCACGGGGAAGTGAACTGTCTTGTAAATTATTCTTTTAGGAATCTGAATGAACTAAAGAGGCAGAAATTTTGTTGAAGAAAAAAATCATCTTCCAAGAATGACTGGATTTTCCAACTGCACTAGTTAAGATAGTAACAGGAAAGTAATAGAAGGCGACCACTTTTGCTTTACTAAGCTTTGTTTGTTGCATAACCACATTTTAGAGAATCCATCACTACTCTTGTGGGTGAGGGAAGAAACACTAAGTTAAAAAGACCTTGATTGTCAGGCTTATTTCAGAAAAGCTTTTCCATTTTTAAAAATAGCACAGTTTTTGAAAGAATCGTTTGCTGTGCCACAACATCAACTTAGCAGGGAAAAATATTTAGGCTTAAGCAGTCACAAACCGCTAATTATCCTTGGGGAACAAAGCCAGGAACGATTCACCTGGATAGTCCAAATAAGGTGAATAAATCACCGCACCCAATCAGTTCTTGAATTTGATTTGGTTGCTCATGCACCTTGCTTTCCTTCAAACACCCTTCACCGCCAACTTGGAGCCTCCGAATTACAAATCAGGGCTGATTGTCTTCGAATTCATGAATGGCCCTTTGTTCAAAAAATTAAACTCTTTAACCTTTTAATGTTACCTGAGTTTATTCTATCAGAAGAATGGAGGAACTTAGGTCCTCACAGGCCACGATACTGCCCTTCACCTAGCCCCATATACCTACCTGGAATTGTTCCCTACAGATCCTTCCATTGCCACCACATTGGAGGGATGTGGTCCTGCAGGCAAACAGCTACTGAGAGATTGCTCTGGGACGTGGTCAAAGTAACCACTCCAGGAAGGAGCAGGATGCCTGTGGTCCCAGCTGTCTGCCCAACAGCAATCTTAGCCAAGACGGTTATGAAGGCCATGGGTGCCCGTGGCACACTACTGTTTTAAGATTTCAAAGCTAAAGTGACATGGCCCCTGGTACACTCACAGCCATTTTTGTCTTCAACCAGACAGCTCCCACTCTCAGGACACCTCATCCACTAAACTCACCATTTCTCTGTTTCCAAGCTGTCCTACAGATCTCCCAGGACCTGCAGGTCACAAGGTGAGGGAAGCTGCAGCAAAGACACCTGGGTCCTCCTGGAGATGCTACAGAGAAGAGGAGACCACAGCTTGGTCCCTAGAGCAAGAGAAAAATCCTGTACCAGATCCTGGATCCACCTCTACTTTCAGGCTGTACCTCTGATTGGATCATTCTTAATGCAGCTTCCCTGACAGGATAGTACCTAAGGTCCCACCCCTCTAGCCTTGAGTGACAGGAGATAAGATTAGAGAAGAAGCTGAAAGAGACCAGGAGTCCAAGGGTTTCTTGACTGGAGTGTATTGTAATTTCCTTTTTTTTTTTTTTCTTCTTTTTTTTTGGAAAGAACCATGATATTATTCATCTAGATAGGCCAGGGACACCTACTTACCACAGAGTAGTTGTTTAACAAATATCAACTGAATGAATGAAAATATATTTACTATTTAGCTTGTGCTGGGCTTGGGAGCCTATTATTAAGTAAGAGCCATACCCTGCTTTCAAGACGTTTTCTTTTTTCCTTTTCTTTTCTCTCTTTTTCTTTTTTCTTTTCTTTTCTTTTCTTTTTTTTTAAACATTTCACTTTGTGGCCCTTGGTACAGTGCCACAGAGTCATACCACACAGCAACCTTAAACTCTTGGGTTCAAGTGATTCTATTGCCTCAGCCTCCCAAGTAGCTGAGACTACAGGTTCCTGCCACAAACGCCTGGCTTTTTTTAGAGAGGAGGTCTTGCTCTGGCTCAGGCTGATCTCCAACCTGTGAGCTCAGGCAATACACCTGTCTCAGCCTTCCAAGTGCTAGGAGTACAAGTGAGCCACTGAGCACTATATCATTGACTTGAAAACTGTGTTCAGTAGCTCATTGGTGAACCGTAAAAATTTTCTTGTTTTTTTTTTTTTATGAAAACTTTTATATATCATGAATTATTTTTGAAAGATGTTCAGAGCACAGTAGGTATGCATATCTCTTTAAAGTGATTATAACTGTATAACAAACAAATGTTTTGTTGATCTCATAAATGCACAGGGGCTTATTTCTAAATTGTGTGAGGTACAGCCTTAAAAAAAAGTTTTGAGACTCATCCATACCTGATACAATTTAACAAGAATTTGCCAATGAACGCCGATGTAAGTCAATCATCCAAAGTGAATGAAGTCATGTTACGCAGCAATTTCTCATTGTGCCTGAAATAGTAAGACCATGTAGCTTGTACTGAATATGTTGTACAGTTCTATCTGGATTTGAAATTGTGAAGTGGTTGGACATGATGAATTTGCAAAGTCTAGTTTTGAAAAATTTTCAAGTTTGTTTAAGTAATTCCTGAATATTTTTTTAAACTATGAGTTTTTATTTATTTTTACTACTTTGGATTGGCATTTTTAAATTTTTATTACATAACATTCAATTAAAATGGACAAATTTTGAGTAAAGAAACAAAAATTAGAAGATGACACTAGTGTGTTAAATAATCTTTCATCCAGTACATGAGTAGCTCAGTGAGTAGGGTGCCAGCCACATACACCGAGGAAAGCAGGTTCCAGCCTGGCCTGGGCCTGCTAAACAATGACAAACGCAACCACAAAAACAAAGTAGCTGGCTGTTGTGGTGGTCACCTGTAGTCCCAGCTAGTTGGGAGGCTGAGGCAAGAGAATTGCTTAAGCCCAAGATTTAGAGGTTGCTGTGAGCTGTGAAAACACCGCACTCTACCAAGGGTGATATACTCAAACTCTGGTTCAAAAGGAAAAAAAAAAAAAAGAAATCATGCTGAAATCATCTTGTTATTCTCATTGACTTTACATGAAATCTCAGGCAATGTGTATTAAATGTTTATTGATAATATGTATTCCCACTATACTTTTAATATTGGTCACTAACAAAAAGGAAAAATTAGTCCTCTATGTGGTTAATATTATTGGCCTAATTTTCAACTTCTGATTACTTTAATGCATCTCATTTTATTATAGGATGTTAAACCTAATATATGTATTGCCATTGGGTGACATTTGTGGTAGGTATTTCTTTTTTTTTTTTTAATATCTTTAGAAAAAGATGGTTTAATGTGCTGCAGAAATAGGGGTTCTACAAGACCCTTTGCTAATTTCTTTCTTACACATTTGTAATTAGGAACTTCTTCCTAATGTCTATTCCAAATCCTTCCTACATAGGCAGTTAGCACAGAAAAAAAAAATGTGTTTGTAATGACACTCCCATGAGCTATGCTGAGCACTGCCTTTTGAATTCTTTTTTTTTTTTTTTTTGTTAAATCATAGCTGTGTACATTAATGCAATCAAGAGGTACAATGTGCTGTTTTCATATACAATCTGAAATATTTTCATCAAACTGTTCAACGTAGCCTTCATGGCATTTTCTTAGTTACTGTATGTAGGCATTTGTATTCTGCATTTAGTAAGTTTTGCCTGTACCCATTCTAAGATGCACCATACATGTGGCCCCACCCATTACACTCCCTCCACCAAAACCTCCTGCCTCCCTTCCCCTTCCTTGGCCCTTTCCCCATAGTCTTGTGCTATAGTTGGGTTATAGCTTTCATGTGAAAGCTATAATTTAGCTTCATAGCAGAGCTGAGTACATAGGATACTTTTTCTTCCATTCCTGAGATATTGTGCTAAGAAGAATATGTTCCAGCTCCATCCATGTAAACATGAAAGAGGTAAAGTCTCTATCTTTCTTTAAGGCTGCATAATGTTCCATGGTATACATGTACCACAATTTGCTATTCCATTCGTGGGTCGATGGACACTTGGGCTTCTTCCATGACTTAGCGATTATGAATTGGGCTGCAATAAATGTTCTGGTACAGATGTCTTTGTTATATTCTGACTTTTGGTCTTTGGGATATAAACCTAGTAAAGGAATTATAGGATCGAATGGCAGGTCTTTTTTTAGGTCTCTAACTATTCTCCAAAAATCCTTCCAGAAGGAACGTATTAGTGTGCATTCCCACCAGCAGTGTAGAAGTGTGCCCTTTTCTCCACATCCACGCCAACATCTCTGGTTTTGGGATTTTGTTATGTGGGCTACTCTTACTGGGGTTAGGTGGTATCTCAAAGTAGTTTTGATTTGCATTTCTCTGATGATTAAGGATGATGAGCTTTTTTTCATGTGTTTGTAGATTGTGCGTCTGTCTCCTTTAGAGAAGTTTCTCTTCAAGTCCTTTTCCCACCCTGAGATGGGATCACGTGTTCTTTTCTTGCTAATACATTTGAGTTCTCTGTGGATTCTGGTTATTAGACCTTTATCAGAGGTATAACCTGCAAATATTTTCTCCCATTCTTAGGGCTATCTGCTTGCTTTACTTACTATGTTCTTGGCTGTGCAGAAGTTTTTAGTTTGATCAGGTCCCAGTAGTGTATTTTTGATTGCCTGGGGAATCCTCCTCATAAAATATTCATGTGGTAGGTATTTTTTTGAGATTGACTCACACTCTGTCACCCTGGCTAGAGTAACATGGCATCACAGCTCAACCTCAAACAGTTGAGGAAGAGCAATTCTCTTCCCTTAGCCTCCTGAGAACCTAGGACTAGAGGTATGCACGACCACCCTTGGGTAATTTTCCTTTTTGAGAGAATCTCACTATATCTCCCTCCATACACTGCTGTGCTGTCACAGCAACCTCCAACTCTCTTGAGCTTCAGCATTCTCTTTCCTCAGCCTCCAAAACAGCTTGGACTACAGGCACCCGCCAGAAACCCTGGCTATTTTTTGGTTGCAGTTTGGCTGGGGCCCGGTTCCAACCCACTACTCTTGGTATATGGGGCCATAGGCACCACCCAGGTATAACATTTTTTCTTGAGACAGAGTCTCTGTCACTCTTGGTACAGTGTCATGGCATCATGGCAACCACAAACAGCTGGGTACCAGATCCTCTTACATTATTCTTTGGAGTTGCTGACATTATTCAGGTATGTGCCACAGTGCCTGTCTAGTTTTACTATTTTTGGAATAAATGGGGTCTAACTCTCACTCAGTGTGGTCTTAAACTCCTGATGATCAGGCAATCCACCTACCTCATCAACCCAGAGTGCTAGGATTATAGGGTTGAACCACCTGGCCCAGCACTGTGTAGCAGGTTTCAAACTGCCTTTCTGGGAATGGGTTACCCTTATCCTTTGGGATAGTTTTTCTACCTTGAAATATGTGGAATCCATGGGAAGGAGATAATTTTTGCATTTTCCCCTGAATACCAGCATTTGAAGAGCTGAAAAGTAAAATCTCCCAGAAATGAAAAGTGAGGCTGGTATAATAAAAATTAAGTTTCAATGGGGTAGCTGTTTACATGGAGGGTATACTATGAGAGGACTCAAACTGAAAGGCATTCATTTACACCCCTGAGGGGCTCTAGCCTCATACTTCCTGTAGGGAAGAAATCCTCAGGACCCTGAGAAGGTACACCTATTTGGGGACAGGGAGCCAAAAATATCAGGCCAGAAACCAAATGGCATGATTACAGCAGCCCCCTTCCCAAATCCTATAAATCTCAGGACACACTGAAAAGAGTATAACCATCCTGGGAGGTTGGTTATAACCAACCTGAGCTAGTGATAGACAGCAAGTCAGACACCAAATAGCATGGTCACAGAAACCCCCTCCCAACTTCCTCAATTGCTTCAAGGCTGGTGTTCTTGGGAAACATGAGAATCTCCTACCTTGGTCTTGGCTGGCTCTAGAGATAGGGCCTCTGTGGAAGAAGAACAGTTTGTGTGGAAGGCAGTAATGCTAATATCACTCTCAAACCCAGCATCATTCACTCTGCAGCAATGACTTCCCTCGCCTCACATGACCCCCTCCCATATTCTAACTGCACTAATAATAGTCTTGAAGCTGTGTGAGAGGGGATGACTTTGGGTCAGACTCCATTCTGCTCCACTAAAATAAAGCCTATCCTTAATCCCTGGACTGGTCTTCTCACTTTCTTGAGGACCCTGGCCATATTCTATCCCTAAACCTGTGACATCAGGCTGTGCACTGGGAGAAAATGTCCCAAGACTGGCATTTTTTGAACAGCCCAGAAAGCATAGATGCTACCATCATCTAGATTCATTCTCAGACACGTGCCAAGCTCAGGACGAGGATAAAACAAGGAGTGAGGACACATCATCCTGTATAGTTACCAGTGGGGAATCTCAATGCAAAGACCTTCTGGGAAGGAATGTGTCCCTAGGCAAGATAAAGGAGTAAAGCACAAAGATTGCTACCACCAAGTGTCACAGGCTATTGTCTGCTTTCTTCTAATGAAACATGTTCAGAAATTCATAAAAACTAAAACTTTGGAAACAATCACCCACTGTTATATAAAGAAATCACAAACAACAAAAATACTGCATCTGTTTGACATGGCAATAAAGAAAAAATAACAATTGATGATTCAAATTAGATGAGAAATTGCTATTTGGAAAAATGAGAAAGGAACTCAAAATTTAGGATTCAATGTAAAACCTAGAAGAGTTAGGCTGAGGAAACAGAGAGGTAGATGTAGACTCAGCTTTCCGTACTTTTGGAAAATGTGAGGAGAAAAGTATTCCCTTGCAGAATGTTAAAATATACAGGAGGCAATTAGGCAGACAGGGATGGAGAGCACTGCATTCCTATGGAATAAAACCACTCTTCACCTTCAACTTATTCTTATTGTTGCAGCAAAAGAAGTTATGCTAGAGAGAAAGACCTGCCCAAACCTCTGTGTCTGAAGGAGAAAGGGCCTCATTTCCACTGGCAGAGCCACAGTGGACTAAAATCTCAAAATGGCCAAGCTCACTGACTGGCTCTGTTTTTTCCTTGTCCTTGGGTGCCAGTCTCATTTCTCAGTTTCCCTGGGCTTTTACAGAAACAAAAGCAAGCATTATTTTCACAGTCCCACAAAGTAAGTTTGCACACTTTCTTAAGAGTTGAGTGACTACAGCCGGGCATTGTGGTGGGTGCCTGTAGTCCCAGCTACTCGGGAGGCTGAGGCAAGAGAATCGCTTAAGCCCAGGAGTTAGAGGTTACTGTGAGCTGTGTGACGCCAAGGCACTCTACCACGGGCCATAAAGTGAGACTCTGTCTCTACAAAAAAAAAAAAAAAGAGTTGAGTGACTAAGGGGAGGACTTATAGTTTTGACCTTGGGGCTTTTGTGAAAAGCCTTTTTTTTTTGAGACAGTATCTCACTTGGTCACCATAGGTCAAGTGCCATGGTATCTTATCTTCCAGCAACCTCAAATTCTTGGATTCAAGTGATTCTCTTGCCTCAGCCCACCACGTAGCTGGGACTACAGGCACTCCCCCTGCCAAAGCCTGGCTATTTTTTAGACATGGGGTCTTGTTCTTGCTCAGTTTGGTTTCGAACTCATGATTTCAGGTAATCCACCTGCGTAGGTCTTCCAAGTACTGGGATTACGTGCAAAACTGGGCAAAGTCTTTTTTTCTTTCAGACTTTATTTTGTCTGGGTATCCTCTTCATTATAAATTACTAATTGTAAGAGGTTGGTCTTTACAGTGAAATAATAACAAAATTACAGGGGAGGAATAAAGGGGATTGATGTGGGGACTTGAGCACACAAACACAAATAACGGAACCTAATCACTTGTATCCTCATATTAAAGGAGGCTCATTCTGAGTCAAATTTGAGGACCAAGAACTGGAACCACACCCAAGAAATCTAAGGCAAATTAATGGGAGGTGGTGGGGTTACAGTTTTGTTTTACCCATTTTAGGGAGCCGAGGATAACAGGTGAGGTCATGAATCAATACTTGAAAAACATATCATCTTGAGTTCACCACCAAATGGTGAAACATCCTGAAAGGGGAACTTACAGATTGTAGCGGAGTTTAAAGATACTTATGCTGACAATTGACTGAAACAGATAGGCTCTGTCTAAAAGAGTAGGAGTCAAGGATAAGAAATGCCTCAGATACCTGGTAAGTTAATTGAAGACAAAAGGCCTGGCAGAGTCAATTAGTTTGTTGTGTACAGTGAGGACCTGGGGTCTGCAGAGCCATAGGCCTAGGAGTCACAAAGGACTTCAAGGAGGGAAGCATGAGGACGCAAATCTTTTCTCCTGCCTCCTGGCTAGCAACTCAGTTTAGGAATCTTCTAGGCCAAATGGGGGTCACTGACTAGAGACCCTTAAAACTTACTTCAGTTCACAATAAAAAATAAAACAGCTGAATGAATATTTCTATTGTTTAAATTTTTTTCTTTTCTTTTTTTTTTTTGAGAAAGAGTATCACTCTGCTGCCCCAGGATAAAGTGCTGGGTACCCTAGCTCACAGCAACCTCAAACTCTTGGGCACATCAGATTTTGTTACCTCAGTCTCCTAAGCAGATGCAACTACAATGTCCACCGCAAGGCCCAACTTGTATTTTTATTTTTAGAGGAGAAAGGTTGTCACTCTTTCTCAGGATTGTCTGGAACTACTGAGCTCAAGCAATCAAGTTGCTTAAGAGTGCTAGGATAGCAGGAGTGAACCACGACACAGGGAAATATTCAATATGTGAAACCATCATTATCAATTCTCAAAATATATTTTAACTCAAAGATTTTCATTAAGATTTTTGGAAATTTCTCAGTCCAAGCCTGGCACTGTGGCTCACTCCTAGAATCCTAGAACTCTAGTAAGTCAAGGTGGGTGGTTCCCTTGAGCTCAGGAGTTCAAGACCAACCAGAGCAAGAACAAGACCCAGTCTCTACTAAAACCAGAACCACGCTTGGTACCTGTGGCTGAAGCGACTAAGGCACCAGCCACAGACAACTGAGCTGGGGAGATGAAATCCAGTCCGGGCCCACCAAACAACAATAATAGCTGAATCCAAAAATAGGTGGGAGTTGTGGTGCACGACTATAGTCCCAGCTACTTGGGAGGTGGAGGCAGGATAATCGCTTGAGCCCAGGATTTGAGGTTGTTATGAGTTGTGATGCCACATCACTCAACCCAGGGCAACACCTTGAGGCGCTGTTTCAAAAAAAATAAAAAAAGTTGAGAAATTTGTCTCAGCGCTTGTGCCTCAGCAGCTAGGGCGCCTGCCATATACACCAGAGCTGGCGGGTTCGGATCTAGCCCCGGTCTGCCAAACAACAATGACAACTACAAACAAAAAATAGCCCAGGGATGTGGCAGGCACCTGTAGACCCAGCTACTTGGGAGGCTGAGGCAATAAAATTGATTAAGCCCAAGAGATTGAGGTTGCTGTGAGCGATGATGCCATTGCACTCTACGGAGGGCAAAAGCTTGAGACTCTATCTCAAAAAAATAAAATGAAATAAAATGAAGTTGAGAAATTAGAGCATATACAAATTAAACTATTTATCACAATTCATGTAAAGAAAGTGTTGAAGTTAAATAACGGAAGCTTTTTCTTATATTTGGGAGAGATTCTTAAATGTTCTGATAAAATTACTGACTATACTTTCTGAGGAATCTTATTTGAAACCTTCATTGAATCAAAAACTATAAAGCAGAAGACATATGCCATCTATTTGAAGTGTCCTGAGATGCCTGACCCAAATACTAGTATTAACTGCTCACTCTCACATTTTGAACAGGATGCTAAGGCAGTAGTTCTCAAGCTGTGGGTTGAGACCCCTTTTTAACACTGAAAATACATCTTGGCATTAGGAAGGTTGAGAAACACTGTGCTGAAGAAAAAAAAAGTTGTTTTGAGGCAGTTTCATTCTGTTGCCCACGTAAAAGTGCCATAGCATCAACCTAACTCACAACAACCTCAAACTCCTAGGTTGAAGTAATCCTTCTGTCTCCCCCAACAAGCAGCTGGGACTACAGGCAACCACCACACTGCCTAGCTATTGTTTTTTATTTTTAGTAGTGAAAGGATCTCACTCTTGTTCAGGCTTGTCTTTTTTTTTTTTTTTTTTTTTTTTTTGAGACAGAGTCTCACTGTACCACCCTCGGGTAGAGTGCCATGGCGTCAGACGGCTCACAGCAACCTCTAACTCTTGGGCTTATGCGATTCTCTTGCCTCAGCCGCCCGAGCAGCTGGGACTACAGGCGCCAGCCACAACGTCCGGCTACTTTTTTTTTTTGTTGCAGTTTGGCGGGGGCTGGGTTTGAACCCGTAACCCTCTGCATATGGGGCTGGCGCCCTACTCACTGAGCCACAGGCACCGCCCTCAGGCTTGTCTTATACTCCTGAACTCAAATGATCATCCCACCTCATCCTCCGAGAGTGCTAGAACTGTAGAAGTGAGCCATCGTGCCTGCTTAAAGGAAA
This sequence comes from Nycticebus coucang, assembly GCF_027406575.1. Classification (NCBI taxonomy): domain Eukaryota; kingdom Metazoa; phylum Chordata; class Mammalia; order Primates; family Lorisidae; genus Nycticebus; species Nycticebus coucang. Next base: position 20,271,032 of record NC_069799.1, on the reverse strand, counting down.
AAAAAAATTTTTTTTTTTGAGACAGAGGCTCAAGCTGTGGCCCTGGGTAGAGCGCTGTGGCATCAAAGTTTGTAGCAACCTCCAACTCCTGAGCTTAAGTCATTCTCTTGCCTCAGCCTCCCACATAGGTGGGACTACAGGTGCCCGCCACAATGCCTGGCTATTTTTTGGTTGTAGTTGCCATTGTTGTTTGGCAAGCCCAGACTGGATTCAAACCTGCCACCTCTGGTGTATGTGTCTGTTTTTTTAGCCACTTGAGCTACAGGCACCGAGCATAAAAAACAAAACCAAACATTTTTTTTCAAGAGACAGAGTTTCAATTTATTACTCTCGGTAGAGTACTGTGACATCACAGCTCACAGCAACCTCCAATTCCTGAGCTTAAGTGATTCTCTTTCCTCAGCCTTCCAAGTAACTGGGACTATAGGCACCCAGCACAACGCCTGGCTATTTGAAAAACATTTTTAAATGTTTCAGAGATCCTCAAAAATACACAAATATTTTTATGTTCTGAAAATGAATCAAACAGCATTCAGAATTTGCAGTCTTGGATAAGCCATAGAGAGTACTTTCTAGTTCTTTCCTAGCACACTGTAAGGGCAAGGCAGGTGGATTGCTTGAGCTTAACAAGTAGAAGTCCAGTCACAGCAATAGTAAGACTATGTCTCTTAAAAAGAAAAACTAAGCTCAGCACCTGTGGCTCAAGCGGGTAAGGTGCCAGCCACATAACCTGAGCTAGAGGGTTCGAGCCCAGCCCAGGCCTGCCAAACAACAATAACGGCTGCAACCAAAAAATAGCTGGGCATTGTGACAGGTGCCTGCAGTCCCAGCTACTTGGGAGGTGGAGGCAGGAGAATCGCTTGAGCCCAGGAGTTGGAGGTTGCTGTGAGCTGTGATGCCACCGCACTCTACCCAGGGTGACAGCTTGAGGCTCTGTCTCAAGAAAAAGAAAAGAAAATATAGCTGGTCATTGTGGCAGGCATCTGTAGTCCAAGCTACTTGGGAGGCTGAAGCAAGAGAATTCTTTGAGTTCTAAAGTGTGAGGTTGCCGTGAGCTATGACACCACGGAACTCTACCCAGATGTTTTCTCTACAGATAAGAGTGATGAATATGGAATCAAGTTTTCTGGGAGACGTCTCCAGACCCTCTGTGAACTCGAATGGCCAACTTTCAGTGTGGACTGCCACCCCTAAGGCTTCTTTGTCACCTCCCTTTGTCATCAGGTCCAGCAGGTAGTGACAGGAATAACGGGTCACCCTGATCAGTTCCCTTGTATGGATGTTTGGACGGAACAAGTTAATAATCCCCAACCTGACTCTGTACTTGCTCCCTCCACCTAGGGACCATGGTCCTTGTAACAAAGGCAAGTCTGAGGATCCGCTCTGTTCCAGCTCCAGAGGGAGCAGAGGACCCCTTACTGGGCCCTTCACCCTACCTCCCTTCCACCCAGGTCCCTCAGCACCACCTACAACTTCTCCCCACACACACACACTCAAGCAAGCTCCTCTTACCAGGAGAAGGCACATTTCCTGACTCCACCACATCTATACCTATAATTCTTCAGTTGCGTGAGGCTCCAGGAGGAAGGGGAGTTGTTTATGTCCCCTTTACCATAAGTGACCTATATAACAAGAGACAACAAAATTCTCCATTTTCAGAGAAACCTCAGGCCCTTATTTCCCTTCTAGAATCTGTCTTTTTCACCCATCATTCCAATTGGGATGATTGCCAGCAACTGTTGCAGACACTCTTCACTTCAGAAGAGAGCAAGCACATCCTCACTGAGGCCCATAAGGCTATCCTGGGCCCCGGGAGGAATGCACTCCCCAACCAATAGGAAGCACCTGCACGTGTTTTCCCTTCCAACCGCCCCGACTGGGATCCAAATACTGACCAAGGTAAGGAGTTCCTTGATTCCCATCTCCAGGCGCTTTTAACTGACCTGAAAAGAGCAGCCCAAGAATCTACAAACCTAACTAAGGCCCTCAGAGTCCCCTGCAGCCTTTTTGAGCTGCTGCTCAAGGCATATCTGACCTACACTCTGATAGATCTCAACCTGCCCACAAATAGACAAGCAGTAAACCTGGCTTTTGTCATGCAGTTGACCCCAGACATTAGGAAAAAGCTGCAAAAATTAGAAGGTTTTGAGGGAAAGAATAGGGAGGAACTCATGAGCATAGTACAGAAAGTTTACAATAACCAGGAAACCCCAGAGGAAAAAAGTGGCCAGGAAATTAGGACCAGTGACTGTTGGAGCCTTAGGAGCAGATCTCCAGGCCCGGGAGCCCTGGGCCAAGAGAAAGACTGGCCCAAAACCACCTATAGAAAAAAATCAGTTGTGCCTACTGTAAGGAGCAAGGGCGTTGGAAAAATGAATGTCCCAAGAGGAGGGGGCAAAGGACAAAACCTGTACTGTCCCTAGATGAAGACTGAAGAAGCCATGGCTCCTTACCTATGTGCCCCCAGGAGCCTACAGTAACTCTTAAAATTGGGAGCACTCCTGTGAACTTCCTGGTCAATGTGGGGACAGATAACTCAGTTCTGATGAAACTGCTTGGACCTCTGTGATCATAAGGCACTCAAGTGCAGGGGGCTACAGGTCAAACAGCCACATACCCATGGACTGCTGCTCACACAGTAGACCTAGGAAATGGGATGGTCACCCACTCCTTCCTGGTAATCCCTGACTACCCCCTCCTGGACATAACCTTTTTAAAAAATTGAAAGCTGCCATCCCCTTTGAAAGTACACCTGGACAATTGTCCTTCCAGGAAGGGCCAGCCCACCTCCTGGTAACATGCCCTGTTGTGTGAATGTCTCCCAATTGATGGATGGCACAGAGAAATGAGGAGGACCACTTAAACTCTCATGGCAAGTGGCAATCTTTATTTCTTCCACCAAAGCTTATATAGGCACATAACTTAATCAGTAAACACATGACTTAAACCTTGGCCCCAGGCCTTTTACTGCCTGGTACTTAGGGGCCTACAGATAAATCAGATTAACTGATAACCATTTTTCGTTTTTGTTTTTTTTGCAGTTTAGGGCTAGAACTTATTAATAATGACTCCCCATAGAGGGAACGGCAGACAAGTGACTGTCAAATGCTAATCTAACCCAATACCAGGCTTTACTACTAAATCTCCTCTTCATGAAAGAGGGGGGACATTGTGTAACCTTCAGAGAAAAATGCTGTTTTTATACAAACCTGTCTAAAGTCATTAGAAAAACTCTATCTCTGGTTCCTAAAAAGTTTAAAAACAAGTATTACCACCAGGAAGACAAAAAATGATATCAATCTCTATTCTCCTGGTCCCCAGGACTCACAACTGCAGTGGGGCTACTCATCCTCCTTATCATCCTCCTGGCAGTAGGACCCTGTATCTTCAATCAAACTACTACATATGTTAAAAAGCGAATAAGCGCTGTCCAACTGATGATAATTACAAACCAATATGACACTATACCTGCAAAAAAAAAAAAAAAAAAAAACATTGGGGAGTATTAGGCTTAGTGGGCCTAGGCTGAGGTAGAAAAAAATACCACTTAAATCCTGGCAAACTTCCAGACTACAAGCTTTCAAAAATGAAGTAAGACTAGTTCACTCCCAAGATAGGTGAGAAAGTACTAATTGATTTCTTGTCTCTAGTTTACTCCCAAATTCTTGCTTGGCTAACTCCCTGGGAAAGGACTGGGAGGTACCAACTGTCCCCAGATTCACCTTGAAACAATACCTGGTGGGTAAAGTACTGAAAATAAAATGTATAGCTAACTAACCACAAAATTCTACTTCTGTACAATGCTTGCTTGCTAGCTACCCTACCTGGATGCACCAGGGCAGTCGGTGAACCAACCAGGATACAGACCAAGCCTTAAAAATCTGACCACTTAAGCACTCAGGGCTGCTCTCCGAAACCCCTTATTGAAACAGTGAGGCAGTCACTGCCCGGCTCTTCAATAAGGACTCCTTTGCAAATTCAGCTTGTCTGGCTGTGTGGTCTCTGGGGGAACTGTTAAACATAACATAATATTGTTTTTTTCTAAGCATTTGAAAATTATAACATCAATATAGACAATTTTAACACTAAACATTGTCTTCACATGCAGCATAATACACGTGTCAATCAGCTGCTTCATTCCACATCTTGAAATCTGGGCAAGGTCTTAAATATTTCTATGAGAGAATTGAGTCAGGAATCCCATGGGAAGGAAACCATTGCATTTTTTCCCTTGTGTCTCGTGTCTGTCATGCACTGCTTCATAACACTGTAACAAGACTCAGTTTGTAGTTCCCCAGTGCAATCACCACCTTAGCCTTTCTTACTGAAGTCATGATGACTAGTAGAAAGGAAAATTGTCTTCAGTATACCTGCTTATAAAAGACCAATCCAGCAGGGCCACACACACTCTGAATCTGGACGTGTAAGAGAGGGGACTTTTCTCTTGAGCTTCAACATGAAATTGGGGCAGCACCTGTAGCTCAAAGGAATAGGGACCCCGCCCCATATACCGCAGGTGGCGAGTTCAAACAAAGACCTGCCCTCTCCCCGCCAAAAAATGAAATTGGGAGGTCAAGACCCAGATATCTTCTGCCTCTGTATGCAATTCTCCATTGACCTATCCCTTTTGCAACAGATCTCAGTGGATAGGGTGCCAGCCTCATATACTGAGGGTAGGAGGATCAAACTGGCCCTGGTTGAACTGCAACAAAAAAATAGCCAGGCATTGTGGGGGCGCATGGGATTCCAGCTACTTGGGAGGCTGAGGCAAGAGAATCGCCCAAGCCCAGGAGTTGGAGGTTGCTGTGAGCAGTGTGACACCATGGCACTCTACCGAGGGTGAAAAAGTGAGACTCTTGTCTTTAGAAAAAAAAAAAAAAAAAAAAAGACCTGCTTTACAGAAAAAGGCCCAGATAAACACAATCCATTATATGAAGGAATCACTAAGACACTATGCTGATTCCAGGAAGAACCACATCCAAAGGAAGGTGCGGCCTTGGACTCTTCATATGGAGGTTGAAAGGAGAGTGAGAGTCAAGGATCCTGAGTGTGTGTGTCTTTGGTAGTCTTTTGTTCTGAGATTGGAAATAGGAAATGGCTTATAGGCCATCAAGGAGCTTTGAGGAATGCAGGAGTGATCCCATGGATGAGAACCTTTCCTGTTTACCTTGAAAGAACTGAACTCATTCAGTTGAAAAACAAACCCACAAACATCCCCCAGAGATAGACTATAAGCTCTGGGCTTCATGACAAAGGAGTCTTCTAATCTTACTTTTTTGTTTTTCTTTTGAGACAGAGTCTCAAAAAGTCTCACACCCTTGGTAGAGTGCCATGGCATCACAGCTCCCAGCAACCTCAAACACTTAAGTGATTCACTTGCCTCAGTCTCCCATGTAGCTGGGACAACAGGTGCCTGCCACAATGCTCAGCTACTTTTGGGTTGTAGTTGTCATTGTTCTTTGGCAGGCCTGGGCTGGGTTCAAAACCACTAGCTCCTGTGTAGGTGGCTGCCACCCTAGCCCCTGAGCTATAGGCCCCATCCTTCTCTATACTTTTAATATTGGTCACTAACAAAAAGAAAAAAAAAAAAATCCTCTACCTGGTTGATATTATTTGCCTAATTTTCAACTTCTGTTTATTTTGATGGATCTTATTTTATTATATGATGTTAAATCTAATATATGTATTGACCTTTGTGTGACATTTGTTGCATTTTTGTTTTTAGATAGACTCTCACTCTGTCACCCTGGCTAGAGTGCCATGGCATCATAGCTCAACCTCAAATAGTTGATGTAGAGCAATCCTCTTACCTCAGCCTCCTGAGGAGCTGGGACTACAGGTTTGCACCACCGACCTTGGGTAGTTTTTCTAATTTTTTGAGACAGAGTCTCAGTATGTCATCCTCGGTAGAGTACTGTGCCATCACAGCTCACAGCCACCTCCAATTCTCTTTTGCTTCAGCGATTCTCCTGCCTCAGCCTCCCAAGTACCTAGGACTACAGGAACCCACCACAATACTTAGGTATTTTCTTGTTGCAGTTGGAAATGTTGTTTAGCTGGCCTGGTCGCTGCTTAATCCCGCCAGCCTCAGTGCATGTAGCTGACGCCATAAACACTGTGCTGTGGGCTCCGAGGCTAGTTTTTCCATTTATTTATTTATTGAGACAGAGCCTCAAGCAGTCACCCTGGGTAGAGTACTGTGGCATCACAGCTCACAGCAACCTCGAATTCCTAGGCTAAAGCGATTCTCCTGCCTCCGCCTCCCAAATAGCTGGGATTACAGGCACCTGCCACAATGCCCAGCTATTTTTTGGTTGCACCCATCATTGTTGTTTGGTGGGCCCAGGCTGGATTTGAACCCACAAGCTTAGGTGTATGTAGCTGGTGCCTTAGCCACTTGCACCACAGGTGCCGAGCTTTGTTTTTCTGTTTTTCACAGAGACAGGGTCTCACTCGTGCTCGGGGTGGTCTGGAACTCCTGATCTCAAGAAATCCTCCTGCCATAGCCTCCCAAATAACTGGGATTACAGGTGAGAGCTATCTGCCCGTCCACTTTTGCTGTATTTTATTGGCATTTTACACTGGGATCATGCAATATTTTATCATATAAATGTACTAAATTTCCATATTATAGAGCATAAGAAACATTAATGGTTTTGAGTCTTTTTAATTTTAGATAATTTTGCTTTTTATCCAATAAAATTCATTTTAACTGCATGTGTGAATCGCGGGTCAGATTTCTCTTTAATTTTTTATCCCAACCTTTGAGTTTCCCAAACTCACAGTTCTCATTGTAGTTGTAAGATATCATTTTACTATTCCAGTAAATGAAAACAATTTAATGATGATAAACTAGAAATTGGTTTAAAACCAGAACATGTGTTCAAAGACAAGTGGCTACATGTGCACTAAAATTTTTAGTACTTAGTATTTTGTGTTGGGACCTGAATTTTAACAGTAAGAATTGTTGACCTAAAATAGACATTAGTCCTGAGAATTTATGAAATAGGCCTCAGAACTGATCTCAGACTGATATAAATACATGTCAGTTAACTCATAGCTAGGAAAATGGTAAATAAAAGAACAATGGAGAATGACATAATTTATTCTTTAAAAAGTGTGTATTTATAAACTCATAGGAAATATACAGAAGAATAAACACTGTTAATAGTTTCTTCTATGAATCATTGGAGGAAAGTAAAGATTTTTCTCCTCATGTACATCGATATAACTTGACATTTTTATTGTATAAGGACTCTGCTACATACCTCATTCCTGAATATCACTATGGTCACATTCAAAGTACTCCATATGGAAAGCTATGTATTGAAGCCGTTGCCTAATCTACCCTTCAATGCAATTTCTAAGTCTTTACTTTTCTCTGAATGTCCATCATAGCTGCTGTTATATTACTCTTGACATTCAGAATGTCAGTTAAATATCTTTTTTAAAAAATATTTCCTGTTCAGGTGGTGCCACGAGCTCAGTGGATAGGGCGCTGGTCACATACACCAAGGTGGCAAGCTCGAAGCCAGCCCAGGCCAGCTAAAACAATGACAACTGCAACAACAACAACAGAAAATAGCAGGGCATTGTGGCTGGCACCTATAGTTCCAGCTACTTGGAAGCTGAGGCAACAGAATCGATTGAACCCAAAAGTTTTAGGTTGTTATGAGCTGTGATACCAGGCACAGGTATGCAGGTACCCAGGGCGACAGCTGGAGCCTGTGTCTCAAAAAAAAGAAAAAAATAATGTATCCAGCTCATGCCTATAATCCCAGGATTCTGGGAGGCTGAAGCAGGTGAATTGCCTGAATACCTGGGTTCGAGACCAGCCTGAGCACCAGCAAGACCCTGTCTTGAAAAATAGCCAGGCATTGATGTGGTGTCCAGGAGTCCCAGCTACTTGGGAGGCTGAGGCAAGAGAATCACTAGAGTACCCTAAGAGATTGAGGATGCTGTTTGCTGTGAGGTCACTTCACTCTACAGAGGGTGACTTAGTAAGACACTATGTCACACACACACAAAAAAAAGACGAAGAAATTTTCAAAAGTTTGGTCATTGCTCCAAGTCAAACTCTGACATTCTCCCAAGAACACACAAAAACACACAATAATAACGCAGCAAGATACCAACACAAGTAAATGAGAACACAACTGTAAGACACTGATATACCAAGATTATGGAACCTTGCTGAGTGGTTTGTACAGTATTGTACAGTGTTGCCACTGTGCGCAAGTTCACGAATGTAATTCTCAGATCTCAAATGAATTTATTTATAAATAGAAAAAAAATTAAAAATTAAGAAAATCACATTTTGAAGACACATCCTCGCCAACATGGCGGCACCCAGTTGGGGCCGCTTCATGCAATGTGTGTTCTGACTGGGACTGGGGCTGTGCTCTAGCCAGATAGTATTTAGTTGTACAGTGTTTGGGGATCTATTAGGAGAGAATTATTCCAGTGTGCCAAATAATCAGTATGGACAAGGGAAAAAAATTAAACACTAAAGTTCTGGAGCTGCCTGCTCCTAGAGAATTCACCAATTTAAGCAGAATCAGAAATCAGGGTGGATCCTGTCATCTCCATTCCCGTCTTTGGACACTTCATTTCACACCTGAATTCAGAGCAGCTTTATTTTCTCTTGATCCAGAAGAGCTTGGTTTGTTCAAAGATAAGGATAATCCTGATGCAACGGTTTGAGTCATTCCCTTGCAGTGACAGCACTTATTTGCTCAGCTTCTGGTCCTGGACCAGGAAGCTGCATCCACATACCTCACTGATGGCTTCAGGGAGACCAGCAGTGATGTGAGGCAACATGATGGTCTGGCCATGACCTCATCAATTGTCTGCAGCATGGAACCATCATTAAACAGATGATTTGTAAATAACACAAGAATGGCAATGAGAAGCAGGTGAATATGCCAGAGTCTTTTAGTCATAAGTTATATCATAAATTATAATTCCTGTAATTAAACCTGTGTGATATACCACATGAAATTAAAGTGTTTATTACTAGAAATATTTTATTGCATATTTATTCTTACTGTACACCTGAGTCATTAAGTGTATAGTCTGGAGTTCTCCTTGTGAACTGAAGGAAACAAATATCTTGAAACTTAATCCTTGATTCAGTACTTTAATACTTAGAAAATGGATTTGGAGAATTTTACAAATAGAAGACTGTAGCCTCAGGAAAGAACACAATGTCTTCATAGTTGGAATATTGTCATGAAGGTTAATTAGAGAACTAATAAAAATAAAAAATATTGAGGAATCTTCAAATTAACACAGATATATAATTAAATTTTATTTTTTGTATTTTCCATCATTGCTTTAATGTAAATATTGGCCCAGTAAAGATGACATCACTTTAAAAAGCTCATTTTGAACATATGTTTTATATCAGATCACACAATTTTAGAGTATAGGGTTCAAAACTGATTTTTTACTGTTATTCCAAAATACTCAGCAGATAATCTTGTACAGGGTAAAACTCTAGTAAATATTTGCTGAATGAATGAGTTAGTCTTCTGTGACTTAATTTCCCCCCCCTTTTACATATACATGTGTTTATTAGGTTTCCACCCTTTGCCTTTATAAAACGAAAAAGCCTTAAAATTCAACGACAATAACAATGTTCAAGACAAAGACCAAAAATAAATACCTCACAAAGAATGAAGATAAATACATTCAGAAAAGAAATCCGATGATTGCTGCATCAAAATATCAAGCACTAATAACAATAACAATGCCAAGAAAGCAACACTCACATTGTCAAATAAGAGTATGTCCACTATAGAATGCTTTGACTCTGAGGTTTAGCATGGAGTCATCAGTTAACCTATAACTATATAATTAAATTATAAATTAACCTATAACCCTATAATTAAATTTTAGGTTTAGTTTATTACTTTCATTTAGAAAAGTCATTTATATGTGTATGCTTAGGTATATTCATTATATCTAAAACATACATATTATAAACCGTTATTATAAACGTATTTTAAATAGTATCACCTACAGTTTTTTCTAACGACTACCCATTTACCCTAACCAGATATTAGAAATCAGAATTAGATATTAGAAATTTGCTCATGTAAATATAATAAATTCTGCTTGCCCTACAAATCTTATACAGACAGTGGTTTCAGCACTGAACAGTAAACCTTTAGTAAAAATAGTCTATTCTGGCAACAGTTATAGTTTCTGTGTTTGACTCTATGAGTAGAAAATCGAATGATATTTTCTGAATGTGTTAATTGATGTTTTGGAGTTATGTATTTCTACTTTTTTTTTTTATTTTCCAAGAAAGCATTGGGAACAAAAAATACTTTTTGGCCCCATAGGCTGTGCAAACAGAAGCTTTTTTAGTCAGCTCAGTTTGGAAATACATAGTAATTAAGATGTCATGTCTGTCTCTGAGATACTGTATGACTAACTTAGCTGTAATATAATAATTCACAAAATAATTTCAAAACAATGTATATAAGGCACATTATAAATTAAAGACATTAACTTTAAGCAAAAAAAGATTGAAAAGTGTTGTTACCATTTACTATTTGGGTAACAGATTGACTTTCATCTGTATTTGTAGCATGTTATTCCAAAGCACCAAATTGTGAAAGCCGTATCTCATAAATTTGTCAATCAAAGTGGCTATGTCTACCAATGCTTACTGTTTTAGAGAGTGCGAACATTTTTGGTATTAAGTGAATATCTACTGCATGGTCCTGAGGTTTCCAAGGGGGATGCTCTTCCCAGATAGAGAAGTTTACCTGGATGTTGATTTCTTCTGGCCATTTGTTCTTATTTTCCAGACACTAGAGTAACACCTACCAGGTGTGTTCATGGAGTACCTTCATGGGAAGGCTATTGTTTTCTAGAGAGTCAGTGATCCTGAGTATTTAATTTAGACAATAATTCTCTCCCCAAGAATAGACAATGAAATCAGGCATTGGAAGGAACTGATGAGTCAACTCTTTTTGTCCAATCTAGCATGTAAGAGGTTGAAGAAAGAATTTGTGTTCCAGCTGTCCTGTCACTTCTGCTACAGAACCAGATTGTTTAGTCAGAGGGCAGAGTGAAGTATTAAGCAATGAATATGTAGCCCCAGTATTTATTAGAAACCCTTGGCCCACAGCTTTCCATAGATAAAGAGAGGGTAGGCTACCCTTTGCGCTGGGCATCCCTAGAGACATTGTACCAAAGTGTTGGTTGCCCATAAAGGCATCATAGTCACGGACCAAGTATTACCTGTGGATAATGTTGTGCCCATCTCAGGTTGACAGAGTGGGCTGAGATCTGCATTCTCTCACTCAGAGTCCCAAGGTCAGATTTCAGTGGCAGGTGACATGTCTTAACAAGCATGCAACCCTCAATTCAACCCTCAATTCCCGAGATTCAGACTTTCAACCCTCAATTCCCGAGATTTCAGACTTACCTCTGACTGGGTACCTCTTTTTACCCTTTACCTCACCAAGTCCTCTTGTTCACACGACCTCCCTGTCCTACCCGAGTTTTACTACTGACCACAGTGGAAGAGCTGCCCATTGATTCAGCCTGAGAGAAATCTGGGCTGTCTTCCTGGATCTGTTCAGGGAGTTTGTGAGGTTTAACACAGACCATTTGCCTCCACTTAAGTGATGGCTAACTAGAGCTTTAAGCCAAGAGCACATGAAGGCCACAGGTTTATAAAAGAGACACCATTGATGCAGCAGGGGAAAAATCCATTTGAAACACTTTACTTGATTGAGAAAGTCACAATTCAAAAAGGACAACAAGGAAAGCAGGTAGTCCCCAGTTTGTACCACAACCAGAAAGGGTCCAGTTTGGCCATTTCTTGTGAAAGGAAAAATATGTTATTCAAGGGTGGCAGCAGTCACACATACATAGTCTGTCATCTTATCTTAGCAACAAAAAGCCAGGATGTGTGTGGAGTGAATTAAAGACACAGACGAAGCAGTGAATATGTCAGGCAGTAAGAAAAAGAGGCTACTGTTTTAAAGGATAACGTTGGCTCCTGACTTCCTTTGCTTCATTTTCAAAGGTGTAACTCATAACCTTGAGTAGTGATCTCAAAACCCATAACTGAGGAAATACGGCTTCAGGCAGGCAGAAGAAAATACAGAGCAGCAGATTTAACACTATCGTGGCAGATTGATGCTGAATAATTGATGTTTGTCACTTTCAGCAAATACACAGCAATCTGATGAGATTTTAAACAAATTCTCAAAACAAAACTAACACTTACTTGGCGGTTCCCTTTTCAGTTAGGCCAATCTGTTCACCTACAAAATTTTTCACAAATTTACCTTTACATATGTTATTACATAGCCCATTTTTGACATGCTGAAGCCCTATGTTTGTCAGAATATTTTCTTCTTGGGTCAGCACCTGTAGGTCAAGCGGCTAAGGCACCAGCCACATACACCAGAGCTGGGAGGTTTGAATCCAACTCGGGCCCACCAAGCAACAACTATAACCAAAAAAATTCTGGATGTTGTTGTGGGTCGCAGCTACTTGGGAGGATGAGGCAAGAGAATCGCTTAAGCCCAAGAATTTGAGGTTGCTGTGAGCAGTGACGTCACAGCACTGTACACAGGGTGACAGCTTGAGACTGTCTCAAAAAAACAAAAAACAATATTTTCTTCTTAAATCATCATTTATTTTAAGAGAAATATTGTTATTAGGTGTTGTCCTACACAAAATCATTCTCTTTCCTTTTAGTGTCACTTGCCACCCATGTTTCTTCATATTCATGAGTTTCTTCTACATACTGGTTCCTTCTTGCTTTAAGTTTTTTTCCTATTTTGAATGGAAATGCGATTCCAGTTAAGTCTTTTCTATTTAAAGGCCTGGGAGGGTGGTTTTACAGGATTTAGGTCTCTATCTTAAAGTTCAGACTTCATCAAACAATGGGGTAGACCAGCTGGAAAGCACTAAAAAAAAACAAGGCATCTTCAACCAGGGAGCAGAGGGACTTTAGAGTACCCTTAGGATTGTATTTTACCTTCCATTTTTAAGAAAGATATAAGAGAGCGAAACAGAGCCCCTGAATATTTGGGGAGAACAAAGGGGTGGCTCTAACACTATGAACATCAGTTTGTTCATTGTGACAGAGACAGCTACCCAACAACCAGCCTTCCCACCATCTGAAGTGGAACTTTTTCTGAAGCTGGAGGGTGTCCACCAAACTAAAAGAGTTCCAGAGTCAGAGCTGGTTCAGGAATTTCACAGGGTCTGGAAGGTAAGTGTGATCCTCCATCTCCAGGAGAGGGAAATGTCACTTCCAGGGCATTTCTCTAGCAGTGAGGGGATGGGCCCAGCAGAGGCTGCTTCCTGAGCCATTCCTGACTCCAGGAAGCCATAGTCATGGTGGGGAAGGGCTCTGGCCTGGTGGATTCTTGCCTGACCCTAGAGTAACTCTGTTCCTGACAACCTTCTTCCCTAGTGGCAGCGACCATTTCAAAAGCTTCCTACTGCTCTTGGGGACTGATGCTGGCCTGGCTTTCTCTTGCTGTCTCTTCATCCCAATTCTCTGTATCAAGACCTTAAAAATCTGCTTTAATGTTCTGCTTGTGGAGCCAGATGCCCCTTTTTATGCTTTTGAATATTAGGCCCAACTGGAGGATGATGTGCATTGTGGAGATGGGAAGAAAAAAAAAAAAGGAAAGGGAGCAGGGGTAGGTAAAGAGCTACATTACCTGGAAAGCAAAGAGAGTGAGACCTGTAAGTGTAATAAGTAATGTTCATCAGGCAGCGTGAATTCAGAATGCCTAATGTTTCATTACCTTATCTTGCTGAAAATGTACACTTTCCTCCAAGATTTTGGCCCTAAAATGTCACATATGGGGAAAATATGTCAAGTGTGCGTTCCCTGATTTTTGGTTCCAGGTGACAAAGCATAGTTACTGGTAACAAGACAGTGGAACAAATGAGCAGAACAAGTAGATACAAGTGAGCAAAAGGTCAAAGTTTATTAAAGCACAGTACACTCCAGAGAAGGAAGACATCTACCTTATCAAGTGGAGAACACCCTGGGTTAGTGAGATTTTTCCCGTTCATGACAATTTTCCAAATCTACGTTAAGTGGTTGGGGGAGGAGGGTAATATATTTACTATTTTTAGTAGAAAGGGGGAAAAATTCCTGAATGGAGGAATTTTTATTTTTATCTCTGGAAAGCAATTTCCAGAAATTGTCATAGTATTTGTTTTTTGTTTTTTTTTTGTAGAGACAGAGTCTCACTTTATGGCCCTCGGTAGAGTGCCGTGGCCTCACACAGCTCACAGCAACCTCCAACTAATGGGCTTAAGCGATTCTCTTGCCTCAGCATCCCAAGTAGCTGGGACTACAGGCGCCCGCCACAATGCCTGGCTATTTTTTGGTTGCAGTTTGGCCGGGGCCGGGTTTGAACCCATCACCCTCGGTATATGGGGCTGGTGTCTTACCGACTGAGCCACAGGTGCCGCCCTGTCATAGTATTTGTAAACTGTGATAAAAGTGGTGAAAATTTTACTGTGTTTATGAAAATGGGTCCCTTGAGACTACTGTCACCATACTTGTAGGGATGCTGCAAAGACCCCTTTTTATGGCCTTGGCTGTATCTCTACACTGGGGCCTCTCTACCTCTGAGAGTCAGTTCTGTAAAGCAAACATCAGTTCAGTTTTTTAAAGCCTTCCTGAAATGCATTTCTTTCCTGGCTGCCCCCTCTGGTAACTTTGTTCCTACTTATTATGGACAAAGGATGCCCTAGAATCATCTGCCCCTATCTCTTTTTAGCCCTAGTGAACAGGATAAACACGACTTTAAGACATCATTGACATTTGTAGAGTATTTCTTCCGTACAAATTATGATTAGAAAAGTATGAAAAGTATTTAAAGACATTTTCATACTCTTCACATATGTAGAATATCTCTAGGAATTCTGTTATGTACTGAAAAGTGTGAATACTGGTTATAAGATTTGACACTGTCTTCACAGTTGTTGGGGTTTTCTGTCATAAATTTCATAGAGAATGGTTTGAGCAGAAGTTAAACACTTGTCACATTCTTCACATTCACAGCCTTTCTGTTCAACATGAATTCTACTGTGTACAGACAACTATGATTACTGGCATGAAGCTTCCACACACCTTCATATTGTGATTTTTTTCTCCGACATGATTTCTCTCATTTTTACTAAGGGCTAAGAATCAGTTAAAACTTTAGCCATTTATTCTTATTTGTAAGATTTCTCTCTAATATAAATTTTCTTACGTGTAGTAAAGTTTGAGCTCTGGTTAAGTGCATCGCCACACCACTCACAGTTGTAGGATTTCTCTCCAGTGTAAATTCTTACAAGCTTAGTAAGTTATGAACACCAAGTAAGGTACTGCCATATTCTTCATATTTCTAGAGTTTCCATGCTATCACGTTTTTTTAATATACAGCCTGGTTTGACCCAGAGTTAAAGGGGGTCAAACTATTCATATTTGTAATGTTTCTCTCCAGAATGGATTTTTTTATGTAAGGAAAGGTGTGAGTACTGGTTAAAGGCTTTTCCACATTCTTCACATTTGTAGGGTTTCTCTCCGGAATGAATTCTTTTATGTACAGAAAGGGTTGAGGAATATTTAAAGGCTTTGCCACATTCTTGACATTTGTAGGGTTTCTCTCCAGAATGAATTCTTTTATGTACAGAAAGGTTTGAGGAATCTTTAAAGGCTTTCCCACATTCTTGACATTTGTAGGGTTTCTCTCCAGAATGAATTCTTTTATGTACAGAAAGGGTTGAGTACCGGTTAAAGGCTTTTCCACATTCTTCACATTTGTAGGGTTTCTCTCCTGAATGAATTATTTTATGTACAGAAAAGTGTGAGTACCGGTTAAAGGCTTTTCCACATTCTTGACATTTGTAGGGTTTCTCTCCAGAATGAATTCTTTTATGTACAGAAAGGTGTGAGTACTGGTTATAGGATTTGCCACATTCTTGACATTTGTAGGGTTTCTCTCCAGAATGAATTCTTTTATGTACAGAAAGGGTTGAGGAATCTTTAAAGGCTTTTCCACATTCTTGACATTTGTAGGGTTTCTCTCCAGAATGAATTCTTTTATGTACAGAAAGGTGTGAGTACTGGTTAAAGGCTTTGCCACATTCTTGACATTTGTAGGGTTTCTCTCCAGAATGAATTCTTTGATGTACAGAAAGGGTTGAGGAATGTTTAAAGGCTTTTCCACATTCTTCACATTTGTAGGGCTTCTCCCCAGAATGAATTCTTTTATGTACAGAAAGGGTTGAGTTTTGGTTAAAGGTTTTTCCACATTCTACACATTTGTAGGGTTTCTCTCCAGAATGAATTCTTTTATGTACAGAACAAGTTGAGAAATCGTTAAAGGCTTTTCCACATTTTTCAGGTTTGTAGGATTTTTCTCCAGAATCAATTGTTTTATGAACAAAAAGGATTGAGTAATTGTTGAAGGCTTTGCCACATTCTTTACATGTGTAGGGTTTCTCTACATTATAAATTGTCTTATAGTTAGAATATCTTGAGCAGTGGCTAAGACATTTGTCATCATTCACACAATGGGAGGTTTTCTTTGCAGTATGATTTTCCCTGTGCTTAGACAGTCTTGAGCAAGATGTAAAGACTTTGCAACATTCTTTACATTTGCACTGCTTTTCCACAAAATGGGTTATCTTACGTTTATCAAAGTTTGAGCATAGATTTAAGGCTTTCCCATATTTTTTACACTCAAATGTTATTTCCCCAGTATATAACATCTTATGTCTATTTACATTTGATAATTTTCTGAAAACTTTGAAACATTTACTCCATTGGTAGATTTTACCATGCATAGCTGTTAAACATTCATCTAGTCCATTGTAACATACTTTCTGCTGCTTATACTCACACACTCTATCCCAGTCTTTTATTGAGTTTAAATTTTCAGGGGTATCGTTTTCGTATCTTCTTAGGATTATCTCTGGTAATAACATATTCATGCCCAGAACTTGCGAATTGCTCTGGGTAGAATGATTAAATATGACTGAAAGAAAATGAAAAATACAAAATTATTCCATTGAGTTTCATCACAATTGAATAAATATACATTACAAATTTTGTCTGTAAAATTATGCCCAGCACAGTAATAAGATGGCATACAACAGCACAAATGCCATAATAATTTCTGAGATACATATAAGTAAGAAATATATACTGCATTTTAGTGATTATAAAAACAAAATGAGAACTTTTAGCCCACCAGATGAGCCCAATGCAAAGAGTTATATACAGGCCGGGTGCAGTGGTTTATGTTTGTAAACCTAGCACTCTGGGAGAACGAGAGTGTGGATTGCTTCAACATAGGTATTTGACAGCAGTCTGAGCCAGAGTGAGTGAGTGAGTGAGCCAGCCCTGTTTATACAAAAAATAGAGAAAATTAGTGGGGCGAGTGGCAGACACCTGCAGGCCCAGCAACTCACGAAGCTGAGGCAAAAGTATCTCTTGGGCCCAGGAGGTTGAAGTTGCTGTTGACTATAATACCACAGCACTCTATTCGTGGTGAAAGACACTCTGTCTCAAAAACATATTACTATATAAAATCAAATAAGAAAAAAATTATCATGACAAAAGGTGCAAAATATGGGAAGAAAAGTTTGTTCTATTTATAGACCACAGACATTCCCCCATCTGAAAACAGCATTGTCCATATGAAAGTAAACTTTTCCTCAAAAGAAAAATAGAGACCCACATTAACTCTACTAGCTTTTCAGGGCTTTTCTAAAAATAGGTTATGTCTTCCAAGAGGGAGAGTGCTGAAGGGAATGGTGCAGTTTTGGTTTTCTTTTTTGTTGTTTTTTTTTTTTTTTTTTTTTTTTTTTTGCAGATTTTGGCCAGGGCTGGGTTTGAACCTGCCACCTCCAGCATATGGGGCCAGCACCTTACTCCTTTGAGCCACAGGAGTTGCCCAAGAATGGTGCAGTTTTTATAAAACTGACCATGGAAGCTGAAGCTTCTCCTGCTACAACACCAGAGAGACTCTAAGACAATAGGACAGATTCAGGTCTAACAAGTGATTAAAAGCTCTTCGGAGGAAACATGGAGAATATGCTTCAGCTAGAAAATAGCCACACAATTCCACAGGCTAAAGACTTTCAGAATGTATACTGAACTGCCTCAAGTCTTTAGTATAATTTGTGTCAGAGTCCTGTAAGGTAAAGCCACATCATGGATTTTGTGAAAGGTGCCTTATGTGACTTGGTGGCCATAGCACAGCGGTGCCAGCCACAGACACGGAGGGTGTCGGGTTTGAACCCAGCCTGGGCCAGCTAAACACCAGTGACAACTAGAACAAAAAAGAGCCAGGCACAAAATATGGCAACAGTCTAAATGCTCACTAACTCAATAATGGATTAACAAGCTGTGGTACATGGACACTATGAAATATTATTCAGCCATTAAAAATGATGAAGACTTTACATCCTGTGTTCCACTTCCATCCAGGTTAATGGATAAACCTTAGTAAAGCATTACAAGAATGGAGAAACATGAATTCTATGTACTCAATTTTGATATGAGGAGAATTAATGACAATTAATGACATGGTAGGCGTGGGGGAAGAGGAGAACCTAAAGAGAAAAAAGGAGGGAGGGGTGGGGAAAGGAAGAGTGGAGAGAGGGAAGGAGCAAGGGGGTGGGGTCTTGATGAGTGCCACACCTTTTGGGGGCAAGACACAATTGTAAGAGGGTCTTTACATGACAAACGCAATCAGTTTAACCTGGTTTCTTGTACCTCAATGAATCCCATACAATAAATTAAAAAAAAAAAAAATAGGGGGAGAGAGGAAGATGGCGACCGAGTAACAGCTTCCTTGCATCTGGGCACCGTGAGCCTGGGGAGATAGGACTCCAGGCATCTCTGGGTGTTGGGATCTGCCTATAATCATCCCTGTGAGGATACAGGGAGTCAGCAAGAGACTCATGGACCCCAAGAGGAGGACTAAAACAGTGGAATACCCGCAAGTGGACACGTGTGTTCAATCAGTCGAAACCCGCCTGCAACTGTCAGTAAAGTAGCAGCGAGACTGCAAACGGGAAAGGCCTTACCTGTGAAATGTTTTGGTGTCTTTGGACTTGGCACTCAGTTGAACTGCCTTGCTGAGAGCCTGAGAGGGATTACGGAGAACTTTGGCCATTGCCTAGGGCCCTGCCGCTGAGCCAGATGGAGCTAATAGGGTTTGGCTGTGGGCCACAGGGAGCCATTGTGAGTGACCTGCCCTGGCAAGCTCCGCCCTCAGGGTCGCAGAGCAAGAATCCGGTGGGAGTTGGCAACCTAGCGACTGAGTAGCCTAAGGGTGGGGTCTAAGCCGCCTTACAGTCCTAACCCTCAGAGGCAGAGTGAGACGGGTTTTGGCACACTGGGCAAGTGGATAGCCACTTCTGCAGTGCTTCCAGCAACAAGCACTTTCCTGTGAAATCTTCTGCTCAGCAAATTTACAAGTTCAAAGTGCCTTTTAAGAGGGCTGAAGAGAGATTTAGGGTATCTACCCATTGGGGTTTGAGAAATCAACAGCCTCCAGTCGTATCAGCACTGTGATTATCATCTCATAACGCAGAAGACCACGTGTTGCCCAGACAAAATTCAACAACATGTATATGCTGCTTTGGTTTTGGTTGTGTGTTTCTGTTTTTTTTTGGTTGTATTTTTGTTTATTCTGATGTTGTTTTGTTTTCTAATTTCAACCTTTTCCGTACAGAATTATTTCTTTCTCCATTTTGCTAGTTTAATTATAGTTTCCCATTGCTGCCATTTTCAATAACTAGAACTTCATTTTTGCTAATATTTCTACCGCTATTATTTGGTTTTTCACCCAATTTTATCCAGTAAAGTTTTCTGTTTGCTTGTTTTGGTTTGATTTATACCATTTTTGTCTTTCCTCTCTACTTGGTGGAGGTGAGATACTGTGTCTGATTAGGTCAGCAAAGAGCTGCTGACCTCAAGGGAACCACCCAACTGGGCAACCCCAGAAGGTTTGGTGTTTTTAAAGTTGTGTCAAAGTACCCTACTGTACACCTATAATGCTCTGTCTCCCTCTTTCTGTGCCTCTCTGCTTTTTGTCAATATTCTTTTTACCCACCCCCTTTCGTTTCTCAAAAATTTTTTTTTCTTTTCGTTCCTCCTTTCTTTCATACTTTTTTGCTCTTCAATGTTCTCATCCTTCTGGTCCTGTACCAAAAGGACTCATTGAAACCTTAATCCATAGGCACGAGAACTTAAAGAGCAAGAGGAATTGAAAGGAAAATTATGGCAAGAAAACAGATAAAAGAAATTACTCATGAAGAAGAATCAGCAGAAAACTCCAGGCAACATGAAGAACCAGTCCAGAACAGCCCCGCCAAGGGACCATGCGGTAGCTACTGCAGAGTATTCCACCTATAAAGAAATGTTAGGAATGACAGAAAGGGAATTTAGAATACACATGTTGAAAACAATGAAAGAAATGATGGAAACAATGAAGGAAAATGCTCATAAAGTGGAAAATAACCAAAAGGAAATCCAAAAACAGAATCAAATAAGAGATGAACGATATGAAGAATACAGAAAGGATATAGCAGAGCTGAAGGAATTGTAACAATCAATTAGGGAAATTAAAGATGCAATGGAAAGTACCAGCAACAGTTTAGACCATGCAGAAGAAAGAATTTCAGAGGTAGAAGACAAAGTTATTGAGATAACACAGATAGTAAAAGAGGCAGAAAAGAAGAGAGAGAAAGCAGAATGTTCACTGTCAGAATTATGGGACTTTATGAAGCGTTCCAACATACGAGTTATAGGAATCCCAGAAGGGGAAGAAGAATGCCCCAGAGGAATGGAAGCCATACTAGAGAATATTATAAAAGAAAATTTCCCAAATATCACCAAAGATTCTGACACACTGCTTTCAGAGGGATGTCGGACCCCAGGTCGCCTCAACTCTAACTGAGCTTCTGCAAGACACATTGTGATGAACCTGTCCAAAGTCAAGACAAAAGAAAAGATTCTGCAAGCTGCCAGGAGTAAGCGCCAGTTGACCTACAGGGGCAAATCCATCAGAGTGACCGCAGACTTCTCTAATGAAACTTTCCAAGCAAGAAGACAATGGTCATCTACATTTAATCTACTTAAACAGAACAATTTCCAGCCCAGAATTCTGTAACCTGCTAAGCTAAGCTTTAAAATTGACGGAGAAATCAAATCATTTACAGATATACAAACATTGAGGAAATTCACCAAAACAAGCCAGCTCTTCAACCTGTTCTGACACTGACCATAACAATGGATCAGCAGCAAAGTAAGAACTCAGAAATTAAAGGACAATCTAACCTCCACACTCAAGCAAAGGATAAAACTAAGCAATGGACTCTCACAAAATAAGACGAATAGACTACTACCACACTTGTCAATTATCTCATAAATGTTAATGGCTTGAAATCCCCACTGAACAGACATAGATTGGCTGACTGGATTAAAAAACACAAACCATCCATATGCTGTCTGCAAGAAACACACCTGGCTTCAAAAGACAAATTAAAGCTCCGAGTCAAGGATTGGAGGACAATTTTTCAGGCAAATGGCATTCAGAAGAAAAGAGGAGTTGCAACCTTATTTTCAGATTCATGTGGATTTAAAGCAACTAAAGTCAAAAAAGACAAAGATGGCCATTTTATATTGCTCAAGGGAAAAATACAACAAGAAGATGTTTCAATTCTAAATATTTATGCACACAATTTAAATGCTCCCAGATTCTTGAAACAGACCTTACTCAGTCTGAGCAATATGATATCTGATAATACCCTAATAACAGGGGACTTTAACACTCCTCTTACAGAGCTGGACATATCCTCTAAACAGAAATAAAACAAAGATAAAAGAGATTTAAATGAGACCCTAGAAAAGCTGTGCTTGATAGACGCATATAGAACACTCCATCCCAAAGATAAAGAATATACCTTCTTCTCATCAAACTATGGAACATTCTCCAAAATTGATCATATCCTGGGACACAAAACAAATATCAACAGAATCAAAAGAATTGAAATTTTACCTTGTATCTTCTCAGACCATAAGGCACTAAAGGTGGAACTCAACTCTAACAAAAACACTCAACCCCCACAAAGGCATGGAAACTAAACAATCTTCTGTTCAATAACAGATGGGTGCTGAAAGAAATAAAACAGGAAATCATTAACTTCCTTGAGCATAACAATAATGAAGACACAAGCTACCAAAACCTGTGGGATAATGCAAAGGCAGTTTTCAGAGGAAAATTTATCACTTTAGATGCCTACATTCGAAAAAAAGAAACAGAGTGCATCAAGAATCTCACAAGCCATTTTATGGAATTGGAAAAAGAAGAACAATCTAAGCCTAAACTCAGTAGAAGAAAAGAAATATCCAAAATCAAATCAGAGATCAATGAAATTGAAAACAAAAGAATCATTCAGAAAATTAATGAAACAAGGAATTGGTTTTTTGAAAAAATAAATAAAATAGATAAACCATTGGCCAGACTAACGAGAAATAGAAAAGTCTCTAGTAACCTAAATCAGAAATGATAAAGCGGAAACAACAACTGATCCCACAGAGATACAAGAGATCATCTCTGAATACTACCAGAAACACTATGCACAGAAATTTGAAATTGTGAAGGAAATGGATCAATATTTGGAATCACACCTTCTCCCTAGACTTAGCCAGGAAGAAATAGAGCTTCTAAAAAGACCAATTTCAAGCACTGAGATTAAAGAAACAATAAAAAATCTTCCAACCAAAAAATGCCCTGGTCCAGATGGCTTCACACCAGAATTCTATCAAACCTTCAAGGAAGAGCTTATTCCTGTACTGCAGAAATTATTCCAAAAAATTGAGAAAAAGGAATGTTCCCCAACACATTCAATGAAACAAACATCACCCTGATAACAAGACCAGGAAAAGATGCAAACAAAAAGGAGAATTTCAGACCAATCTCACCCATGAATATAGATGCAAAAATTCTCAAAAAAATCTTAGCCAATAGATTACAGCTTATCATCAAAAAAGTCATTCATCATGATCAAATAGGTTTCATCCCAGGGATGCAAGGCTGGTTTAACATATGCAAGTCCATAAACGTTATCCAACCATATTAACAGAGGCAAAAATAAAGATGATATGATCCTCTCAATAGATGTAGAAAAGGCATTTGATAAAATCCAGCATCCTTTTCTAATTAGAACACTGAAGAGTATAGGCATAGTTGGCACATTTCTAAAACTGACCGAAGCTATTTATGACAAACCCACAGCTAATATTATACTGAATGGAGTAAAATTGAAAGCTTTTCCTCTTAGAACTGGAACCAGACAAGGTTGTCCTCTGTCACCTTTACTATTCAACATAGTGCTGGAAGTTCTAGCCAATACAATTAGGCAAGACAAGGAAATAAAGGGAATCCAAATGGAAGTAGAGGAGGTCAAACTCTCCCTTTTGCTGACGACATGATCTTATACTTAGAGAACCCCAAAGACTCAACCACAAGGCTCCTAGAAGTCATCAAAAAATACAGTAATGTTTCAGGATATAAAATCAATGTCCACAAGTCAGTAGCCTTTGTGTACACCAATAACAGTCAAGATGAGAAGCTAATTAAGGACACAACTCCCTTCACCATAGTTTCAAAGAAAATGAAATACCTAGGAATATACCTAACGAAGGAGGTGAAGGACCTCTAAAAAGAAAATTATGAAATCCTCAGAAAGGAAATAGCAGAGGATATTAACAAATGGAAGAACATATCATGCTCATGGATGGGATGAATCAACATTGTTAAAATGTCTATACTTCCCAAAGAAATCTACCTATACAATGCCCTTCCTATCAAAATACCAACATTGTACTTTCAAGATTTGGAAAAAATGATTCTGCGTTTTGTATGGAACTGGAAAAAACCCCGTATAGCTAACGCAGTTCTTAGTAATAAAAATAAAGCTGGGGGTATCAGCATACCAGATTTTAGTCTGTACTACAAAGCCATAATGTTCAAGAAAGCATGGTACTGCCACAAAAATAGAGACATAGACACTTGGAATCAAATTGAAAACCAAGAAATGAAAGTAACATCTTACAGCCACCTAATCTTTGATAAACCAAACAAGAACATACCTTGGGGGAAAGACTCCCTACTCAATAAATAGTGTTGGGAGAACTGGATGTCTACATGTAAAAGACTGAAACTGGACCCACACCTTTTCCCACTCACAAAAATTGATTCAAGATGGATAAAAGACTTAAATTTAAGGCATGAAACAATAAAAATCCTCAAAGAAAGCATAGGAAAAACACTGGAAGATATTGGCCTGGCGAAAGACTTCGTGAAGAAGACTGCCATGGCAATTGCAACAACAACAAAAATAAACAAATGGGACTTCATTAAACTGAAAAGCTTCTGTACAGGGCGGTGCCTGTGGCTCAAAGGCATAGGGCGCCAGTCCCATATGCTGGAGGTTGTGGGTTCAAACCCAGCCTCAGCCAAAAAATCCACACACACACACACACACAAAAAGCTTCTGTACAGCTAAGGAGACAATAACCAAAGCAAAGAGAAAACCTACACAATGGGAAAGGATATTTGCATATTTTCAATTAGACAAAAGCTTGATAACTAGGATCTATAGAGAACTCAAATTAATCCATGTGAAAAAAGCCAACAATCCCTTATATCAATGGGCACTTGACATGAATAGAACCTTCTCTAAAGATGACAGATAAATGGCTAGCAAACACATGCAAAAATGTTCATCATCTCTATATATTAGAGAAATGCAAATCAAAACAACCCTGAGATATCATCTAACCCCAGTGAGAATGGCCCACATCACAAAATCTCAAAACTGCAGATGCTGGCGTGGATGTGGAGAGAAGGGAACACTTTTACACTGCTGGTGGGACTGCAAACTAGTACAACCTTTCTGGAAGGAAGTATGGAGAAACCTCAAAGCACTCAAGCTAGACCTCCCATTTGATCCTGCAATCCCATTACTGGGCATCTACCCAGAAGGAAAGAAATCCTTTTATCATAAGGACACTTGTACTAGACTGTTTACTGCAGCTCAATTTACAATCGCCAAAATGTGGAAACAGCCTAAATGCCCAGCATCTGCAGTTAACCGAGGAATGGATTAACAAGTTGTGGTATATGTATACCATGGAACACTATTCAGCTATTAAAAAAAATGGATACTTTACATCCTTTGTATTAACCTGGATGGAAGTTGAAGACATTCTTAATAAAGCATCACAGGAATGGAGAAGTATGAATTCTATGTACTCAATTTTGATATGAGGACAATTAATGACAATTAAGGTTATGGGGATGGGAGGAAAAGCAGAAAGAGGGACGGAGGGAGGTGGGGCCTTGGTGTGTGTTACACTTTATGGGGGCAAGATATGATTGCAAGAGGGACTTTATCTAACAATTGCAATCAAGGTTACCTGGCATATTGTACCCTCAATGAATCCCCAGCAATAAGAAAAGAAAAAAAAAAAGTGCTCTATGCTTTCTTTGTTCTGAAATAAAATCCCTCTTTATTGTACTAAAGCCTGTGCTGCTACGGTTACAAGATGAAGAGGGAAGAAAAAAAAATGCCTGGGCACTGTGGTGGTCACTTGTAGTTCCAGCTACCTGGGAGGCGTAGGCGAGAGAATCCCTTAAACCTAAGAGTCTGAGGTTGCTGTGTGCTGTGCTGCACTCTACTGAGGGCAACAGAGTGAGACTCTGTCTCAAAAAAAAAAAAAAAACAACCCAAAAAACAAAACAAGGGTGCCTTTTGTGATCCTCAAAAATGAATGAAAGATTAGAACATGTAAAAAATAATAGGGTGACATAACCCGAAGAAACAAAATAAGTAACGTGTAATTAACCATAAAAAATAGAGATGTCTAAATTATCTAAGAGTTTTATCTTAATGATGGTAAATGGATGAAATGGGAATGATACAAACAACTAAGTAAAATCATAAAAATGGAGATATCAAAAAAAAAGGAAAGCTTTAAAAAAAGAGAAATTCCTAATTTGAAGAACACGGGGAAAAGACTGAGAAATTTTCAAAGAAAAAAATGCAGAGTATCAAGCTCACTACACCTCAGCTAGGAGAAACACAAAGAGACCCATAAAAAGACACATGAAGATCAAAGATTTAAAAGCCACACAAGAGTATCCTGAAAGCCAGGAAAGGAAAAAGATATGTCATCTCTAAGCACGCTCTTCTGAGATTACTAGTGGATTTTTTGACACACACTTCCCTATCAAAAAAGAGTTGGATGGGGTGGTGGTGCCTATGGCTCAAAGGAGTAAGGCACCATCCCCAATGCAGGAGATAGCGGGTTCAAGCACAGCCCTGGCCAGAAACTGCAAAAAAAAAGAGTTGGGTGATATAGTCAAAGTGCTGAAAGAACAAAAATTTTAAAACATATGTACTATATCCAGGAAAACATCCCTTCAAGATAAAGAAAAAAATAAACATTTATCAAGATAAATGAATGCTGAAAACTGCCAAAGAAGAAATCTCAAAGGAAGACCCTTTCTTTGAAATTATGCTTGAGAACAATGCTAAATTAGGTAACAATAAATAAAACTGAAAAAAAAAAAAAAAAAACCTAAGTACATTTAAGTAAACTTTTGTAGTATTATAATGACAGGTCAGTAAACACTTTTATTTTATTTATTTTTATTTATTTATTTTTTTTTTTTAGAGGCTAAGTTTCACTTTATCGCCGTTGGTAGAGTGCCCATGGCATCACACAGCTCACAGCAACCTCCAACTCCTGGGTTTAGCCGATTCTCTGTGTCTCAGCCTCTCGAGTAGCTGGGACTACAGGCACCGCCACAGTGCCCAACTATTTTTTTGTTGCAGTTTGGCCGTGGCTGGTTTTGAACTCACCACCCTTGGTATATAGGGCCAGTGCCCTACCCACTGAACCAAAGGTGGCACCCTATTTTTTGTTTTTTGAACAGAATTGTAAGCTCTCACCCTGGGTAGAATGCCATGCATCACAGCTCACAGCAACCTCAAACTCTTGGGCTTAAGCAAGTCTCCTGCCTCACCTTCCCAAGTAGCTGGGACTACAGGTGCCTGCCACAACACCAGGGTATGTTTTGGTTGTAGTTGTCTTTGTTGTTTGGCAGGTGAGGTCTGGATTCAAACCTGCCAGCTCTGGTGTATCTGGCTGATGCCCTAGCTACTGAGCTACAGGTGTCGAGCCCAGAAAGCTTTTTAAATCATGCTTTAAAATTCAAAGACCAAAACATAATCTTAACATGAAACTTCTGTTAATGGTATAAGTGTTCAATGTAACAAGATGAAATTGATGGCATCAGTAAGTTGAAAGAAAGGCTGGGAGAGGTGGCTCATGCCTATAATCCTAGCACTTGGGATGTCAAGGCAAGTGATTTCCTGAGCTCACAGGTTCCACAGCAGCCTAAGCCAGAGAGAAACCTCATCTCTAAAATAGCCAGGCACTGTGGCAAGCACCTGTAGTCCCAGCTACTAGAAAGTTGAGGCAAATGAATTGCTCCAGCCCAAAAGGTGTAGGTTGCTGGAAGGTACGACGCCAGAGCACTCTAATGAGGGTGAGAAAAGTGAGACTCTGTCTCAAAAAACAAAAACAAAACAAACATACAAACAAAAAAACTAGCCAGGCATTGTGGCTGGGGGCTGTACTTCCAGCTATTGAAGAGACTGAAGCAAGATGATCTCAGTAATCTGAGAGTTTGAGGTTGCTGTGAGCTACGGCAATACCACAGCACTCTACTCAGGGACACAGAGTGAGAAAAAAAAACAAAAACAAAAACAAAAGAAAACAAAACAAAAACCATACAACAGAAAAATAAGGAATATAAACAGTTATAATTTTTGCATTCAATTGAAGTTAGCTTGATATGAGTCTGAATAATATTAATAATATTGTTATACCTTTAAGAACTTTTTATAATTTCCATTCTTCAAGGTGTTCAGAAAACAAATATCTATAGAATTCATGAAGTAAACTAAGAAAGCAATCAGACTAATTACAAAAATCAATAAAACAGAAATGAAGGTAGCAAGAGAAAAAATGAGGAGAAAATATCTAGCAGAAATAAAGTAACAGTAATTTTAACTCATTTATATTTAATGTAATTAACTCAATAATCCAAAAAGATGATATGGCTGAATAGACTTACAATAAATGAGTTTCTACAATATAAGGTTTAAAGAAAACTCCTTGTAGCTTTATGGACTCAAATAGGCTAAAAGTAAAAAGACAAAAAAATCTGTATGCCAAGCAAATAGTAATTCTTAAGTGGGTGAAGTAGCTAAATTATATCGGACAATATACACTTGTGGCAAAACAGCCAAGAGAAAAATGTAGTAGTTATAGAATAGGCCCCTTTACAAAGAATACTCACTATCTATTACATATACTCACAAACCTCATTTACACATATTACATATCTTGTATAATATAAACAAGTATGTATAACATTATTGATTCCAAATATAAGAAGAAATAAATCATGGCAAAAGCAAAGAAAGAAACAGCCACGTGGTCATTTTTAATTTTAGACCCTAGTTTTTTTTTTTTTCTCTTTTTTAAAATTTCAGATTAATATGAGGGTACAAACAATTAGATCACATGCTGGGCATGGTGGCTCATGCCTATACTCACACTACTCTGGGGGGTGGATAGCTTGAGCTCATGTTCCAGACCAGCCTGAGCAGAGCGAGACACCCTCTTTACTAAAAATAGAATAACTGGGCGCGGCGCCTGTAGCTCAAGCGGCTAAGGCACCAGCCACATACACCTGATGGCGTGGGTTCAAATATAGCCCGGGCTGACCAAATAACAATGATGACTGCAACCAAAAAATAGCCAGGCACTGTGGCAGATGCCTATAGTCCCAGCTACTTGGGAGGCAGAGGCAGGAGAATCACTTGAGCCCAGGAGTTGGAGGTTGCTGTGAGCTGTGATGCCACAGCACTCTACCCAGAACACCTTGAGGCTTTGTCTCAAAAAAAAAAACAATAATATATATATATAACAATAATATATATATAAACATAATATATATAACAATAATATATATACATGTACATATATATATATATAATAACTGGGGCAAAGCTTGAGAATCTGTCTCAAAAAAAAAAATTTTTAAATTAGGTTACAAAGTTTGCATTTGTTAGGTAAAGTCCTGCTTAGAGTTGTGTCCCTCACCCAGGAGGTGTGCCGTATACCCTTACAAAAAACACCATTTTCAATAATCAATTGAAAGATTAGAAAAAAGAAAAGATAACAGACAACTTAAACATGGTATATTACTTAGACCTAACAAACATAACAGAACTCTCTAGTCAAAAGTAGCAAAATAAGGCTGGCCATGGTTTCTCAGGGGTGTAATCCTAGCACTCTTGAAGGATGAGGCTGGAGGATTGCTTGAGGCCAGGAGAGTTTGTTAAGTCCTGAGCAAGTGTGAGACCTCCTCACTAAAAAAATAGCTGGACATTGTGGTGGGCGCCTGTACTCCCAGATACCTGGGAGGCTGAGGCAAGATATTTGCTTTATCCCAGGAGTTTGAGATTGCTGTGAACTACGATGACACATCACTCTACCAAGGGCAACAGTGAGACTGTGTCTCAATAAAAAAAAATGAAAGGGCGGCACCTGTGTCTCAGTAAGTAGGGCACCAGCCCCATATACCGAGGGTGGCGGTCGAACCCAGCCCCAGCCAAACTGAAACAACAACAACAAATAGCTGGCCATTATGGCAGGCGCCTGTAGTCCCAGCTACTCGGGAGGCTGAGGCAAGAGAATCACCTAAGCCCAACAGCTGGAGGTTATTGTGAGCTGTGATGCCAAAGTTCTTTACCAAGGGTGACAAAGTGAGACTCTGTCTCTTAAAAAAAAAAAATAAAAAGAAAGAAAAAGTGACAAAGGATTGAACTGACATTATTCAAAAAAGATATATAAATAGCCAAGAAGCATTAGAAAGGGTGCTCAAAATTAGTAACTACTGAAGAAATGCAAAGCAAAATCACAATGAAATATCATACATCATACTCAGAATGAACACTAAAATAAAATTCTCCCACTGAGAATTTTGTTTGTTTGTTTTTTTTGGGGGGAGGACAGAATCTCACTATGTTGCGCTAGGTAGAGTACTACAGTGTCACAGCTCACAGCAACCTCCAACTCTTGGGCTTCAGTGATTCTCTTGCCTCAGCCTCCCAGGTAGCTGGGACAACAGGCAACTGCCACAGCACCTGCCTATTTTTTTGTTGCAGTAGTTGTTGTTTAGCTGACCTGGGCTGGGTTCAAACCTGCCAGCCCACCACAACCACTGGGCTATGGGCGCCAAGCCCCACTGAGAATTCTGAAGTGATTATGTGGCATCTACAATTTCTCCAAGCCATGATCTGGGGCTGGTCCCACCTATCCAGAGACCTAAAGGGAGATACTTACTCATGACAAAGGAGACAGGCCTGAAGACCCTGGCACTTTGTGTGTGTGTGTGTGTGTGTGTGTGTATGTTTATATATCTGTGTGTATATGTAATTATATACAGACACGAGAACCTGCAATTGACCACCTACATTGAACACCTCCCCAAGTTAACCTAATGACTGGGCATGCACCACAAATACGTATCAGAACACTAGGCCAAGTTCCTTATGCTAACCACCTATGTGTGTTGACAAGATTTTTATGATCCCTTGAGTGGTCAACCTGCAAAGGTCTACTGTGTTTCTGTGTGTGTGTGGGTGTGTGTGCATAATAAGCATAACCTAAGCAAGAGATAGTTATAAAATAAAGGTTATTTATGACAGGCATGGTGGCCCCTATCTGTAATCTTAATCACTTTAGGAGGCCAAGGCAGGTGGATCACCTAAGCTCAGGCATTCAAGAGCAGCCTGAGAAAGATCAAGACCCCTTCTTTAGTAAAAATAGAAAAACTACGCAGACACTGTGGCAGATGCCTCTAGTCCCACCTACTGGGGAGGCTGAAAAGAAAGGATCACTTGAACACAAGATTTTGATGTTGCTATGATCTACAACGCCTCTGAACTTAACCCCAGGGTAGTAGAGTGAGAACCTGTCTCAGAAAAGTTTATAAGAGTGATTTTGTAACAATAGAGAATTTAATATATGCTCAGGAATACCGTAACTCCCCAATGACAGCATATGTAAGAAATGTACGGAGTAGATACCTTTAACTATATTAAAGTTGAGAAATTGGGGCGTGGTGCCCGTAGTTCAAGCAGCTAAGGTGCCAGCCACATATACCAGAGCTGACAGGTTCAAATCCAGCCCAGGCCTGCCAAACAACCATGAGAACTACAAACAAAAAATAGCTGGGCATTGAGGCAGGCACCTTTAGATCCAGCTACTTCGGAGGCTGAGACAAGAGAATCGCTTAAGCCCTAAAGTTGAAGGTTGCTGTGACCTGTGATGCCACCGCACTTTACCCAGGGTGACAGCTTGAGGCTGTTTCAAAAAAAAAGTTGAGAAATTGGGTTCAGCGCCTGTAACCCAGTGGCTAGGGCACCAGCCACATACACCAGAGCTGGTGGGTTAGAATCTAGCCCTGGCCTGCCAAACAACAAGGACAACTACAAACAAAAAGTAGTCTGGTGTTGTGGCGGGCACATGTAGTCCCAGCTACTTGAGGGTCTAAGACAAGAAAATCGCTTAAGCCCAAGAGATTGAGGTTGCTGTGAGCTATGATGCCACTGCACTCGACGAGAGCAACAGCTTGAGACTCTGTCTCAAAAATATAAAATAAAATAAAATAAAATTGAGAAATTAGAGTATACTAAAATTAAACTATTTATCACAGTTCATATAAAGACAATGTTGAAGTTAAATTACATGAGTTTTTTTTTTATATTTGGGAAAGATTCTTAACTGTTCTGATAAAATTTACTGACTATACTTTCTGCAGAATCTTATTTGAAAACTTCATTGAATCAAAAATATAAAGCAGAAGACATATGCCATCTATTTGAAGTGTCCTGAGATGCCTGACCCAAATACTAGTACTGACTGCTCACTCTCACATTTTGAACAGGATGCTAAGGCAGTGGTTCTCAAGTTTGCAACCCCTTTTTAACAATGAAAATATATCTCAGCATTAGGAAGGTTGAAAACCACTGTGCTAAAGAAAAAAAAATTGTTTTGAGGCACACTTTCATTCTGTTGCCCAGGCTAAAGTGCAATAGCATCAGCCAACCACAACAAACTCATACTCCTAGGTTGAAGTAATACTTCTGTCTCAGCCCCCGAAGTAGCTGGGACTACAGGCAACCACCACACTGCCTAGCTATTGTTTTTTATTTTTAGCAGTGAAAGGATCTCACTCCTGTTCAGCCTTATCTTATACTCCTGAACTCAAATGATCATCCCACCTCATCCTTGAAGAGTGCTAAGATTCTAGAAGTGAGCCACCATGCCTGCTTAAAGAAAAAAATATATATATTTTTTGAGACAGAGCCTCAAGCTGTCGTCCTGGCTAGCTTGCCATGGCATCACAGCTCATAGCAACCTCCAACTCTTGGGCTTAAGTGATTCTCTTGCCTCAGCCTCCCAAGTAGCTGGGACAATAGGTGCCCACCACAATGCCCGGCTATTTTTTGGTTGTAGTTGCCATTGTTGTTTGGCAGGCCCGGGCTGGATTCAAACCCGCCAGCTCTGGTGTATGTGGCTGGCTCCTTAGCCGCTTGAGCTATAGGCACCAAGCCTAAAGAAAAATTTTTTAAAATGTTTCAGAGACCCTAAACAATACACAAAAACTTCTATGTTCTGAAAATCAATCAAATAGTAGTCAGATTTTGCAGTCTGGATAAGCCATAGAAAGTTCTTTCTTTTCACTGTAAAGTAGAAAGAACATCACTGAAAACTAAACTCCTTCTAAACATTTAAAAGAAAAGTCCAGGCAGCTATAATCCTAGCCCTCTGGAAAGGCAAGGCAGGTGGACTGTTTGGGCTTAACCAGTAGGCGTCCAGTCCAAGCAAAAGCAAAACTATGTCTCTTAAAAAGAAAAACTAGCCGGTCATTATAGTAAGCACCTGTAGTCCCAGCTACTTGGGAGGCTGACGCAAGAGGATTCCTTGAGCCTGAAAGTTTGAGGTTGCTGTGATTATGACACCATGGAACTCTACCCAGGGTGACAAAGTGAGACTCTATTTAAAAAAAATTTAAAAAAATTAAAAAGAAGAATAGGGCCAGGCATTGTGGCTCACACATGTAAACCTAGCACCTGAGAGGCTAAGGTGAGAGGATTGCTTGAGTTTGTGAGTTTGAGCAAGAGCAAGACTCTGACTCTACTAAAAAACAGTTCAAATATTAGCCAGGCCTTGTGGAGAAACCTGTACTCCCAGCTACTTGAGAGTCTGAGACTGAAAAATCACTTGAAACAAGATGGTTAAGAATTCTCTGTGCTATGCTGATGCCATGGCACGCTGGTCTGATGGCAACATAGTGTGCCTTTGTCTCAATGAGAAAATAAACATAAGAAATGAAAACAAGAACAGAGGTGCCTTTATGGAACAAGAGAAAGAAACCCAGGCTTCCCAGAAATCATTTCTAAATAAGCTGAGCTCCCTAATCACGTTGCATTGTCTGGTTTCCACCTTCAACTTTGGACCTCTGACCAGTGTTCTCTACTTCATTCACTCCAACCTACCTGGGTGCTTGAACACTGTCTGGTGAGTCTTCACCTGCCAGGGTTCTTTCCTTTGCTCCAGACAGGTGATGAGCTCTGGCTTAGAGACAGCAAGCCCTGTTTCATTAGAAAAAATAGATAATATGACACTTGTTGGGCTTCACCAGTTAATAATCTAGTACCTTCATAGAGAACACAACATTTTCGAGAACCTTAAAGAATAATCTAAAAATAGAGGTTTCTCACAGAAACTTTAGAATATTGTAAAAGCATTTAAAATGCTCCACTACCCAGTAGTATGGAAATAAAACTTGGTGCTAGAAACTAGCCTTAAAGGTATGGGCAACAATTCTAAGCCTCTACATTTTTGAAATTACCATCAACGTAGGGAAGGATATAATACCAAGATAACATCTGAAATATTTTCTTTTCTATACCAAGAACTTATGTTTTCCTTAGAAACAACAAACTGAAACTAATGCTGTCAAAGAAGAATCTCCACAAAACCCACCGACAGAGAAACAATATGAAATGCTTAGTGTACAGTTAAGAAATGTGTATGTACGTTATCCTCACCAAGGAAGACCAGGTGACTGTAGGTCTCTAACATGACATCCCGATACAAATTCTGCTGAGCAGGGTCCAGGCAGTCCCACTCATCCGTAGAGAATTCTATAGATACATCTCTGAATTTCAACAATTCCTGAAAAAATGAAAATAAAAAAAATAAAAAAAAAACAAAACAGTATTTATCATGACACCATGGGAAGATTTAATTTCATTTTTACATAAATGAGTGGGTGAGAACTTCTTTTGATTACATGACTGAATGGTATTATGTAGTAAGTACAGCAGAGAGATACTCCCTCATGTGCTCTCTAACCCTGGGTAGGGAAGAGGATGGGATAACATCCACAACCCCCGTATAGATACTGTGCTTTTTGGCTTTACAATGCAAAAATCAGGCCACCAATACAGGCATGTGGATTCTTGCACCTACTTACATCGTACACTATGACCAGTGCATATTTCTTATGTGAAAATATCATGGTGAGGTAAATGGAAGCCCTAAGATTTTAGCATGTGCAAGCATGAACTGGAGATCTTGTCAAATAAAGTTTTTTGTGTTTTTTTTTTAAGACACAGTTTTTCTATATCGCCCTTGGTAGAGTGCAATGTTGTCACAGCTCACACTTCTTGGGCTTCAGTGATTCTCTTGCCTCAGCTTCCCAAGTAGCTGGGACTCTAGGCACCCACCACAGTGCCCAGCTATTTTCTTCTTGCAGTTGTCACTGTTGTTTAGGTGGCCTGGGTCGGGCTGGAACAAGCCATTCTTGGTGCATGTGGCTGGCGAGTAACCACTGTGTTGTGGGCGCCAAGCCTTAAAAGCAGTTTTTTATTCAGAAGATATTGGGTGAAGCTTCATTTTTGAATTTCCAAAAAGCTCAACAGGGATGCCAATATTTCTGTTCCATGATAATATTTTATCACACGTGAGACTGGATTTATCCCAGTTGAATGCTAACCCAGTAAATAACCCTTAGAGCCTTTATTTTCCAAACAAGGTATAAAAAGAGAATCTCAGAAGGTACATATGAGTTGATACTCTCCACAAAGTATGTAATCATATTCTGATAAAAATGTCTTAAATTTTTTTTTTCAAAGTTGGAAGTACAGGCTTGGCACCGGTGACACACACCGGAGCTGGTGGGTTGAAATCCAGCCCAGGCCTGCTAAACAACAATGACAACTACAACCAAAAAATTGCCGGGCATTGTGGCAGGCACCTGATGTCCTAGCTACTTGGGAGACTGAGGCAAGAGAATCACTTAAGCCCAAGAGTTGGAGTTTGGTCTCAGCTGTGACACAAAGGCACTCTACCCACGGTGACATCTTGAGATTCTGTCTCAAATAACAAAACGCTGAAGGTACAGATATCTTCCCTATCTTCTAGTCTCTAATGCTATCTTTAAAAAACTCTTCTTTATCATCCTAGAAAGCAAGGCTTTTATAATACTTCTGATTTTGAGAATTTTGAATTACTTTAGGCCATTCATGCCATCTTCTGTAAAACTGTACGTGTCACCTTATTTTACATACCCCGTTTCCCCGAAAATAAGACAGCATCTTATTTTAAGGTGTGCTCCCAAAGATGCGCTAGGTCTTATTTTCAGGGGACATCTTATCTTTCCTGTAAGTAGGTCTTATTTTTGGAGAATGTTTTATTTTGGGGAAACAGGGTAGCACTGAGGGGGCTTCTGGACTGAAACTGAACAGTACACAGTCCCCTGCTTTGCTAATATCCAATGACCCAACATCATCCACACTGGGTAATATGGGGATCCACTTATTTCCATTTAAAATAAGCACAAGGGAACATTTGCAGAACTACAGAACATAATTTTTTATAAACATAAATTTGTGATGAAAATTCTCCAGGGCATATGGGAATTTGGATGGAGAAAATGGAGAGAAGACACTGTTGTATATGTAGGGGAGGAGGATTTCTCAGAGCCTCTTCACTATTACAAGAAAAAAGGCAAAAGAGTATTTGAAACAAGCTCATTAGGCAGGAACATCACACGTAGAGAAAAGATTTGCAACTTAATAACGCGACATATTGCAGAAGAAAAGGCAGTCACAACCCTGTGTTAAGACACATTTAGCTGCAAAGCAACCAGTTCTTTCTCGTTCCCTGACTGCCCTTGATTTCCTTCTCAGGTGAGGTTACCTGGATATATATTCCACCTGCATCATGATAATATGGCTTTAAAGGCATCAGCACAGCCCCTTCACCTGATCCCACCACATCCACATCCACAGGCTGAGTAACCTTGAAGTATACTTTGTTTTGCTTCAAGGTTATTCAGCCTGTGGAGGTTCTTTATTACAAGGTTACTCAGCCTTTCCACTTCTTTATTACAGGAGACAGTCTGCAACAAGGAACTTTCACATAAAGACCAAAGTGTGACTTTCATATTTCTTGTCCTCAAGTGCCCTACCCTGCTAGCAATTTCGGCTATGGCAAGGTAATATTGGTGGTGCTGTCCAGTCCCCATGAAGCACAAGGAGGTTAGACCCTGTGACCTCCCTTGGGAAAAGAGCCTCAACACATTGTAAAACTCTCATGCTTGACACTGGCCTAACCTTAACATCACATGGGGTTAATAATTAAAACCATGTGGATGAAACAACCCAGACTAACAGAAACTGAGAGAAGGTGGAATCATAGATCATGGCATTTCTTAAAACTGGACATGGAATCGAAGCCTAGGCTGAGAACCACAAAGGTAAGCAACGCCTCCCAGGCTTTAATACGCACACAAGGTATTCAGTATCCTGAGTCCATGTACCCTGTTTCCCCGAAAATAAGACCTACTTACAGGAAAGATAAGTCGTCCCCTGAATATAAGACCTAGCGCATCTTTGGGAGCAAACTTTAATATAAGACACTGTCTTATTTTTGGGGAAACAGGGTAAGTATGTGATCCTGCAAGAGCAGCAATTACTCTATCTTGAAGCAAATAGTCACTTTTTTTACAATGGCTATTTATGTCCTTGTTTAAGAATTTAGGAATGGCCTCGGTGCCTGTGGCTCAATTGGCTAAGGCGCCAGCCACATACACCAGAGCTGGCGGGTTCAAATCCAGCCTGGGCCCACCAAACAACAATGACAGCTGCAACCAAAAAATAGCCAGGCGGTGTGGTGGGTCCCTGTAGTCCCAGCTACTTGGGAGGCGGAGGCAAGAGAATCGCTTGAGCCCAGGAGTTGGAGGTTGCTGTGAGTTGTGATGCAACTGCACTCTACCCAGGGTGACAGCTGGAGGCTCTGTCTCAAAAAAAAAAAAAAAGAATTTCAGGAATTAGCAATTAACCAAAGAACAAAGATTGCAGAACTCCCGGTGAAGAAACTGCTGAGCAGTTAACCTCCATTTCTGTTGTCAACCAGCAGAATGCCAGATGGCAAGTAACCTTTGTAACAAGCCAGGGGGACCTACACATAGAAAGCTCCTGCAAATAGCTTCCCAGGCTCCTTTCCCTTTCACAACCTTTTGGTCAGTTGAAGAGCATGAGGTGGTTTTTGCAACATTAGTCTGCCATCTCCTCATGTTGCTCTTTATTTATTTATTTTCTTTGAGACAGAATCTCATTATGTTGCCCTCTGTAGAGTCTTGTGGCATCACGGCTCACAGCAACCTCAAACTCTTGGGCTCAAGCAATTCTCTTGCCTCAGCCTCCCTAGTAGCTAGGAAAACAGGTGCCCACCATAATGCCCTGGTATTTTATTTTGTTTTGTTTAGCAGGGCCAGGATAGTTCGAACCCACCAGCCCCAGACCATGTGGCTATTGCACTAACCACTGACTGACAGGCACCAAGCTCGCATATTCCTCTTGAATAAACTGCTTTTTTTCCTACCAACTCTGGTATGCTGAGTTTGGCTTTTTGGAAGTGAATTTGAATACAATTTTGCACTTTTTGAGTGAGTCTATGAACTAGCTTCTTCAACAATTCCCCCTATTATTGGTGTTCTTTGTCCTAGACTAGAGCAGCACTCAGCTAGAGAAAACAGCAGAGTCCCTTCTACCCAACACTTTTTTAACAACACAAATACTTTTGTTCTAAGTTAAGAAAACCAATCATAATCTTGAAACATGGCATTGTCTGCTGGACCTTCAGTTTCCCAGGGCTAGAGAAGGTAGCAGTGTCTGATGAAGGAACTGGATTTAGAATTTGGAACAACAGATTTGGGTCTTGGAGAACTGGGGAGCAAGCTAGTGCCCTGTGTACATCCAAAGAATTTCAGAAAGAAGAAAAATGGAAAAATGGAAATCCTCAGGTACATTAATGCACATCTATAATTCAGGATTTGTTTCTGGGCCCCATAATCTCTGTATCAGTTGTAGGTCTAAAGATATCAGGGTCATTATATGACAGGGAAAGAGGGTTGATTGTTGCCCTATAAATGTATTTTTGGAGAAATCTACAGATTGTCCCCAAAGTCACCCCAATATCTCTACATGTATGGAAAATCAGAAATTGGAGCTAAACATACCTTTACACAATACTCATTACAAATTTTACAAAGAGGTAGCCAAAACATACAGAACATTTTGTAAATATTTTGTATTATTTCATAATAAATATTTTGTAAAAAAAAATGGTATATTTAGCTACAATTTCTCGTTTTCCTATCTATGGTGACTTCAGAGGTAATTTTTGGTGGGGGCGGTGCCTGTGGCTCAGTGGGTAGAGCGCCGGCCCCATATGCTGAGGGTGGGTGGTTGAAACCAGGCCCTGGCCAAACTGCAACAACAACAACAACAACAAAAATAGCCGGGTGTTGTGGCGGGTGCTGTAGTCCCAGCTACTAGGGAGGCTGAGGAAAGAGAATCTCCTAAGCCCAGGAGTTGGAGGTTGCTATGTGAGACGCTGTCTTAAAAAAAAAAAAAATATTCGGGGGGTCACCTCTAGTGAAACTGCCCAAAAAGGGAGACTGAAAATAGACAGTCCTTGTATAAGGATAGCCCTCACAGATAATTCATAAAGGAATATCTTGCTGGGAACCCAAAAGCAAAAACATGCAACTTAACTTTTGGTTTGCAGCCCAAATCTACCTCCTAAAACTAAACTCTGTTTGATTGCATACTAATAATGTTTTCTACAAGTTTATCTTCGCAGATGTAAGACAGAGACAAAATCAACCCAGGGACATTTACAAAAAAAAATTTTTTTTTTGAGACACAGTCTCATGATGTCGCCTCAGTAGAGTGCTGTGGCATCACAGCTAACACAACCTCAAAATCTTGGGCTTAAGCGATTCTCTTGCCTCAGCCTCTCAAATAACTGGGAATACAGGTGCCCACTACAATGCCCAGCTATTGTAATTGTCACTGTTTTGTTGTAATTGTCACTGTTGTTTAGTAGGCCTGGGCTGGGTTGGAACCCATCAGCTCCAGTGTACCTGGCCAGTGCCCTAACCACTGAGCCATGGGCACAGAGCCAGAAAATTGATTTTTCCTTCACTCTCTTTTTCTGTTCAAGTTTGAATTCAGGTTGTCCTGTGTAAAATGTACATTTCCTAAGCTTTACAAAAATGTAAATATTTTACCTCAGTATCCATTGCCCTAGTTCTTATGTATGCCTTCTCACATTTAAATACTGAAGTTCCCAACTGCTAATTCTGAAAAATAAAAGATACATTTGTTATTTGCATTTTTTTTCCAGTAATGTCTACAAACATTACTGGACATTCCACTGATTTATATCTTTGCCTCAGTAACTTCTTTTGGTGTGCCAGTGCTAGGAATGAGAGCCAAGGGCGGGCTATGCTCAGGCTTCTTTCTGTTCCATGCAGGGAGATGAGATTACTTTGCCTGGGACAGCAGCGTGGCTGAAGAGCCAGGTTGCTGCTACAAATTCAAGATCTGAGGGTTGGGACAAGACAGAAGTCTCTTCACACTGGTGTGGGGTTTTGATGGGACATTCTAGGGGTGAAGGACCTATGAGTTTGATTCGAGAGGGTGAAGCCTTGTCTGGGAGGAATATGACCACATCCCTGTCTAGTGTGCATGTCCATAAAATGGTGGGTGTCACAATAGGGAGAAGGAATCTAACCTCAGAACTCTTCCTCTCAAAAACCTTAGTCCCCTCTGACAACAAGAGGTGATGTGGAATCACTGCACAATTTGTGTTGTGACAGCCTTTGGGCAGGAGACCTCAGACTCCTTATTAGCTGGGACTACAGATGTGTACCACCATGCCCCACTAATTTTTCTAAGTTTTTGTAGAGATGGATTCTTGCTATGTTGTTCATGTTGGTCTAAAACTCTTTTCTGTTTGAGACAGAGTTTCACTTGGTCACCCTCTGTAGAGTACCATCTCATCTTAGCTCACAGCAAACTCAAACCCTTGGGTTCAAATGATTCTCTTGTCTCAGCTTCCCAAGTAGCTGGGATTATAGGTGCCCGCCACAATACTTGACTAGTTTTTGAGACAGGGCCTCGCTCGTGCTCAGGCTGATCTTGAACTCGTGAGCTCAGGCAACCCACCCACCTCGGCCTCCCTATTGCTGGGATTAGAGGTGTGAGCTACTGTGCCTGGAGAGATCTCAAATTCTTGGACTCAAGTGATCCTCCCTCCCACCTCAGCCTCCCAGTTGTCTTTTCTTTTCATGGTATCTTTACAAAGCTAAGCTCAGGGTTCTCATTTGAAATCACCCTTAAAAAATTATAAATCTCAGAACCCTACAACATTTACTCTGTGGAAACAAGGTAAAACCATTCTTTTTATGAAATGAAATATATGACTCCATATTTAATGTTCACTTTTGTCTTGCCTTTTAGGAATATTTTCATATTCTTCAAGTGCTATGGGTGAATTACATTTTATAGTTAATGGAAAACTGAAGCTAAAATAAATGAACAAAGCTTTTCAAGACACAAAATTCAGGGAATGAGACTGGTGACTGGAATACAGACAAGCCCCACTCAAGTGTCAAGTAAGGTCACCCTATACCTTGGATCCCTATCCTATACCTCCCACCCTTATTCTGATCACAGAATAGTTCAGTGGCCACCCTCCCTGGGGAAACTGCACCCTAGCTTTCAATGCAAATGAAGTGTGTATTGTGTTGCAGATTTTTAAAAGACTTTGCTGGGGGTGGGTTATTCTTATCTTTTGGTATTTTCTCCCTTGAAATAGTTAAGAAATAACTTGTACATTTCCCCCCCCATACCTGCATCTGACGGGCTGACCGAAAATGTCTGTCTAAGAAATGAAAAGTGAGACTAGTACCAAAAAACTTAAGTCCCAATGGGTTAGCTTTTTACGTGAAGAGTATACCAGAAGACTTCTTTCAACCTCATTTCCTACTCTGAGAGGCTCTACTCCCATTCTTCAGGCTGTCTTCTAGAACAAAATGTCCCAGGGACTGATATTTATGGAACACAAAAGAAAATATGAATGCTATGGGCATCTTGGGTCATCCTCAGATAAGTTTGAAGCTCAGGACTGGGAAAAGACAGGAGTGTGAATGAGGATCTGTCATCCTGTACAGTTACCAATAGGGAATATCAATTCCAAGACATTTGGTAAGCTGTGTGTTCCTGGGCTAGATAACAGGATTAAGGCACAAAGTTTTTCCATAGAGTGTTACAGGATTATTGTCTGCTTTTTTTCTTATGTGAAATGTAAAAAAGTTTAAAAAATAATCACCCAACCTTCTGTAAACATATAATAAACACAAAAATACTGCAAGTGTTTGAAATGGGCAATAAAAAAAAAATGATAATGTGAATTGCATGGGAAGTTGCATTTGAAAAAATGAAAAATAAACTGAAAATTGAGTATTTTACTCCAAGACCTAAAAGAATTACGCCAAAGAAACAAGAGTGGAAAATTTAGACTCTGGTTCCCAAACATTTGGAAAATGCTGTAGAAAACAAGTTCCCTTGTAGAGTGGTAAAATATATATGAGGCAATTTGGCCGAAAAGACTCTACTGCTCTGCATTTCTACCTAAGGAAACCAAAATCCAGCTCCAATTTATTTCTTATTATGTGCTAATACAGGAACCAAGGGAAAACCTTCCCATTAATTCTTCAAAGTTTCCCCAAATACCAACTCACAAATGGAAGAGTAATAAAAGGCGTATGATTTTACTTATTTTCTACATATGTGAGGAAATCATGGAGAGATTTACCTCAATCTCCCACTTGGGAACAGAAGCTTAAATTCCACTTTTCATAACAGAAGAAAGAGATGGGAATTTTTTTGAGAAGCAAAAAATGATTAGAGAGGATGAACTGACTGGGAAGAA
Organism: Nycticebus coucang; assembly: GCF_027406575.1. NCBI lineage: Eukaryota > Metazoa > Chordata > Mammalia > Primates > Lorisidae > Nycticebus > Nycticebus coucang. The sequence continues at coordinate 20,228,515 of NC_069799.1, read as the reverse complement.
GGAAACTAATTTGTTAATGCTTTCTTAGAAATTTAAATGCACCAGAGAGGCAGAAATCATGTTGAGGAAAAACCTTTCAGGAGTAGTTGTATTTTCTATCTGCACTAAATAAGGAGGTAACAGGAAAGCAAGAGAGGACAACTGTTTTTATTTTGGTAAGAAACTTTGTTACATGAGGACATGTTAGAGAGCCTATCTCTACAACGGTGGTGAGTGAAGCAAGGCTAGGTTTTAAGGAACTTGATATTCAGGATTATTTCTGAAAAGTTTTCCAATTTTGAAAAGCACTCAGCGTTGCCTAAGCTACAGTTTTTTAAGAATCATTTTCTGCACCCAATATCAACTTAGAAGGAAAACAAATATAGACTTTACCAATCACAAACTACTAATTATCTTCTGATTACAAAACCAGGAAAATTTCAACTGAAAAGTCAAAAAAACTTCAGTGCATAACTGCAAACAATCAGTTATTGAATTTGATTTGCATATGCACCTTGGAAAAGCTTTTCCTTCAATCATACAGCAGATCCTGAAATAATAATCCCCACATAGAGGATCCATATAGAAACTTCAGAATCTTTAAAAAATATTTAAAGTTAGGGGAGAAGCAAGATGGTGGCCGAGTAACAGCTTCTTTGAAACTGTACACAGTGAAATGAGGGACAGAAGACTCCAGGCATCTCTGGCTGGTGGGATATGCCCAGAAACATCCCTTTGGGGACACAGGGAGAAAGCGAGAGACGTCTGGATCCCCATGAGGAGGACAAAAGCAGTGGACAACTGGCAAGTAGTTGCATGCGTTTGTTCAGTCAGAGGATGCCCGCCACTGTAACTACAGCGGCAGAGAGACTGCAAACAGGAAAGGCCTTACCTGTGGGGTGTTTTATTGTTTGGACTTGGGCACTTGGTTGAATTACCTTGTGAGAACTTGAGTGAGAATGTAGATGACTTTAAACATTCTCTAGTGCCCTGGACTGAGCCGCTGAGCCTGAAAGGAGCTAATATTGTTCAGCTGTGGGACGCTGGCACAAGCATTGTGGGAGAACTGCCTCTGCAGGCTTCTCCCTCAGGGAGACAGAGCCTGTGCAGCCATTATGGGAGAACTGCCCCTGCATTCTCTGCCCTGAGAAGGATGGGGCTGGGAGACCTCAGGCAAGTAATCTAGTGACTGAGCAGCACAAAGGTGGTGACTGAGATGCTGGGGGAAAGTGGACATTTCAGTATTTGGCAGTAACAGTGCTGCCTAATAGCCTTGGCCCTCAGGGGCATTGAGTGAGACCAGTTTTAGAGCACTGGATCAGCAAGCAGCCACTTCAGGAGAGATCCCAGCCATAAGTGCTTTCCTGGGAAGGCTTCTGCTAAGCCTAAGTTAACAGTTTAAACTGTCTTTTAAGTGGGCTGAGGAGAGATTTAGGCTCTCAACCCTGCCAGGTGTGAGAAATCAGCAGAGGCCTCCCAGTCTCCATCTTGTACACCTGTATCAGCATTGTGATTAACAACTCATACCTCAGAAGATCACCGCTACCCAGACAATATTCAGCAAGATATATATGTATATTGCTTTGTTTTTGGTTTTGGTTTTTACTTTATGTTTTTTATTTTTTTTTTTAGTATAACATTTTCCCTCTAGATTTTTCTTTTGTTTTTTTTTCTTTCTTTCTTTCTTTCTTTCTTTCTTTCTTTCTTTCTTTCTTTCTTTCTTTCTTTCTTTCTTTCTTCATTTTTCTAGTTTAAATATAATTTTCTATTGTACTCTTCTTTAACAATTAGAACTTCATTTTTGCTAGAGTTTCTGCCCCTATTATTTGGATTTTTCCCACAATTTTATCCCATAAGTTTTTTTGTTTGTCTGTTTGGGTTTCATTTGTAGTATTTTTTTCTTTTCTGTCTACTTAGTTGAGGTGGGGTACTGTATCTCAACAGGCTGAAGATCTACTGACCTCAAGGTAACCACCCAATCCAGCAACCCCACTGACTGGGTGTTTTTAAGGTTGAGTCAAAGCACCCACTGTACACCTTTATTAATCCTGTCTCCCTCTTTTTGGGCTTCTCTCTCTTTTTATTTTTTTCATCAATATTCCCGTTTAGTCACGCTTCTCCTTTCTCTTTTTTATTTCTCTATCTTTTTTCTTTTAATCTTTTTCCCTTCTTGCTCTTCAATCTTCTCATCCCATCTTTCTGCTCCCATACCAAAAGGACTCATCAAAACCTTAAGCCAGAGGCACAGTGATATAAAGAGTAAGAGGAAGTGAAAGGAAAATTAAGGCAAGGAAACAGGTAAAAGAAAACACTCATCAGGAAGAATCAGCAGAAAAATCCTGTCAACATGAAAAACCAGTCCAGAGGAACATCCCCAAGGGACCGTAAGGTAGCTACTGGAGAGGATTACACCTATAAAGAAATGTTGGAAATGACATAAAGGGAATTTATAATATAGATGATAAAAACAATGAAAAAAATGATGGAAACAATGAAGGAAACTGCTCATGAAGTGGAAAATGACAAAAAAGAAATCAAAAAACTGAATCAAATAAGAGATGAATGATATGCAGAATATAGAGAGGATATAGCAGAGCTGAAAAATTGAAGCACTCAATTAGAAAACTTAAAGATGCAATAAAAGTATCACCAACATATTAGATCATGCAGAATAAAAAATCTCAGAGGTAGAGGACAAAGCTCTTGAGATAACTCAGTTTATGAGTCAGAAAAGAGGAGAGAGAAAGCAGAACATTCACTGACAGAATTGTGGAACTTTAGGAAGAGTTCAAACATACATGTTATTGGTATACCAGAAGGGGAAGAAGAATGACCTAGAAAAATGGAAGCCATACTAGGGAATATTATGAATGAAAATTTCCCAAATATCACTAAAGATTCTGACACACTCTTTTCAGAGGGATATCGGACACCAGCTTGCCTCAACTCTAATAGAGTTTCTCCAAGACACATTGTCACGAACTTGTCCAAAGACAAGACAAAAGAAAAGATATTGCAAGCTTCCAGGACTAAATGCCAATTGACCTACAGGGGAATAACTATCAGGGTGACCATAGACTTCTCTAATGAAACTTTTCAAGCCAGAAGACAATGGTAATCTACCTTTAATCTACTTAAACAGAACAATTTCCAGCCTAGAATGCTATATCCCACTAAGGTAAGCTTTAAAATTGATAGAGAAATCAAATTTTTACTGTGATGTAAACATTGAGGAAATTTGCCACAAGAAGACCAGCTCTACAGGAAATAGTTCAACTTGTTCTACACACTGACCATCACAATGGACCACCAGCAAAGTAAACACCCAGAAATTAAAGGACAAAACCTAGCTTCCATAATGATGCAAAAGAAAAAACTAAATGGACTTTCACAAAATAAGATGAATAGAACACTACCACACTTATCAATTATCTCAATAAATGTTAATGGCTTGAATGCCCCACTGAAGAGGCATAGATTGGCTGATTGGATTAAAAAACACAAGCCATCCTTTGCTGTTTGTAGGAAACACACCTAACCTCAAAAGACAAATTAAAACTCAGAGTTAAGGGTTGGATGACAATTTTTCAGACAAATGGAATCCAGAAGGAAAGAGGGATTATTATTTTCAGCTACATGTAGATTTCAAGCAACTGAAGTCAAAAAAGACAAAGATAGTCACTTCATATTAGTCAAGGGAAAAATACAAGAAGCCATTTCAATTCTAAATATTTATGCACCCAACTTAAATGCTCCCAGACTCTTGAAACAGACCTTACTTAGTCTGAGCAATATGATATCCACAACACCATAATAACAGGGGTCTTTAACACTCCTCTCACAGAGCTGGGCAGATGCTCTAAATAGAAATTAAACAAAGATATAAGGGTCTTAAATGAGACCCTAGAACAACTGTGCCTGATAGATGTATATAGAACACTCCATCCAAAAGATAAAGAATATGCATTCTTCTCATCGCCCCATGGAACATTCTCCAAAATTGATCGTATCCTAGGACACAAAACAAACCTTAACAGAATCAAAAGAATTGAAATATTACCTTGTATCTTCTCAGAACACAAGGCACTAAAGATGGAACTCAACTCCAACAAAAACATCCAACCCCACACAAAGGCACAGAAATTTAACAACCTTATGCTGAATGAAAATTGGGTGCATGAAGAAATAAAAAAGGAATTCATTAACTACCTTGAGCATAACAACAATGAAGACACAAGCTACCAAAACTTGTGGGATACAGCAAAAGCAGTTCTGAGAGGAAAACTGATCGCTTTAGTTGCCTACATTCAAAAACAGAGAGCACATCAACAACCTCACAAGCCATCTTATGGAATTGGAAAAAGAAGAACAATCTAAGCCTAAACCCAGCAGAAGAAAAGAAATATCCAAAATTAAATCAGAGATTAATGAAATGAAAAATAAAACAATCATGCAAAAAATTAATGAAAGAAAAAATTGGTTTTATGAAAAAAACAAGAGACTAATTAGAAACAGAAAAGTAAAATCTCTAGTAACCTCAATCAGAAATGATAAAGGGGAGGCTCTGCACCCATAGACAGTGGTTACAGGGTCAGCCAAATACACAGAGGGTGGGGGGTTCAAACCCAGCCCGGGCCAGCTAAACATCAATGACAACGGCAAGAACAACGACAAAATAGCCGGGTGTTGTGGCAGTGCCTGTAGTCTCATCTACTCGGGAGGATGAGGGAAAAGAATGACTGAAGCCCAAGACTTTGAGTTTGCTGTGATGCCACAGCACTCTACCAAGGGTGTTATAGTGACCATCTATCTCCAAAAATAAAAGAAAAAGAAAAATAATAAAGGGGAAATAATAACTGATGCCACAGAGATACTCTTGTATTATCTCCAAATACTACAAGAAACTCTATACCCAGAAATTTGACAATGTGAAGGAAATGGATCAATATGTGGAATCACACCCTCTCCCTAGAATTACCCAGGAAAAATAAATCTCCTGAACAGACCAATTTCAAGTACTGAGACCAAAGAAACAATAAAAACTCTCCCAATAAAAATATGACCTGGTCCGGATGGTTTCACACCAGAATTCTATCAAACCTTATTCCCATACTGCAGAAATTATTCCAAAAAATTGAGGAGGAAGGAATCTTCCCCAACACGTTCTACAAAGCAAACATCACCCTGATACAAAAACCAGAAAAAGACACAACTAAAAAGGAGAACTTCAGACCAATTTCACCAATGAATGTACATGCAAAAATTCTTACCAAAATCCTAGCCAACAAATGATAGGATATCATCAAAAAAAGTCATACATCATGAACAACTAGGTTTCATCCCAGGGATGCAAGGCTGGTTTAACATATGCAAGCCCATAAACATTCACCACATCAACAGAAGCAAAAACAAAAACCATATGATTCTCTCAATAGATGTACAAAAACCATTTGATAAAATCCAGTATCCTTTTCTAATTAGAACACTGAAGAATATAGGCATAGGTGGCACATTTCTTAAACTGATCGAAGCTATCTATGTCAAACCCACAGCTAATATTTTACTAAATGGAGTAAAATTGAAAGCTTTTCCACTTAGAACTGGAACCAAAGTGGTCCTCTGTCACCATTACTATTTAACATAGTACTGGAAGTTCTAGCCAATACAATTAGGCAAGACAAGGAAATAAAGGGCATCCAAATGGGAGCAGAGGAAGTCGAACTCTCCCTCTTTGCTGACGATATGATCTTATACTTAGAAAACTCCAAATACTCAACCACAAGATTCCTGGAAGTCATCCAAAAATGCAGTACACGTAAAATCTACTGAGTGTAGAACATAAATGTCTTAACACAATAACTAAGAAAATGCAGTGAAGGCTATGTTAACCAGTTTGATGAAAGTATTTCAAATTGTATATAAAACCAGCACATTGTACACCATAATTCCATTAATGCACACAGCTATGATTTAATTTAAAAAAATACAGTAATGTGTCAGGATATAAAATCAATGTCCACAAGTCAGCAGCCTTTGTATACACCAATAACAGCCAAGATGAGAGGCTAATTAAGGACACAACTCCCTTCACCATTGCTTGAATGAAAATGAAATACCTAGGAATATACCTAACAAAAGAAATGAAGGACCTGTATAAAGAAAATTAGGAGACCCTAAGAAAAGAAATACCAGAGGATATTAACAAATGGAAGAACATACCATGCTAATGGCTGGGAAGAATCAACATTTGTTAATATATCTATACTTCCCAAAGCAATCTACTGATTCAATGCCATCCCTATTAAAATACTGACCATCCGCCTGTAGTCCCAGCTACTCGGGAGGCTGAGGCAAGAGAATCGCTTAAGCCCAGGAATTGGAGGTTTCTGTGAGCTGTGTGAGACCACGGCACTCTACCGAGGGCCATAAAGTGAGGCTCTGTCTCTCCAAAAAAAAAAAAAAAATACTGACCATCATACTTTCAAGACTTGGGAAAGATGATTCTGTGTTTTGTATGGAATCAGAGAAAACCCCGCATAGCTAAGGCAGTTCTTAGTAATAAAAACAAAGCCGGGGGCATCAGCATGCCAGATTTTAGGCTGTACTACAAGGTCATAGTGGTCAAGACAGCATGGTACTGACACAAAAATAGAGACATAAATATTAGGAATTGAATAAAAAAACAGGAAATAAAACTGACATCTTTGAACCACCAAATCTTAAACAAACGAAACAAGAACATGCACTGGGGGAAAGAATTCCTATTCGATAAATGGTGCTGGCAGAACTGGATATCCACATGTAAATGACTGAAACTGGACTCACACCTTTCTCCACTTATGAAAATTGATTCAAGATGTATAAAGGACTTAAATTTCAGGTACAAAACAATAAAAATCCTCAAAAAAAGCATAGGAAAAACACTGGAAGATATCGGACTGGGGAAACACTTTATGAGGAAGACTGCCGTGGCAACTGCAACAACAATGAAATAAACAAATGAGACTTAATTCAACTGAAAAACTTCTGAACAACTGAGGAGACAACAACCAAAGCAAATAGACAATCAACACAATGGGAAAGGATATTTGCTTATTTTGAATCAGACAAAACTTGATAACTAGAATCTATAAAGAACTCAAATTGGGCAGCACCTGTGGCTCAAGGAGTAGGGTGCCGGTCCCATATGCTGGAGGTGGCGGGTTCAAACCTAGCCCCGGCCAAAAACCAAAAAAAAAAAAAAAAAAAATAAGTACTCAAATTAATCCACACGAAAAAAGCCAAGAATTCCATATATCAATGGGGAAGACACATGAATAGAATTTTCTCTAAAGAAGACAGATGAATGGCTAGCAAAAATACGAAAAAATGCTCATTATCCCTAATTATTAGAAAAATGCAAATCAAAACTACCCTGAGATATCATCTAACCCCGGTAAGAATGGCCCACATCATAAAATCTCAAAATTGCACATGCTGGCGTGGATGTGGAGAGAAAAGGAACACTTTTACACTTTTGGTGGGACTGCAAACTAATACAATTCCCCTTCTGTCATAAGGACACTTGCACTAGACTATTTATCACAGCTCAATTTACAATCACCAAAATGTGGAAAGAGCCTAAAACCCCCCAACCCAGGAATGGATTAAAAAGCTGTGGTATACATGTACCATGGAATACTATTCAGCCATTTAAAAAATGGAGACTTTACAGTCATTGTATTAACCTGGATGGAAGTGGAACACATTATTCTTAGTAAAGCATCACAAGAATGGAGAAGCATGAATCCTAGGTATTCAATTTTGATATGAGGACAATTAATGATAACTAAGGACATGGTGGGGGTGGGGAAAGGTGAAAGAGAGAGAAGGAGGAGTGGATAGGGAAAAAAAGAGCATAGAGAGGGCAGGAGGGAGGTGGGTGAGGTCTTGCGTGATACACCTTTTGGGGAAAGGCACAATTATAAGAGGGACTATACCTAACAAATGCAATCCGTGTAACCTAGTTTCTTGTACCCTCAATGAATCCCCAAGAATTAAAAGAAAAATATTTAAAGTTGGAGAACTCTTGATTACACTCCCCAGAACTACTGAAATAAAATTTGTGCTAGATATCAGACTTAAAGTTATGGGTAACAATCTATGCCACTAAACTTCCGAAATTACAATTAATCTAATGAAGGATATACATTAGCTCAAAAATTGGTAAGATTAATGCCAAAATAAAATATCTCCAAAATTCCCTTGACTATACCAAGATATCCTTAAGTTTTCCTTAGAAACAAGAACCTGATATTCATGCAGTCAAAGAAGAAACTGAATAAAAACGTTCTACAAAGAAAGAATATGAAATGCTTAGTGTAGACTCAGAACTGTGTATTTAAGTTATCCTCACAGAGGGAAGACCAGGTTTCTATAGTTGTCTAACATGACATCCTAACACAAATGCTGCTGAGCAGGGTACAGGAAGGCCCACTGATTCATAGAGAATTCTATAGACATGTCCTTGAATGTCAACACTCCCTGAAAAACAAACATGTTTGCCAAGAACTAAGGGGAGATTGAATTTCACTTTTAGTTAAATGAGTGAAGAGAACTGTTGCTAACGTATATGAGTGACTGGAATTAATCAGTACAGAAGAGATAAATTCCCTCATGTGTTCTCTAACACTGAAGGTGACGGCATAATTTCTAGAGAACCAGTGTGGACACTAGTTTTTTGGTTTGCACAGTAAAAATAAAAGACCACCAATACAGGCATGTATATTTTTGTGACTTATCTATATCATTCCATGTAAGCTGTGATTATTTTTTTATATGACAATGTCATGGTGAGATAAACAGTACCTCTAAAATTTTAACATGTACAAGAAAGAACAGGAGATAGGCTGGGCATGGTAGTGGCTCACATCTATAATCCTAGCACTCTGGAAGGTCAAGGGGGTGGACTGCTTGAGCTCACCCATTCAAAAACAGCCTGAGCAATAGTGAGACCCCATCTCTACTACAAATTTAAAAAATGAGGCAAGAGGATCACTTGAGCCCTAGTAGAAGGTTGCTGTGAGTTATGACACCATGGCACTCTACCTAGGATGACAGCTTGAGAAACTGTCTCAAAAAACAAACAACAACAAAAATTATCAGAACCTCTGGGATACCACAAAGGCAGTCCTAAGAGGGAAATTTATAGCACTGCAAGCCTTCCTCAAGAAAATGGAAACAGAGGAAGTTAGCAACTTAATAGGACATCTCAAGCAACTGGAAAAGGAAGAACATTCCAACCCCAAACACAGTAGAAGAAAAGAAATAACCAAAATTAGAGCAGAACTAAATGAAATTGAAAACAAAAGAATTATACAACTGATCAATAAATCAAAAAGTTGTTTTTTTGAAAAGATCAATAAAATAGATAAACTTTTGGCTAATTTAACCAGGAAAAGAAGAGTAAATCTCTCATTTTATCAATCAGAAATGACAAAGATGAAAAAACAACAGACTCCTCAGAAATTCAAAAAATTCTTAAAGAATATTACAAGAAACTTTGTTCTCAGAAATATGAAAATCTGAAGGAAATTGACCAATACTTGGAAGCACGTCACCTTCCAAGTCTTAGCCAGAATCAAGTGGAAATGTTGAACAGGCCTATATAAAGTTCTGAAATAGCATCAACTATAAACAATCTCCCTAAAAAGAAAAGCCCGGGACCAGATGCCTTCACATCAGAATTCTACCAAACCTTTAAATATGAACTAGGACCAATATTACTCAACCTATTCCAAAATAAAGAAAAAGAAGGAAGACTGCCCAACGTGTTCTATGAAGCAAACATCGCCCTGATCCCCAAAACAGGAAAAGACCCAACAAAAAAAGAAAATTATAGACAAATATCACTAATGAATATAGATGCAAAAATATTCAACAAGATCCTAATAAACAGAATCCAGCAACACATCAAACAAATTATATATCATGACAAAGTCGGTTTTATCCCAGGGTCTCGACTGGTTCAATATACATAAATCTATAAATATAATTCAGCACATAAACAAATTAAAAAACAAAGACAATATGATTCTCTCAATTGATGCAGAAAAAGCTTTTGATAATATCCAGCATCCCTTCATGATCAGAACACTTAAGAAAATTGGTATAGAAGGGACATTTCTTAAACTGATAGAGGCTATCTACAGCAAATCCACAACAAATATCATAGTGAATGGAGTTAAACTGAAATCATTTCCACTGAGATCAGGAAGCAGACAAAATTGCCCATTGTCTCCACTGCTCTTTAACATTGTAATGGAAGTTTTAGCCATGGCAATTAGGGAAGAAAAGGCGATCAAGGATATCCATATAGGGTGAGAAGACATCAAACTTTCACTCTTTGCAGATGATATGATTGTATATCTGGAAAACACCAGGGATTCTACTACAAAACTATTAGAAGTGATCAAGGAATACAGCAGCGTCTCAGGTTACAAAATCAACATTCATAAATCGGTAGCCTTTATATATGCCAACAACAGTCAAGCTGAAAAAAACAGTTAAGGACTCTATTACATTCACACTAGTGCCAAAGAAGATGAAAGATTTGGAAGTTTATCTAACAAAGGACGTGAATGAACTCTATAAAAAGAACTATGAAACTCTAAGAAAAGAAATAGCTGAAAATGTTAACAAATGGAAAAACATACCATACTCATGGCTGGGAAGAATCAACACTGTTAAAATGTCCATACTACCCAAAGCAATATACATTTTTAACGCAATCCCTATTAAAGCTCCACTGTCATACTTTAAAGATCTTGAAAAAGTAATACTTCGTTTTATATGGAATCAGGTAAAAACCTTGAATAGACAAGCTAGAACTCAGAAATAAAAACAAAGCAGGAGGAATGATGCTACCAGACCTCAGACTATACTATAAAACAACAGTGATCAAAACAGCATGGTACTGGCACAAAAACAGAGAGGTACATGTATGGCACAGTATAGAGAACCGAGAGATGAACCCAGCTACTTATCATTATTTGATCTTGGGCAAGCCAATTAAAAACATTCAGTTTGGGGTGGCGCCTGTGCCTCAAGGAGTAGGGCGCCGGTCCAATATGCCGGAGGTGGTGGGTTCAGGCCCAGCCCCAGCCAAAAAAAAAACAAAAAACATTCACTTTGTTGAAAGATTCCCTATTCAACAAATGGTGCTGGGTAAACGGGCTGGCAACCTGTGGAAGACTGAAACTGGACCCACACCTTTAACAATTAACTAAGGTAGACTCTCACTGGATTAAAGATTTAAACTTAAGACATGAAACTATAAAAATACTAGAAGAGAGTGCAGGGAAAACTCTTGAAGTAACCGGTCTGGGCTAATATTTTATGAGGAGGACCCCAGGGGCAATTGAAGCAGCTTCAAAAATACACTATTCGGACCTGATCAAACTAAAAAGCTTCTGCACAGCCAAGAACACAGTAAGTAAAGCAAGCAGACAGACCTCAGAATGGGAAAAGATATTTGCAGGTTATGTCTCCGAGAAAGGTTTAATAACCAGAATCCACAAAACTCAAATGTATAAGCAAGAAAAGAACAAGTGATCCCATCTCAGGTTGGGCAAGGGACTTGAAGAGAAACTCCCCTGAAGAAGACAGGCACACAGCCTACAGACATGAGAAAAAAGCTCTTAATCTTTAATCAGAGAAATGCAAGTCAAAACTACTTTGAGATATCATCTAACTCCAGTAAGATTAGCCCATATCACAAAATCCCAATACCAGAGATGTTGGCATCAATGTGGAGAAAAGGGAACACTTCTACACTGCTTGTGGGAATGCAAATTAATACATTTCTTTTGGAAAGATGTTTGAAGAACACTTAGAGATCTAAAAATAGATCTGCCATTCAATCCTATAATTCCTCTACTAGGTATATACCCAGAAAACCAAAAATCACATTATAACAAAGATATTTGTACCAGAATGTTTATTGCAGCCCAATTCATAATTGCTAAGTAATGGAAAAAGCCCAGTGCCCATCGATCCACGAACGGATTAATAAATTGTGGTATATGAAATTGTGGTATATGTATACCATGGAGTATTATGCAGCCTTAAAGAAAGATGGAGACTTTACCTCTTTCATGTTTACATGGAAGGAGCTGGAACATATTCTTCTCAGTAACGTATCTCAAGAATGGAAGAAAAAGTATCCAATGTACTCAGCCCTACTATGAAACTAATTTATGGCTTTCATATGAAAGCTATAACCCAGTTATAACCTATGAATATGGGGAAAGGGGAGAGGGAAGGGAGGGAGGGGGGAGGATGGGTAGAGGGTGGGTGATTGGTGAAATTACATCTACCGTGCATCTTACAAGGGCACATATGAAACTTAGTAAATGTAGAATATAAATGTCTTAACACAATAACTAAGAAAATGCCAGGAAGGCTATGTTAACCAGTGTCATGAAAATATGTCAAATGGTCTATAAAACCAGTGTATGGTGTCCCATGATCGCATTAATGTACACAGCTATGATTTAATAAATAAAATAATGATGTTACACAGGGGAAAAAAACTTTATAACTAAAAACAGAGTCATTTCCAACTCCAGAATAACCCACCACGATGGTAGACAGAAAAAGAACTGTCACATTAGACACTTTAACCAGAATGGGGTGTTCATCTCAGACCACATCATCAGGCCAGGCACGGTGGCTCATGCCTGTAATACTAGCACTCTAGGAAGGTAAGGCATATGGATTGCCTTAGCTCACAGGTTTGAGACCATCCTGAGCAAGAGCGAGACCCCATCTCTAAAAATAGCCAGGCATTATGGCAGGTGCCTGTAGTCCCGGGTACTTGGAAGGCTAAGTCAAGAGATTCTCTTGAGCCCAAGCGTTTGAGGTTGCTGTGAGATATGACTCCACAGCACTCTACCAAGGGCAACAATGTCAGACTGTTTCAAAAAAAAAGAGACAACAAAACGAGTGAATAACATTTCTGTGCTATACTGCCTGCCCCCAATATAAATTAGACAATGGAAACCAATGGCCTGAAAATGGCAATTTTGATCTAAACATTCCCAGAGGTCTTGAAAATTTTATAAACCACAATGGCAAGTGGTCTGAGGTCTGCTACCTCCAAGCTTTCTTTCCCCTTCAGGGATGCCCTTATCTGCCACACCTGTATCACCTTCTACATTATCCTTCTCAACAAGCAGCTGCCACCTCAGCCTTCCACCCCTGACTTGGACTTAGATCCAGCTGATCACTCGTCGCCACATCTCTCCACCTCCTGAGCCTTCCTCTCCTGCTCCTCCCCAACTCCTACATCCCAGCCTCTCCACCTGACTCTCTTTCTCCCTTATCTCTGCCTATCTCCTTTTCTTCTTCATACACCCGCTCTCAGGAACAGCCTCCAAAAGCTATTTTACCCTTACCCAGGCCCAAAACAATGCCTGGCTAATTTTCTTTTTTCTTTTTTTTTTTTTTTTTGAGACAGTCTCTTTGTTTCCCTGGTAGAGTGCCAGGGTGTTATAACTCACAGCAACCTCATATTCCTGGGCTCAAGCAATTCTCTCGCCTCAGCTTCCCAAGTAGCTGGAACTACAGACACCCACCTCAATGCCTGGCTATTTTTAGAGACGGGATCTCACTCTTGCTCAGGCTGGTCTCAAACTCTTGACTTGAAGTGATACACCTGGCTTGGCCTCCCTGAGTTCTGGGATTACAGGCGTGACCCATCACATGTGGACTGTGGCTAATTTTCTTATTTAGTAGAAATGATGTCTTCCTTTTTACTCAGGCTGGTCTCAAACTCTTGAGCTCAAGCAATACACTCTAGTTGGTCTCCAAGAGTGCTAGGTTTACAAGTGTGAATCACCACACATGGCTGAACACAGTCTTCAAACTTGGGATTATGGTATCAATAAGTAGTAAGAAAAGTAACTTTAGAAAGACAAACCAGTAGAAACCCAGCCAGGAGGCTGATGTGGTTATCACTGTGGGAAATATGGACGGCCAGACCAGGGAGGAAACAAGAGTAGTTGTTAGAAGTGGCCACATTCTGAAGTACTTGTTAGGGTAAATGGTTTTATAACCAACATGTTATGATTCTGAAGTGTCTTTGTTCCCTCATATTCCAAAGGAGTTTTCAGTGCTGATGTTACAACTGAAGCAGATGGGCCAGGTGCGGTGGCTCACACCTGTAATCCTACACTCTGGACAGGCCAAGGCCAGTGAATCGCCTGAGTTCACATGTTCAGGACCAGCCTGAGTAAGAGCCAGAGCTTGTCTCTAAAAATAGCTGGGTGTTGTGGTGGGTGGCTGTCGTCCCAGCTTCTCAGGAAGCTGAGGCAAGAGAATCACGTGAGCCCAAGAGTTGGAGGTTGCTGTGAGCTATGACACCATGGCACTATACTATAGAGAACAAAGTGAGACTCTGTCTCAAAAAAAAAAAAAAGACTGAAGCAGGCAGCTAAGTAGCCTGGACTTGACAGGACTGAAACAGTGTTATCTCAGCCCCAGTAGCCCACCTTATAGAAAGTAGAGAAGAGACAGCTCTTAGGACACATTGCTGAGCAGAGCTTTGTAACTTTCTATCCACTGATGCAATTTTTTTGAGTTTTTTTACATGAACATCAGAAACTCCTTACAGCCCTGAGAAAACTGCAGAGCTCTACTCTACCTGATTGTCCAGAGAAAGACAAGATGAGTGGTACACCAGCGCAGATTGTGCTGAAAAGCCACTGAGTATGCACACAAGGTTGAAAGAACGAATATTATGAAGCCCTAGCTCATTATAATACAAAAATTCCCATGCTGGGAGACTGTCTCAAAAAAAAAAAAAATTCTATTTGACATGATGTATTATAATTTTATAAGAGGTTGCACAAGACAAAAAAAAGAAAAAAAAACATAGAAAGTAGTTCTATTTTCAGAAAAGCATCCAAACCTCAATGTAGTTTGAAAATGCAAAAAAAAATCTACATAATTATTTTCTCCTAGTGATTTAACTTTCTTTAAATACATTTTTGTAAATTTTTCTGTAGCGGCTGTGGACAACATAGAGGCTCTCATTTTTACATGTCTACATACGTGTGGAATCTGTAATGGTCACACTGGTACAGACATAATTTCATTTTATATTATATTTAATAAAGATGGAGATTGGGGCATAGTTCTAAATTTTCATTCATATTAATATTTTCCTTATATTACAGCAACACACCTACACCTGGCATCACAGGGATTCAAGTGGTGATTCAATGTTCAATGATCATTCTTTCATTCCAATATTTATGGAACATTTATGAAGTGACAGTGCTGTACTAAGTGATGAAGACACGCTAGTAACAAAAAATTTGGATCCCACCATCATAGAATTTACAATCTGGTAGAATAGCTGAAAAATATAGGGTGGTACATGGCATCTATCAAAGAGTGTAACCATAGAGAAAAATGTATTCCCAGATCTAAGAAAGGACTCTTTCCGGAACTGTTTCTTCGAACTAAAACCTGACTATAAAGACATTTAATAAGAAAAGGAAGAAGATGTAAGAGAAACACAGGAATGAGTGAGACATAATTAAGATCTATAATAAGATGATGTCCACTGAGTGGCGGTTCCATGAAACAGAATTTTTTTTTAAATTCATCAGCTGCCTTTAGGTTTGAGGAATTGTTTAGATTTCATGATCTACACATAGAGAGGGAATGGTACATGGCATCTATCAAAGAGTGTAACCATAGAGAAAAATGTATTCCCAGATCTAAGAAAGGACTCTTTCCGGAACTGTTTCTTCAAACTAAAACCTGATTATAAAGATATTTAATAAGAAAAGGAAGAAGATGTAAGAGAAACACAGGAATGAGTGAGACATAATTAAGATCTATAATAAGATAATGTCCACTGAGTGGCGGTTCCATGAAACAGAATTTTTTTTTAAATTCATCAGCTGCCTTTAGGTTTGAGGAATTGTTTAGATTTCATGATCTACACACAGAGAGGGAACACAGCAGGCTGTGGCAGGAGCTGCTTCCCAGGATCAAGGACTCATCACTGCCCACTGACAGATGGAGCGTTCTTAAAAGTGGTCCCCCCAGTGACCTTCACAGCCTGACCCAACACAGGTCAGAAGCATCCAACTCTTAAGGGAGACAACCAGGACAGGGGTAAGCAGGGACATAGAGAGAGGCACCAGAATCAGGAATGGGAGGCAGGGACAAAAACGTAACTGAGTCCAACATTCCCACCCACCCTTGGGATCTGCTGCCCTGGGTTCCCCCCAGCTCCATCTCCCTGGCTGGTTTCTTAGAAATTCTTGCCAGGTCTCCTAAGAGGTCTCTGTCTTCTCACCACCAGTCCCTACTTGTAACTGTGCCCCATATAATCCCAAGATGTCCTTCATCTCAATGTGCACATCTCTCAGCTCCTCCAAAACCAGAAGCCCCAGCTCATTGAGCAGGCCTCCAAACAAAGTATAAATCTGTGGAGTTTGTGGGAACTATTAGTTTGCTGTTCTCCAGAGTAAATAAAATTTGATGAATAAAATTATGAAAAATTCATTTTAAGCAAAAAGATCAATTAAAATACCTGTGCCATATTCTACCTGCAGTACTAACTTGCTGACAATCACATAAAATCACCAAACAATTTTCAAATATTTTTGTAATGAAAATCAGCAAATCCTTATTATAGTTTCCATGGAGATGGTCCTTCAGACTAAAAAATTCTAAATCGTAAGAAGGCACTGCTTGAAAACAGCAAAGTTTTCCAAGTAGATATGTTATTCATAAGTAACAGACTATTTCCCACATCCATAGTTGGTATTTACAGAGTTGTTGCAAATTCAGTCCCTGACACAATGACAAATAATTCCTATAACTTCCTATAAAATGTGTATTTCAAGACCTTTACAAAATTTAACTAAGTTTTTTTTTAAATATTACATAATTTAGCATTCTTTCTGTAAAATTAGGATAATTTAAATTTCAGCTTAAGTTAAGCATTTTTGTTAGACCTAGGCTATAATGGAAAAATACCAGTTAACTCCTGGCAAGTTTCAGGACTGCAAACTTTCAACAAAGTAATGAATCTAGTTCACCCCCAAGATAAATGAGAAAGTACTAATTGATTTCTTGCTTCTAGTTCATTCCCAGTTTCTTGCTTGGCTAGCTCTCTGGGAAAGTACCAACTGTCCCCGGACTGATTTTTAAACAATACCAGGCAGAGAAATTACTGAAACTAAGATACATGGAGGGAAAGTACTGCATGCAAAAATGTATGACGTATAGCTAACTAACCACAAAATTTTGCTTCTGTAGAACGCTTGCTTGCTACCCCACCCAAATGCACCTGGACAGCATGAGTGCCAACTGAGATGCAGACCAGACCTTAAAAACCCGACCCCTTAAGTACTCCTGGCTGCTCTCAGAAACCCCATCTTCAGGCACTGAGGCAGTACCCAGCCAATTCTTCAATAAAAGGACTCTTCTATAAATTTGACTTGTTTGGCAGTATGGTCTTTGTGGAACTCCTGGGCACAACAGTTTCATCAGGGCATGTCTGGGTATACTTCAGTATACTTTAGGATCACCCCATTTGCACACTTACCATAGCTGGAGAAACAGAGACTTACCAGACACAGACAATTTCTTGCCTCTTTGCCTAATTACGGCATCAGTTCATCAGTCAACCAAGTCACGCGAGAGTTTTTGGTAATTTGTGAGTTCAGACCCAGGACAGATCTATCCTTGAATATTTGGAAAGTCATCAGCAAGGTAGTATGATGTAAGTAAGGGACACAACACTCGAATACAATATTTTTGGAACTCCTGATGATGGATAGAAAAAACAGAAGGGCAAAAACAAAAAAAGCAGCACCAGGCATGGAGGCTCACAGCTGTAATCCCAAAACTTGGGAGGCCAAAGCGGGTGGACTGCACCCAGAGCAAGACCCCGTCTCTAAAAATAGCCAGCTATTGTGGCAGGTGTCTGTAGCTCCAGCTACTTGGGAGGCCTGTAGTTCAAAGGAGTAGGATGCCAGCCCCATATGCCAGAGGTGGCAGGTTCAAACCCAGCCCCGGTCAAAAACTGCAAAAAAAAAAAAAAAAAAAAAGGAAGGTCTCATTATTCATTCACTTCTGTATATTATAAGCAGCAATGTGAATACATGGCATCAACCTTGTTCTTTAACTCAGAAAATAATGGAGATATTCACTCTTCTGCTCTCAGTGCATGGAGGACCATTATCCACTAACCTTTCATAGTACTTTCTAGGGAAAAATGTTTACATTTTCTTTTTTGTCTTAAGAAACCATAGTGAAATCATGTTGTCATTGTCCTTTATTTTACATTTTCTGTATATAAAACCTCAGATCAGGGCTCTGAGCCTGTGGCTCAAGCAGCTAAGTCTCCAGCCACATACATCTAAGCTGGTGGGTTCGATTCCAACCCAGGCCCGCCAAACAACAATGATGGCTGCAAACAAAAAAATAGCCTAGACTTGTGGCGGGCTCCTGTAGTCCTAGCTACAGGAGGTGGAGGCAGGAGACTCGCTTGAGCCCAGTAGTTGGAGGTTGCTGTGAGCTGTGATGCCACAGCACTCTACGCAGGGCAACAGCTTGAGGCTCTGTCTCAAAAAAATGAAGTAAAAAAATTAAATTAAATGAATTTAAAAACCCTCAAATTGGGCTCAGCGTTCATAGCACAGTGGGTAGGGCACTGGCCACATGCACCAGGGCTCGTGGGTTTGAACCCGACCCAGGCCCACTAAAACAAAAAATAGCCAGGCATTGTGGTGGGTGCCTGTAGTCCCAGCTACTTGGGAGGCTGAGGCAAGAGAATAGCTAAAGCCCAGGAGCTGAAGGTTGCTGTGAGCTGTGATTCTACAGCACTCTACCAAGGGCGACATAGTGAGACTCCGTCTCAAAAAAAAAAGGGTAGTTACCACTTAGTATTTGGGTAACAGATTGATTTTCATCTGTATCTGTAGCATTCACTATTTCACAGCACAAACTTTTGAAACCCAGGAGGAAAATTTAACACAAAGAAATCACTGCTGCAAAACATGGGATGATTAAAGGTTAAGTAACATTCTTGGTGAAAACTAGTCAGAACCCACCACTGCTCAACTTCACTTGGGACACCAGAAGACAGAGAAAGCCAACTATTACTTTTCGCCTCCACCACCCTCTTATTGGTCCAAGTTTCCAATCATCAAGTAGAAAACGGAACATGTACCCCTGGGGATACAGGCAGAGAGATACAGAGTACAACACAAATTAATTGTCCACTAATGGTACAATCATCAAAAGAATATAAGGGTTAGGTACAATCAGATGAATGCCAATACTACTTCATTCATAACCCTTAGGTGTTGGACAATAAGTATTCATCTATTTCAGGCTTTTCAATGAAAAGAATAGGAGTGCTATATGAAGATTTATTGGCAGGGCCTTGTTGGCCCGTATCTCATGAAATTGTCAATCAAAGGGGCTATGTCTATTAATGCTTCATGTTTAAAAGTATACATGTGTTGGTCGACCTGATTCTAAGTGGACCTCAATGAGGGTTGGTCCTGAGGGCTTTCCTAGAGGTACGCTCTTTCTAGATAGTTTACCTGGATGTTGATTTCTTCTGGCCATTTGACATCACCCTCCAGATGCTGGGGTGACACCTATTAGTCATGTTCTTCCAGTACCTTCATTAGAAGGCTATTGTTTTCTGGAGAAAAGGTAATTTGAGTATACAATTTAGACAAGTGTCTCACCAGCAAGAGAATGAGGAAATCAGGCATCTAAAGGAACCAGTGTGCCACCTCTTTTTCTCCAATCCAGCATGTAAGAGGTTTAAGAAAGAATTTGTGCTCCAGCTGTCCTGGCACTCCTACTACAGAGTCGGATTGTTTAGTCAGAGGGGAGAGTGGAGTATTAAGCACTGAATATGTAGCCTTAGCATTTGTTAGAAAGTCTTAGCCCATAGCTTTCGATAGGTAGAGAAAAGACAGACTACCCATTGGACAGGGCATCCTACTAACATAGGGCCAAATTATTGCTGTCCATTGTCATGGCACCACTGTCATGGACCAAGTAATACCTGTGGACAATGCTGTGCCCATCTCAGGTGGCCAGAGTTCTCTGGGCCTTGCACTTTCCTACCGAGAATCACATCATCTGATTCCAGTGGAAGAAGGCATCCCTTACAAAGCATTTATTCCCTTTCTATGCTCAATTCCCAGGTACCTCTTTGGGTTTTGTACCTCTTTTTGGTGTTTGGGTACCTCTTTTTAGCCTTTGCCTCATCAAGTCCTCTTGCTCAGATGACCTCCCTGTCTGCCCTGATTTTTTCCAGTGACCAGAGTGAAAGAGCTCTCCCTGATCCAGCATGACAGGAGTCTGAATCAGACTGACTCTTCCTGTATCTTTTTCAGGGGGTCTGTGAAGCAGTCTAAGACAGATCATTTGCCTCCAGTTCAGGGGTGGCTAATGAGAGCTTTCCTTTTTTCTTTTCTTTTCTTTCTTTTTTTTTTTTTGGAGACAGGAGTGTCACTATGTCACCCTTGGTAGAGTGCCATGGCATCACAGCTAACAGCAACTTCGAATTCTTGTGCTGGGACCACAGGTGCCTGCCACAATGCCCAGCTATTTTCTTCGTTATAGTTGCCATTGTTGTTAGCAAGCCCAGGCTGGGTTCAAACTCGCCAGCCCCAGTGTATGTGAACAGCACCTTAACCACTGAGCTAGGGGAGCTAGCTTTTTTTTGAGACAAAGTCTCACTATGTCACCCTCGGTAGAGTGCTGTGGCAGCACAGCTCACAGCAACCTTAAACTCTTAGGCTTAAGTAATTCTCTTGCCTCAGTATACCAAGTAGCTGGGACTATAGGAGCCCGCCACAACGCCCGGCTATTTTTATTTTTTTCTTGGTTGTAGTTGTCATTGTTGTTTGGCAGGCCCGTGTTGGGTTTGAACCCACCAGCTCCTAGCACTCTGCGAGGCTGAGGTGGGTGAGCTCAGTAGTTCTAGACCAGCATGAGCAACAGTGAGACCTCATCTCTTAAAAAAGTAGCTGGGCACTGTGGTGGACACCTGTAGTTCTAGCTACTCGGGAGGCTGAAGCAAAAAGACCACTGAGCCCAAAAATTCGAAGTTGCTGTGAGCTATGATACCACAGCATACTACCAAGGGTGACAAAGTGACACTTTTGTCTCAAAGAAAAGGGGGGGGCCACAAGAAGGGCATGGAGTCCCCAGTGTGTTCCACAACAAGAAATGGTCCCAAGTGGCCAGAGTCAACACTTGTGAAAGAAAATACAAGTTGTTCAAGTATAACAGTAGTTACACATACAAGTTCTGTTATCTAATCTTAGGAGCAGAAAGCCACGAGGTGTGAAGAGTGAATTAAAGACACAGAGGAAGGAGTGAAAATGTCAGGCAATTGAGAAAAAGAGTGGTGTTTTAAAGGATAAAGATGGCTCCTTCTCTTCTTTACTTTCGGTTCAAAGGAGTAATGATGACCTTGAGTAGTGATATCAGTTTCATAATCTTGATCTCAATACCTACAACTAATCAAATACAGCTTAAGGCAGGCAGAAGAAAATATAGATAGGTAGATTTATTTTAATTCCATAGTGGCAGAATGATGATGAGTAACTGATTTAATTGTTTTTATCAGTTTCAACATATACACAAGCAATCTGAAGAGGTTTTAAACAAAGTCTGATAACAACAAAAAGAACGCTTTGTTGTTTTAATTAGAGATTCCTTTCAGTTAGGCTAACTTGTTCACATACAAAATAAATTCACCTTTCCAAATATTATGACTTACATGGGCCATTTTTGATATGCCAAAGTTCTATCTTTATCACAAAGTTTTCTTCTTAGACCGTGAGTTATTTTAGAACAAACATACTAGGTTTTTTTTTTCTGTAGGAAATGATTCCGTTTCCTTTTAATGTTCTTTACCATCTAGGTTTCTTAATATTTATGACTTTCTTCACATCTCTCTTCTATAGAGAATACATACTGTATCCTTCTGGTTTTATTTGTTTTTGTTTTTGTTTCATTGATATAGAGTCTCAAGCTGTTGCCCTAGGTAAAAATCCGTGGCATCACCACTCACAGCAACCTCAAACTCTTGGGCTTAAGCGATTCTCTTGCCTCAACCTCCCAAGTAGCAGGGACTACAAGCACCTGTCAAAATGTCAGCTACTTGTTGTTGTTGTTTTTTAGCTGGCCAGGGTCAAGTTTGAACTTGCCAGCCTCAGTGTTATGTGGCCGGCGCCCTACCCACTGAGCTATGGGCGCCACCCTACTGGATCCTTCTTGCTCTAATGTTTTTCTATTGTGAAAGAAAATTGCATCCCAGTTAAGCCTTTCTTTATAAAGGCTTGAGAAAGAAGGCCTGTGGATGCAAAGGATTTAGGTCTCTAACCTAAAGTTAGGACTTCATCCAAACAATAGAGTAGGGCAGTTGGAAAGTGCTAAAAAGGGATAAACCAAAACAACATCAACCAGGGAGCACAGGGACATTAATTTTACCTTCCATTTTTAAGAGATATAGGAGAGGAAAACAGAGGCCGTGAATGTCCAGGGAGAGCTGAGGAGTGGCTCTAGTGATATGAACATCAGTTTCTTTACCATGACAGAAAAAGACAACTTCCCAGTTGAGCTTATTCTGAAGCTAGAATTTGTCCATAGGACTGAGAGAGTTCCAGAGGGTCAGGGCTGGTTCAGGGATTTCACAGGGGCTAGAAGGTGAATGAGATCCTGTCTCCAGGAGTGGGCAATGTCACTTCCAGTTCATCGCTCTAGTAGTGAGGGCATAGTCCCAGCAGAGGCCCCTTCCCAAGCCATTTCTTACTGCAGGAACCCACCGTCATAGTAGGGAAGGGTTCAGGCCGAGTGTCTTCTTGCCTAAGCCTCTAGGAGAACTCAGTGTCTGACAACCTTCTTCCCCTAGTGGTAACATTTCAAAAGCTTCCTTCTGCTCTTAAGACCCGCTGCTGGCCTGCCTGGCTTTTTCTCACTGTCTCCTCAGCCCCATTCTGGTTATTAAGACCTGAAAAATCTGGTTTAACGTTCTGCTTGTGGAGCCTGAGGCCCTTTTAAGCTTTTGAACATTAGTGCTAACTAGGAGATGAAGTGGTCTATACAGGTGAAGAAGAAAAAAGTAGATGGAGCAGGGGTAGGTTAGGAGCTACATTATCTAGAAGTGAAGACAGTGAAAGAGATATAGGACTAGCACAGCAGATGAACATTGTCTCACGTTTTTAATCCTTAAACTCTGGGAGAATGAGGTGAATGGATCACTTGAGCACAGATGTTTGAGATCAACCTTAGCAAGAGTGAGACCCCATCTCTACCACAAATAGAAGAATTAGTCAGACGTGGTGGCACATGCCTGTAGTCCCAGCAATTCATGAGGCTGAGGCAAGAAGATCTTTTGAACCCAGAAGACTGAGGATGCTGTGAGCTAGGACAACACAAAATTCTACCCAGAGTAACAGAAACTCAAGTCTCAAGTAAACACATTAATAAATTTGTGTGTGCATATATATGTGTGTTTAAAATAAAAAGAAAAAAGTAGTCTATAATAATAATAAAGGCTTGGCACTTGTAGCTCAGTGGCTAGGTTGCCGGCTATATACACCAGAGCTGGCAGGTTTGAACCCGGCCTGAGCCCTCCAAACAACGACAACTACAACAAAAAAGTAGCCAGGCATTGTGGCAGGTACCTGTACTTCTAGCTACTTGGAAGGCTAAGGCCAGAGAATCACTTAAGTTCCAGAGTTTGAGGTTGCTGTGAGCTGTGATGCCACAGCACTCTACCGGGGGTGACATAGTGAGACTCTGTCTAAAAAAAAATAATAAAATAATAACAATAATAACAAAAAGAAACAAATAGAACAGAAAACAAAAGTTTGTCATATTTCCCCACCACAGACTTTATGCCATCCTAATACAGAATGGTTAAAATGGAAGTAAACTTCAAAATCCCACTTTTGTCCTCAGGGGGAAAAAAAAAAAAAAAGAGTACCACCTGTGTTAATCCTACTTGCTTTGGAGGTCATTTCCAAAGAACGTTTGCTGCCTCCCATGAGTGACAGGACTAAAAGCAATGATGGTATAGTTTATAAGACAGACAGGGGTGCTGAAAAAAAGGGAAAATATTGTTACAGCAGCAAAGAGAGTCAAATAAAAAAGATAGATTCAGGTCTAGCAAGTGATGACAAGCTCTTAGGAGGAAATGTGCGAAAATGCTTCAACTAAAAAGTAACAACACACTTCCATTGAAAATGCTTCAACTAAAAAGTAACAACACACTTCCATAGATAAAACACTGTCCAAATGTAATGGTCCTCACTTTTCTAGTACACTGTGTGTCAGAGTGCTGGAGGTTATAGTCACATGTCAAAGTTTGAGAATGAAATCAATAAACGATTATAACATGTAAAAAATATTAGGAGAACATAACCCAAACAAACAAAAAAATAATCTGAAATCAATCATAAAAAAATAGAGATGTCTAAATTACCTTAAAACTTTTTCGAAATAATGCTAAATGGGTCGAATGGGAATGATACAGACAACCAAGTAAAATTAGAAAAATGAAGGTATCAAAAAAAGCATAAACAAACAGAATTTCTGTGGTTGAATACAGTAAGAATGACCGAGCAGTCTCAAATGTAAGAAAAAAGACATAAAATTTTGAGAAGCTCACCATAATTTAGCTAGGAGAAACACAGCATACCACAAGAAGACAGATGAAGATCAAGCACTTGAAAGTCACACAAAGAGAATCTTGAAAGCAGCAAGAGAAAAAAGATGTGTTATCTCTAAGCACGCTCCTGTGAGATTACTAGTGTATTAATCAACACAAAACTTCCACATCAAAAAGTGGTTGGTGATACAGTCAAAGTGCTGAAAGAACAAAAACTTCAAAGCACATATATAATATCCACCAAAACTGCTCTTCCAAATGAAGAAAAAAGAAATGTTCATCAAAGATAAATAGATGCTGAAAGCTGCCACACAAGAAATGTCAAAGGAAGCCCCTTTCTTTGACAATGAAATGATGCTAGATAACAATACTATATTACGTACAAATAAATAACTCTCGGAGAAATAACTAAGTACACGTACATGAAATTCTGTATTATTATAATGACAGTGCACAAAACACTTTTAATCATGCTTGAGAGTTCAAAGACAAAAAGAGAAAGTCAGCACTAAACCTTTAATAATGGGTCTCCATGTATAATATAACAAGCTATAATTGCTGACATCAATGACAAAATCAAGTACAGATGTAAAAAAAATTGTCAAGAATAAGTCCTTCTCTTCTCTTTCAAAAGTTATATAAAAATAGACAGTAAGTTCTTCTCTTTCAAAAATTATGAACACAAGGCCGGGCAGGGGGGGCTCACACATGTAATCCTAGCACTCTGGGAGGTTGAGGTGGGTGGACTGCTTGAGCTCTTAAGTTGAAACCATCTTGAGCAAGAGCAAGACTTGTCTCTACTAAAAATAAAAAACTGAGGCAAGAGGATCGCTTGAACCAAAAAGCTGAAGGTTGCTATGAACTTTGATGATACCATAGCACTCTAACCAGGGTGACAGCTTGAGACTCAGTCTCAAAAAAACAAAATTATGTATACATTCATGCACTAAACTTCATAATGAAATGACAGACATTAAATAAAGACAGAGATTTAAAAAACAAAAAGTCAGGTTTGGCGCCTGTAGCTCAGTGGCTGCGCGCTAGCCACACAAACCAGAGCTAGCAGGTTCGAACCCAGCCTGGGTCTGCCAAACAACAATGTCAACTGCAACCAAAAAATAGCCAGTGTTGTGGTGGGGGCCTGTACTCCCAGATACTTGGGAGGGTGAGGCAAGACAACAGCTTAAGCCCAAATGTTTGAGGTTGCTGTGAGCTATGAAGCCACAGCACTCTACCAAGGACAACATAGTGTGAGACTCTGTCTCAAAACATTAAAAAAAAAAAGATAAATTAAAAATCAAGATCCAACTCTATACTATTTAAAATGATATTCATCTTACATGTAATGACAAAAATGTAATAAAAAATTGCAGGACAGAAAAATATTTAATTCAAATATTAATCAAATGACAGCAAGGGAGATTATCATAAGGAGATAGGTGTATGTGTATGTGTGTGTCTGTATGTGCATATACACACATGTTGAAACAGAGTCTCAAATTATTGCCTAGGCCAGAGTGTCATGGCATCAGCTTAGCTTGAACTTCTGGGTTCAAGCAATCCTGCTGAATCAGCCTTCTGGTAGTTGGGACTATAGGTGCCTGCAAAGACATTCAGGTAATTTTATTTTCTATTTGTACTAGAGATGAGGTGTTGCTCTTGCTTGAGCTAGTCTTTAACTCATGAGCTCAAGACATCCTCTTATCTCAACCTCCCAGATTGCTAGCATTATAGATATGTGCCCCTACCCCCAGCCAGGACACAATATCTTTTGAGACAAAATGTTTCTTATTTCATAAAATGTACTTTAAGTCAAAATGGCTACAAAAGTCATAAAGAATACAAAATAACAGGATAAGGGCTTATTTGTTAGAAAGCTGTAATTCATTTTTATTATTTTGCATATATATAAAATACATACTGAAACAAACTGTAGGACAGATATACAACCCTCACATACATGGTCAAATTAATAGCTATTTGCACACATATTTATTGCAGCTTTATTCACATAAGGCAATAGGTGAAAGAAATCAACACCTATCTCAAAAAATAAATGGTGAAATATAATTTAAGATACAAAAATAATAGAGTATTAGCTTCTAAAAACCAAGGAATCTTTTAACATCTCTAATAAAGATAAATCTTAACATTAAAGGAAATGAAATAATACAGGTTCGCCCCCAAACTAGATACATTAAATCCAATTATCTAAAATAATGAAAGTAAGGCTGGATGCGATGACTCACACCCTAATTCTAGCACTATAGGAAGCTGAGTTGGGCAGATTACATGAGCTCAGGAGTTCAAGACTGTGTTAGGTCTAGGCTAAAGTAGAAAAATACCAGTTAACTCCTGACAAATTCCTGGGCTGCAAGCCCTCAACAAAATGGAGTAAGTCTGTTTCACTCCCAAGAGAGATGGGAAAGTAATCACTAACTTCTTGCTTGACTAACTCCTGGGCCTGGAAAACAAACTGACTGTCCCCAGACTGAGCTTTAAACAATTCCAGGTAGAGAAAATACTGAGACAAAGATGTATGGAGGAAAAGTACTGAAACTAAAATGTATGGAAAAATATTAAAACAAAAATAT
Source organism: Nycticebus coucang (assembly GCF_027406575.1). Classification (NCBI taxonomy): domain Eukaryota; kingdom Metazoa; phylum Chordata; class Mammalia; order Primates; family Lorisidae; genus Nycticebus; species Nycticebus coucang. The sequence continues at coordinate 20,201,224 of NC_069799.1, read as the reverse complement.
ATAATGTATGGCTAACTAACTGCAAAATTCTACTTCTGTAAAATGCTTACTTGCTACCCTTCACCCCCAAACATATCTGGACAGCCTGCATACCAACCAGGATGCAAATCATACCTTAAAGTACTTGGGGTTGCTCTCAGAAACCCCATGTTGGCTCTTCAATCAAAGGACTCTGCTGTAACTTTGACTTGTTTGGCAGTGTGGTCTTTGTGGAACTCCTGGGCACTACATTTCTAGAGGCCCCAGCGAGATCCTCCAAACTCTGGCACTGCTAATCATCAGCCAGCCTCCAAGACAGTTTGTGGTCCCTCTGAGGGGAGGAACCCCTGGAAACATTCCAGGACACCTGGAGGACCAAGAGCCCTTAGGAGACCAGATGACCATCACACCTAAATTCACCTGTGAGTCCACCTCTGAATGTAAGCCATTAAAACATCTGTTTTTGGCTAGTGTCTGCAGACATTTAGTGTAAATATTTTGTTTTTGTTTTTGTTGTTGTTGTGCTTATTTGTTGCTGTAGACTGTTATGGAAATACATAACTGTTTGTTGTATTCATTTGTTGTGAATTGTGTAGGACCCTTAGGGCGAGGCCAAAGCGACAGGGGCTTTGGACAGCAACCTGGGGTTACAGGGCTATTGGCCTGTCAGAGGCTCTCAAAGGCATGTGTCAGTAGAGCAACCTGTTGCTGGAATACGTGTGGGGAACCCCATACCTATCAAAGTCAGTAAGATGTTACTGCCACTGAGACATCAGTGCTTTGGCCTCAGGCCTTGGAGAAGTTGGGGTGCAGAGGGCAGGTGACAAGGGACTTTGATGTCTAACCTCAAGAGTTACACCTGAAGTTAGTCCCATAAACCTGTAAGACAGGAACCTCAGACTCCCGAGTTATTGGCTTGTCAGAAATAGAAACCCTGGGTTACCAAGCTATCAGCGGGGGCAGGGGGGGCCAGGGGAGGGGTGGGGGAAGATCCCAGAGACTGGGATGCCAGTAGGAAGCCTCATCCTCAAACGCACAATTTAGATTCATGTACCTTTGTTCATTTGTATTCTATAGCCTAAAAGCCTATATGTTTCTGTGCCCAAGCTGCCTGAGAAAAAACGGTTTCGATTTCTCGCTGACACAGATCCGTTGAGGCCAGGCTGTACTCACAAACAATGTTATTAAGCCTGATTGTTTGGAGGTTAAAGTCCATCATCAGTGACACAACTTTATCATTAAGCCTGATTGCTCAGAAATAAACAACCAGCATCAGAGAAACAGTCAGGAGGCTGATACATGCAAGGCATGTGTTAATAAGCTATTGGTTCCTCTGGGCTGTGGTTAAGCAAGATAATGAGTTTCTGCTCTTCGGGTGCTTTAGGGCCTCCAGAAAGCAGGCATACAATCAGCCTACTCCCCCACTGGGGTTTCATGACTCAGTTGTTCATGGGCTTGGAGACTGAAAAAACAATCTATCCCCTGCTGCGATCTTGTGACATATCGGTCAGTGGGAAAACAACAAACAACATGTTTTTTATGATTATTATTTTTCAAGTAGAAGACTGTATATTAGTCAATCAGCAGATTAGCAGGTTCCAGGGAAAGAATGATTTGTTTTTTGCAATAGACCCCTGAAACCATTTTGTGATTATTGATGAATAATGTGTACGTGCAGAGCTGGCTATTTAAAATGGTCAGAAATAAAGAAGTTTGCTACTTGCCATAAAAGAGTTTGTAGTCATTCTTTGCCCTATACAACTTCAAAAAGCAGGTTGATTGGCCTTCACGCAACATATTCTGTGTTGTTTGTCTAGTTAACACATTGTAGTTTGTGCTTGTACTCTGTTCAGTATTAGTTTGTGCTTCTGCTCTATTGCCAGCCTTTAGTGTGGGCTGGCCCCCTACCGGTTTCTTTAATCCCCTCTTATACTGACAGGTTTAGAAAGCAGTCACAGAAAAGCCTGGCTACCCTGACATTGATGTATGAAAAGAGTTAGTGAAATCCCCCCACCCCCACCCAGCTTAGCCTGCGCCTGTTCTGTCCATCTAAAAACTATAATTTTAGTATTGTTCTTCCAGCCCTTCAGTCCCTTTGGTTTAAGTTCCTGGTTTGAGTCCTTCTAGTTAATCTAGTTAATTTCTCTAATTATCAGTTTAGTTTTTTTCCTTTTTTTTTTATTAATTTTAAATTATAGCTGTGTACATTAATGCGATCATGGGGCACCATACATTGATTTTATAAACAGTTTGACACATTTTCATCACACTGGTTAATACAGCCTTCCTGGCATTTTCTTAGTTATTGTGTTAAGACAGTTATATTCTACCTTTACTAAGTTTCACATGTACCCTTGTAAGATGCAATGCAGGTGTAATCCCACCTATCACCCTCCCTCTGCTCATCCTCCCCCATCAGTTTCGTTTTTATTGATCCATTGTGGGGTTGTGTTTGTGCCTTTTTGTGTTTCTTTGTGTTTCACAGATACATTTTTTTCTTTTTAAAATAAGTTTCTCCTCTTCTAAGGCAAATACCCCACTGGGTTGTTTATTAAGACATTTTAGGGTGGTGCCTGTGGCTCAATGAGTAAGGCGCCGGTTCCATACATGGAGGGTGGCGGCCGAACTGCAACCAAAAAATAGCCGGGCGTTGTGGCGGGCGCCTGTACTCCCAGCTGCTGGGGAGGCTGAGGCAGGAGAATCACGGAAGCCCAAGAGCTGGAGGTTGCTGTGAGTCCCGTGACATCATGGCACTTTATCGAGGGCGGTAAAGTTAGACTCTGTCTCTACCAAAAAAAAAAAAAGACATTTTAAAGACACTTTCTCTAATTAAAAAAAAGAAGTCCAGACTGTCAATTGGTGGCATGAGAAGTACACTCAAAAACCAGTGGGAAATCTGTGCCAAAGGATAAGCTTACTGTCCCTTTAAAACCTCCCAGCAACTGGTTAAAAAAAAAGGTTGAAATTGTGTACATGTGAGTACTTAGAGACTGATTGAAACAGTAACAGTAGGTGGGCTTTTGTGCTCCCCAACCCTTCACAGAGGGTGAAACCATTGTGTGAGTGGCCCGGTCTGTATCTCAGTTTTACAGCTAAAACTTACTGTAATTTATCTGAGAAACGAGAATAGAAAACACAGAGAAACTGCACTGAAGTACTTTAGAGATGAGCTTGTAAAAGACTACTGTAAGTGTATCTCCAGGAAAAACAAAACAAAACACTTTAAACAGGAATAACTCAAGAAACTTATAGTTCAAGCAACTATAGTTTCCTATAAAATAAAATTAGTTTTGAGCCTGTTATTAAAATCCAAATGTTTAAAAATTATGAAACTTCCACCTCTGTAATATTTCTAACATTACTAGATTCAACTGTGAACTTATCTAAAGAATATGGTCTGCAGAGTACAGCCCACTTGTGCCTAAAAATAAATTCTGAAAAAAAACAAATAATCAAATTTCTAAGTTCATCTGAGCCTAAAAATGGGAAAGATCCCTGTCTAGCCCTGAATAAGAAAATCCTGCTTTCATAAACTGTCCCTCATTTGTAAAATGTAGTAGTTTAATTGTTTGAGAAACTAAATCGTTACCAAAAAAGAAAGATTCTTGCCTTTTAAACTTTTTTTTTTTTTTTTTAGAGACAGAGTTTCACTTTATGGCCCTCGGTAGAGTGCCGTGGCCTCACACAGCTAAAGAACCTCCAACTCCTTAAGCGATTCTCTTGCCTCAGCCTCCCGAGTAGCTGGGACTACAGGCGCCCACCACAATACCCGGCTATTTTTTGGTTGCAGTTTGGACGGGGGCCGAGCCTGAACCCACCACCCTCGGTATATGGGGCCGGCGCCTTACTGACTGAGCCACAGGCGCCGCCCCCGCCTTTTAAACTTTCTAATTGTTGGTTTGGCCAAGTAAATAAGTAACTCCGTAGTACATAGTGATCCTGTTTTATAAAAAATGAGTTTTTAAAAATGAAAGAACCTTTAATATTTAACAAGCCTTCCAAGATCAAAACTCTAAATTTGGTCTTTTTGAAAAAACATATTAGGCTTATTTTATATATCAAAAATGTTTAAGAAACATTGTCAAATATAAAATAATTAATTTCATGAAATATTAATCTGTCTTAGTATATGTTTATCCAAAATTATCCTTCAAAAATATTAAGAGAAACTGAAGCAAACTTCTAGAACTTTAATTAAAAATTAACATGTCTGGGCGGCGCCTGTGGCTCAGTGAGTAGGGCGCCGGCCCCATATGCTGAGGGTGGAGGGTTCAAACTCAGCGCCGGCCAAACTGCAACAAAGAAAATTAGCCGGGCGTTGTGGCGGGCGCCTATAATCCCAGCTGCTCAGGAGGCTGAGGCAAGAGAATTGCGTAAGCCCAAGAGTTAGAGGTTGCTGTGAGCTGTGTGATGCCACGGCACTCTACCGGAGGGCGGTACAGTGAGACTCTGTCTCTACAAAAAAAAAAAAAAAAAAAAAAATTAACATGTCCATGAGTATTGCTAACCCAACTTCAAATTGAACAAAAATCAGTTACATGGAGCTGGGCTGGTTTGTTATGGCTTTTTGCTTGATACATTGCTGATTCTTTGTGTTCTGTTTTCCAGAAGTCAAGGAAGCCATTTTCTGTCTTTTGAGCTATTTGTAACTTTTCAAGCAATGTATGTACTTATGGGCAAAACTTGAAACATTAATTTTTTTCTCTCTCCTTAATTTCTCCAGAATTTAAAAGCCATTTGTAAGCATTCTTAATTTCTAACAATAAAGTTATTTGCATAAGTTCAATAAGAATATGTTTTGTTCTCTAAAACATGATGAAGACACTGGCTATTTTACCAAGGCTTTGGCTGAAATAGTATTTCCAAAAGTGTCCCGATGACGTTAAGGAATTAAGGTTAACTTTATAAAAAGCCCTTTGGAAAAAACTGGCCAGATATCCATCAGTAACATTTCCTGATCTGTGGTAAGTAATGAAGATCCCTTTCTGACAGATCTAGAAATTGAAATGCACTTGGGGACCTCAAGAAAAGAGAAATTTACCTAATGCAAACAGTTATCTAATGCCACATATCAAACCTGGGCCCCTGAAAAGCTTAAGTCTAACCTGAAAATTTCTTATAGAAAGCTCCAGCAAAGCCAATTTTAAAAAAGGAGCCTAAATAGCTAATAATTAATCATTCTTACTACCCTTTATGCAAATAATTAAGCCAAATATACTGGCAGTACAGTTTATTTTGGTAACTAAGTTAGTTCTGCTATAATTTGTCTTTAGTAAAAAGAGAAATTAGAGACAGAAATGATGCAAAAAAGGCTGTGGCCCACCTGTATTAAATCTCAGCCTTGTCTGTAATGTCAACTCATAAAATAAAACATAACTATTTTACCTAATCTGTTAAATAGAATTAAGAAACTGGCCAAGAAGTATAAAATTGTATACAATAATCATTTTTTTTGTACTTTAGAATATCAAATATCTACTGATATTAAATAGTAAATGAGCTGAGTATTTTTAAGAAAATAACATTATTTTTTAATAATCAAATTTATAACAGCTATATAAGTATTAACATATCTGATAATTATAAACCTAGAATATTTTTATATATTTTATATTATTCGTTTAATTACTAGATGAATAAAAAATAATCATATTAGTTTTAATAGTATCAGTTTTCATAAAATAAAATTAAACCAAACACATCCTACTTTATAAATTGCCCATAAGGAGCACTTTAAAATCACATTGTAAAGAGAAAAACACTTCCATTCATTTTTCTGGTCACTGGTTTGTCATTTGATATGTATTTAGAAAGCACAAAATTATTACACTAAATAACCTTTACAAGTATAGCCTGGTTAAAGTTCTGTGTTCCATTTTTTTTTTTTTTTTACAAAAATTACCTATTGGCCACACTAGAAAATTTCTAAAAACTCTTAAAACTATGAATTATCTTAAAAACTGTGCTAAATTTATGTAAACCTTAGCATCGAAATCCAGAACTTGTAAATGTTTATAAATAACTGCTAAATAGTTTCATACTCTTAAAACAATCGACATGCCCTGCTCCAGCCACATACTAGAAGCTGGCTGGTCCATGCACAGCTAAAGCACGACTTCTTAATTACACGCACGGCTGAAGCCTGACTTAATTAAACTTTAAACTTTGAGAAAAGAGAAAAAAATGTAATCTATGTATCCACACCACTCCTCCTCCTCCTCCTCCTGGCAATAGGCCCCTGCATTTTGAATCAACTTACTACTTATGTTAAAAAGGAAATAGGCTTGGTGTCTGTAGCTCAAGTGGCTAAGGCCCAAGCCACATACACCAGAGCTGGTGGATTCCAATCCAGCCCCAGCATGCTAAACAACAATGGCAGGCTCATGTAGTCCCAGATACTTGGGAGCCTGAGGCAAGAGAATCACTTAAGCCCAGGAGTTGGAGGTTGCTGTGAGCTATTATGCCACAGCACTCTACCCAGGGTGACAGCTTGAGGCTCTGTCTTCAAAAAAAAAAAGGAACTAACATTGTCAAACTTATAATAATTAAAAAATCAATATGACCCTGTGCCCAATCTTATACCCACCCATCAGTCAATGATTTGACTAATTAAGAAGAAAAGGGGGAACTTGGTAGGTCTAGGCTAAAATCAAAAAATACCAGTTAACTCCTGACAAATTCCTGGGCTGCAAGCCCTCAACAAAATGGAGTAAGTCTGGTTCACTCCCAAGAGAGATGGGAAAGTAGTCACTAACTTCTTGCTTGACTAACTCCTGGGCCTGGGAAAAAAACTGACTGTCCCCAGACTGACCTTTAAACAATGCCAGGTGGAGAAAATACTGAGACAAAGATGTATGGAGGAAACGTACTGAAACTAAAATGTATGGGAAAATACTAAAACAAAGAGGTATAATGTATGGCTAACAAACCACAAAATTCTGCTTCTATACAATGCTTGCTTGTTACCCCACCAAAATGCACCTGGACAGCCTGCGTGCCAACCAGGATGCAGATCATGCCTTAAAAACTGGACTCCTGAAGCACTCGGGGCTGCTCTCAGAAATCCCATGTTGAGACACTGAGGCAGTTGCCAGCTGGCTCTTCAATAAAAAGACTGCTATAAATTTGGCTTGTTTGGCAGTGTCGTCTTTGTGGAACTCCTGAGCACTACAACTGGCCTGAGCAAAAGCGAGACCCTGTGTCTTAAAATAGCCAGGTGTTGTAGCTAGTGCCTGCAGTCCCAGTTACTCAGAAGGCTAAGGCAAGAGAATTATTTCAGCCAGAGAGTTTGAAATTTCTGTGAGCTATAATGCCATGCCACTCTACTGAATGCAACAAGACTCTGTTCCCCCCCAGAAAAAAAGAGTTGTCATAAATATTCACCTATAGGCTTAAATAACCATTGCCCAGCAACCAAGAGAAAATGTCCTTTTTATTTTTTTGGAGACATGGTCTCACTTTCTTAGAGTGCCATAGAATCATAGCTCACAGCAACCTCAAACTCTTGGGTGCAAGCGATTCTGTTGCCTTAGCGCCCTTTTGAAATGTTGGTGAGGAGAAATGTTGCAGACGCTATTAAAATGTATGAAGGAGGGCAGCGCCCCTACCTCAGTGGGTAGTGTGCCTACCACATACACCAAGGCTGGTGGGGGCCAGCTAAAACAGTAAGGAAAACTGCAACAACCAAAACAAATAGGTGGGTGTTGTGGTGGGTGTCTGTAGTCCCAGCTGCTTTGGAAGCTGAGGCAAGAGAATCACTTGAGCCCAGGAGTTTGAGGTTGCTATGAGCTGTGATGCAACAGCGGTCTAACCAGGCAATAGCGTGAGACTCTGTCTCAAAAAATAAATTAATAAAAAATAAAAAATAAATGTATGAAGGTTTTTCAGAAAACTAAAATTATAACGTATTATTTGATCCAGGGATCTCACATCTGGGTATATATCCAAAATACACACTGCAGAATGGGGAAGATACATGTACTCACTCACATTCATCACAGCATTATTTATAAAAGCCAAAACATGGCCAGATGGGGTGGCTCACACAATCCTAGCATTTTGGGAGGATGAGGTAGGAGGATAGCTGGACCATAGGAGTTCGAGACCTGGCTAAAAAACAGTGAGACCCCATCTCTACTAAAACAAGAAAAGTATAGCCAGATGTGGTGGCCACATACACTTCCTGCTATTTGGAAGGCTGAGGCAGGAGGCTCGCTTGAACCCAGGTGTTGGAAGTTGTTCTAAGCTGGGATGATGCTATAGTATTCTAGCAACAGAGTGAGCCTCTATCTCAAAATTTCTCTTTTCTAGACAACTACAGTGCTATCCCAAGCAGGTATTGGACCTATCCCAAGCAGGTATTTTTTCTTAATATTAGTCAACAGCTAATCAAATGAGCAGGTATACTGAATATTTTATGCAGCCCATGACAATAAAATTCATAGAAATGTACAATTCATTAACATGAGATACTTATCAGAAAATGTTAATAAACATTTAAAAACAGTAAAGATAATTTTTATTATGTTATTAATACATCGCTATTTTTACAAAACCTGAAAAGGTTTAATTCACCCTTTATAGCAATCAAAAAAGTTTATGAATAAAATACAAACATTAACTTCGTAAAATATGATAAATCATACTATTTAAAATAAGCATTTGGGAAAAATTAAAATATCATTTCAGTATAGGTTGAGGAAAGTGATGACAATCCTGCTGATTTCTTTTTTCCGAGAGTAAGCTAGAACTTTCAAGTGAGCCTTTTAATAAATATGGAATGCCTACTCATTATCCAAATTACTTGTTATATAAGTTGAAATTCTAACACATAGTTTTGAATATTTAAATCTAAAATTATAGAAAATTGAATACAGAATGAAATAGAATGTGGAATCATACATAGAGACTGTAAAATCAGCAAGATGGTAGAACACAAGTCCCATGTTCATGTATTCCTCCCATGGTAACAAAAGTCTGGGAGCCATCTATGGAAAAAAATGCTTCCATGTCAGCCCAGCACAGCGACTCACACCTGTCATCTCACCTACTTAGAGGCTGAGGTGAGAGGATCACTTCAGTCCAGCAGTTTGACACCAGTTTAGGCAATAAAATCAGAAGCCATCTCACAAAAAATGATTATATGAGAGCTTTAGAATCCACAAAGGAAGTTGTAAAATTTTCCTAATGCTCTTAAGGAAGGTCACTTAAAGAATGCAGACCCTCATTTACTTGGCAAACTAGAGGACTTCTGATCTTGGTTACTGATAGAATTTCCACTGAGAATTCTCAAGTGACTATGTGGGCCTCTCCAACTTCTCCCAGCCATAATCTGGGAGTGGTGCTACCCATCTAGAGACCTGGAGAAAGATGCACACTCATGACCACGGAGACAGGCCTGCAGATCTTGGCACTCTGTGTGTGTATATGTGTTTATATAACTATTTGTGCGTGTGTGTGCATACACACACAAATGCACAAATAGCATATACGTATGTGTATGGATAGATACAAAAATACACATGCAAACACACACTGGAATGTCCACAGTGGGCCGTCTCCCGATATTGACCACCTTCCCAAGCTGACCTGATTTGTATAGACTAGACATGCACCACATGTGTACATGGTACAGCAGGCTTGTTTCCTTATGCTAATCACTTTTGTATGTTGACAAGTTTGTCACAGTCCCTGGAGTGGTCAACTTTCAGAGGTTCTGCTGCATGGGTATGTGTGTGTCTGTGTGTGTATGAATAAGCATATCCTAAGCCAGAGATAATTATAAGAGTTATTTTGTAGCAACAGAGACACTAATGTATCCTCAAGAATATTATAAATTCCTGAATGACATAATATATTTAAGAAATGTAGGCCGGTGACAGTGGCTCATGTCTGTAATCCTAGCACTCTGGGAGGCCAGGGCGGGTGGATTGTCCTGAGCTCAGAAGTTTGAGACCAGCCTGTGCCAGGGCTAGACCTTGTCTCTAAAAAAAAAAAAAAAAAAAAAAAAAAAAACCCAGACATTGTGGCAGGCTCCTATATTCCCAGCTGAGCCAGGAGAATCGCTTAAGCTCAAGGAAATAAAATAAAATAAAATAAAATAAGAAATGTAGACTTCTGGGCCTTGGTCCTCCGCCACCTCCCACTGAGCCTGTTCCCGTCTACTGACCAGAGTCCCACCTCCCACTGAGCCTGTTCCCGTCCACTGACCAGAGTCAGCGAATTCTCCACTCTGATCCCGTCCGACCTTCCCCCACCCCAGCTATCTATTGTTTGAAAATTCTAAGAATAATCTCATCGCATCAGTTTTTACTAGAGCCAATCACCTGTCATGCCTAGAACAGGGATCGTACCCAAATTGCCCTTAGCCCCAATAATCATGAAGTGCACATCTTTAAGAAAAACGGGAACCAGTGGATAAAAGCTCGTGAACTCAAGGAGCACAATAGACACATCACAAGTATTGACTGGGCTCCCCAAAGCGAGCACATCATCCCTTGTGGGGCAGACCGCAATCCCTATGTGTGGAGTCAGAAAGATGGTGTCTGGGGGCGGCGCCTGTGGCTCAGTGACTAGGGCGCCGGCCCCATATGCCGAGAGTGGCGGGTTCAAACCCAGCCCCGGCCAAACTGCAACAAAAAAATAGCCGGGCGTTGTGGCGGGCACCTGTGGTCCCAGCTGCTCGGGAGGCTGAGGCAAGAGAATCGCGTAAGCCCAAGAGTTAGAGGTTGCTGTGAGCTGTGTGATGCCATGGCACTCTACCTGAGGGCGGTACAGTGAGACTCTGTCTCTACAAAAAAAAAAAAAAAGAAAGAAAGATGGTGTCTGGAAGCCAACCCTGATGTGATGATCCTGAGAACTAATCGTGCAGCCACTTTTGTGAAGTGGTCCCCCTTAGAGAACAAATTTGCTGTGAGAAGTGGAGCACAACTCATTTCTGTTTGTTACTTCGAGTCTGAAAATGGCTGGTGGATAAGCAAACACATTAAAAAGCCAATTGCCTCCACAGTCAATCCTCAGCTTGGATTAGCATCCCAACAATGTTTGCTGACAGCAGATCACATTGTAATAACTGACCCAGCAAAAAGACCCCTAAAGGCCCCTGACTGTCTTAGCCTGAGTCCCCGCAAGTCTCAACACCCCCCCCTTGGGTTAATTCCTCAAACAGGTTTCAGAACAGAACAAGGAAGTTCCCTGAGTTCCCAAGAACTCCTAGCAACAGGTAACAATGGGAAAACTTATCCCAACTCCCTAGCAATGGGTAAACAGTGATGAAAAAAATTACCTACACAAAGTTCCCAGGCTACTGTATCTCCCAAGCTAGTCCCATGCCAACTGCCACGCTATAGCCCCCCTGACTATAACCCCACCCCTGAGCTAACCGACCACTTTCTGCTTCTATTTTTACTTAATTTGCCAAGTAGCACAAAAAGGGTATAAAAGACAGCCTGCTTTTCTCTTCAGGGCCGTTTGCCCTTTGGGACGGCGGCCCACCTGTGCAGGTGTAATACATCACCATCTGATTTATACCTGAAGTGGGGGCCAAGTTTTTCTTCCAGTTGGCAAATGAGTTACAACAATGTGACTTTAAATGCAGAGTGTTTTCTGCCTATATTAAAGAAGTCGATGAAAAGCCAGCCAAGTACACCCTGAGGCAGCAAGTTGCCTTTTGGTCAGCTGATGTCAGAGTTTGGGGGTAGTGGCACAGGTGGCTGGGTCCATGGGGTCAGCTTCTCTGCCAGTGGGAGCCGCCTGCCCTGGGTCAGTCATGACAGCACCATGTCTTTTGCTGATGCTTCAAAAAGTGTACATGTTTCAACTCTGAAAACAGAGTTCCTACCACTCCTGAGTGTGTTATTTGTCTCAGAGAATAGTGTTGTGGCTGCTGGCCATGACTGCTGCACAATGCTCTTTAACTAAGATGACCGTGGCTGCTTGACCTTTGTGTCCAAGTTAGACATTCCAAAACAGAGCATCCAGCACAACGTGTCTACCATGGATCATTTCTGCAACAGGGACAAGAGGGCCACAACTGAGGACGGCAATACAGCCCTGGAGACGCTGCACCGGAATAGCATCACTCAAGTGTTTACTTATGAGATGGACAAGCAAGATTGTCACAAATTTTGCACTACTGGCATTGATGGAGCAATGACAATTTGGGATTTCAAGACCTTAGAATCTTCTATCCAGGGCCTCCGGATAATGTGAAGCTCAGTGAGCCTGCAATCCAGAATGACAAACAGTCGCTGACCGCAGCTCTGCCATTGGATGCATAGGAAAGCCAGCCCCAAGGAACACTGAAAACACATATCGTGCAAATACTGTGTGGTTTTTTTTGAGTATGAAATTGGTGAAAGGATCGTTTTTTTTAAAGCAGCAGTAATTTTTTTTTTTCTATTTCATTCCATTCTTGACCAAAGCTTCTCTTTAAGTAGTTTATTATGGAGAATTGTCACACTAACTTAAAGGAAAGGGTGAGGCAGATATGTAAATTTGTCCAGTAGAAAATTAAATTAAAATACTACAAAAAAAAAAGAAAAGAAAAGAAATGTAGCTGCTGGATGTAGAGGATCATACCTCTAATCCTAACACTCAGGGAGGTCAAGGCAAATAGACTGCTTAAGCTCAGGAGTTCAAGACCAGCCTCAAGCAAGAGGCAGACAACAACTCTACTAAAAATTCCAAAACTAGCCAAATGTAGTGGACAGAGCCTGTAATCCCAGCTACTCAAAAGGCTGAGGCAAGGGGATCCTTTGAGCCCAAGAATTTAAAGTTGCTGTGATCTATAATTCCATGGCACATGACTTTGTGGCAAAAAACTAAACAAAAAGAGAATTGTAAGGAGTAGATACATCTAACTATATTAAGGATGGCAAATTAGAACACATAGAAATTAAATTATTTATCACAGTCCATATAAAAACAAAATTTTGAAATTTGGGGACATCCTTAGTTGTTCTGATAAAATTATTGACTATAATTTCTGAGAATCTTATTTGAAACATTCATAGCATAAAAAAAAAGTAAAACAGAAAACATACAACTATTTGGGGTGTTTCTAGGATTTCTGAACCAAACACGAACATCACCACTTCACTCACATATTTTGGATATAATGCTAAAGAAAAATAAACTTTTTTTTTTGAGACAGAGCCTCAAACTGTTGCCCTTGGTACAGTGCCATGGCATCACAGCTCACAGCAACCTCCAACTCCTGTGTTAAGTGATTCTCTTGCCTCAGCCTCCCAAGTAGCTGGGAGTACAGGCACCCACCATAATGCCCAGATATTTTTGGTTGTAGTCCTCATTGTTCAACAGACCTGGGCTAGAGTTGAAACCACCAGCTCTGATGTATGTGGCTGGCGCCTTAGCCATCTGAGCTACCGGCGCTGAGACAAGAAACAAAAAACTTTTTTTAGACACAGTTCCATTCCATTGCCCTGGCTAGAGTGTCATAGGGCCAGTCTAACTCACAGCAAACTCAAACTCCTGGGTTCAAGCAATTCTCCAGCCTCATCCCACCATTCGCCCGCAGTAGGTGACACAATAGGCAACCACTACAATGCTTAGCTAATTTTTCTATTTTTAGTAGAGACGGGGTCTCCCTCTTCTTTAGGCTGGTCTAACACTCCTGAGCCCAAGCTATTGGATCCCAGAGTATTAGGATTATAGGTGTGAGTTACCACACCCATTCTAAAGAATATTAAAAAAGGCTTGGCACCTGTAGCTCAAGCGGCTAAGGCACCAGCCACATGCACCAGAGCTAGCGGGTTTGAATCCAGCTCAGCTTGCCAAACAACAATGACAATTACAACCAAAAAATAGCCAGGCATTGTGGCGGGTGCCTGTAGTCCTACCTACCTGGGAGGCAGAAGCAAGAGAATAGCTTAAGACCAGAAGTTAGAAGTTGCTGTGGGCTGAGATGCGATGGTACTCTACCCAGGGCGACAGCTTGAGGCTCTGCCTCAAAAAAAAAAAAAAAAGACTATTACAAGAAAAGTTCCACAGATTTACTAAAAAATACACACATATTTTATGTCCTTAAAAGCAATGGAAGAAAACTTGGGGCAGTACCTTTGGCTCAAGGTGTAGCATGCCAGCCCCATATACCAGAGGTGGCAGGTTCAATCCTGGCCCGCCGCAAAAACTACAAAAAAAAAAAAAGCAATGGAAGAATAGACAGACCCTGCAGTCACACATAAGCCATAGAAAGTTCTTTCATTCTCGGTGTTGCTGGGAAACGCTGGAGGAGAGATTGGACATGGCTTCCGATGCATCTCCAAGTAAGGACAGTCATGAAGAAATAAGAACAAAAGGGAGCAGAGGAAAAATAAGATCACATCATAAATTTACTCCAGATGACCTGAAGATACTTCAACAGGCATTTGAACAAATTCTTACCCTGACTATTCAACAAGGGAAGAATTGGCCGATCAAGTCCATTGCCTTGTTTGTGTAATTAATAACTGGTTTCAGTTTCAAAACAAAAGAGCGAAATTACCACTTACGGAGAGACAGAGAATGTTTGCTACCTGGAAACAGAATAGGTTTCTTGTCCAAATTCACCCACTTAGAAGCCTCAAGGAATACCAGGTGGAGTCTCCCAACCACAACACAGAGCAGGCCTCCTCTTGAACCCTCATGGGTAGAGCTGCCTTTTCTTCTCTGTGGAGACACAGAGGGTTCCCAGTGATTTGGATGGCAGGAGTGATTCTGGTAGCTCCAACAATGAAACCAAGCTGTGCTGTTGAAGATCAAAGTGAAGAATAAAGTGTTCCACATCCATCCAGGTTAATATGAAAGATGTAAAGTCTCCATCTGTTTTAGTGGCTGAATGGTGTTCCATGGTATACGTATACCACAGCTTGATAATCCATTCCTGTGTTGGTGTGCATTTCGGCTGTTTCTACATTTTGGCGATTGTAAATTGAGCTGCGATAAACTGCCTAGTGCAAGTGTCCCTCTGGTAAAAGGATTTTTTTTTTCTTCTAGGTAGATGCCTAGCAATGGGATTGCAGGATCAAATAGGAGATCTAGCTTGAATTCTTTGAGGGTTCTCCAAACTACATTCCAAAAAGGTTGTATTGGTTTGCAGTCTCAACAGCAGTGTAAAAGTGTTCCCCTCTGTCCACATCTGCAGTTTTGAGACAAACATCTTTCATATTAACCTGGATGGATGTGGAACACTTTATTCTTAGTACTGTATTCAAATATCAGATTAATTTCAGTTGAGGGCCATGGTATAAAATAACCACGAGTAATTCTCAACACTGTTAAAGTTATCAAAAACAAGAAGAATCTGAAATGCTGTCACAACCAAGAAGACCCTATGGAGGCATAACTACTAAATGTAATTTGGTATCTTGAATGAGATCCTGAAACAGAATGAAAAAGGACATTAGAAAAAAACTGAAGAAATCTGAATAAAATATAGATTTTTGTTACTAATAATAATAATAAAAAAAAAGAAATTTCTTTCATTCTCACTGTAACCTAGAGGGAATACCACTGAAAAGTAAAGTCCCTCTGGAAATTAAAAACAAGAACAGGCACAGTGGCTCACAAATATAGACCTAGCATTCTGGGAAGCCAAGGTGGGAGAATTGCTTCAGCTCACAAGTTTGACACTAGTCTGAGGAAGTGTGAGAATCCCTCTCTACTAAAAAACAACAACAACAACAACAAAAAAAAAAAAAACAACAGAAAAACCATTAGCCAAGCAATGTGGAGAAATCCGTAGTCTCAGCTATTTGGGAGGCTGATACAGAAAAATCACTTGATCCCGGTAGCTTGAAGTTGCTCTGAGCTAGGCTGATGCCATGGCACTCTAGTGTGAAGCAAGAGGGTGAGACTGTATCGATAAGAAAATAAAAATTAAAAAATAATAAAAACAAGAAGAGAGATCTTTTTTTTTTTTTTGTAGAGACAGAGTTTCACTTTATCGCCCTCAGCAGAGTGCTGTGGCGTCACACAGCCACAGCAACCTCCAACTCCTGGGCCTAGGTGATTCTCCTGCCTCAGCCTCCCGAGTAGCTGGGACTACAGGCGCCCGCCACAACGCCCGGCTATTTTTTTGTTGCAGTTTGGCTGGGGCCGGGTTTGAACCTGCCACCCTCTCTGAGCCACAGGCGCCGCCCAGAGAGATCTTCTTATGTAAGAACAAGAGAAAGAAACCCAGGCTTCTCAAAAATCATTTCCAATTAAGCTGAGCTTCCCTAATCACATGGTATTGTGTGGTTTTCTCCTTTTCTTTGTTTTAACCTGAAAAAAATGCTTTATTTAGGCTCGGCGCCATAGCACAGTGGTTATGGCGCCAGTCACATGCACCAAGGGTGGTGGGTTGGAATCCAGCCCAGGCCAACGAAACAACGACAACTTCAACAAAAAATAGCTGGGCGTTGTAGCGGGTGCCTGTAGTCCCAGCTACTTGGGAGGTTGAGGCAAGAAAATTGCTCAAGCCGAAGAGTTTGAGGTTGCTGTGAGGTTTGATGCCACAGCACTCTACCAAGGACGACATAGTGAGACTCTCAAAAAAAAACAAAAAAAGCTTTATTAAAATCAGTATGGGTACAGAATAGTTGTATTGCTTTATAGGGTACATGGTTTTCTCCTTGATCTTTGGACCTCTAACCAGTGTTATCTGCTTCATTCACTGAAACCTACCAGGGTGCTTGACTACTCTCTAATGTGTCTTCACCTTTCAGGGTTCTTTGCTTTCCTCTAGACAGGTGATGAGGGCTGGCTTAGAGACAGCAAGGCATGTCTTATTAGAAAAAAGGAATTGGGATTCTTCAACTGGCAATCTAGTACCTTGCTAAAGTAGAGAAAAGAACATTTTAAAAGATCTTGAGGGCAGCACCTGTGGCTCAAAGGAGTAGGGCGCTGGCCCCATTTACTGGAGGTGACAGTTTCAAAACCAGCCCCCACCAAAAACTGCAAAAAGAAAAAAAAAATCCTGAAATAATAATCCCCACATAGAGGTTCCTTACAGAAACGTCGGAATCTTTAAAAAGTATTTAAAGTTGGAGGATTCCTAACTCCACTACCCAGAACTACTGAATTAAAATTTGGTACTAGAAATCAGACTTAAAGGTATGAGTAACAATCTATGCCACTAAATTTCCGACATTACCATTAATCTAGTGAAGTATATAAATCAGCTCACAAAAGGATAAGATTAATGCCAAAATAAAACAATTTCAATATTATCTTTTCTATACCAAGATATCCTAAACTTTTCCTTAGAAACAAAAACCTGATACTCATACAATCAAAGAATAAACTGAATAAAAACATTCTACAAAGACAGACTATGAATTGCTAGTGTAGACCTGGAACTGCGTATTTAAGTTATCCTCACCCAGAAAGACCAGGCTTCTATAGTTCTCTAACATGACATCCCAATACAAATTCTGCTAAGCAAGGTCCAGGCAGGCCCCCTAATCCATAGAGAATTCTATAAACATGTCCTTGAATGTTGACACTCCCTAAAAAACAAACAAATTTACCAGGAAGCCCAGGGGAGATTGAATTTCACTTTTAGTTAAGTACAGAGAACTGTTGTTGACTTACATGAGTGACTGCAATTACCTAATAAGTATAGAAGAGCTATATTCGCTCCTGTGTTGTTGAACACTAAAGAAAGGGGATGGCATAACGTCCACAAAACACATTACACTTCTTTTGTTAACACAGTAGAAATAAAAGGCCACCAATACCGGCATGTATATTTTTGTGCCTTATTTACATCATATAGTATAAGCTGTGTATTTTTTTTATATAAAAATGTCATAGTAAGATAAATGGTACCTCTTAAGTTTTAACATGTACAAGAAAGAACTGGAGATTTTGATAAAATGCCGACTTTTATTCAGAAGATATGGGGTGAAGATTCCATTTTTAAATTTCCAACAAGCTCAACAGGAATGAAAATGCTTCTGTCCCACGATGATACTTTGTCAAACATGCAGTGAACTGTACACACTGGATTTACCACAGTTGATTCCTGAACCAGATGACAACCTTTAGGCAGGGCACGGTGGCTCATGCCTGTAATCCCAGCACTCTGGGAGCTGGAAGAGGGCTGACGGCCTGAGCTCATAAGTTTGAGAACAACCTGAGCTATAGAGAGACCTCATCTCTAAAAATAGCTGGGTGTTGTAACAGACTCCTATAATCCCAGCTACTAGGGAGGCTGAAGCAAGAGGATCACTTGAGCCCAAGAGTCTGAGGTTGCTATGAACTATGATGCCACAACAGTCTACCAGGAATGACAAAATGAGACTCTGTCTCAAAAATAAATAAAGAAATAAATAAAAATAACAACCTTTACTTTCCAAAGAAAGGTATATGAAAGAGAATCTAAGATGAAAGGGGTGCTTCCTCAATAAATGTTTTGTTTTTTGTACATTATTAGTTGATAATCTTCCAAGTACTTATTAACAATACAGAAGATATACTGAACCCTACAATGGAATATGTGTCAAAGAACACCGTAACTGAGTGTATAAAATTAATATCAATTGTAACAGGACAAATTAGTATCAGGTGCTGACTCACAAATGCAAAAACAACATCAGTGCTGTGATAGTACTGGCCAGAAAAAGTAATCATAATCTGATAAAAACTAGTTGAAAAACCCAGTTGTTTTTTTTTTTGGTTTTGGTTTTTGTTTTTTAGTATCTCAGGAGGTACACGCAACTTTTATTAGAAAATTATTTTAACTATGAGAAAGGCTATTAAGTTTGGGAAAAACATTAGGTTTGTATGTAAACACTAACTTCTTTATAACTTTATCTAAAATATGTATAATCCTGAAATTCTAGGCAATAGAATTTATACTCAAAGATGTAGGATTATTAAGACACTTAAATTATAGTCTGTTGAATTCACTATTGATTATAATGACATGGTGGCCTTCTTCCAAGGAACCTAAAGTACTCTACACACATAGCCTCGTTCCTTCTCATAGCATGCTACGTTCATCCCGTTTTTTCACATATGATTTCAGAGCTTGCTATGCAGGTTTTGGTCTGTGTACCAGCACCACTTCCATCCCCAAGGAGCTTGCAGAATCTCAGGCTCCACCCCAGGCCCCGTGAATCATTTAGTCTGCATTTTAATAAGATTCCAGGTGATTTGTGTGCTCACTGAAGTTTTGAATAGTGTTGCCCAAGACACTAAAGTGAACTGTTTCCCCTGGTGTCGCATGGCAAGTAGATCTTCAGTGCTGGGTCTGGGCTCTGGAGCTTGTGTTGCTGATGCTGGAAAAACCCAGTTTTGACAAAGTTCAAGGTACAGATTATCTGACATGTCTTCTAATCTCTAATCGTGTCTTTAAATAGCCGTCTTTACCATCCTAGAAAGGAAGTCTTTTGTAATTATTCTGTTTTTCAGAACTTTGAGTTACTTTAGGCAGTTAATGAAATCTGAAGTGCATGGACGTCATTTTATTTTACATAGAACTGACGGAGCTTCCACAGTACAAATCCACTTCTTTGCTACTATCCAATGACCCAAACTAATCCACAATGGGAATTTGGGGCATCTACATTTTCTCATTTTCAAAAGAGAGAAAGGGAAGATTTTCACTATTTCAGGATATAAATTTAAGGTGAGAATTTTTTAAGGCATATGGGAAGCCTGGATGCAGAGAGAATGGAAAAAAGACTCAGCCATATGTAGCGGAGAAGGACTTTTCGAGCCTCTTGACTATTATAAGAAAAGGGAAAAAGAGTATTTGAACCATGAAGCCTGTAGTCACAGCATTCTCGGGGGCCCAAGGCAGGTGGCTTGGCAGAGCTCAGGAGTACCAGACAAGCCTGAGCAAGAGTGAGACCCTGCCTCTTTAAAGAGCTGGGCACTGCAGTGGGTGCCTGTAGTCCCAGCTACTCAGGAGGACAAGTCCAGAGGATTGCTTGAGCCCAGAAGTTTGAGGTTGCTTTGAGTTGTGTTGCTACAGCATTCTACAAAGGGTGAGAAAGTGAGACTCTGACTCAAAAACAATTTCAGGAAGGGGCTCAGTGCCTGTAGCTCAGCGGCTAAGGCACTGGACACATACACGGGGGCTGGGAGTTCGAATCTAGTCCAGGCCTGCCAAACAACAACAACAACAAGCCAGCACTGTGGCGGGTGCCTATGGACCAAGCTAATTGGGAGGCTCAGGCAACAGAATTACTCAAGCACAAATGTTTGAGGTTGCTGTGAGCTGTAACGCCACAGCACTCTACTAAGGTCGACATAGTGAGATTGTCTCAAAAAAATTTTTTTTCAGGAAAAGGTTTTGAGCCATTCACTACAGCATCAAGATTGCAGAACTTACAAGGGTACATGTGAAATTTACTAAATATAGAAAATAAACGTTTTAACACAATAAGAAAATACCATGAAGGCTATGTTAACTAGATAGATGAAAATATTTCAAATTATATATAAAACCAGCACATTGTACCCTGTGATTGCATTAATGTACACAGCTATGATTTAAAAAATATATATATTGCAAACTCCCCTTGAAGGAAAATAGGGAGCAGTTAACTCCCACTTCTGTTTTGGTCTAGCTGATGTTAGCCACACAGACAGATGGCAGGAAACCATTTCAAGGAGACATGGAAACCTACACATAGAACATTTCAAGCTCCTTTCCCCTTTCACCACTTCTGGTCAGCCCAGAAACATGAGGTGGTCTTTGCAACATTAGTCAGCCATCTCCTCATATTGCTCTTGAATAAACTGCTTGTTCTTCCACCAACTCTGGCATTGTGACTTTCACTTTCCAGGAGGGAAGAGTCGATCTTGGGTCTGGTTAAAATTTTTAGGTTTTGAGTGAATGAATGAAGTGCCTTCTTCAATAATTCCCATTGGCTCAGTGCCCGAAGCACAGCTGTTATGGCACCAGCCACATGCACCGAGGCTGGCTGGTTAAAACCCGGCCTGGGTCAGCTAAACAACAATGACAACTGCAACAAAAAAGGAGCTGGGGGCATTGTGGCAGATGCCTGTGGTCCCAGCTAACTGGGAGGCTAAGGCAAGAGAAATGCTTAAGCCCAAGATTTGAGGTTGCTGTGAACTATGACTCCACAGCACTCTACCGAGAGAACATAGTGAAACTCTGTCTCAAAAAAAAAAAAAAAAAAATCCCTCTATTGCTGCTACTCCTTCTAGACTACATACAGTAAGTAACACTTAGCTAAACAAAGCAAACACAGCAGAATCCCCTCCGCTCAACACTTTGTAAACACAAATACCTTTGGTTCAAGGAAGACCAACAATCACAATCTTGAAATATGACATAGTTTGTTGGCACTTTAAAGCTTCTAGATTCTGAAGAAGGCAGCAGTCTCTGAGGAAACACTTGGACTCAGAATTTGGATCTGCAGATTTGGGTCTTGCACATGTGGGGATGCAGCTAGTGCCTGTGTACATTCATGAAAAATAAAGAAACAGAAAAATGGGATTGGGCACATTCTCAGATGTACTCAATGTACATCTGTGATCCAGGTTGAGCTTCTGGCCTCCTAGTCTCTGGATCAGTTTTAGGTCTAAAGAGATCAAGATAATTGAAGGATAGTGACACAATTGCCTGTAGTTTGTAAAAATCTACAAGTTGTCCCAAAGTCACCATACACAGGGAAAATTGAAAATTGTAACTAAATATACCTTTACAAAGGCCAGGTGCACGGCTCACAAATGTAATCCCAGCACTCTGGGAGGCTGAGGCAAGTGGATTGCCTGACTTCACAGGTTCGAGACCAGCCTGAGCCAGAGCAAAACCCATCTCTAAAAGTAGCCTGGCTTGTGGCCGGTACCTATAGTCCCAGCTACGTGGGAGGGAGGCTCAGGCAAAAGAATCCCTTGAGTCCAAGAGTTTGAGGTTGCTGTGAGCTGTAATGCCAAGGCACACTACTAGGGGTGACAAATTGAGACTTGTTCTCAAAAAAATAAATAAATAAATATACCTTTACAAAATTACAAATTTTACAAAGGGATGGCAACACATAGATAACAGTTTATAAATATTTCATAAATTTTTGATGTATATAAAAGTACATATAGCTACAATTTCCCTTTTTCCCTGTGTATGGTTGATGGTAGGGGCAACTTTGGGGATATCACGGACTATACTCAGGAAGGGTGATTGAACAGTGGCAGAAGGACCATTGTAGCTTCATTGTTTGGGACAGCATGCAATTTGCTCTACAACTATGTGTTGTGACCAGAAGGTTGGGATGGAAAGCACCCTCTGGAGTAACACTAAGTGGGAATCATCTATGTTCATGTCATATCTGGAAATTCTGGATGATGTGTAAAAATACTTTGTAATTAAAAACAGAGTCATTTCCAACTTCAGAATAACCCACCACAATGGTGGACATAAAAAGAACTGTCATATTAGGCAATTAAACCATAATGCACTGTTCATCTCAAACAAGCTAAGAGATGGCAAAGATGAATTAAGTCATTATAATTAGTCTTCAATAGAAGACTTGACAGCACCACTGGATATACAGGGTGTCCGTAAAGTTTGTAGGTAATTTAAAATAGTAAAATGTAGAGTGACAGAGTGAGACTCTGTCTCAAAAAGCAAAAATAATAAAAGAAAAAAAGGAAGAAGACATGTATAGGGCAAGGGAATAATGGTGGGAAATCTTGGGGTGTATACTTTATCCCGGGAAGTAATTCTGATTATAGAAATTTCCCTAGGCTGTGTTTTCAAGAACAGCTTACTGCAAAAAGCAACCCTTCCCATGCTGACTTAGGTGAAACTGCCTATTTGACGTATGACAAGACCAGCACAGACTCTCACATTCCCATTTATTGCTCATAACCAATTAGCTGAACAGTTCTTTCTTCAGCAATCAGAACAAAATACTTTTTCATCAAATTTTTCTCAAGTTACTCTTCTTCCCCCAAGCCCCTGATTTTTGGCCAATTTTAAGTCTGATTTCAACATCTAGCCCCTCTTTATGCCCCTCCTAAGAACTGTCTGACTGCAGGATGAAACATCTCCTGACCTGGCAGATTATTTCTCCACCCTCCATTCTGCCTTCATCTCCCACCTTGTTTCTGCACTTGTTTACTTCTCTCTATGAAAGAAATGCTTGTGTGTGATGCCTGCACATCTTGTACTGCAAGCTTTCCCCCAAGGAATACTGCCTCACAATAATGAACAATTCATTTTATTGGACAGTAAGATGTAATTTCAAATTTATTCTAACTGGACAATGTCAAGAAAAAGCCCCAGGGGCAATGCTGTGGCTCAAGGAGTAGGGCATGGACCCCATGGACCCGAGGTGGTGGGTTCTAACCTGGCCCTGGCCAAAAAAAAAAAAGAAACAGCCCCAGAACAATACCAATTACACCTTCAGGAAGGGCTTCTCATCACCCTCCACTTCCATCTACCACATCTTCATGTGGGACCCCAGCTTTAGAGGGCTCTTCACCTTCTGTCCATATAAAAGGCTCTTCGATAGCTGGTGTGAACAGGCTGAAAACCTACAGGGAAGAATTCCTGGGCCCTTAATGACTATCTTTTGGAGGACCAAGGTTGACCCTTACTGACTATAGTCAGACCTTTGGTTCCCATTGAAGGTTATTCATTTACTTTTAGATGAGAAACTATTGAGTGTTTGAGAAATCCAGCAAAATGCTGCAAACTCAGGATTGATGTTTATATGATAGAAGGAAATGTAAGACACTTTACATTTGTTATGTCAACATGAAAGCCAAAATTATGTATTTTGTCAGACAATAGGGATGTCATTTAATTATCAATTCCATAAAAACAAATCATTAAGTAAACAATCATCAAAGACCATCTCTAGAAGTTTACAAGTCCTCTTCCATAGCATTTAGCATTAAACTCCAACTTCCAGATGATAGAAAACAGAACAAAGTTACCTGCCGTCACATATTCTCCACTCTGTGTAAGAGAGGAATTGATGTTTTATGAATATTTACAATTCACCAATTGATCTACCACACTTTCATGTGGAAATGTATTCATTTTTAAGCATCCATAAAGCAATCCACACTCTGTCTCTTTCTTCTTCATGGTATCATTGCATAGCTAAGCCCTGGGTTTCCATTTGAAATCACCCTCAAACAATAGCACATCTCAAAACCTTACTATACTCCCTAAAAGAAACAGGAAAAACAATTTTTTAATGAAATGGAATATATGACTACATATTTAATTCCCCTTTTTTTGTTTTTTTTGAGACAGAGTCTCACTATGTCACCCTCAGTGGAGTGCTATAACATCACAGCTCACAGCAACCTCAAATGCTTGGGCTTAAGCGATTCTCCTGCCTCAGCCTCCCAAGTAGCTGGGACTACAGGCACCCATCATAATGCCTAGGTATTTTTTTTTTTTTTTTTGGACACAGAGTCTCACTTTGTCACCCCCAGTAAAGTGCCATAGCATCATAGCTCACAGCAACCTCAAACTCTTGGGCTTAAGTGATTCTCTTGCCTCAGCCTCCCATGTAGCTGGGACTATAGGCACCTGCCAAAATGCCCAGTTATTTTCTGTTGCAGTTGTCATTGTTTATCAGGCCCCAGGCCAGGCTTGAACCTGCCAGCTTCTGTGTATGTGGCTGGCACCATAACCACTGTGCTACAGGTGCTGAGTCCCGGCTGATTTTTTGTTTCAGTTGTCATTGTTGTTTAGCTGGTCCTGGCCGGGTTCAAACCTGCCAGCCTCTTGGTGTATGTTGCCAGCACCTTACCCACTGAGCTACAGGCGCCACCTTAATTCCCTTTCCTGAACTCCAGTTTTCTCTTGCATTTTCAGGAAAATTTTCTTTAAGTTCTATTGAAGTATTGCATT
Source organism: Nycticebus coucang (assembly GCF_027406575.1). Classification (NCBI taxonomy): domain Eukaryota; kingdom Metazoa; phylum Chordata; class Mammalia; order Primates; family Lorisidae; genus Nycticebus; species Nycticebus coucang. Next base: position 20,176,413 of record NC_069799.1, on the reverse strand, counting down.
TTACAGTTAATTAAAAATTGAAGTGGAAATAAAGAAACAAATCTTTTCAAGGTTCCAAATTCTGGGATTGTCCCTAGTGACTGAAATATAAACATGTCTTACTAAAGTGTCAAGTAAGGTCACCCTATAGCTTGGGACATCCTCCCAACCCTCAGCCTGCTGACAGAGTCTCTCAATGGCCACCCTCCCAGCAAAAACTGCACCCAAGCTTTAAATGCACAGAAAGTGTGAATGGCTTTAAAACATTTTGCTGGGGATGGGTTATCCTTATCTTTTGAGATAATTTTCTTCCCTTGAAATATCTGAGAATCTAAGAGACAGAAAAACGTTGTGTACTTTCCCCCGAATACCTGTATTTGATGGGCTAAATGATAGGGCCGAATGCAGGGACCCACACCAATAAAACTGAAAACAGAGACATAGAAAGGAGTGCACAAGTCCTGCCCAAAAAGAAATGGGTGCACCAATCCCCATGCTTGAATACTTATATTACCACCTCGCCTTAACCCACCTGCTGATTTCTTCTTCAAACTCAACACCCAAGTGAATAAAGGCCACATTGCCCAAACAAAACCTGAATTCCACTTCCTTTCATTCACATCTCAGAATAACCTCTCATTTTTGGTCCCAAACCTCTCACTAAACAGTAATGTGTACCAGAAATGAGATTGAGGCTGGTATAAAAAAAATTAAAGTCCCAATGGGTTAGCTGTTTTCATGAAGGGTATACTAAAAGACCACTCTCAAACTAAAGGCATTCATTTACTCCCCTGAGAGGCTCCACCCATACTTCAGGCTATCCACTGGACAGAAAAGTCCCAGGAATTGATATCTGTGGAACATTCCAGTAAACATTGATGCTATGGCATCTTGGGCCATCCTGAGACAAGTGTGAAGCCCTGGACAAATAAAAGACAGAACGGTGACTGAGGACGGATCACCCTGTACAGTTACCAATGGGGAGTCTCGATGCAAAGACATCCTGGCAAGGAATGTGTGACTTGGCAAAATATAAGCTGTCAGGGCACAAAGATTTTGACCACAAAGTGTCACAGGATTATTCTCTGGTTTCTTCTTATGAGACATGTTCAAAAACTTATAAAAACCAAAAATTTAGAAAACAATCATCTACTGTTATATAAAGAAATGACAGACCAGGAGCAGTGGCTCACACTTGTAATCCTAGCACTCTGGGAGGCCATTGTGGGTAGATTGCCTGAGCTCACAGGTTTGAGACCAGTCTGAGTCAGAGCAAAACCTCGTCTCTAAAAATAGTTGGGTGTTGTGGCCAGAACCTGTAGTTCCAGCTGCTTGGGAGGCTGACGCAAGAGAATCACTTGAGCCCAAGACTTTGAGGTTGCTATGAGCTATAAGGCCATGGCACTTCTATGGTAGGCAATCCAGTGAGACTGTCTCAAAATAAAAATTATCAGAAATACTGCATCTGTTTGAAATGAGAAATAAAGAAAAAAAAGATTGTTACTATAAATTGAATGGAAAGTTGGCATCTGGAAAAATAAGAAACTGAAAATTTAGGATTTTACTATAAGACCTAGAAGAGTTAGGCTGAGTAAACAGGACAAGTATATTTACACTCAACTTGCCATACTTTTGGTAAATACAGGGGGAAAACCAGTTCCCCTGTATAGTGTTAAAATATACAGGAGAGAATTAGACTGAAAGGGATCTAGAGCCTTGCATTCCCAGGTTACAAAAGCGAAATCCAAATCAAATTTATTCTTTTTTTTTTTTTCTTTGTAGTTTTTGGCCAGGGCCAGGTTTGAAACTGCCACCTCCATATACGAGGCCAGCACCCTACTCCTTGAGCCACAGGCGCTGCCCCAAATTTATTCTTATAAATGACTAATTGTAAGAATGGTTGGGCTCGGCACCTGTGGCTCAAGCAGCTGAGGTGCCAGCCACATACACCTGACCTGGAGGGTTCAAATCCAGCCTGGGGCTGCAACCAAAAATAGCCAGGCATTGTGGCGGGCACCTGTAGTCCCAGCTACTTGGGAGGTGGAGGCAGAAGAATCACTTGAGCCCAGGAGTTGGAGGTTGCTGTGAGCTACGATGCCATGATGCTCTACCCAGGGCAACAGCTTGAGGCTCTGTCTCAAAAAAAAAAAAAAAAAAAAGAATGATTGCTCTTTATAGTAAAAACATACAAAATCAGAGAGGAGGTGGCAGGGAGATTAGTGTTCTCTCATCTAAGAGGCACAATGTAGGGGTATATGGAACACCTCTTAGGTGAGGGGCACATCTACAACAGGGACTTGACCACACAAACACAAACCATGTAACCTAATCATTTTTCTTTTTTTTTTTTTTGAGACAGAGTCTCACTATGTCACCCTTGGTAGGGTGCCGTAGCATCACAGCTCACAGCAACCTCAAACTCTTGGGTTGAGCGATTCTCTTGCCTCAGCCTCTCAAGTAGCTGGGACTACAGGCGCAGGCCACAACACCCTTCTATCTTTTTTTTGTTGCAGTTGTCATTGTTTAGCAGGCCCGGGCTGGGTTCAAACCCACCAGCCTCAGTGTATGTGGCTGGCTCTGTAACCACTGTGCTAGGGTGCCGAGCTGTAACCTAATCATTTCTACCTTCATATTAATCTGAAATTTGCAGAGAAAGAGTAGACATAAAAATAAAATAACTAATAAGTATTTTTATTATTGAAATAGATATTTTGGAGACAGTATCTCACTCTACTGTCCCAGGAATGCAGTGCAGGAATGTCATAGCTCACAACAACCTCAAACTCCTGGGCTCAAGCCATCCTCATGCCTCAACCTCTCAAGTAACTAGGACTAAAGTCCCTCCTCCCAACAACACTGGTTAATTTTTACATTCTTAGTAGAGACAGGGTCTAGCTCTTGCTCAGGCTGATCTCCAACTCCTGAGCTCAAGCAATCCACCCACCACTGCCTCCCAGAGTTCTAGGATGGTAGACATGAACCTTGGTGCTCAGCCTCTTTTAATATACGAAAACATCATTTTCATTTCTCAGAAAGTATATCTATATATAGATACATATGTATACATACATACATGTACACACACCTATGTATGCATGCACACACACATAAATTCATAGTTTTTCAGTAAGGACTAAAATCTCTCAGCCTGCCTTCTTTTTCTTGCCTCGAGCTCCCTCACCTCTGTAGATTTCTCTTTTCACAAAACATGCCCATCTTCAATAGTTTCGGAAATTACCTTTTGAATTGGAAATGTGACAGAGTATCACTGAGCTGTGCTGTTCATTATTTAAAGTTAATGCAGTCTTTGCTGTGAACCATTACGTATAAAACTGTGATTTTGGAAATGGAAGAACTGAATAGTCTTGGGGAGGCTACTCTCACTGTTCTCCAGTATCACCAGTGCTGTGACAAAGTTTAATGAACCTATCCCTGTCTCTGCAAACTGGCTGACAGCAACAAGCACCCAGACCCTCTTCCTCCTGATTCTGACTAACGTAGAGGCTGAGGGAAAACTTTCTCCTTAATTCTTTGAAGGTTCCTTGGATCCCAGCTCACACCTGGCAAATTCATAATGGAAAAGGCATTCAAACTTATTAATGTACTAAATATGTGGGAAAATCATAACGCTTAAGCCAAAGAGTTTGAGGTTGCTGTGATTTGTGATACCACAGCACTCTACTGAGGGCAACGTAGTGAGACTCTGTCTCAAAAAAAAAAAAAAAAGTTCCAACCCAGCTTGGTGCCTGTAGCTCGGTGGCTAGGGTGCCAGCCATATACACCAGAGCTGGCAGGATCGAACCTAGCCCGGGCCTGCCAAACAAAAATCACAACTACAACCAAAAAATAGCTGGGTATTGTGGCAGCCACCTGTATACCCAGCTACTTGGGAGGCTGGCACAAGGGAATCACTTAAGCCCAAGAGTTGAAGGTTACTGTGAGTTGTGATGCCACAGAACTCAACCAAGGGCGAAATAGTGAGACTCTGCCTCAAATAAATAAATAAAATTAAAAAACACTGAAACAGTTAGCTGAATGGAGCTATTGAATATCAAAGTAAAAAGTTCAAATGTGAATGTAGAAAGTGAAATTTCTTGGTTTTCACCTAGAGCCTGGACAAGGCAGCCTACAAAGTAGTTTAACATTATATTTTCCAGCTTGGTGTTTATAGCTCAGTGGCTAGGGCGCAGCCACACACAACGAGGCTGGCGGGTTTGAACCCAGACTGGGCCTACCAAACAACGATTACAACTACAACCAAAAATATCCAGGTGTTGGGCGGCACCTGTGGCTCAAGGGAGTAGGGCGCCGGCCCCATATGCCAGAGGTGGCAGGTTCAAACCCAGCCCTAGCCAAAAACTGCAAAAAATAAATAAATAAATAAATAAATAAAATAGCCGGGTGTTGTGGCAGGTGCCTGTAGTCCCAGCTACTCAGGTGGCTGAGGCAAGAAAATTGCTTAAGCCCAAGTGAACTGTGATGCCACAGCACTCTACCGAGGGCAACATAGTGAGACACTGACTCAAAAAAAGTTCAGAAGTTTTACCACTACTAGAAGCTGTCTTGCTTTCCCACAAGGTGGAAGTCATCCTTTGCCCAGGAGACAGCACTCTACCGAGGGCAACATAGTGAGACACTGAGTCAAAAAAAGTTCAGAAGTTTTACCACTACTAGAAGCTGTCTTGCTTTCCCACAAGGTGGAAGTCATCCTTTGCCCAGGAGACCAGGAAAGACTTAATCTTGTGCCAACAGAAACCCAGGGAGTGACACTGTAGCAAAGCAGGCTGCAAGACTGACAGTAATAGCCCTCTTAATGCTGCCTCTAAAATGACCTGATTTCAGTCCCACACATAAGAAATAAAAAACAAGCTCAGCGCCTGAGGCTCAAGTGGCTAAGGCACCAGCCACATACACATGAGTTGGCGTGTTCGAATCCAGCCCTGGCCCACCAAACAACAATGATGGCTACAACCAAAAAATAGCTGGGTGTTGTGGCGGGCACCTGTAATTCCAGCTACTTGGGAGGCAGAGGCAGGAGAATCGCTTGAGCCCAGGAGTTGGAGGTTGCTGTGAGCTGTGATGCTATGGCACTATACCCAGGATGACAGTTTGAGGCTCTGTCTCAAAAAAAAGAAAAAAGAAATAAAAAACAAAACAGAAAAATTCCATGATAAAAAAATAGCTGATTCATCAACAGCAAAGGACAGATCATGCTACCCAGAAGTCTAACACCTCAGGTCTCTTAAACGACTTCATGACATCACACATTCCTGTAAAAAAGCCTTACTATAAGTTGCAAACAAGCAACTCACCCAGTTCATAAAAAAAAAAAAAAAAAAACTCAGTGTTTGCTTAGTACAAGAAACAACCCCCAACAGACAACAGATCTAAAAAACCACTCCAACCATACCAGAAGATGGCATTTGAAAACTAGGTGATAGACTTCACTCAAATGTCTGAGTGACAAAAGTCTGAACTATTTACCAGTATTAATGGATACTTTTTCAATGTAAGTAAAAGCCTTCCCCATGCAAACAAAGAAAACTAGAGAAGTAATAAAGGTCCTTCTGAAAAACATTATGCCCCTTATGAGCTCCCCTGAAGCCTTCAAAGTAACAGTTGTCCATTTTTTATGGCGAAGTTACATAACACGTAAGCAATTTTTGAAAATTCACTAGAAATTGCATACAGCCTGGAGACCTCAATCATCAGGAAAAGTAAAAAAGAAAATAAATCACACTCTAAATAAATACTGCCAAACTATGCCAAGAGTCATTGACATGAAAATCAGATATTGCCCCTCCAATTACTGTGAATGAAGGTAGCCCCTAGAAGCAGGGTCAAATTAAATCCTCCCAAAGTTGTTCAAAAGAAACCCTTGAAGGCAGTCTCAATTCAAATGTCAGGGCAAGCAGAATATAATCTTAAAGTACAAAAGTATGTACAACAAAGCAGTGAGTATTATCCCTTATTCACAAGTTTTCTCTTCCCAGAACCTAGTCAACACCTACAGAAAATGTACATCCCTTTTATCCTAGTATCCAGATCCAGCTCAAAACCTGGAAAGATGAGCCTGAGAGAAACAGCTGAAAAGAAGAGTCCACAAAATGTTCTCCTAACCACACCACAACAGTGAAACTTGCAGTATTAGAAGCCTGGGCCCACCACATTCCACTCAAGCCATATCTCACTCCAGAAGCAGCTGAGGTCGACAAAAACTAGACTGGAGGAAACACCACGTTAAGATTAAAGACATATAATCCCTAGTCATCTTCCACTTGAGACTATACAGAGCTGTGTGCTCACCCCAAAACCATGTCCTCTTTTTATTTATTTATTTGAGAGACAGACTCCCACTTATCCTCCCCCTGCCCCCCCACAGTGCTGTGGCCTCATACACCAACCTGGGACTCTTGGGCTCAAGTGATTCTCTTACCTCAGCTTCCCAACTAGCTGGGACTACAAGCACCCATCAAAAGGCCCAGCTACTTTTAGAGACAGGGGTCTCGCTCTAACTCACGCTGGTCTCATACTCATGAGCTCAGATGATCCACCCACCTTGGCCTCCCAGAGTGTTGGGATTACAGGTGTGAGTCACCACACCTGACATCCCTGTACCACTTTCAGAAATAAAAATGTATAGACTTCTTTAGCCCATAAATATGCACCATTTCTGTCTTAACTTTTTAAAAGGTATTTACAGGTACTTACTTCATGCCCAATGGAGATGTTCACCCACTAGAATTTATCAGAAACTACTTTTCCCATTTATCCACAAGATTATCACATACTCAGATTCTTTTTTTTCTTTCTTTTTTTTTTTCTTTTTTCTTGAGACAGAGTCCCAAGCTGTGGCCCAGTTACAGTGGTGTCACAGCTCAAAGCAACCTCCAACTCTTGGGCTTAAGCGATTCTGTGACCTCAGCCTCCCAAGCAGCTGAGACTACAGGTCATTATTGTTGTTGTTGCAGTTGTCATTGTTATTTTAGCTGGCCTGTACAGTTCGAACCCACCAGCCCCAGGGTATGTGGCTACCCACTGAGCTATGGGCCTGCCCACATACTCAGATTCCTTTTTTTTTTTTTTTTTCTTTTTGAGACAAAGTCTCACTATGGTGCCCTCAGTAGAGTGCCCTAGCGTTACAGTTCACAGTAACCTCATACTCTTGGGCTTAAGCGATTCTCCTGCCTCAGCCTCCCAAGTACCTGGGCCCACAGGTGCCAGCCACAACACCCTGCTATTTTTTTGTTGCCGTTGTCATTGTTGTTTAGCTGCCCCAGGCGGGTCCCAACCCGCCAGCCTCGGTATATGAGGCTAGCGCCCTACCTCCTGAGCAATAGGCGCCGCCCCTCAGATTCTTATAGTTAAAAAACAAAACAAAACAAAAAAACCACTACTGTCAAGAAAAAAAGATACACAACTGAAAACTGAAACTACCAGTAATAAATATATTCAATTTAAAAGATGCCCATTACGATGTACTAACCAGAATAATTCCTTAAGTAAAGTAACTTAACTACCTTTGTAATTTATGTCAATAGACACATTAAGCTACCTCGAAGATAGTTACTATGTAGCAACCAGGGTTTTTCATATATCCCATCTACAACACAGGGATGTCTTGTTCCCTAAAATTAAAAGCTTTTCTACCCTGGGTACAAACGTAGTAAAGTAACTTAAGATAAGTTACTTCAGATAGTCCCTGAAAACTATAATAGCCGACTACACCTTTTTAGCACTGCTAAAGACAAGACTTTAGCCATTTTTGTCATACCCACAATAGCTATTAGACTCAATCTGAAAATTAGCCCATTGCCCTGTGCCAACATTAAGGCCCTTAATACAACCGCTCTAGCCATAAACGCTCTGAACAGTGAATTAAAACAAGTATGAGAAGCTATACTTAAAAAAATCAAGCAGCCTGGTGGCGCCTGTGGCTCAGTGGTAAGGCGCCGGCCCCATATACCAAGGGTGACGGGTTCAAACCCGGCCCCGGCCAAACTTCAACCAAAAAATAGCCGGGCGTTGTGGCGGGCGCCTGTAGTCCCAGCTACTCGGGAGGCTGAGGCAAGAGAATCGCTTAAGCCCAGGAGTTGGAAGTTGCTGTGAGCTGTGTGAGGCCACGGCACTCTACCCGCGGGCCATAAAGTGAGACTCTGTCTGTACAAAAAAAAAAAAAAAAAATCAAGCAGCCATTATTGACTATTAAAACACAATCACAAATGTAAAAACGTTAAAATCTATATATTCCTTCAATTTATCTAACAGTTCCCAACTCATTAAAAACACGTTAAAATGTGTAAAGGACATAGTTGAAACAATACAAGATTTTTCAGAATATCCAATACCTACTAACTAAAGTATTGTCATAATTACCCAACATTACCTAAGTCTGAACCTTTATACTTATTCTTACGTTATATTAAGTTCCTTAATGTTACAAAATACGATGTATACCATTCATATGTACCCGCTGTTTCACAGATTTCAAAAAACAAACTTAACCAGCACAGCCTGCGTGTCAATTTAACTAACCGTAACGATTACTCCCATTTTAAATCAATTTCATAGATATAAAAATAAAATACATGAAAGTAGAGAATGTGATAGACACAGACACCCCCACAAACCCCTCTTAGCTTTTTCTGAACTGAGAATGCACATTAAAGCATAGGAACAGTAAGTCAAACAGGCCAAACCAGAAATAGAGAACAAAGATGATAATCTTTAAAAAAAACTGGGGAAGTAAAGAGGCACTATAGAAAGTTAATAGCAAGTTTAATGTCGTTTCATTGATGACGATTTTTTGATCTTTTTTAATTGTTATATGTATTTAACTTGCCTACATTGTGTTGTGAATCACATGAGTATATTTTTATTATACTTTGAAATTATTCCCTATATAAATTATTAAAATTTGTTACATAGACAAAACAACATTTAAAAACTTACTCTCGCTGTCCTCCGGAATTACTAGCCTTTCCAATAAAAAAGCCTTTTTACACATCAACTCCCCGTTGGTGTTTAACTACAAGAGCAGGCAGGCAAGTCACTTCCGGTTTCCCAACAGGGAGAGCCAGGGTACCCGCCGTAAGTTTATTTTTAACAAAAGAATGGAGGGGTTGAGGGCTCCACGGACTACAGCCTCCCCCATGAACAAGCCCCCCCCCCCCACCAACACACACACACACACACTCTTGGGATTCTTCCCTGAAGACACTTCCATTGTCACCACAGGGAGGGACATGCGGCGCTGCAGCCACACAGCTACTCAGAGACAGCTCTGGGCCATGGTCCAAGTAACAGGTCCAGGAAGGCTTCAAGCAACAGGGTCCCAACTCCCTGCCCCACTCCACCTTTTGTCAAGAGGGGTCCGAGAGCCAAGGGGTGCCAGTGGCAAACTTCGGCCTGAAGACTCTAAAACTGAAGGCAAACTGCCGGGTCCCGCCACAGCCACTTCGGGCTCCAACCACGCCCCTCCCCCTCTCAGGACACCCAGTCTCCTGTACTCACCATTTCCCAGCTTCAGAGATGTCCCGGTGTCCTCCCTACAGATCTCCCAGTTCCTGCAGGGCACAGCCTGACAGAGACTGCTACTGAGATCACTGGTATCTCCACGAGATGGAACTGCTGAAGTTGAGACAACGGCTCGGTGCAGGAAACAAAAAGCTGCTCCGGAAACAAAAGCTGCTCCGGAACCCCAGAGCCGCCTTCTACCTTCTGGCTGTGCATCTGATTGGACAGTACATATAGGTGCATCCCTGATTCGATAGGACCTTAGGCCCTACCTCTCTGACCTTGAGTGACAGGAATGTCGTTGGACAAGAGGCTAAAAGTGGCCAGAAATGCTAACAAATTTTTCACCACAGCACTTTTTTTTTTTCATTAACGACAAGAACCATGACCTTTTTTTTTTTTTTTTTTTGTAGAGACAAAGTTTTCATTTTATTGCCCTCGGTAGAGTGCCGTGGCGTCACACGGCTCACAGCAACCTCCAACTCCTGGGCTTGGGCGATTCTCCTGCCTCAGCCTCCCGAGTAGCTGGGACTACAGGCGCCCGCCACAACGCCCGGCTATTTTTTGGTTGCAGTTTGGCCGGGGCTGGGTTTGAACCTGCCACCCTTGGCATATGGGGCCAGCGCCCTACTCACTGAGCCACAGGCGCCGCCCACCATGACCTTTTTTTTAGACAGAGTCTCACTTTGTCACTCAGTAGAGTGCTCTGGCGTCACAGCTCACACCAATCTCCAACTCTTGGGCTCAAGTGATCCTCTTGCCTCAGCTTCCAGAGTAGCTGGGACTACAGGAGTCTGCAACAATGCCCGCCTATTTTTTTTTTTTAAAGAGATGAGGTCTCCCTCTGGCTCAGCCTGATCTTGAACCTGTGACCTCAGGCAGTCCACCGAATTCACCCTCCCAGAATGCTAGGATTACAGGCGTTAGCCACTGCGTCCATCTTAGGGACCATGACTTTATTCATCTCCATATTCCAGGGCCACCATGCTTTCCATACAATAAGTGTTTAATAAATTTCGACTAAAGCAATGAAACTCTATTTACTGAGTGTGCAGTCTGTGCTAGACTTGGTCACCTATTATTTATATAGTGGGTAGACTCTGCTTTGAAGGCGTTTTCAATATACATCATGATGTCTGGGTAAAAACACGCACGTAACGAACTCAGTGAACTTATAGACACATGAAGGGTATTGGGAGTTAAAGCAAAATCTGGCTATGGCAGTTCAAAGGGTGAAATTACCTCTAGTCTCCAGTCAGGGGGGTTGGCATTGCAGGAGGTTTCGTGCAGGAGGTGGTATTTAAGATCCCAACTAACAGGCATAACTAGGAGTATGTGGTACACCTCCTGAGGGAAGGGCTCAGCTACCATGTGGATTTTACCTTATAAACTGTCTTAAATCTTTTTACACAGGACTTTGTGCCTTCTCTGGCATGCAGTTCTGCTGAGGGATATTTGTATTTAGCTCTAAATATAAATTATATGCTTTTCTATTTTTTTTTTTTTTGAGACAGAGTCTCACTTTGTCACCCTTGGCAGAGTACCGTAGAGTCACAGCTTACAGCATCCTCAAGCTCTTGGGCTACAGTGATTCTCTTGCCTCAGCCTCCTAAGCAGCTGGGACTACCGGCGCCCACCACAATGCCCAGCTATTTTTTAGAGAGGAGTCTCAATCTGGCTCAGGTTGGTGTTGAATCTATGAGCTCAGGCTATCCACCTGCCTCAGCCTCTCAAGTGCTCAGATTACAGGTGTCAGCCACCGAGCCTGGCCTAAATTATTTCCTTTTATTAATTTCAATTATATATACATAGGTATCTGTTTATAATATATGCACAAAGTAAATACATGTTTTCCACTCATGGAAACAACATATTGACAATTTTTTATATATAAATGTATGTATATAAATATATATATTTTATGCTGAAAAGTTACATATAGGGTGGACATAAAGTTCATGTGCAATTTACAATGGTTTACTATTTAAATGTAAAACTTCACTGTTTCAATTTAAATTAAAATACTTTGCTGTTTAAATTGCACATGAACTTTATGTCCACCCTGTATTTAGAATTTTGCTTTGGATGATTTCAATTAGGTGGGCAATTTTCTTTTTTGAAACAGAGTTTCACTGTGTCACCATGGTAGAGTGCCATGGTGTCACAGCTCACAGCAACCTCAAACTCTTGGGGTTAAGCAATTCTCTTGCCTCAGCCTCCTAAGTAGCTGAGGCAGGACCATAGGTGCCTGCAACAAGGCCCAGCTATTTTGTTGTTGTTGCAGTTGTCATTGTTGTTTAGCTGGCCTTGGCCAGGCTCTAACTTGCCAGCCTCAATTCATGTGTCTGGCGCTGTTACCACTGTGCTATGGATGCCAAGCCTGGTGGGAAACTTTCAAAGCATCATAATCAGGAGCCAGTGGAACATATGCCTTCTCTCCATCAGGCCTGATCCAGGTGTTGACCTTGGCCACATCAATGTCATAGAGCTTTTTCATAGAGCCTGTTGAACTAGTGCTTGTTGGCTTGACATCCAAATGAAAACAAGTGTGTTGCCTTCTCTCTTCTTTATGGTACACTCAGTGATCAGGGAGAACTTGATGATGGTACAGTGGTCAAGCTTGTTTCTCCTAAGGAAGCCCTTCCTTGGATATGAGGGCTGTCTCCAAAGGAGGCACAGAGCCTTCAGCAGTCAAAATGTGGGTGATGGGGGGAGATGGGTAGAGGGAAGGGGATTGGTGGGATTACACCAGCGGTGCATCTTACAAGGGTATATGTGAAACTTGGTAAACAGTCTGTGAAGCTACTGAATGATGCCCCATGATCATATCAATATACACAGCTATGATTTAATAAAATAAATAAATAAACTATCTGCACTCAAATAAAAAAATAAATAAATAAAAAGAAATGTGGGTGATGTTTGAATATCCTTTTTTGTGTGGCTGTGGTTGCCTTTAGCACTGCCTTCTTGGCCTTTAATGCCTTTGCTTTGGCTTTGACCTTGGGAGGGGCAGGAGCTTCCTTCTTTTCCTTTGGCACCATCTTGTGAAAAGCAACAATTATTTTAAAGTTTGATAATTTTTTTTTAATTTGCCTGAACTCTGGTTAAACTCTACTGGTAGACCTACACTTAACTCTCTGCTTTGATGATGCCTATCTATCTTCCAGAAATCCAAAATCTTTTGAGGAGGTAGCCTAAGCTTTGAAAAAGGAGGCAGTCTTCTAAGTCAGTCTGTCCAATAGAAATAAAATGAGAATTTAGCCGGGTGTTGTGGTGGGTGCCTATAGTCCCAGCTGCTTGGGAGGCTGAGGCAAGAAAATCGCTTAAGCCCAAAAGCTTGAGGTTGCTGTGAGCTATGATGGTGCAGTGTTCTACCCAGGGTGACATCTTGAGACTCTGTCTCAAAAAAAAAATGAAAAAGAAATAAAATGAGAACTATGTGTGTCATTTCAAAGAAAAGATGATGAAATAGGTCAAATTGATTGTTACTGTTTATTTCACCTAATATATTCCAAAATATTATTGTTTTCATAACTGATAACTTTGGTTATGTATCTTTAAAATTTATTCTGTGAGCTCAGTGCCCATAGCTCCATGGTTGCGGCGCCAGCCACATGCACTGAGGGTGGCAGGCTCGAACCCAGCCCGGGCCTGCTAAAACAATGACAACTGCAACAAAAAATAGCCGGGCATTGTGGTGGGTGCCTTTTGTCCCAGCTACTTGGGAGGCTGGGGCAAAAGAATCACTTAAGCCCAAGGGTTGGAGGTTGCCATGAGCTGTAACGCCAGGGCACTCTACCAAGGGTGACATAGTGAAACTCTGTATCAAAAAAAAAAAAAAATCATTCTATGTATTTTCTCAATCTTGAGACAAAGTCTTACTTTATCACCATTTAGAGTGTTGTGGCATCATAGCTCACAGCAACCTCAAACTCATGGGCTCATGCAATCCTCTTGCATCAGCCTCCCAGTAGCTGGGACTACAGTCGCCTGCCACAACGCCCAGCTATTTTTTAGAGACGGCGTCTTGCTCTTGTTCAGACTGGTCTTGAACCTGTGAGTTCAGGCACTCCACCTATCTCAGCCTCTCAAGTAATGGAATTATAGGCGTTAGCCACCTCACCAGACCTTTTTTTTTTTTGAGACAGAGTCTTGAGCTGTCACTTTGGGTAGAGTGTGTGGCATCATAATAGCTCACAGAAGCCTCTATTTAAGCAATCCTCTTGCCTCAGTTTTTCTAATTTTAGTAGAGATGGGAGGGTTGTCTCGCTTTTGCATAGGCTAAACTGGAACCCGTGAGCTCAAGCTGTCTGCCCGCCTCAGCCTCCCAGAGTGCTAGGATTACAGGCATGAGCCTCATTGTACATATTAAGTGTAGAGTACAGGTCTGTATTCAGAACAGCACGTGGACAGTTGCTGCCACATTGAAGTGCAACTCTGAGGGCTCTGACTCTACTAAACTCAGAGATGTAACTGTTCTGAACCACACTTTTTTGTTGTCAGAATAAGTGAACGTTCCAATGCCTCAGGTCCATGGGTGGGAGAGACAGAGCCCCATGTGGGAACATGGGACAGGGTGCAAAAGGGGACTACTGGTAGACCTACACTTAACTCTCTGCTTTGATGATGCCTATCTATCTTCCAGAAATCATGCACTGAACAAAAATGAGTGGGTCTTCAAGAAGGAACCTCAATAGTTTGGTTGCATAACTCTGCAAAGGATGGGATATACACATAAGCAATGTGATTACTGTGACTGGATAGGGTGGGTGTGAGATCTAGGTTTCTGAGAAGTACCTGGAGTCTGATAAGTATATCTACAACCTCCAGGAATTAGGGACCCCCACTAATTATTCCAACCTTCCATGCTTTGAGTCTCCAAACTGAACACAGGTGAGCACAGCACCAGCCTCTTCTCCTCCTCCTCTGGCCTGCACCAAGGAGAAGGGACCTTGGGGCTGAGCTGGGTAAGCAGGGATGTGGAGCCAGGAGAAGTGGCAGGTAAAGGCTGGACTGGCCCTGCTCCTGGGCAGGACGTTAGCATCTGCGTGTGGGCCCTGCATATCCCAGGGCTCCTTCTACTTTAACTTCTAGAAAGAAGACACACTGCTCTACCTCACAGACTGTTAAGAAAATATAATGATGTCATCAAGGTAAGAATATTTCTTAGTACAACCCACAGAGACAATCTCCCACAAATATTTTGGAAACTTCACTGTTCACACTTGGAGGGACATTTAGAGTGTTCTTTTCCCAATTCTAATTCCAAACTGTCTGCTACACACTTACTTGCCATACTCAGATCTGGTGACAAACCTCAACATTTACAACATTGCAATGTGCAGGAGGAAATTTTTTATTGGAAAAGGTGTGATGGGTATTTTGTTACACATTTTTATGAAAACACTTTATTTTCTTTATTTCAGCATTGTGATTGACATGCACACATTTGCCCAGTAGTGGAAATATTTATATAATAAAACCCATCACACATAGTACTAGCCAAGATGCTTCCACAGTTTTTATTATCTTGCCTTCAGTTGGAAAAACCAACTTCAGTCGCCCTTGTCTCATTTTAAAGTAAATATAACAGATCACATTATTCAGTTTGTAGGTATTTTACTAACTATATTTAATAATTTAAAAAATTCTTATAGAAAACACTTTTGGGGGGAGGGGAGGAAGTGCCTGTGGCTCACTGGGTAGGGTACTGGCCCCATATACCAAGAGTGGCAGGTTAGAACCCTCCCAGCCAAACTGCAACAACACTAAAAAATATAGCTGGGCGTTGTGGTGAGTGCCTGTTGTCCTAGCTACTCTGGAGGCTGAGGCAAGAGAATGGCCTAAGCCCAGGAGTTGGAGGTTGCTGTGAGATGTGAGCTGTGAGCTGTGACTTTACAGCACCCTACAGGGGGCCACAGAGTGAGACTGTGTCTCAAGGAAAAAAACAAACAAACATAGGAACACAGGTACTCCAAAGAACTTTATTCTTTGATGTAACCAAGCACAGGGACACAGAAAAGAGTGCACAAGTCCTGTCCATACCCAGAAAGGAGTGAGTGCATAAATCCTTCCCAACCCTTATATTCCCACCCCGCCTTAACCCACGTCCTGACTGTTTTCTTGACCTTGGCCCACTCCAACCCGAGTGAATAAAGGCCATGATGCCCACACAGAACCTGGAGTCTGCTCCCTTTCATTCATGACTTGGAATAACTTCTCATTCTGAAAACCACAAGGTAGAAAAAATATACGCGGAATAGAAAATAATGCATATGAAAAGAGAATGATAATTTTGCTCAGTTTTCAGAGGAAGAAATTGTAATATCTAAGTAAAATTTTAGCTCTACTGGATAGACAATAAAAAGGGGATTTCAATTATGATGTAAGATCCCAATAGAGAACAGCCTCAACTTTTAAAATGTTAGGAAGAAGCAGAATTGTTGGGGACCAGCTTTTTGCCAGGATTGTGAGGTACCTGCTAAAGTGGAATTGGCCAAATGTGGAAAATGAAGACACAACACAGAGAGAGACACATTTACAGGTGAGCCCATATGATCTCCATCAACCATGGTGAGACTCAATGGTGACCCTCAGTGCTTTCACACTCAACTTTTATGGAGTTCTCTCAATGCTAATTTTTTTTCCTTGAGACAAAGTCTCACTTTGTCGCCCCCTATAGGGTGTTTGCCGTCATAGCTCACAGCAACCTCAAACTCTTGGGCTCAAGCGATTCTCTTGCCTCAGCCTCCAAAGTAATTGGGACTACAGGCGCCCACCACAATGCCTGGCTATTTTGTTTGTTTGTTTGATTTGTTTTGTTTAGCAGTCCAAAGCCAGGTTCAAACCCACTAGCTTTGCTGCATGTGGCCAGCACCCCAACCACTGAGAGGGGCGCCCCTCTCAAAGCTAAGTTTATTTGGGTGATCTATGAGCTAGTGGAGAACTGAGCAATGAACAACCTGTGTGCTATTTGTGTCATACATTAGCAATTATATGAATACATGGCTTTTTTCCCATTATCTTCTGCTCCTTAATTGATAGTTAAGTATACTTAGTCCTTGCCTTCTAGAGAAACAAGGAACACAACCTTTGAATTAGGCAAACATGATATGCCCACTTCTGCATGGTTGGCCTCCCTCTTCATGTGCTCTCCTGTGGGGCCGCACAGGCTTTGGAAGCTGGGAAAGAAGTCCTTCCTTGTACCGCCACCTAAGGGTTGCTTCCTCTGTATGGGTTTTGGTTGTGCACACTGTCTCCAGTGACTTTTGCAACACCCACCTCTCTTCCAGGGTTTCTGTGTTCCAGCCCTCTAAAAAACAGAAGCCTTATCCTTTTATAGGAAGAGCCTTATCCTTTTATAGGAAGAGCTGTGGCCTCCAAGCTTGATGGATTACCTGTCAGGCCTTGCCAAGCTGCAACGTGAACTCCAATGTACCTGGGCCAATTAACCTTTAAACAGGCAAGTTGCAATCACTGTTTTCTTCCTCAACATTGTTTTCTGCAAGAACTGCACAGACTGGTTGTTCCTCAGTAAAGCTATATTTTATTTTATTTATTTTTTTTTTTGCAGTTTTTGGCTGGGGCCAGGTTTGAACCCGCCACCACAGTTATATAGGGCCAGTGCCCTACTCCTCAAGCCACAGGTGCTGCCTAGTAAAGCTATTTTTATTGAAAACTAATTCAAAGGCTCAGCACCTATGGCTCAAGTGGTAAGGCGTCAGCCACATACACTTGAGCGGGCGGGTTCGAATCCAGCCCAGGCTCACCAAACAACACTGACAGCTGCAACCAAAAAATAGCTGGGCCTTGTGGCAGGCGCCTGTAGTCCCAGCTACTTGGGAGATAGGGGCAGGAGAATTACTTGAGCCTGGGACTTGGAGGTTGCTGTGAGCTGTGATGCCACGGCACTCTTTCTAGGGTGACAGCTTGAGGTTCTGTCTCAAAAACAAACAAAAAAATTGAAATACTATAGCTAGGCTGCTGTTTCTTTGCTCGGTTAATCTTCTAAGTTCTATCTTGCTCTTGGAGGGCTCAGGGTCTTTAATCTCTAATTTCCCCACACAGAATATGACATTTTAGGAATTGTTAACCAGTGTCCTCTGACTGTATAACAAAGAACACTTAGGTTGATGAAAAAGAGAAGAAAACACATAATGGAGGACATAGAAGTAAACAAAGATTTTGAAAAAAAGCTGTCTTTTCATTTGTATCAAAACTCATTTAAAAATATACAAATAATATTTATTTCTTTATCTTTTCTTTTTTTGAGCCTCACTATGTCTCCCTCGGTAGAGTGCCATGGTGTCACAGCTCACAGCAACATCAAACTCTTGGGCTTAAGTGATTCTCTTGAAAGACTTGGGGCAGAACCCCCCCACTCTGCCCGGAGCTCTGACCACCCCAACCAACCACAAGAGACGTCGCTTGATGCAAAAACGCAAGAGGATTTTTATTCCAGCATGCTGGGACTTGACTCACAACTCTTTTAGAAGCCGAGGAGTCAAGCCCCGCACAGCAGTTTTTTACAAGCTTATAAAGGCAAAAACTACAAAGTAGGCGGGAATAGCAGACATGCCAGGGGCTCTAATAAAGTAAGAGGGAATAGACACAGCTGGGGCTCTAATCAGATAAGAAGAACTCTGGTTCACTATTCAACTGTCTTAAGACAAGACTAACAGTCAAATATTTGCTTAATAGTAAACATTTGCTGCAGCTCCTGGGGCTATCTCCTGGAACAGTTACAAAAGGTCACATTCCTATGGTAGGGAGTGAGAAGTGGTCACATTCTCATGGTAATATTTTCTTTCACTCTTACCTCAGCATTCCAGGTAGCTGGGACGACAGGCACCCTCCACAACACCTGGCTATTTTTTTGTTGCAGTTGTCATTGTTGTTTAATTGGCCTGGGCTGGGTTTGAACCCCCCAGCCTGGGTATATGTGGCCAGAGTTGTAACCATTGTACTACAGGTGCCAAGTCTTTCATTTCTTTTTCTTTCCTTTCCTTTTCTTTCTTTTTTTTTTTTATTTTGAGACAGAGTGTAGTTGTGCCCAAGAATGTGAGTGGAATTACAGAAAATATGCCAGGACATTGAGGTGGAATTGGGTATAGGGTCCTATATTGCCTTTGGCAGCAAGCGGGCTCTCAGCCCCAGGCTCAGCACCTGTAGCTCAGCCGCAAAGGCTCTGGCCACATACTTTGGGGCTGCAGGGATTAAACCCAATCCTGGCGTATCAAATAATAATGACAACAACAACAACAAAATAGCCGGGCATTGTGACAGGCACCTGTCCCACTACTTGGCAGGCTGAGGCAAGAGAATCACTTAAGCCCAAGAGTTTGAGGTTGCTGTGAGCTGTGATGCTACAGCACCCTACTGAGGGTGACATAATGAGCCTCTACCTCAAAAAAAAAAAAAAAAAAAAAGAAGAAAAGAAAGAACTCCCAGTCCCTGGTGTTAGTAAGGGATATTCTAGCACAAAGCAGAATTTTACAGAAGCAGAAATATTTACATTATTATATTTTTAGGGGGTGTGAAAAAGCTTGCACCTGCAAATTAGTTGCTAAAAAGGATATCTAACAGAAGTTAGGCCATTTCTCATCAAAAGGTTTGTACTTAACCACAGAGAAACTAGCAAAGAAATGGGAGGGTGGGTGGGGGTGGACTGGGTAGAGGGCCCTTAAGATGGAAGAGGGAAAGTGCCATGGGTTATGAAGCAAATTGGAGTCAGTCTGGCTTTTTAGCACAAAATGGAGTCTGTCTGCCCTTTTAAGTGTAACGGTGTTGTCCAGGGGTTGAGCACCTGGCATTAAAGATCAATTCACAATTATAGCAGATTAATAAGAGAAAGGTTTATTTCCAAATACTATGCCCATGGGGAAACCACAAGAATGATCACCCAATGTCTCAATGATGGTGTGAGAGTTTAATAAATGCCTTTTAGAAGGGAGGGGGGAGAATGTGGAAAGTATAGGTACACCAAGTGGTTGCTAAGGGGCAAGTATAGATGGAGGGAAACAGATTGACTTGTAAATTAACACAAGAGACAAGTATTGTGTTTTAAATGATTTGGGGCCAGGTCTTCTAGAGTTCCAAAGAAGTAGTCAGCAGCCACTTTTTATTCTCAGTCTGGTTAGTCCAGTAGATAGAGGGAAGGCCTCTTCCAATGCTTTCTTTTTTTTTTGGAGATAAGAGTCTGACCTTGCATCCTCAGTAGAGTGTTATGGCATCATAGCTCACAGCAACCTCAAACTCTTGGGTGCAAGCGATTCTGTTGCCTTAGCGCCCCTTGGAGCTGGGACTTACAGGCACCTGCCGCAATGCCCAGGTATCTTTTTTTTTTTTGTACAGAGTCTCACTGTACCGCCCTCGGTAGAGTGCCGTGGCGTCACACGGCTCACAGCAACCTCTAACTCTTGGGCTTGTGCGATTCTCTTGCCTCAGCCTCCCGAGTAGCTGGGACTACAGGCGCCCGCCACAACGCCCGGCTATCCGGCTATCTTGTTTATTTAGCAGGCCCAGGCTGGGTTCAAAACCACCAGCCTCAGAGCATGTGGCTGGCACACTAACCACTGAGCTTTGGGTGCCACCTGCCAATGCTTTTTTTTGAGACAGAGTCTCAAGCTGTCACCCTGGGTAGAGTGCCTGGCATCACAGCAACCTCAAATGCTGGGCTTAAGTGATTCTCTTGCCTCAGCTTCCCAAGTAGCTGGGACTACAGGCACCAGCCACAATGCCCGGCTATTTTTTTTGTTGTTGCAGTGTCATTGAAGTTTTAGCTGGCCCAGACTGGGTTCAAAACTGCCAGCCTCAGTGTATGTGACCGGCTCCCTACCCACTGAGCTACAGGTGCTACCCTTCCAATGCTTTTTCATCATAAATGGCCTTTAATTTAAAATATTTTTTATCCAGGAGTCATATTTTCGGGTGAAATTTCCTCAGGTTCTTCAGCATCATCATGGCTCACAGCAACCACAAATTCTTGTGCTCTAGTGATCCTCATACCCCAACTTTTTCAGTACCTGAAAATACAGGTGCCCACCAAAATGCCTGGGTAATGTCTTTTGTTTTAGTAGAGATATTGTCTCCCTTTTGTTCAGGATGGTTTCAAACTCCTGAGCTTAAAAAATACACCCATTTGGGGTGGCGCCTGTGGCTCAGTCGGTAAGGCGCCGGCCCCATATTTTGAGGGTGGCGGGTTCAAACCCCGCCCCGGCCAAACTGCAAAAAAAAAAAAGACAAAAAATAGCCGGGCGTTGTGGCGGGCGCCTGTAGTCCCAGCTACTTTGGAGGCTGAGCAAGAGGATCGCTTAAGCCCATGGGTTGGAGGTTGCTGTGAGCTGTGTGAGGCCACGGCACTCTACCGAGGGCCATAAAGTGAGACTCTGTCTCTACAAAAAAAAAAAAAATACACCCATTTGGGTGGCACCTGTGGCTCAAAGAAGTAGGGTGCTGGCCCCATATTCTAGAGGTGGCGGGTTCAAACCCAGCCCCGGCAAAAAAACTGCAAAAAAATAAACAAAAAAAAAAGTACACCCTCTCAGAGTGCTAGTGTTATGCCCAAGAGTTCTCTGAAGACCACACAGCCAGACAAGCCAAATTGACAAAAGAGTCCTTTATTGAAGGAATCCTTTATTGAAGAGCTGGCCAGTAACTGCCTCAGTGTCCCAACGTGGGGTTTTTGAGAGCATCCCTGAGTTGTTTGTGGCTCTGGTTTTTATAGGATAAAACCAAAGGGGGTGCAAAAAAGTTCAGCAGGCATTATTACAGAAGTGAAATTAGCCCTTAGCACAATTTTTCCCTTAAAAGGGCAGGTGTGTGTTCTGAGGGAAACTAAGGAGGAAGGGAATTGTAGGGTGTAGGGGTATCATTACTAGGGCTGTAATCTGGAGGATAGTAATGGGCTTTTACACAACAAGGGCAGTTAGTAATTTTTCCACACAATACTACAGTTCTAACCACTAGTAAATGTGCAGGCAAGTGGCAATGGTTTTCAAGGCAATAAAATGTAACAAGGTGGGGTAAACAACAGAATGGAGGATAATGGGTCCTGCTGTGGCTGTAAGTAAGGTTGTGAGCCAGGGAACCATGAAAAGAGAGATTGCCACCAGTTTTCTTGTTCTTTTTGGTGATAATAATTTTCTTTTAGACTTTTACGGACTAAAGAAAGAGTTTCTCTAATGACTCCAGACTGGTTAGC
The DNA here is from genome assembly GCF_027406575.1 of Nycticebus coucang. Lineage (NCBI taxonomy): Eukaryota > Metazoa > Chordata > Mammalia > Primates > Lorisidae > Nycticebus > Nycticebus coucang. The sequence goes on along the minus strand of NC_069799.1, from coordinate 20,154,713 downwards.
GGAGAAACAGCAATTTTCTTCCAAAGCTGCACATAGTCCTTCTTTCATGAAGAGATCTAGTCCTCTACCATTTTGTAAAACAACTTCAGCTAGGGAATCAACTTGTTTTTCTAATTGGGAGATGGAACTTTCTTTTCTTTTCTTTTTTTTTTTTTTTTTGAGACAGAGTTTCACTATATAGCCATTGGTGGAATGCCCTGGCAGCACAGCTCACAGTAACCTGAAACTCTTGGCTTCAGCGATTGATTCTCTTGCCTCAGCCTCCCAAGTAGCTAGGACTACAGGCACCCACCACAACACCCAGCTATTTTTTATTGCAGTTGTCATTGTTTAGCTGGGTCTGGCCGGGTCTGAGCCCGCCTCACTCGATGTACGTGGCTGGCACCTTAACCACTGTGCTAGGGATGCCGAGCCTGGAAGATGGAACTTTCTAACCGTCTTAAATCTCAAGCAACTTGTTGGCTGAGGAATTTAAAGTTACTGTCTTGTAAGGCTAGAGAGCTAGCACAAGTGCTGCAGATACCGCTGTACCTTCTGATATTAAGAGGGGAATGAGAATAGGGGCTCTTTTTATTCTGGTATGGTAGGGATTAAAGTATAAATTTAGGTGTTCTCTTCCTCCTTCTCCATCATATATGTACACTTGGGGTAGAATGTTAACTAGTACACATAGATGGGGGGGTCCATCAGAGAACAGGCTAACAGAGGTACATCAGGTTAAGCTGTTAATGCAAGCAAACCAGGTTTCAAGGGGGGCTTTGTAGTGTAGGAATTCAGGGGTTGGCTCAGTTTCTGTGGCTCAAGAGGCTAAGACGCCATCCACATACACCTGAGTTGGCGGGTTTGAATCCAGCCCAGGACTGCCAAAACAACAAAGATGGCTGCAACCAAAAAATAGCTGGCATTATGGTGGGCACCTGTAGTCCCAGCTACTTGGGAAGTGGAGAATAGCTTGAGCCCAGGAATTGAAGGGTTTTTTTTTGTTTGTTTGTTTTGCAGTTTTTAGCAGGGGCTGGGTTTGAACCTGCCACCTCTGGCATATGGGGCCAGCACCCAACTTTTTTGGGCCACAGGCACCGCCCCAGGAATTGGAGTTTGCTGTGAGTTGTGATGCCACCTCACTCTACCCAGGGCAACATCTTGAAGTTCTGACTCAAAACAAACAACAACAGAAAAAAAGAATTCAGGAGTTTCTGTTTTGTTTCCCTATACTACCCTGTTTTCCCGAAAATAAGACCTACTTACAGGAAAGATAAGACGTCCCCTGAAAATAAGACCTAGTGCATCTTTGGGAGCACACCTTAAAATATATGTGGGGAAACAGGGTACTTGGCTGCAAGAATTTTCATAGGGTGATCTTGTTCTTGTAAATCTCCTGAAGTGAGTTTTGGCTGAAGCTAATTACATTCTGTGGTCTGGGTATACAGATTACATCCCTCCTCCTCTTTTTCCAAAGTTCAAAGTCCAATTAAGACAAGTGACGAGAGGAGTTTCCTCAGGCTTCAGCCATGTGTGCGTCCACCAGACAGATCCCAGTGTGTGTCTGGAGCAGGGCATGTTGACTGTCTTAAAAGTTACCTTTGTTGGATCAGGGCCTGTAGCTCAGTAGAGGGCCTACTACATACACCCAGTGAGAGGGCGGCACTCGACTGACAGAGATCTCACAGACCACCAAGGCTTGTACGGAAGGTCTTTATTGGCGAGAAAGGGATGCTGCAGAGCAGCACCAAGGAGGAGAGAAAAGAAGAGAGAGAAGAGAAAAGAGAGGGAGAGGAGCAGAGAGGGAAAGAGAGAGCCAGAATGAGAGTGCACCTTTATATAAGTTTGAGTAGGGGAAGTCTTAGAATAGTGACGGGATGGTAGAATAGCCAATAAGAAGTTACTGCTCTGGCTGACCGTTAGGGGCAGGCCATAAGTTTCAAATTTCCAGCGGGTAATTGGGACAAGGAGATGAGGTAAGTTTTGTGACTGGGGCACTTACCTAACACCGAGGCTGGTGGGTTTGATCCTGGCCTGGGCCTGCTGAACAACAATGACAACCGCAACCAAAAAAAAATAGTCAGTCATTGTGGTGGGTGCCTGTAGTCCCAGCTTCTTGAGAGGCTGAGGGAAAAGAATTGGTTAAGCCCAAGAGTTTGAGGTTGCTGTAAGCTGTGATGCCACAGCACTCTACCAAGGGCGACACAGTGGGACTCTGACTCAAATAAAATAATAATAGGTGGCACCTGTGGCTTCAAGGAGTAGGGCACCGGCCCCATATACTGGAGGTGGTGGGCTCAAACTCGGCCCTGGCCAAAAACTACAAAATAAATAAATAAATATATTAATAATAATAATAAAAGAAAAGAAAAAATAAATAAACCTTGCTGAGTTCTTTGTACAGTGCTGCCACTATAAGCACACAGTGACAAGTACAAAAATTTAATTCTCAGATCTCAAATAAATTTCTTTATAATGAGAAAAAAGATTAAAAAGTAAGGGTCGCGACTAGGTGCCTGTAGCACAGTGGTTATGATGCCAGCCACATACAAGAGGGTGGCAGGTTCGAACCCCACCCAGGTCTGCCAAACAACAATAATAGCCAGGTGTTTTGGCAGGCACCTGTAGACCCAGCTACTTGGGAGGCTGAGGCAAGAAAATCACTTGAGCCCGAGAATTTGAGGTTGCTGTGAGCTGTGATGTCACAGCACTCTACCAAGGGCAACATAGTGAGACTCTGTCTCATGTGAGCTGAAAGAGCTGCTCTCAGATTACTAGAAAATGTGCCTGCTGTGTTCACCCTCAGACATAATATGATGAAAGTGACCAGGCTTTTTTTATATCACTGCAGGAGCTGCAGCACTGGGAGCTGCAATCAGGTCACTTGCTGTGACCAGTGTGGTCCCTTAGTTGATCCTACTAAGGGAACAGAGGCCTCCTCATTATCATTGTTCTGTGCAATGTCAGAGACCTTTGGTTTCTTTTCCAAAGTCAAGCTGTGCTCATCTTGTAGGCAGTACTCTGTGCAGGAATCATGTGAGTGAGAGACTCACCAGAACACTTCCCAAGGAGGCTCATTCTGGAACCTTCCCATGCACTCTCAGGTGAACCTCACTTGTATCTCTTCCTTATTTCTGACCTCCTCATTGTCCCTAAGTCTGAACCCCTCATGAATGTTCTCCAATGAAGGATACTAAAATCCTCTCATTGATGGACATACCCACTTTCTTCCAATGCCCCGTATAAGTTATCTGTTTGTCTGTTTCTTTTAGCCAAAAAAGCAAAATTCTCTATGGTCCTCTATTTGGAAGCTGTCCTTGGAAATAATTATTATTTTTTTTTTCTGGAATTCCCACATTTGATGTGGACCTTGATACTGTGGATAAAATGAGTGTTTGAGGACTGGTTGCAGTGTCTCATGCCTGTAATCCTAGCACTCTGGGATGCCAAGGCCAGTGGATTATCTGAGCTCAGGAGTTTGAGACAAGCCTTAACCAGAGTGAGACCCCATCTCTAAAAATAGCTGGATATTGTGGTGGGCACCTGTAGTCTCAGCTACTCGGAAGGCTGAGGCAAGAGGATTCCTTGACACCAAGAGTTTGGGGTTGCTGTGAGCTATGATGCCATAGCACTCTACTGAAGGTGACAAAGTGAGAGTCTGTCTAAAAAACAAAAATGAGTGTTCGAGTAAGGACATCTAAGCCAACTCGTTACAGACCTTATGTTATCCTAAATAATCAGGAGCTGAAGCTGTCAACAAAAGTTGATTTTTGCCAGGCGAGGTGCCTCATGCCTGTAATCATAGCACTCTGGAAGGCTGAGGTGGGTGGACTTCCTGAGCTCCTGCGTTTAAAACCAACCTGAACCAGAATGAGACCTAATCTCAAAAAAAAAGTTGATTCTTATTTTTCCAGAGTCCAGAATCTGAGAGGTCCTAGTATCAAAGGGCTTACAAGTTCCTCACCAGTTGATACTGTGTTAATCCCTCTCCTCTGACTTCTCACCTGGAAGAATCAAATCTTACGTGGGATAGCAGTGCTTTGAGCTTATTATTTTGGCTCTGAGCTTATTATTATTATTACCATTTTGGAATCCAAGTCCCATTGTCTATGTCTGGTTCATTTTTGTGGGTTATTCTTTCAACTAAAACTGTTCAGCTGTATCAAAGTAAAAAGGAAGCATACAAATGCAGGGGCTCATTGCTCCATTCCTCAAAGGCCATTTCCCATTTCCAATTTCAGAATGAAGCACTACCACAGAAACACACTGAGTATCCCTATCTCTCTCACTCCTTTCAGCTTCCATACAAAGAATCCAAGGCCTTACTTTGCCTTTTGATGTGGTTCTTTTTTGGAATAATAATAGTGTCTTACTCATTCCTTCATATGGTTGATAGTGTTAATCTGGGCCTTTTTCTGTAAAGCAGGTCTGTTGAAAAGAGGGCTGCTCTCTTGGGCATTGTATAGAGGGGTATTAAGGATCTGTGTCTTTCTTTTCTTTTTTTTTTTTTTTTGAGACAGAGTCTCACTTTGTTAGTAAAGTGCTATGGCATCATAGCTCACAGCAACCTCAAACTCTAGGGCTCAAGAGATTCTCTTGCCTCAGCCTGCCAAGTAGCTGGTACTACAGGTGCCTGTCACAACACCCAGCTATTTTTAGAGACAGGGTATTTCTCTGTCTCAGGCTGGTCTCAGGCAACCTGTGAGCTCAGGGAATCCACTGGCCTCAGCCTCTCAAAGTACTAGAATTACAGCCATGAGCGTCCCTGCCTGGCCTAAGATCTCTGTCTTTAGCTTCCAATACCATGTTGAAGCTCAAGTGAGAAGTCCCTGCTCTTACACATTCAGATTTAGCATGTACGTGGCTTTGTTGGATTGCTTATTTATAAACAGGTGTGATTAAGACATTTTTCCCTTCTACCACTCATCATAACCTCAATAAAAAAAAAAAAAAAGACTTTCAGATAGTGATTACACTGGAGACCTAAAAATGGATAAGGGGAGATATTTTATAGGCCATCAAAGCCAGAGGGAAATGGAAATAAATGCAGTGAACTCATTCCTATCTGATTCCTGGCTCAAGTCTTTCTTAGAAGTATTTAAGACCTTGCTCAGATTTTAAGATGCAGAAGTAAACAGACTATCTACTGATACAGGTATTTACATTGCACATGAAGAAAAATACAGTGTTACAAACTATACACATAGATGTTATAATTTTCAAATGCTTTGAAATTACCAATATTAAATTATATTTAATATGCACATATGTAGTAAAATAAAGATGGAGGGAAAAAGTCAAAACAAAATAAAATGTCCTTACCCATCTAGAAAGTGAGAGATAATTAGATGAAATGATATATCTTTCAGTTGATTAGAATCAATGCTATCCACAGTGACTTCTGTTTATAGAGGCAATAAAAAGTCCAGCTGGAGGGGAAACTTCCCCTCTGTCTCACTTCAGTCATCCTGGGAGTTCCACTGTGTTCTGCAGAATTTATTAAGGATCCATAATTTCAGCTGATAAATCCAAGTGGATCATTATCATCATTCTTACACCTTTGGATTTTCATTCTTGCAGTTTCATTTAAAATGAGTTGTGGATAAGACTATTACATCATGGGTTATCAATCACCTAATGGGCCTATTACCTGTATCTTGTCCTAAAAAGGAAAAATAATTGAAATAAAACCTGTCCTAAAATTCCTTTGGAATCTTCCAGTGATTGATGCAGTTGCAGACTTCTTCTTCCTACTTTCAACTAGCAGGAAATGTGAAAGAATTCTCAGGAAAAAATATGGAGGTGCCCACTCAAGTGTTTGGGGGACCCTGTCCTACAACAGGTGGATTCAAATAACAGAAAAAAAACAATATGCAACCAAAGTCCTGGGACTGACTGAAGGAACAAAAGCAAAGGTGAGACATCTGAAAGGTTGAAGCCATCACTGGACATTAAAATTTCATTGTCTCCCATTCATTCTGTTTCTACAGCCTTCTGTAACCACAGATGAAGGAAGTAAATGAAAATATTCAGAGAGCATAGTATACATCACAGTTCCTCACTCAGGAGCTCATGCTACATGCAAGGGATCACTTGGGCAGATTCATAGGGGTGTAATGAAGCAGTATATGGCTGATAGAATGACAATGAAGCTTAAGTGAAAGTATATCTTGAATTTACATTAGAAACCATGAACCGCTACCAGGATTGGAAAGTGGATATCACATGAGGGTTGGAGAAGTCTTGCAAAGGTTTGCAAGAATTTCAATGTCTTCTTCACTCCAAAATATGAGGCATGACTGTCCAATGGCTTCCAATCACCCAAGTGAAACAGGAAGTTGAGACAAGCCCAGCACTTAACATAAATTTTTCTTCATTCAGGAAGAGCTACAGAGAAAAAATGTACTGTAGAAGATTCCCAGGAATCAAGTGATGCATCAGCGAACAGAAGGAAAATGGACTCTGGAATATTTATTCCCCTGGGTTTCTACTCGTTTAATCTTCATGGGTTCCCTGGTGTGTTTTATTTCTGTGAATTTCTTTGCCAGGGATTATTTTAAAAACACAGGATGAACAAACTGATTTCTCACATAGACATATATTTCTTCTTCCTCCTCCTTCTTTTTTTTCTTCACTATTATTTATATATTCACCAAAAACATGCCCGTGTGTGCACTTTGGTTCAAGTGTTTTCTTTCTTTCTTTCCTTCCTTCCTTCCTTCCTTCCTTCCTTCCTTCCTTCCTTCCTTTATTCCTCCTTTCCTTCTTTCCTTCCTTCCTTTCAGAGTCTCACTTTGTCACCCTTGGTAGAGTGCCATGTCATCATAGCTCACAGCAACTTCAAACTCTTGGGCTCAAGTAATTATCTTCTATCATACTCCCAAGTAGCTGGGACTACAGGCACCTGCAACAATGCCTGGCTATTTTTAGAGATAGGGTCTCACTGTGGCTCAGGCCTGTCTCAAACTTCTGAGCTCAGGCAATTGACCCTCTGTGGCCTCCCAGAGTGCTGGGATTACAGGCACTACCCACCATGGTCAGTGTTGTTCATGTTTTCTTATTACATGCCTTTTCTTATTACAAGTTTTCTTATTACATGTAGAATCATAGATACAAATGTGGTTAAACTGTCCCACAGAAGTCACGCAAGGCAAGTCTATAATGGGTTAAAAATGGCTTTTGCTAACACAGAGGCAAAAGGAGAGCTGGGCTCCCCCTGAGGCATACACAGAGCCTGTATGTTCAGAGGTAAAAATCTGGAACAGTTTCTCTGATGTCATGCTCCCCTTAAGCCCAGGTGGTCAGGGACTAATAATCTCTCTCCTGGAGATATGGGCCAGAGGTTGACAGGTGTTAAAAACATATTGTCTTTGAAGCCTAAAGGTCTCTGCCCTGTGGAGAAACAAAGTCATTACTCCATTATGAGGCAAACTAAGTGTGTGCTTGAGGGATTTTATTTTCCCTTATACCTCAGGAGTTCTTTGTGATTTTTATTTAGATACCTTGCTCAAGAGTTGACGCAAGTCTGAGAAGAATGAAAAAGCAGAAAAGATTGTGCTGATTTGTAGACTTGGTATCTCCTCACAAGTTAATTTTAGATAGAAAGAGTTAGAGATCATAGATTAAGTGTGTATGTGACCACCAGTGTATATAAGGTGGTCAAGAATAAAGATCCTTTGCTACATGCCATCTCATGCGGTATAGTCTGTTTCTTGTTTCCAGATTAATAATTGCAGGAGCGAGCTTGCACCCGCAGCAAAGCTGCTGTTTTCTTGCATCTCTGGTCACGCAACATATAAGAATGTGCAAATTTTAATTATTGATAGACAGTCCAAAATTGTTCTTCAATAGTTTATTAGCCATTTATAGTGTGTACAAGCATGTACAAACTGATCATATAAAGAGACAAGATTAGGCAGCATTCAATTTTTCAATCTGATCATCTCATAAAATGCATCTGTCTATTTTTTTTTTTTTTGAGACAGAGCCTCACTTTGTTGCCCTCGGTAGAGTACCATGACATCACATCTCACAGAAACCTGAAACTCTTGGGGTTAAGCGATTCTCTTGCCTCAGCCTCCCAAGTAGCTGGGACTACAGGCACCCACCACAATGCCCCGTTATTTTTTTGTTCCAGTAGTCATTATTGTTTATCTTGCCTGGGATGGGTTCAAACCTGCTGGCCTCGGTGCATGTGGCCGGCACTGTAGCCACTGTGCTATGGGCGCCGAGCCACAAAATGCATCTACCTTATAATTTACTTCATCTAAACACCATTGAAGTTGGATGCCTCTTTGTGTGGGAAATGACCATTCAATGTTTATTTACTATTAAATGGTTTCTTAGGTCCAGCTATTTTTTTTTTTAATTATTCTGGTTTTTTTTTGATACAGAGCCTCAAGCTGTTGCCCTGGGTAGAGTGCTGTGGAATCACAGCTCAGAGCAACCTCCAACTCCTGGGCTCAGGCGATTCTCCTGCCTTCATCTCCCAAGTAGTTGGGACTACAGGCACCCTCCACAACGCCCGGCTATTTTTAGGTTGCAGCCATCATTGTTGTTTGGCGGGCCAGGGCTGGATTTGAACCCGCCAGCTCAGGTGTATGTGGCTGGCGCCTTAGCTGCTTGAGCCACAGGCGTTGAGCCTAATTATTCTGTTTTTACTATTCATTGTCAGGAATTCCTAACATATTTCATTTGAATGTTGTCTTTCTCATGTCATACTACTATGCTGATGGCTTTCCACATATTAAAGAATAAATCTGGAATCAGCGCCTGTAGCTTAGCGGCTGGGGTGCCTGCCAAATACCCTGGGGCTGGTGGGTTTGAACCCAGCCAGGGCCTGCCAAATAAACAATGACAACTACAACAAAACAATAGCTGGGCGTTATGGCAGGTGCCTGTAGTCCCCGCTACTTTGGAGGCTGAGGCAAGAGAATCACTTAAGCCCGAGAGTTTGAGGTTGCTGTGAGCTGTGATACCACACCACTCTACTGAGGGTGAAATACTGACACTCTGTCTCAAAGATCTCAGAGATCTGGCCTGGCTCTGATCTCACAAATTAGCCAACACTGTCACATGACTTGGTTGACTGATGAACTGATGTCCTAAGGAGGAAAAGAGGCAGGGAAGAGTCTGGGTCTGGTGAGTCTCTGTTTCCCCAGCTGTGGTGCCCGTGCAAATTGTTGGACTTTAAAGTAAACTAAATGGTACACCCAGACACCCCCTGATGAAACTACTTAGTAGTTTCTAAACCAAAATTTAACTCATCCTAATTTCACAGAAAAATTCTAAGTTATGTAATATAAAAAACTGAGTTAATTTTGTAAAGGCCTTGAAATACACATTGTATAGCAAGTTATAGGAATTATTTGTAATTGTTTCATTGACTGAATTTGCAGCAACTGTGTAAAGACCAACTATGGGTGTGGGAAGCAGTTTCTTATTTAATGAATGACCTACTTATTTCCAAACCTTTGCTGTTTTCAACCAGTGCTTTCTTGTGTTACTAGAACTTTTTAGTCTGAGGAACTATTTCCATGGAAACTGTAATAGGGATTTGCTGATTTTCATTACAAAAAACATTTGAAAATTATTTGGTTATTTTATGTGATTGTCAACAAAATAGTAATACAGATAGCATATGGTACAGGAATTTGTTTTTTTTATTTTATTTTTTGAGAGACAGAGTCTCACTTTGTCACCCTTGGTTGAGTGCCATGGCATTACAGCTCATAGCAAACTCAAACTCGTGGGCTCAAGCAATTCTTTTGCCTCAGCCTCCCTCCCATGTAGCTGGGACTACAAGTGCCTGCCACAATGCCTGACTATTTTTTGGTTGGAGTTGTCATTGTTGTTTGTCAGGCTGGGCTAGATTTGACCTGCCAGCTTTGGTGTATGTGGCTGGCATCCTAGCTGCTGAGCCAGCACAGGTGTTTTAATTGATCCTTTTACTTAAGTCAATTTTTCATAATTTTATTCATCAAATTTTATTTACTCTAGATAACAGTAACCTAATTGTTCCCACAAGCTCCACAGATTTATACTATGTTAGGAGGCCTGCTCAGTGAGCTGGGGCTTCTGGTTTCAGAGGACCTGAGAGTTATGCACGTTCAGAAGGACATCTTGGGATGTATGGGGCACAGTTACAGTTGAGGGCTGATGATGTGCAGACTGAGCTCTTGTGCCCTCTGCGGTCCCCTGCCAAGAATATCTGAGAAACCAGCCAGGGAGATGGATCTGGGGGAACCCAGGGGAACAGGTTCCAGGGGGTGGATTGGAATGTTGCACTTGGCTGTTTTTTGTTCCTGTCTCCCATTACCCACCCTCATTCCTGCTCTCTGTGTCCCTGCTTGCCCCTGCCCTTCTGGCTGTCTCCCTCAAGGGCTGGATGCTTCTGACCTGTGTGGATTCAGGGTGTGAGGATCAGTGATGGGAACACCTTTTGAAAGGCACCTTTGGCAGTGGTCAGTGGTGAGTCATTGAGCCTGAAAAGCAGCCCCTGTCACAGCCTGCTGGGCTTCCTCTTTCTGTGTCCATTGTGAATTCTAAATAATTCCTGAAATTGAAAAGCAGCTGTTGAAGTTAAAAAGCAATTCTGTTTTATGGAACCGTCACTCAGTTGCCATATCTTACGTATTATAGATCTCCATTGTTTCTCACTCATTCCTGTGTTTCTCTTGCACCTTTTTCCTTTTGTGATAAAATGTCCTCATAGTCAGGTCTTAGTTTCGAGAAACAGTTCCAAAAAGAGTCCTGCCTTACACCTGGGGCTACATGTCTCTGTATAGTTACCCTGTTTGAAGGATGTCCCATACCTCACTGTAGTTGTTTAGCTATTCTGCCAGATTATAAATTCATTGGTAGTGGAATGTGTCATTTTTTGTTACTACTGTCTCTTCATTACTTAGGACAACACTCATCCCTTCTTAAGTTTTCCATAAATATTTCTATGAACGAACGATCATTGTACACCAAAAAGCACTTGAATCCCTGTGATGCCAGGGATAGGTGTGTTGTCATAATACAAAGAAAATATTTATATGAGTGAAAATGTAGAAATTTGTCCTAATCCCCATTTTTATTAGTGACAATATAAAGTGAAATGAAGTCTGTACCAGAGGAACCATTACAGATTCTACACAAATGTGGAAACGTAAAAATAAGAGTCTCTATGTTATCCACAGCCATTACCAAAAATTCACAAAAATATGGATGGCGCCTGTAGCTCATTGGGTTAGGGCTCTGGCCCCACATACAGAGGGTCGTGGGTTTGAACCTGGCACCCACCAAACTGCAACAAAAAAATAGCTGGGTGTTGTGGTGGGTGCCTGTAGTCCCAGCTACTCAGGAGGCTGAAGCAAGAGAATTACTTAAGCCCAGGAGTTGGAGGTTGCTGTGAGCTGTGACGCCACAGCACTCTAGCAAGGGCGATAAAGTGAGAGTCAGTCTCAAAAAAAAAAAAATTTACAAAAATATATTTAAAGAAAGTTAAATATTTAGGAGAGAGTTATTATGTGGATTTTCTTTTTGCATTTTCAAAGTATATTTAGGTTTGAATGCTTTTCTCAAAATAGAACTACTTTCCATATATTTTTCATACTGTTATCAAATTATAATACACTATGTGAAGTAGAAATTTAACTATGCATAAAGCATAGTTTCATTTTGCCATATTAAATGTTATTTGCATTGTTTGTTCTTTCTGGTCATAAAGAAAACAAGGCCTCAATGCTGGAATTCTTACTTTATTCATTCCAAAATATGCATAAAATATTCATATCTACCATGCTGTAGAGCAGTGGTTCTCAACCTTCCTAATGCCGCTGTTGTAGGGAATAGAAACCTCTTCTTTGGGAATGAGTGATGGCATGCCTTTTTTGCTATCTTTGTACCATGGCTACTGTGTAATACTGAAGTGATTATTTTGGAATGTGACTATGATGAGGTTGATATGAAATCAATCAAAGAATAGAAGTCTAGATTCCAGGGCTACTTCATAACTGTTGGACATGTTTGGTAGCATAATTCTTTGTGACAGCCAGAAGAGGGCACGCTAAACATCTTAGTTATTTGATGGCACGTCTTCCTAAATGTTATAATCAATACAGAATATTTTTGGTTGTTGGAATAATTAATTTTAGTGTTATTAATAATTGACATTGTATATATGGAAGATACATGCGCATATGTTTTTCCTACATTTTTATTGTGGTGGTAGTTGACACACAATCAACTTGTACTTTTTTTTTGAGACAGAGTCTCACTATGTCACCCACTAGAGAGTCGTAGCATCACAGCTCACAGCAACTTCAAACTCTTAGGCTTAAGTGATTCTCTTTCCATAGCCTTCCAAATAGCTGGGACTAAAACGTTTGTCACAACACCAGGCTATTTTTTTTTTTTTGAGAGACACTTAAGCCGTCACCCTGGGTAGAATACCGTGGCATCACAGCTCACAGCAACCTCCAACTCCTACTATAGCTCAAGCTATTCTCTTGCCTCCACCTCCCAAGTAGCTGGGACTACAGGCGCCTGCCACAACACTGGGCTATTTTTTCGTTGCAGCCGTAATTGTTGTTTGGCAGGCCTGGGCTGGATTCGATCCCACCAGCTCAGGCGTATGTGGTGGCGCGTTAGCCGCTATAGCCACAGGTGCCGAGCCAACACCAGGCTATTTTTTGGTTGCAATAGTCATTGTTGTTTAGGAGGCCTGGGCCAGGTTCGAACTCGCCAGCCCCTGGTGTATGTGCCCTAGCTGCTGAGCTACAGGCGCCTGGCCAGAAACAAAGTATTTTAATAAAAATGTGTAACATACTTCTCATCATCCCTTTCCATTAAAAATGTTTTCCTGTTGCTCAGTGCCAGCCACATGCACCAAGGCTGGTGGGTTTGAGCCCAGCCAGAGCCAGATAAAGAACAATGACAACTGCAACAAGAAAATAGCTGGGCATTGTGGCAGGCACCTGTAGTCCCAGCTACTAGGGAGGCTGAGGCAAGATAATTGCTTGAGCCCAAGAGTTTGAGGTTGCTGTGAGCTGTGATGCCACAGAAACTCTACTGAGGGTGACATAGTGAAACTCAGTCTCAAAAAAAAAAAAAGTTTTCTTGCACATTTTAATAGTAAATTTTCAGGTTTGTCATCAGATCTGGGTGTGATAACTGTAGGTAAATGAGTACCAGACAGCTTGGCATTACAATTAGGACAAGAGCACTCTAAATGCCTAAGTGTGAACAGTTTTGTTACCAAAATATTTGTGCAAGATTGTCTCTATAGGTGATACTGAGAAATATCATTCTTACTTTAATGAAACCATTTTATTTTCCTAACAGCCTGTGAGTTAGAGCAGTGTGTCTTCTAGAAGTTAAAGTGGGGCTGGTCCCGGTGGCTCACACTTCCCAGCACTCTGGGAGGACAAAGTGGCAGACTGCCAGAGCTCAGGAGTTAAAGACCAGCCTGAGCTAGATTGAGACCCTGCCTCCAAAAATAGCAAGGCATTGGGCAGCTGGCTATAATTCCAGCTATTGGGAAGGCTAAGTCAAGAGAGTCACTGAGCCCAGGAGTCTGAAGTTGCTGTTTGCTTTGATGCCATGGTACTCTGTGATAGGTCTATGGTAGGGCAACAAAGTGAGATTCTGTCTCAAAAAAAGAAAAAAGTTAAAGTAAAAGGAGCCCTAGGATGTGCCAGGTCCACACCCAGATGCAGGGCCAGCCAGGCATTTACCTGTTACTTTTCCTGGCTCCACATCCCTGGTTACCCAGATCAGCCCCAAGATCTCTTCTCTTGGTGCAGGCCAGAGGAGGAGGAGCTGGTGCTGTGCTCACCTGTGTTCAATTTGGAGACTCAAAGCCTGACAGGTTGGATTAATTAGTGGGGGATTACTAATCCCTGCAGTTGGTGGATGTACTTATTGGACTTCAGGTACCTCTCAGAAACCTAGATCTCACATCCACCCTGCCTTGTCCAGTCACAGTAATCACATGGTTTATGTGTCCATCTCATCCTTTGCGGAGTTATGTAAGCAGAGTATTGAGGTTCCTTTTTGGAGCCTCGCTAATTTTTGTTCAGTGTATGATTTCTGGAAGATAGATAGGCTTCCGCCAAGCAGTGCGTGAAGTGAGTGTCTACCGGTAGACCCTTTGTGTACACTCCTGTGCTCCCACCTGGGGCTCTGTGTCTCCCACCCTTTGACATGAGTAGAGATTAAAAATAAGGAGTAGAATATTCCCTTACTCTGATAATAGAAAAGTATGGTTCAGGCCAGTTACATCTCTGAGGTTAAGTAAAGTCAGAGCCCTCAGAGCTGCACTTCAATGTGGCAGCAACTGTCCACGTGCTGTTCTGAATAGAGAGCTGTGCTCTACAGTTAATACATATAATGAATTTTAAAGATACATAACCAAAGTAATTCATTAAAATATTTCTATTGATCAGTTATGAAAACGATATTTTGAAAATATTAGGTTAAATAAATAATAATCAATTTAACCTATTTCTTTTTTTTTAAATTGTGACATGTTTATTCTATGTCATAAATACAATCAAATAAGATGCTTTAAAAAACTATGGCATTACATAAGTATATTACACATACAATGTGATCTACATTAAAAAAATTAAATAGTTATGTGGCCAGAAAAAGGAAACGTAGCTGAATGTTAGTAGTGATTGACTATCATTGACTCAGATTGCAGGTGACTTATTTTTTTTTTACCTTTGTATCTATTTATATTTTTCCATTTCTTTACAATAATCACAAAATAGGTGGTAACATATTTTCAAAATATAGGATAAATGATGTACATGTGCTTTACTTAAAATTAATTATTCTGAAATTTATTAAGGAATTCCATTAACAACAATTGTTCAGAAGAGCTAGACTTAATTAATATAAACTGTGATAAAACAAACAACTTTATGGTTCCATAAATCACTGGCTAATTTGAAGTTTTTGAATATCAGATTTTCTTTTGAAATACAGACTGAGTCAGCCCCCTTATAGAAGAATGTTTGGGATCATAACAGATTGAAGAAGTTGGCAAAATACTTTCTGTGGAGGGTTAAATAGTAAGTGATTTTGGCTTTGAGGATCATATGTGCTCTGTTGCATATTCTTTTTATTTTTATTTTATTTTATTTTTTTATTGTTGGGGATTCATTGAGGGTACAATAAGCCAGGTTACACTGATTGCAATTGTTAGGTAAAGTCCCTCTTGCAATCATGTCTTGTCCCCTTAAAGTGTGACACACACCAAGGCCCCACCTACCTCCCTCCTTCCCTCTTTCTGTTTCCCCCCCATAACCATAATTGTCATTAATTGTCCTCATATCAAAATTGAGTACATAGGATTCATGCTTCTCCATTCTTGTGATGCTTTACTAAGAATAATGTCTTCCACGTCCATCCAGGTTAATACGAAGGATGTAAAGTCTCCATTTGTTTTAATGGCTGAATAGTATTCCATGGTATACATATACCACAGCTTGTTAATCCATTCCTGGGTTGGTGGGCATTTAGGCTGTTTCCACATTTTGGCGATTGTAAATTGAGCTGCAATAAACAGTCTAGTACAAGTGTCCTTATGATAAAAGGATTTCTTTCCTTCTGGGTAGATGCCCAGTAATGGGATTGCAGGATCAAATGGGAGGTCTAGCTTGAGTGCTTTGAGGTTTCTCCATACTTCCCTACAGAAAGGTTGTACTAGTTTGCAGTCCCACCAGCAGTGTCAAAGTGTTCCCTTCTCTCCACATCCACGCCAGCATCTGCAGTTTTGAGATTTTATGATGTGGGCCATTCTCACTGGGGTTAGATGATATCTCAGGGTTGTTTTGATTTGCATTTCTCTAATATATAGAGATGATGAACATTTTTTCATGTGTTTGTTAGCCATTCGTCTGTCGTCTTTAGAGAAAGTTCTATTCATGTCTCTTGCCCATTGATATAAGGGATTGTTGGCTTTTTTCATGTGGATTAATTTGAGTTCTCTATAGATCCTAGTTATCAAGTTTAGTCTGATTGAAAATATGCAAATATCCTTTCCCATTGTGTAGGTTGTCTCTTTGCTTTGGTTATTGTCTCCTTAGCTGTACAGAAGCTTTTCAGTTTAATGAAGTCCCATTTATTTATTTTTGTTGTTGTTGCCATTGCCATGGCAGTCTTCTTCATGAAGTCTTTCCCCAGGCCAATATTTTCCAGTGTTTTTCCTATGCTTTCTTGGAGGATTTTTATTATTTCATGCCTTAAGTTTAAGTCCTTTATCCATCTTGAATCAATTTTTGTGAGTGGGGAAAGGTGTGGGTCCAGTTTCAGTCTTTTACATGTAGACATCCAGTTCTCCCGACACCATTTATTGAATAGGAAGTCTTTCCCCAAAGGTATGTTCTTGTTTGGTTTATCAAAGACTAGGTGGTTGTAAAATGTTAGTTTCATTTCTTGGTTTTCAATTCGATTCCAAGTGTCTATGTCTCTGTTTTTGTGCCAGTACCATGCTGTCTTGAGCACTATGGCTTTGTAGTACAGACTAAAATCTGCTATGCTGATGCCCCCAGCTTTATTTTTGTTACAGAGAACTGCCTTAGCTATACGGGTTTTTTTCTGGTTCCATAAAAAACGCAGAATAATTTTTTCCAAATCTTGAAAGTACGATGTTGGTATTTTGATAGGAATGGCATTGAATAGGTAGATTGCTTTGGGAAGTATAGACATTTTAACAATGTTGATTCTTCCCATCCATGAGCATGGTATGTTCTTCCATTTGTTAATATCCTCTGCTATTTCCTTTCTGAGGATTTCATAGTTTTCTTTATAGAGGTCCTTCACCTCCTTCGTTAGGTATATTCCTAGGTATTTCATTTTCTTTGAGACTATGGTGAAGGGAGTTGTGTCCTTAATTAGCTTCTCATCTTGACTGTTATTGGTGTACACAAAGGCTACTGACTTGTGGACATTGATTTTATATCCTGAAACATTACTGTATTTTTTGATGACTTCTAGGAGTCTCGTGGTTGAGTCTTTGGGGTTCTCTAAGTATAAGATCATGTCATCCACAAAGAGGGAGAGTTTGACCTCCTCTGCTCCCATTTGGATTCCCTTTATTTCCTTGTCTTGCCTAATTGTATTGGCTAGAACTTCCAGCACTATGTTGAATAGTAAAGGTGACATAGGACAACCTTGTCTGGTTCCAGTTCTAAGAGGAAAAGCTTTCAGTTTTACTCCATTCAGTAAAATATTGGCTGTGGGTTTGTCATAGATAGCTTCAATCAGTTTTAGAAATGTGCCACCTATGCCTATACTCTTCAGTATTCTAATTAGAAAAGGATGCTGGATTTTGTCAAGTGCTTTTTCTGCATCTATTGAGAGGATCATGTGATCTTTATTTTTGCCTCTGTTAATATGGCGGATAATGTTTATAGAATTGCACATGTTAAACCAGGCTGCATCCCTGGGATGAAGCCTACTTGATCATGATGAATGACTTTTTTGATGATAAGCTGTAATCTATTGGTTAGGATTTTGTTGAGAATTCTTGCATCCATATTCATGAGTGAGATTGGTCTGAAATTCTCCTTTTTCTTTGCGTCTTTTCCTGGTTTTGGTATCAGGGTGATGTTTGCTTCATAGACTGTGTTGGGGAAGATTCCTTCTTCCTCAATTTTTTGGAATAATTTCTGCAGTACAGGAATAAGCTGTTCCTTGAAGGTTTGATAGAATTCTGGAGTGAAGACATCTGGACCAGGGCATTTTTTGGTTGGAAGCTTTTTTATTGTTTCTTTGATATCAGTGCTTGAAATTGGTCTGTTCAGGAGCTCTATTTCTTCCTGGCTGAATCTAGGGAGAGGGTGTGTTTCCAAATATTGATCCATTTCTTTCACATTGTCAAATTTCTGGGCATAGAGTTTCTGGTAGTATTCAGAGATGATCTCTTGTATCTCTGTGGGATCAGTTGTTATTTCCCCTTTATGATTGAGGTTTCTGATTGAGGTTACTAGAGATTTTACTTTTCTATTCCTCATTAGTCTGGCAAATGGTTTATGTATTTTATTTATTTTTTTCAAAGAACCAACTCCTTGTTTCATTAATTTTCTGAATGATTCTTTTGTTTTCAATTTCATTGATCTCTGATTTGATTTTGGATATTTCTTTTCTTCTACTGAGTTTAGGCTTAGATTGTTCTTCTTTTTCCAATTCCAGAAGATCTCTTGTGAGATTGTTGATGTGCTCTCTTTCTGTTTTTTGAATGTAGGCATCTAAAGCGATGAATTTTCCTCTCAAAACTGCTTTTGCAGTATCCCACAGGTTTTGGTAGCTTGTGTCTTCATTGTTGTTATGCTCAAGGAAGTTAATGATTTCCTGTTTTATTTCTTCCTTCACCCATCTGTTATTCAACAGAAGATTGTTTAGTTTCCATGCCTTTGGGTGGGTAGAGCATTTTTGTTAGAGTTGAGTTCCACCTTTAGTGCCCTATGTTCTGAGAAGATACAAGGTAAAATTTCAATTCTTTTGATTCTGTTGATATTTGTTTTGTGTCCCAGGATATGATCAATTTCGGAGAATGTTCCATGGGGTGATGAGAAGAATGTATATTCTTTATCTTTGGGATGGAGTGTTCTATATGCATCTATCAAGCACAGTTGTTCTAGGGTCTCAGTTAAGTCTCTTATATCCTTGTTTAATTTCTGTTTAGAGGATCTGTCCAGCTGTGTAAGAGGAGTTTTAAGGTCCCCTGTTATTATGGTATTATCAGATATCATATTGCTCAGACTGAGTAAGGTCTGTTTCAAGAATCTGGGAGCATTTAAATTGGGTGCATAGATATTTAGAATTGAAATGTCTTCTTGTTGTAGTTTTCCCTTGACCAATATAAAGTGACCATCTTTGTCTTTTTTGACTTTAGTTGCTTTAAATCCACATGAATCTGAAAATAAGATTGCAACTCCTCTTTTCTTCTGAATTCCATTTGCCTGAAAAATTGTCTTCCAACCCTTGACTCGGAGCTTTAATTTGTCTTTTGAAGCCAGGTGTGTTTCTTGCAGACAGCAAATGGATGGCTTGTGTTTTTTAATCCAGTCAAGCAGTCTATGTCTCTTCAGTGGGGAATTCAAGCCATTAACATTTATTGAGATAATTGGTAAGTGTGGTAGTATTCTATTCATCTTATTTTGTGAGAGTCCATTGTTTAGTTTTATCTATTGCATCAGTGTGGAGGTTAGGTTCTGTCCTTTAATTTCTGAGTTCTTACTTTGCTGCTGATCCATTGTGGTGGTCAGTGTGCAGAATAGGTTGAAGTATTTCCTGTAGAGCTGGTCTTGTTGTGGCGAATTTCCTCAATGTTTGTATATCCATAAACGATTTGATTTCTTTATCAATTTTAAAGCTTAGCTTAGCAGGGTACAGAATTCTGGGCTGGAAATTGTTCTGTTTAAGTAGATTAAAGGCAGATGACCATTGTCTTCTTGCTTGAAAAGTTTCATTAGAGAAGTCTGCAGTAACTGTGATGGATTTGCCCCTGTAGGTCAACTGGCGCTTACTCCTGGCAGCTTGCAGAATCTTTTCTTTTGTCTTGACTTTGGACAGGTTCATCACAATGTGTCTTGGAGAAGCTCGGTTAGAGTTGAGGCGACCTGGGGTCCGATAGCCCTCTGAAAGCAGTGTGTCAGACTCTTTGGTGATATTTGGGAAATTTTCTTTTATAATATTCTCTAGTATGGCTTCCATTCCTCTGGGGCATTCTTCTTCCCCTTCTGGAATTCCTATAACTCGTATGTTGGAACGCTTCATAAAGTCCCAGAGTTCTGACAGTGAACGTTCTGCTTTCTCTCTCTTCTTTTCTGCCTCTTTTACTATCTGAGTTATCTCAAGAACTTTGTCTTCTACCTCTGAAATTCTTTCTTCTGCATGGTCTAACCTGTTGCTGATACTTTCCATTGCATCTTTAAGTTCCCTGATTGTTTCATTTCCTTCAGCTCTGCTATATCCTTTTTATATCTTCATATCGTTCATCTCTGATTTGATTCTGTTTTTGGATTTCCTTTTGGTTATTTTCCACTTTATTAGCAGTTTCCTTCATTGTTTCCATCATTTCTTTCATTGTTTTCAACATGTGTATTCTAAATTCCCTTTCTGTCATTCCTAACATTTCTGTATAAGTGGAATCCTCTGCAGTAGCTACCTCATGGTCCCTTGGCGGAGTTGTTCTGGACTGGTTCTTCATGTTGCCTGTAGTTTTCTGCTGATTCTTCCTCATGGGTGATTTCTTTTATCTGTTTCCTTGCCCTAATTTTCCTTTCACTTCCTCTTGCTCTTTAAGTTCTCGTGCCTGTGGAAGTTGCGGGCGGGTTTAGACGGTTGAACACACGCGACCACTTGCCGGTTTTCCACTGTTTTAGTCCTCCTCTTGGGGTCCAGAAGTCTCTCGCTGACTCCCTGTATCCTCTCAGGGGTGATGATAGGCAGATCATACCAGCCAGAGATGCCTGGAGTCCTATATCCCCAGACTCACGGTGCCCAGATGCAAGGAAGCTGTTACTCGGCTGCCATCTAGCTCCGCCTTCAATCGGGAATGAATTACTTTTCAATCTCCTGAATCTCTTAAGTTCTTCACCCCTTTCGACATTTTTTTTTTTTTGAAAGCTGCACAGCAGCAAGGATCAGACACAGGATGGGGCTGTCTGCAAACTTCCCAGGGACTCAATTTAACCTATTTCATTATCTTTTCTTTGATGTGGTTACTAGAAAATTTGTAATGACACACATACCTCTGATTTTGTTTCTATTGGACAGGCTGACTTAGAAGACTGCCTCCTGTTTCAAAGCTCAGTGTGCGTCCTTAAAAGATCGGAGTTCAGCCAAATTTGAAAAAAAAATCTCAAACTCACTTGGTGCCCGTAGCTCAGTGGTTAGGGTGCTGGTCACGGACACCGAGGATGGTGGGTTCAAACCCGGCCTGGGCCAGCTAAATAAGAGTGACAACTGTAACAAAAAAATAGCTGGGCATTGTGGTGGGCACCTGTAGTCCCAGCTTCTTGGGAGGCTAAGGTAAGAGAATTGCTTAAGCCCAAATGTTTGAGATTGCTGTGAGCTGTGACACCATGGAACTCTACTGAGGGCAATGCAGTGAGACTCTGTCTCAAAAACAACAACAAAAAACAAAAACAAAAAAACTCCTCAAACTTCAAAATAATTGTTGCTTTTCACAAGATGATGCCAAAGGCAAAGAAGTTAGCTCCTTCCTCTTCCACCCCCCAAATCCAAAGCCAAAACAAAGGCATGGAAGGCCAAGAAGGCAGTGCTAAAAGGTAACCACAGCCACACAAAAAAAGGATATTCAGAAATCACCAACATTTCGATGGCTGAAGGCTCTGAGTATCCTATGAAGGCAGTCCACACATCCCAGGAAGGGCTTCCCCAGGAGGAACAAGCTTACCACTCTACATTATAAAGTTCTCCCTGACCACAGAGTCTACCATGAAGAAGAGAGAAGAAGACAACACACTTGTGTTTGTTTGGATGTCAAATCAACAAGCACTTGATCAACAGTCTGTGAAGAAGCTCTGTGACATTGATGTGGCCAAGGTCAACACCTGGATCAGGCCTGATGGAGAGAAGAAGGCATATGTTTCACTGGCTGCTGATTATGATGCTTGGATGTTGCCCATCAAATTGGGATCATCTACACAAATCCACCTGTTTAATTCTAAATACAGGGTGGACATAAATTTTGTGTGAAATATAAATAGTAAAGTGTTTTATTGTTTTATTTATTTTTTGAGACAAGAGTCTCACTGTGTCACCCTCAGTAGAGTGCCATGGTGACAGCAACCTCAGACTCTTGGGCTTAAGAGATTCTCTTGCCTCAGCCTCACAAGTGGCTGGGACTACAGGCACCTGCCACAACACCTGGCTATTTTTTTGTTTCAGTTGTCATTGTTGTTTAGCTGGCCAGGGATGGGTTCAAACTCATGAGCCTGAATGTATGTGGCTGGCCCCCTACTTGCTGAGCTTTGGGCAATGCCATAAAGTGTTTTAATTTAAATTGAAATAGTGAAGATTTGGCTTGGTGCCTGTTGCACAGTGTTTACAGCACCAGCCACATAGACCAGGTATGGTGGGTTCGAACCTGGCCCATACCAGCAAAACAACTGCAACAAAAAAATAGCTGGGCCTTGTGGCAGGCACCTGTTGTCCCAGCTACTTGGGAGGCTGAGGCAAGACAATCACTTAAGCCCAAGAGTTGGAGGTTGCTGTGATCTGTGATGCCATAGCACTCTACTAAGAGCAACATAGTGAGACTCTGTCTTCAAAAAAAAGAAAGAAAGAAAGAGTGAAGTTTCAAGTTTAAATAGTAAATTGTACATGAACTTTATGTCCACATTGTATATACATTTTTACCATAAAAATATGTATATAATTGTTAATATGTTGTTTCCATGAGTGAAAAACATGTATTTACTTTGTGTGTATATTATAGCACATATATATGTAAATAAAATTGAAATTGACAAAAGGATATAATTTATATTCATGGCTAAATACAAAAATCCCTTAGGCACAGCTGTATCCCAGAGAAGGCACAAAGCCCTGTGTATAAAGAGCTACAGAGTTTGTTAGGAAAAGTTCATGTTGTAGCTGAGCCCTTCTCCCAGGAAGTATAACACATACCCCTATGTTGTGCCTGTTATTTGGGAGCTTAAATATCACCTCCTGTATGAAGCCTCCTGCAATGCCAACTCCCTCACTGAAGACTAGAGGGAATTTCACCCTTCTTTGAACTGCCATAGCCAGCCTTTGCTTTAACTGCCAATGTTGTTCATCTGTTTATAAGATTATGAAATTCTTTTTTTTTTTTTTTTTTCTTTTGGCCGGGGCTGGGTTAGAACCCGCCACCTCTGGCATATGGGACCAGCGCCCTACTCCTTGAGCCACAGGCACTGCCCAAGATTATGAAATTCTTTATGTGCATGTTTTTACCCAGACATCATGATGTATCCCTAAGGTGTTTGTCATGATTGCCGCACGAAGGAAACAGGTGTGACAGGGATTGACGTACAAGCTTGGGAGAGATGGGCGAACCTTAAGTGCAGGGTAGCCCTTCCGCAAAGGCTCAGTTATACACAACAGAAAGGTTATACACAACAGGTGTGGAGAGTTAAGGTAATTACATATGTGGGCTGCTTGCCTAAGGATTGCCACTCACTCTTTCCTCACATGTTCATTCCCCACAACCCCCATGAAGAGTACCAAGCACCAATGTTTAACACATGCGTACTAATGAGGGACTGATCTTATCTCATTCCGGAACATTGAGTTACTCGGGGGACTGCCCCTAAGTCACAAAACATCTCTAGGCTTGCCAGGAGACTGTCCTGTTCTCAGTGTTCCCTTTTAATGTGATAAGAATTAGTCACTGTCCTTGTAAGCATGGTGTCCATTCCTCTACAATGTGTCTTGAAAACGCCTTCAAAGCAGAGTCTGACTCCTATTTTAATAATTGGAGCTCAAGCCTAGCACTGACTGAACACTCAGTAAATACATTTTCATTCCTTTAATCAAAATTTGTTAAGCCTTTACTGTGGCTTAGTACCTACTCAGTGGTTAGGGTGTCAGCCACATGCATTGGGCTGGTGGGTTCAAACCTGGCCTGGGCCTGCTAAAACAATGATAAAAACAACAACAACAGCAACAAAAAATAGCCGGGCTTTGTGGCGGGCACCCAAAGTCCCTGCTACTTGGGAGGCTGAGATAAGGCAATTGCTTACCGGACGTTCTCAGCCTTCCTAACACCGCAACACTTTAATTCAGTTCCTCAAGTTCTGGTGACCCCAACCATAAAATTATTTTCCTTGCTCCTTCATAACTGTAATTTTACTACTGTTATGAATTGTAATGTAAATATCTGATACACAGGATGTGTTTTCCTATGGTCCAAAGGAGTCGCGACACACAGCTTGAGAACCGCTGGAAGCCCAAGAGTTTGAGGTTGCTGCGAGCAGTGAGGCCACAGCATTCTACCCAGGGTGACATAGTGCGACTCTGTCTCAATTAAAAAAAAAAAAAATAAATAAATAAAAACCGTTACTGTATGGCAAGCACAGAGCAATATTAAGATAAATAAAGTCATGGTTCTTGCAATTAAAAAAAAAAAAAAGTTCTGTGGTGAAGAAACTGTTAGCATTCTGGTCTCTTTCAGGGTCCTGTCAGTAGGCATTCCTGTCACCCAAGGTGAGAGGTGGGGCCTGAGGCCCTATCCAATCAGGGATGCTCCAGTATGAACTGTCCATTCAGATGCACAGCCTGAAAGAAGGCGGCGGCTCCGGGAATGGAGCAACGTTTCTCTCTAGAGCTGGGCGCTGAGCTGGGGGCTCCTCTTCAGCGGTTCCATCTCCTGGAGATTCCAAGTGTCTCTGTAGCAGCCTCTGTCACCCTGTGACCTGCAGATACTGGGAGATCTGTAGGGAGGACACCGGGACATCCTTGAAGCTGGGAAAATAGTGAGCATAGGCGACTGGGCGTCCTGAGAGGGAGAGGGGCGTGGTTGGAGCCAGAAGTGGCTGTGCCGGGACCAGGCAGTTTCCCTTCAGTTTTAGAGTCTTCAGAGTGAAGTTTGCCACTGGCACCCCTTGTCTCTCTGACCCCTCTTGGCAAAAGGTGGAGTGGGGCAGGAAGTTGGGGCCTTGTTGCTTGAAGCCTTCCTGGACCTGTTACTTGGACCACGGCCCAGAACTCTCTCTGAGCAGCTGTGTGGCTGCAGCGCCGCGTGTCCCTCCCACGTGGTGACAATGGAAGGGTCCTCAGGGAAGAATCCCAGCTGAGTGTGTGGGGCTTGTTCATGGGGGAGCCCGTAGTCCGCGGGACCCCCAATCCCTCCATTTTGTTCAAAATAAATTTAGGGCAGGGCGCCCTGGCTCACTCTGTTGCGGAACAAGAAGAGGCTCCGTTGCCTGCGGTTGTAGTTAAACAGGGACAGGGAGTTGTTTCCTTAAAAGGCTTTATTATCAGAAAGGCTAGTAATTACGGACGACAGCGAGAGTAATTTTGTAAATGTTGTTTTGTCTGACAAGTTTTAATAATTTATATAATTTCAAAAGTATACTAAAAATGTATTATACTTAATGTGATTAACAACGTGTAGGCAAATTAAATACACATAACAATTAAAAATCTAACCAAAAATCATCATCAATGAAACATCATTAAACATGCTATTAACTTGTTCTAAAATGCCTCATTACTTCCTCATTTTTTTTCAAGATTATTACCTTTATTCCCTATTTCTGGTTTGGCCTGTTTGACTGACTTACTCTTCCTATGTTTTAAAGTGCATTCTCAGTTCAGAAATAGCTAAGAAAGGTCGTGGGGGTGTCTGTGTCTACCACATTCTCTACTTTTATTTATTTTATTTTCATATCTGTGAAATTGATTTAAATGGAAATAATCATTATGGTTAAATTGACTTGCAGGCTGTGCTATTTAATTTTGTTTCTTGAAATTTGTGAAGCATATGAATGGTATACATTGTATTTATAACATTAAGAAGCTTATAATATAATAAAAGAATAACTATGAAGATCGGACTTAGGTAATCGTTGGGTAATTTTAACAATACTTTAGATAGAAAGTGTTGGATATTCTGAAAAATCTTGTTGGTTATATTATTTGTACTATGTTACTTATACATTTTAACTTGTTTTTAATGAGTTGGGAACTGTTCAATAAATTGAAGCAGTATATGGATTTTAAAGTTTTTACATCTATGTTTTTTAAAAAAAATATTTATTTATTTATTTGGAGACAGAGTGTCACTTTGTTGCCATTCGTAAAGTGCCACAGCAACCTCAAACTCTTTTGCTCAAGGGATTCTCTTGACTCAGCCTCCCAAGTAGCTGGGACTACAGGTGCCTGCCACTTTTAGAGAGGCTATTGCAGGACTAGAAGCCTAGTCTTGGCTAGTTTTAGAGATGAGGTCTCGCTCTGTCTCAGGCTGGTCTCCAACCTGTGCACTCAGTCTGTCCAACTGCCTTGGCCTCCCAAAGTGCTAAGATTACAGGCATGAGCCACTGCACCCAGCCTATGATTGTGTTTTAATACTCTATAATGGCAGGTTGATTTTTTTAGTACAGCTACTCCTACTTGTTTTCTTTCAACACTCAGAGTTTATGGCTGGAAAAGTTGTATTAAGGGCCTTGACGGTGGCACGGGCCAATGGAGTAATTTTTAGATTTAGTCCAGTTGCTATTGTTGGTATGACAAAATGGCTAAAATTGTGTATTTAGCAGGGCTAAAAGGTGTAGGTGGCTATTATAGTTTTCAGGGAGGTTAATATCTTAAGTTATTTTAGACCGGGTGGACTTAAAATTATGTAACCAGTGTAGAAAAGGGGTTAATCTTAGACAAAAGAAGTTTGCCTGTGTTGTCACAGGGATATAATTAAAAAGCCTGGGTGCCATATAATAAAAACTGTCTTCAGGGTAGCTTGGTGTGTCTATTGGCATAAGAACAAAGATGGTTAAGTTATATTTAAGTAAGGAATTATTCAGGTTAGTGTATCAGAATGGGCACCTTTTAAACGTAATATATTTATGGCTAGTACTTTCAGTTTTCAGTTGTATAGGAACTATATATTTTTTCTTGACAGTAGTGGTTGTTTTTTAAATATAAATATCTGAGTATATCATAATCTTGTGGATATATGGCAAAAGTGTGACAATTCTGTTAAGTTCTGGCCGGTGCACACCTCCATTTGGCATGAAGTAAATACCTCTTCTATATAAGTACTTCTAGTAAGATAGAAATGAGACATATTTATGACATTTTGGGCTGAAGAAATCTATATGTTTTAATGTCAGCAAAATGGGACAAGGTTCTGGTTTGAGCGCACAAACCTGTATAGTCTCAAGAGGATGATGACTAGGAATTGTATCTCTTCGATCTTTTTTTTTTTGCAGTTTTTTGCTGGGGCCGGGTTTGAACCCGCCACCTCCTGTATATGGGGCCTGCACCCTACTCCTTTGAGCCACAGGCGTCACCCTATCTCTTCAACTTTAATGTGGTGTTTCCTCCAGTCTAGTTTTTGTAGGCCTCAGCTGCTTGTGCAGTGAGATAACAGCTTGAGTGGAGTGTGGTGGGATGAGGCTTCTAGTCCTGCAAGTTTCATTGCTGTGGTGTGATCAACAGAACATCTTTTGGACTAGTCTTTTCTTTCAGTTATTTTTCTCAGGCCTGTCTTTCCAGTTTTCGAGCTGGTCTTGGTTACCAGGATAAAAGGGATGTACATTTTCTGTAGGGGTCGACTGGGGTCAGGGAAGAGAAAACTTGTGAATAAGGGATAACACTCCTGCATTTGTTGTACATAGTTTTGTACTTTAAGATTAAATTCTGCTGGCTTGCTGCCTATAGCTCAGCAGCTAGGGTGCTGGGCACTTAACCCGCACTGGTGGGTTCGAACCTGTCCCAGGCCTGCCAAACAACAATGACAACAACAACAACAACAACAACAACAAATAGCCAGGCATTGTGGTGGGTGCCTGTAGTCCAAGCTAATTGGGAGGCTGAGGCAAGAGAATCGCTTAACCCCAAGAGTTGGAGGTTGCTGTGAGCTGTGACGCCAGGCACTCTACCCAGGGGAACAGCTTGAAATTCTGTCTCAAAAAAAAAAAAAAGAGATTAAATTCTGCTTGCCCTGACATTTGCATTGAGACTGCCTGAAAGGGTTTCTTTTCTTTTCTTTTTTTTTGAGACAGAGTCTCACTATGTCACCCTCCGTAGAGTGCCAGGGTGTCACAGTTCACAGCAACCTCCAACCCTTGGGCTTAAGAGATTCTCCCGCTTCAGCCTCCCAAGTAGCAGGGATTGCAGGCACATGCCACAGCCCAGCTATTTTTTTTGTTGCAGTTTTCATCGCTGTTTAGCTGGTTCAAACCCGCCTGCCTCTGTGTATGTGGCCGGAGCTCTAGCCACCGAGCTATGGGCACAGACCCCATCAACTAGTTTTCAAATGGCATTATCTTCTGGTATGGTGGGAGTGGTTTTTTAGATCTGCTGTCTGTTTAGGGGTTGTTTCTTGTACAAAGGAAACACTAAGTATTTATTTTTTGATTATCTGGGCGAGTTGCCTGTTTCCAGCTTATGGCGGAAGGAACTCGGGTGAGACTTTTTTGCAGAAATGTGTCATGTCATGAAGTCGTTTAATGACCTGCCATGTTAGGCTTCTGGGTAGCACGATTTGTCTGTGGATGTTGATGAATTAACTATTCTTTTATTATGGAATTTTTCTGTTTTCTTTTTTATTTATTTTCTTATAGGTGGGATTGAAATCAGATAGGTGTAGAGGTGGCATTAAGGGGTTGTTACTGTCAGTCCTGCAGCTTGCTTTGCTGCAATGTCACCCTCTGGGTTTCTGTTGGCACAGGATTGTCTTTTCTGGAGTTCAGAGCAGTGCATGACTGCCACCTTGCAAGAAAGCAAGACAGTTTCTAATAATTGCATAACTTCCGAACTGTTTTTGTTATTTATTTATTTATTTTGAGACAGAGTCTCACAATGCTGCCCTCAGTAGAGTGCTATGGCATCACAGCTCACAGCAACCTCTAAGTCTTGGGCTTAAGCCATTCTCTTGCCTCAGCCTCCCAAGGAGCAGGGACTACAGATGTCCGCCACAACACCAGGCTACTCCAAACTGTTTTTATTTTTATTTATTTGTTTATTTTTTGAGACAGAGTCTCACTTTGTTGCCCTTGGTAGAATGCTGTGGCGTCACAGCTGACAGCAACCTCCAGCTCTTGGGCTTAGGCGATTCTCTTGTCTCCGCCTCTCGAGTAGATGGGACTACAGAGGTCTGCCACAATGCCTGACTACTTTTTGTTGCAATTGTCACTGCTTTTTTTTTTTTTTCTTTTAGCTGGCCAGGGCCAGCTTTGACCCTGCCACCCTCGGTATATGGGGCCGGCACCCTACCCACTGAGCCACTGGCGCCGCCCCTAAAGTGTTTTTAATATATGTAGTTTTTCTGGTGCTAGTCATCTTCTTTTATATGGTATTTTCAGTCTGAAGAATTAGACAAGAAAATTTGGCTGGGTGCGGTGGCTCATGCCTGTAATCTTAGCATTCTGGAAGGCTGAGGTGGGTGGGTTGCTTGAGCTCACAAGTTTGAGACCAGCCTGAGCAACAGTGATACCCCTTCTCTACTAAAAATAGGAAAACTGAGGCAAGAGGATCATTTGAGCCCAAGAGTTGGAGGTTGCTGAGAGATATGATGCCACGGCACTCTACCCAGGGTGACAGTTGAGACTCTATCTCAAAAAAAAAAAAAATAAAATAAAATAAAAGAAAGAAAATTTGGGGTCCATATAAATGTTTAGTGTTTTTCTTTTTGACAGTTTTAATGTCCTGGTTAGAGCAATTAGTTCAAATTTTGGGCCCAAGTCCCTGGTAGAAGGGCTTTTGTTTCTGCGGGCCTTTCTGCAGTCACTACTGTATAACTTGCCCTTTGCATACGTGTTTCAATATAACTGTTTCCATCTATATAAATAGTTCAGTCTACCTCTTCAGAAGCGTTATCTGATGTGTCTCCTTGGCTAGAAAAGACTTGTTCAGGGAGGCACCTGTGGCTCAGTGCTTAGAGCACATTCCCCATATACCGAGGGTGGCAGGTTCGAACCTGGCCCCGGCCAAACTGCAACAAAAAATAGCTGGGCATTGTGGTGGGCGCCTGTAGTCCCAGCTATTCAGGAGGCTGAGGCAAGACAATCACATAAGCCCAAGAGCTGGAGGTTGCTGTGAGCTGTGACACCACGGTACTCTACCAGAGGGTGACAAAGTAAGACCGTGTCTCTTAAAAAAAAAAAGAAAAGAAAAGAAAAAAAAGACTTGTTCAATTAAGTCTAGACACTAATGCTCTTTTGGTTCATGAGTAAGGTTAGAAGTAGAGTGGCTGGGTTCAGTCCAGCTATTACTTCTAACCATATTTCAGGTTTAGTAATTAATATAGATTGATATCTTTTCATCCTACCTGCAGTTAACTGTAAGTTGCTTTTTTGCAGAAGTAGGAACAAGACTTGATGAGGGACAGGAACCATAGTCAGTTGTCCCAAGGTAAATTTTTCAGTTTCTTTTGAAAGATCACCAGTCACAGCCAGGATTTGAAGACAGCCAGGCCATCCAGTAGCTGTAAGTGGAATTATTTAGACAAATATGCGACTGGTCTGGGAATAGTGCCATTTTTTTTGTATCAGTACACAAAGGCCAAACCCCAGTTCCCCATCTTTCATGCACATATAGAAAGAAGGGTTTTGTTAACTTAGGCCAAGGGCAGAAGTCTTAGAGAGACTTTAACTTTCTGCAGGGCTTTGTCTCTCTCTCTCTCTCTCACACACACACACACACACACACACACACACAGTCTTTTCAAGGCCTGATACAAGTGTTTAAGAATTAAGCCATAGGGCTTGCCACCCATAGCACAGCGGTTATGGCACTAGCCACATACACTGAGGCTGGCAGGTTCAAACCCAGCCTGGGCCAGCTAAACAACAATGACAACTGCAACAAAAATTTAAACAAAGCCAGGCGTTGTGGCGGGTGCCTGTCGTCCCAGCTACTTGGGGGAGGCTGAGGCAAGAGAATCACTTGAGCCCAAGAGTTTCAGGTTGCTGTGACCTATGAGCCACAGCACTCTACCAAGGGTGACATAGTGAGACTGTCTCCAAAAATAAAATAAATAAATAAATAAATAAACTTAGGTACTATTAAAATGTTAAAGAGTTTAATTTATTGGAAATAATTATAAAAATTAATAATTGTAAAAACAAATTTTAGATTAGGCATGCTGAATACTTTTGAAAATGGAAAGCTTTTTGGAAATAATAGTCCAGAAGAAACTGCAATTAACCAGAAATCTTTTTACAGCTCTCAGCAGATGGTGATGAAAATCATGATTTCTTTTCTAGTAGTGGTTCTTCATATATTTTGGAAAATGTTGAAGAAACAAGCAATGATTATTGAAATTTCGAATGAAAATGACAAATAATGATGTACAAATCATTTACTTTTCTTCTCTTTCTAATGAAACCCATTGATTTATTTTGAAATTGCCCTTCCAAGCCCATTGATTTCGGTTATTGAAGATGAACCAAAGCCTGAATATTAAGTACTTTATAACCTAGTCTTGCTCCCCTCATCACAAGAGTAGGGATGGACTCTCTAAAATGTCCTTATATAACAAACAAATTGCAATTCATGGATCTTCAGGCATGAGTTGTAGTTTGGAGGTCCCAGAGTAGGTGGGGTAGGCGTTGATTGAAGGAAAGGCTCTCACAAGGTGCATAAGAAAGCAAACCAGGCATGGTGGGTCAGGCTTGTAATATTAGCACATTGGGAGGCTGAGGCTGGTAGATCGCTTGAGCTCAGGAATTGGAGACCAGCCAGAACAGAAGGGAGATCAGTCTCTTAAAAAAAAAGCAATAATAATAATGATAGTCTGGTATAGTCCCAGCTACTTGGGAGGCTGAGGAAAAAGGATCCCGTGAGACCAAGAGATTAGGGTTGCTGTGAGCTGTGACACCACGACACTCTACTTAGGGTGATAAAGTGAGACTCTGTCTCAACAAAAACAAAAAAACAAAAGTGAAAGCAAATCAAATTCTTGAACCGATTGATTGCAGTTATGTATTGATCTTATTTGGACTATCCTAGGAAGCTTTCCTAGTTTTGTAATCAGAAGAGAATTGTCAATTTGTGTTAGGTAAGCTTAAATTTTGTTTTCTGCTAAGGTGATGTTGATGTGCAGAAAATTATTCATCAAAAAATTGTAGCTCAGGCATGCTGAGTACTTTTGAAAATGGGAAATTTTTTGGAAATAAGCCTGAATATTAAGTCCCTTATAACCTAGTCTTGCTTCCCTTACCACAAGAATAGTGATGGACTCTGTAAAATTTCTGTGTATAAGAAACAAAGCTTCTTCCCAAAGTAAAAACAGTTGCCTTCTATTGTTTTCCTTTTACCTCTTTATCTGCTGCAGAAAATCCAACCACTCTTGGAGAATGGCTTTTTGTTTTGTTTTGTTTTCTTTCTTTTTTTTTTTTTAGCAGAGTCTCACTTTGTCACCGTTGGTAGAGTGATGTGACATCACAGCTCACAGCAACCTCAAAGTCTTAGGCTTAAGTGATTCTGTTGCTTCAGCCTTCCAAATAGCTAGGAATACAGGCGCCTGCCACAAAGCCCTGCTACTTTATGTTGCATTTGTCATTGTTGTTTAGCTGGCCTGGGCCGGGTTTGAACCTGCCAGCCTCAGTGTATGTGGGAATTCTCTCCTCAGCCTCCAAAATCTGGAGGGTGTGTTTTGTCAGGAACATGTCAGGTGGCCGGTCTGGAAAGATTGGGAGTCCGAGAGCAGCACGCTGTATGTACCAAACATATCAAGCTCTGAGGAGTGAGTTTTGTTATTGTCTATTCTAATAGAAGTCTATTTCTGACAGTGCATTTTTGGTAATCTTAGAAATAGCCTTTTCTATGAAGAGGCATTGGGCCTTGTGAAGAGGCATTGGATTAAGTCACTTTTAGAACAAATATACCTTAGAAAATTCTAACTTTAAATGACCAGAAGATGGATTCTTTAAACTAAAAACAAAAACTCCTTAATTAAAAAAAATTTTAGAGAGCTCTCATCATCTTAATTGCCTTAATTTATTGATAAGAAGACCAAATTCAAAGAAAAAAAAATCAGTGTTGTTTGCTACCCTTAAAAAACATATGCGCATAAATATGAATTAGACAAATGTTACTCCACCTTAAATCGCCCTCCAACTTATCTTCCTCTCTATCTTCAATTACCTATTCCTGATCTCCCAGAAGATCTTTTAGACAATAGGAGGGCCCGAGCTCCCCCGCTGCACAAGGCAAACAATTGTGAGTGGCCCCTGTTTGTATCCCTGTTTTTTACCTTATTTGTAGCCTCATTTACCCAACCTGTGATGTGTTTGTGGTTTGTCTGTGTATTTCCCTTACATATTGAGGGAAACAAATAAGAAATACACATGGGAAGCTCACTGTCTTGAAAACTATGATAAAGTATTTTTTTCTTTCCTTTTTTTTTTGAGACAGAGTCTCACTCTGTCACCCTAGGTAGAGTACCGTGGCATCACAGCTCACCGCAACTCTTGGGCTTAGGTGATTCTCTTGCCTCAGCCTCCCGAGTAGCTAGGACTACATGAGCCTGCCACAATGCCTGGCTATTTTTTGTTGCAGTTGTCACTGCTATTTTAGCTGGCCAGGGCCGGTTTCGAACCTGCCACCCTCGGTATACGGGGCTGGCACCTTATGCACTGAGAAAAAGGTGCTGCCCTATGATACAGTGTTTTAAGAAAGGGTTTACAGTTTACTATGTGCTAACCAGTATGTCTCCAGGAAGATTAAGAACTTTGTGTAAATAGGAATAACTCCAATGCCTTATTGTTCAGGTGATCGTGGTATCCCTTAAGATAAAATTAGTTTTACACCTGTTATTAAAGTTCAAGTGTCCGAGTATTGTAAAACTGCCACCTCTGTAATATTTCTAAATCTGCTAGATTCAACTGTAAGCTTATGTTCTTGATTTTAAGCCTCTACATTCTATAAGGCCTAAGGGTATATTCTCCCTACTTAGGCCAGAAACTGTAGGGCACAGTTTAGTCTACAGGGTCACTTCTTCCCTGCTCCAACTTTGCCCCCTAGCTATTCTAAGAAACTGAATGTTCTGGTTTCCTGCTTTCTGCCTTAAACTCTAGGCCTGGTAAATGAATTAAAGACACAGGTCCTGTCCTTTGTGGCCATATGAGACTTAGGGGAACAATGAAAAGACATTAGAAAAGATGCCTGTGTTGTGGTTTTGTTACCAGAATTTCTTTCTTCAGCAGGTCTTTGGTCTTGGAGATTCCAGAAGTCAGCCCATGGGCCACAGATCAGTGATAAAGTGAGATTTTGTTAGACAGAAAGGCATGCAGAGGGAGTGGAGAGTGCCAGAGCTTCTCTCAGGGAAGAGGAGACCCAAACCAGAGGGTAAATATTGACCTTTATCTAGGGGTAAATATTGACCCTAAAGGAAATTTTAGCCAAAATTTGGTAGATAAAAATACCTTTATAAGCTAAATGAGTGGGGTTTTTTGGTTTTTTTTGAGACAGAGCCTCAAGTTGTTGCCCTGGGTAGAGAACTGTGGCATCATAGCTCACAGCAACCTCCAACTTGGGCTCAAGCTATCCCCTTGCCTCAGTTTTTCTATTTTTAGTAGAGACAGGGGTCTTACTTTTGCTCAGGCTGGTCTCAAACTTGTGAGCTCAAGAGCTCAAGCAATCCATATGCCTTGGCCTCCCACAGTGCTAGGATTACAGGCATTAGTCACTGCGTCTGGCATAAAAGAGTGTTTTTTTTTTTTTTTTTGAGACAAAGTCTCTCTTTTGTCACACTGGGTAGAGTGCGATGGCATCACAGCTCACAGCAACCATAAACTCTTGGGCTGAAGTGATTCTTTTGCCTCAGCCTCCCAAGTAGCTAGGACTATAGGCACTTGCCACAATGCCTGGCAATTTTTTGATTATAGTTGTCATTGTTGTTTGGCAGGCCCGGGCTGGATTTGAACTCGCCAGGTATGGTGTATGTGGCTGGTGCCCTAGCCTCTGAGCTACAGGCACTGAGCCCCCTAAAAGAGTGTTTTAACAAATAAATAAATGCAGTCCCTCCCCTACTACAAGGTTATTACATTTTTGCAGCTTTTAATTTTCCTCTGGGGAAAGGATTGAGATGTGCGCTCCTTACTCAAAGTAGAAAGTCCCAGGGATGTTTTAGGTTACTTTGTTCATAACCTTGCTAGATTCCCAGGGGTTGTGGCCTAGAGAAGGCAACCTGTTTGTGCTCTCTTACCAAAAAAACAAACAGAGATGGGGAGTCCTTGTCTAGCCCTGAGTGAAACAAAACAAAACAAAACAAATGCTATCAGTTTTATATTCCATAAAGTATCTCTCATTAGTAAAATGTAATACTTTGGCTGTTTAGATTGTTTAAGAAACTGAATCTTTGCCAAAAAAAAAAAAAAAAAGATTATTACCTTTTAAAGCTAGTAATTAGGCTCAGTGCCTTTAATTCAGTGGTTTAGGGGGTTAGCCACATATACTGGGTCTGATGGGTTCGAATCTGGCTCAAACAAAAATGACAATTATTACAAAAAATTGTGGGGTGTTGTGGTGGGTGTCTGTATTCCCAGCTACTTGGGAGGCTGAGGCAAGAGAATCGCTTAAACACAGGAGTTTGAGGTTGCTGTGAACTGTGACACCATGGCACTCTACTGAGGGTGACGTGAAATTCTTTCTCAAAAAAAAAAAAATAAGCCTTCTATATATCAGTTTAGCCAACTGAATAATTAACTTCATAGTAAACTGTGATTCTGTTTTGTGAAAAGTGGTTTGTTTTATTTTTTCAGAGTAAGAAAAATTAAGGCAGAAAGGAAAATAGCATTATGTAAGAAGGATGTTGTGTGGTAAATTTTGTCCTGAAACAGAACGGTTATTTAAGACAATGAAAGGCAGGGCAAAAAAAAAAAAAAGAAAAGAAAAAAAAAGAAAGGAGGTTTTGGGTTTTGAATGTTTGTAGATTGTGTATTTAAATGAAGCTCCTAAAAGGAAAGTTGTAAAGGAATTTACATGTAATCCGTGTTGACTATGTATTGTCTTTAGAATGTTTTGGCTTATAATCGTGTTTGAACAAATGTTTTAAGCCTTTGCTATTTGACAAATATTCCAAAATCAAAACTCTAAATTTGGCCTTTTCTTTTTTTTTTGAGACAGAGTCTCACTTTGTGTCTATAGGTAGAGTTCTATGGCATCACAGCTCACAGCAACCTCAAACTCTTGGTCTCAAGCAATTCTCTTGCCTCAGCCTCCCAAGTGGCTGGGACTACAGGTTCCTTCCACAATGCTCGGCTATTTTTTTTTAGAGACAGAGTCTCACTTTGTT
Source organism: Nycticebus coucang (assembly GCF_027406575.1). Taxonomy (NCBI): domain Eukaryota; kingdom Metazoa; phylum Chordata; class Mammalia; order Primates; family Lorisidae; genus Nycticebus; species Nycticebus coucang. The sequence continues at coordinate 20,118,763 of NC_069799.1, read as the reverse complement.
GCCCTTGGTAGAGTGCTGTGGCCTCACAGCAACCTCCAACTCCTGGGCTTAGGTGATTCTCTTGCTTCATCATCCCGCGTAGCTGGGACTACAGGCCCCTACCACAATGCCCGGCTATTTTTTTGTTGTTGTTGTTGCAGTTTTGCCTAGGTCAGGTTTGAACCCACCACTCTCGGTATATGGGTCCAGTGCCCTAAACACTGAGCCACAGGCACTGACCAGCCACAGGCACCACCCAAGATAACTTTTAAGACATCCGATATGCCCTGCTCCAGACACACTGGAAGCTGGTAGCTCAGTGCAAGGCTGAAACCTCAAGGGACTTGTCTTAATTGGACTTTGAACGGAACTTTGGGAAAGGCGTTGGGGGATATCACATGGGGAAAAGTAAAAACTCATATGTGTATTAGCCCACCACCACAGTACTACTAAGGCCTGAGTAGAGAACCCAAGAGGAGTCACAGTCTCCAAAATCTAAGTGCTGAAAAGTAATTAATATCAGCACCTGCAGAAGCAAGCTGATATTGATACCCCAAATTAAAATATATCGAAGTCTCAAAAGGGAAAATAAAACAGGATTCAAAACAGAGAAGAGACTAGAGGCTAATCAGCGGATTGAAAACCTATTCAATTGGTTCCCCTGGTTAACTACTCTCCTATTCACTCTTGTAGAACCCCTCATCCTACTTGTAGAACCCCTCATCCTACTCCTCCTAGAACATGTGTGAGAATGAAAAAGTAAAAGTTTCATCAAAGATTTGAAGTTCCCCAAGATCAGGAGTAGGGAATGAGATGGTGAGCTGGTGGGCCAGGGCCCAGCTCACCCTTTCCCTTTCGCCAGAAAATAGGGATGGGAAGGGAGGCTGAACAGGGAACACAGGGGATGAGGCCTTGAAGAACACACACAAGATAAGATCTTGCTGATTTCATGTTACACACACAGGCAGGATAAGGTCATGCAGACCCCATTTGATTCTAAAATGGTTTTGTATCTAGCTATTATTTTACTTAACCAAGTAACTACAAGTGCCATACATGCCGGTTGTGGAGTACGTGCTGGTTGTGGAGTCCTGCGGCTTGCTTGTTGCATCATCCAACCTATGAAAGCTGTGCATTAACCGCGGTCAGAGTTGCTATCCCCAGTTCTCTCTGAGGCTTGTGGAGACAGCCAGCCTTCCGGTCTAAATAAAGTCTCCTTATTGGTATTTTGAAGATTATTTAGCTGGTGATCTTTTATCACCGCATAACAAGGTTTGTTGAGAAGTGTATGAGAGTATGTGGATGTGGTGTGACTGAGAGTACTTTGAGGGTGGAGTTAGACCTCCCTTCACAGAGCCTAGGGGAGTGTTGGTTTGCTCCTCTGGCTAAGTGGCAGTTACAGTGGGAAATCGAGGTTGCCCAGGTTAAGAAATGTGTGCATGTGAGTGCTTGGAGAATGATTGAGATGAGTAACAATAGGTGGGGTTCACTCTCCCTTCACAGGGTGAAATGATTGTGTGAGTGGCCCCTTCTTCCCTGCTCCAGCTTTGCCCCCTGGTTATTCTGACAGAAACTGGAAGCTCCAGGATTTCTACTTTCTGTCTCAGACACAGGTCTAGTCTTTGGCTGCCACGTGGCCATTTGAGAATTAGGGGGAAAATGAAAGACATCAGAAAGGATGCCTGTGTTGTAGTTTTGTTATTGGGATTTCTTCACTGAGTCCTTAGTTTTGGGGATTTGAGAATTGAGCCAATGGTCCACAGATTAGTAATAAAATGGGATTTTGTTGGATGAAGGGGCATGCAGAGAGACTGGAGAGCACAAGAGCTACTGGCAGGGGGGAGAAAGCCCAAGTCAGAGGGCTTGGGTCCTTGGTCTAGAGGTAGATATTGGCCCTAAGAGATAGTTTGGCCAGGACAGGGTAGATGGAAAAATACCTTTATGAACTGAAAGGATGTTCTAGCAAATGAATGAATGCAGCCCCTCATCTTGGGTAAGATATTAGGTCTTTGCTGCGGTTTTTGTCTGGGTAGGGGATTAGGGTATATGCTCCCAAGTCAGGGTGGAGCCAACCAAAATGTTCAGTGCTGCTTTGTTCATGACCTTGCTAGGGTTCAGAGGGTATGGCCTGCAATGTGTTTGTGCCTAGAGATGAAAGTATGAGTTTTGAGCTCACCTAAGCCTGAAGAATGGGGGTTCCCTGTGCAGCCCTGAGTGGGAAAATGTTATATTGTGTGTCAATGTTATAGTTCATAAAATATCTCTCATTTGTTGCTTAAATTGTTGGGGAAACTGATTCTTTGTCAAAGAATAAGACTCTTGCCTTTTACAACTTCTAATTATCAGTTTGGCTGAGTGAATGGTTGACTTCATAGTGAACTGTGATCCTATTGTATGGGAGGTGGGTTTTTGGGAATGAGAGAAATTAGACAGAAAGGAAAATGGCATTGTGTAAGAAAAGAATCTTGTGTGATAAATTTTATCCAGAAACAGAATGTTTGCTTAAGAAAGTGGAAGGCATGGCTTGGCACCCATAGCTCAGTGAGTGGGGCACTAGCTACATACATCAAAGCTGGTGGGTTTGAGATCTACCTGGGTCTGCTAGATACCTGTTTAGAAATTGCAAACCTTTGCTTCTCTACTTTCAATGTTCTTGCCTAATGAGTTTGTTTCAAATACTCTTTACTCCTTTTCTTATAATACTTAAGAGGCTCTGAAGACTTCTCCCCTACCTGTATATTGTAGTTTTCTTTCTATTCTCTCCATCTAGTCTTCTTCTGTTCCCCCCAAAATTCTAACTGTAAATTTATGTTCTATCAAAAAAATATATATACATATCTATGTATATATACACATATATCTATTATGTACTATGATGCCGCAAAAGTTTTCCTTGTGCCAATTTAAAATGGGAAAATGTGGATACCCAAGATTGCCATTGTGGATAAGCCTGCATTGGATTTTAGCAAAGAAGGGAAATATGTACTATTTAGGTTCCATGTGAAAGCTCCATCAGTTCTATGTAGAATAAGATGAAGTACATGTGGCCAGGAGTGGTGCCTCACACCTGTAATCTTAGCGCTGTGGAGACCAAGGCAGGTGAATTGCCTGGGAACATGAGTTTGAGTCAAGCCTGAGCAAGAGTGAGACCCATCTCTAAATAATTGCCGGTTGTTATGGGGGGTGGCTATAATCCCAGCTACTGGGGAGACTGAGACAAGAAGATCGCTTGAGCCCAAGAATGTGTGGTGGTTGTGAGGTATGGCACCACAGCACTCTACACAGGGAGGAAAAGTGAGAACTTGTCTCAAAAAAAAAAAAAAGATGCAGTACATACACTTGTATAGAAGATGTCATTAAAGGCCTAAAGTACGTCATAGTTCTGACAAACAAAATAATTAGAAAAGACATGCGTTTTAGTATGTTGAAAGACTATTTAAAGACCTCCTTACAGGTTACACAACATGATAAATATCTGTACCTTGAGCTTTGCATAAAGCTGTTTTTCTTTAAACTTTCTTTTCTTTTGGGCGGCGCCTGTGGCTCAGTCGGTAAGGCGCTGGCCCCATATACCGAGGGTGGCCGGTTCAAACCCGGCCCTGGCTGAAATGCAACCAAAAAATAGCTGGGCGTTGTGGTGGGCGCCTGTAGTCCCAGCTACTCGGGAGGCTGAGGCAAGAGAATCGCTTAAGCCCAGGAGTTGGAGGTTGCTGTGAGCTGTGTGAGGCCACGGCACTCTACCCAGGGCCATAAAGTGAGACTCTGTCTCTACAAAAAAAACAAAAAAACTTTCTTTTCTTTTTTTTTTTTGAGACAGATTCTCACTTTGTTTCACTTGGTAGAATGCTGTGATATCATACCTCACAGCAACTTCCAACTCCTGGGCTCAAGTTATTCTTGTCTCGGCCTCCCAAGAAGCTGAGAGTACAGGTATCCACCACAAGACCCAGCTAGTTTTAGAGATGGGGTCTCGCTTTGGCTCAGGCTCATCTCCAACCTGTGAGCTCAAGTGATACACCTGCCTTGGCCTCCCTGAGTGCTAGGATTACAGGCATGAGCCACCATGCCCAGTATTTTTGAACTAGTTTTTATCAGATTCTGATTTACTTCTTTTGGCCAGTACTATCACAGCAGTGAGATTGTTTCTTCACTTGTGAATCAGTACCTGCTACGAATTCATCCAAGTACAGTTAATGTTAATTTCATTCACTCAGTTATGGTTTTCTTTGACACATGTTCCATTTTAGCGTTCAGTAGATTCTCTCTATTATAAACAAGTAGTTTGGGGGGATTTTCCAACTGATGTGCATAAACCAAAACATTTTTTGTGAAGGTCTCCTTTCTTCTCAGATTTTCTTTTTATAAGATAAAGACTCTCACCCATATTTACTGCCTCAATCATTAACTGGGACAAATTCAGCCACTATAATTTAGTGTATGTTTGACAAAATATTGTCATGGGACAGAATCACCATTGAGCTTATTGGAAATTCAGAAATTCAAGCTTCCCCATGTATCTTCTGAATCAAAATCTGCATTTGGACAAGATCTCCAGTTTATTGTTGTACACATTAAAATATTAGAGGTACAATTTAAATCACTATGACATTTTTAGAGGAGAAATAGACGCAATGTATACTATTTGATGGAAATAAGCCACAACAATCTACATGCTCATATTGGTGACCTTATTTTTGTATTGTGTCACACAGAAATGGATAGTATCTACACTGGTTCTGTGGATGTTATGCCATCCTATTTCCACAGTGTTGGAGAACACATGAGACAATTCATCTCTCCTATACACATCTTATTGCATAATCCCACTCACTCATATAAATCAGAAACAGCTCTCTTCACTCTCTCACTTAACTGAAAGTGAAATTACATCTCCTCATGGCTTCTTGGTAAATACATTTGATTTTTTTTTCAGGAAATATTGATATTTGAAGATGTGTCTGTAGAATTCTTTATGGATGAGTGGGCCTTCCTGGACCCTGCTCAGCAGAATTTGTGTCGGAATGTCATGTTAGAGAACTACAGAAAACTGGTTATTCTTGATGAGGATAACTCAAATACACAATTCTTAGTCTACACTAAGCATTTTATATTCTTTCTTTGTGGAAAGTCTTTATGGAGTTTCTTCTTTGATTACATGAGTTTATGTGTGTATATAGGCATAAGAAAAACGTAAAGATTTCTCAGTATAAGGAAGAAAATATTACAGATGTTCTATCTTAGTGTTAATCTTATGCTTTCTTTAGCTGATGTATGTTTTTCACAAGATTAATGGTAATTTTAGACAGTGGCATAGAATTATTGCCTATAACTTTAAGTCAATTTTTTTTCCTTTTTTTTTTAGAGAGAGTCTCACTATGTTGCCCTCAGTAGGGTGCTCTGGTGTCACAGCTCACAGCAAACTCAGAATCTTGGGCTGAAGTGATCCTCTTGCCTCAGCCTGCCAAGTAGCTAGGACTTACACGCACCCACCACAATGCATAGCTGTATTTGTTGTTGTAGTTGTCATTGTTGTTTGGCATTCCCAGGCTGTGTTTGAACCCACCAATCTTGCTGTATGTGGCCCACACCCTAGCACTTGAGCTACAGGCGCCGAGCCTCTAGCACAGCGGTTCTCAACCTGTGGGTCGTGACCCCTTTTTAACAATGAAAATACATTGCAGCATTAGGAAGGTTGAGAACCACTTCTCTAGCAACAAATTTTATTTCAGTAGTACTGGGTAGTGGAACTAAGAATTTTTTTTTGTTTTATTAAATCATAGTTGTGTATATTAATGTGATCATGGGGCACCACACACTGACTCTACAGACCGTTTCACACATTTTCATCACACTGGTTAACATAGCCCTCCTGGCATTTTTTTAGTTATTGTGTTAAGACATTTACATTCTACATTTACTAAGTTTCACATATACCTTTGTAAGATGCACCGCAGGTGTAATCCTGGAACTAAGAATCTTTAATGTTTAAATACTTTTTAAGTGTTCTAAAGTTAGTGTAAGAAACTTCTATTTATAGATTATTCCTTCAGGATTTCCTAAAATGTTCTGTTCTCTACTTTAGCAAGATACTAGATTGTTAATTAGAGAATCCCAACAAGAGTCATGTTTCTTTTTCTAATAAAACAGGTCTTGGTATCTCTAAGCCATCACTCATCACCTCTCTGGAGAAAAGCAAAGAACCCTGGAAAGCAAAGACACAACAGACAGTCAAGCACCCAGGTAGGTTGGACTGAATGATGCAGGTAACACTGGTCAGAGGTCCCAAGTTGAAAGTGGAAACCAAACAGCACAATGTGATTAGGAAAGCTTATATCCAATAGAAATGATATCGGAGAAGCGTAGTTTTCATTGGCAACTCAGTTCTTATTTTTATTTTAGTTTTATTCTTATTTGCTCCTTGAAACAGAATCTTACTCTGTTGCCTCAGACTGGAGTGCCATGGCATGAGCCTAGCACAGAGCAACCTCAGCCTTCTGGGTTCAAGTCATTCTTCTGACTCAGGCTCCTAAGTAGGCAGAAGTACAGCCACAATGCCTGGCTAATTGTTTTCCAATTGTTTTTAGTAGAGATAGGGTCTTGCTCTGGCTCAGGCTGGTCTTGAACTCCTGAGCTCAAGAAATTTTCCTGCCTTGGCCCCTTCAGGGTGCTAGGTTTACAAATGTGTGCCACCATGCCTGGCCATCTTCTTTATGTATTTTTGAATGTCTTTACTTTTCAGTGATATTCCTTCCAGGTAACAGTAAGAACTAACATCCCATAACTTATAAACTACTGCAGTGTCTGACTGCTCTTCCTTTGTTTTTTTTTTTTTTTTTTTGAGACAGAGCCTCAAGCTTTTGCTCTGGGTACAGTGACGTGGTGTCACAGCTCACAGCAACCTCCAACTCCTGGGCTTAAATGATCCTCTTGTCTCAGCCTCCCAAGTAGCTATGACGACGGGCACTCGCCTCAATGCTTGGCTACTTTTTGGTTGTAGTTGTCATTGTTGTTTCACAGGCCTGGGCTGGATCTGAACTCGCCAGCTCTGGTGTATGTGGCTGGTGCCTTAGCCACTTGAGCTACAGATGCTGAGCCTCTTCCTTTGCTTTTAAGGTCATAAAGATATTTGTGTGTTTTTGAGAATGCCTGTGATATTTTCTTTTGAATTCTCTTTAGGCCGAGTGTGGTTGCACATACCTGTAATACTAATAGTCTGTGATGGCTCGGTGCCCATAGCACAGTGGTTACAGCACCAGCCTCAGACAACAAGGGTGGCATGTTTGAACCTGGCTCGGGACACCTAATAGTCTGTGAGGCCAATGTAGGATTCCTTTAGCTCAGGCAGACAAGACCAGCCTGAATAAGAGTGAAACCCTTTCTCTACTAAAAATAGAAAAATTAGTTGGGCATGGTGACTCTCACCTAAAATTTTAGCACTTTGAGAGGCTGAAATGGGTGGATGGCTTGAGTTCAGTAGTTTGAGACCAGCCAGAACAAGTGCAAGACCTCATCTCTACTAGAAAAAGCTAGCTGGGCATTTTGACAGACACTTGTAATCTCAGCTACTTGTGAAGCTGAGGCAAGAGGAGTGCTCAAGCCTAGGAGTTTGAACATGTTGTGAGCTGTGATGCCATTGTTTCAGGAAGACAAGGCCCGACAGAGAGAAAGAGAACCCAAACACCACGTTTATTAGAGGAAGGGCTTTATTTACTAGCCAGGTTATGGCATAGAAGAATTCCAAATGGCCATGTTCCCTGACTGGCTTAGTCTTTCCCTTTTTATTGACAGTCATAAAGTTCCACCCTACATGTACCTTTCTCATTGGCCAGTTTGAATTAAATGGGAGATGCTATGCTATTCCAGCCCATACAGAACTACAGGATTTCACATAATTTGGAAATTTGCAAGTTCCAGAAGTTAAGTTTACAAATGCCCAAGAGCTGAGTCACCATGGAGAGTACCCTGCAGCTGTATCCTTGTGGTCTCCTTGAGAAGACCTGTTCTCCTAGACCTCACCCTTCTTGGCTATCCTCTCTCATTCCCCCCTTTGAGACTCCAATATATTTCAATTTAGGGGTCTCAATATCAGCTTGTTTCTCTAGGTGCCGATATCAATTACTTTTTAGCACTGAGGTTTTAGGGACTGTGACTCTTCTTGGGTTCTCTTCTCAGCCCTTAATATTACCATGGTGGTGGGCTAATATACATAGGAGTTTTTAGTTTTCCATGTGAAATTCCCCCTCCCTTTTCCCAAAGTCCAAAGTCCAATTAAGACAAGTCTTTTTTTTTTTTTTTTTTTTTTTGTAGAGACAGAGTTTCACTTTATGGCCCTGGGTAGAGTGCCATGGCATCACACGGCTCACAGCAACCACCAACTCCTGGGCTTAAGCAATTCTCTTCCCTCAGCCTCCCGAGCAGCTGGGACTACAGGCGCCCACCATAATGCCTGGCTATTTTTTTTTTTTTGCAGTTTGGCTGGGGCTGGGTTTGAACCCGCCACCCTCGGTAAATGGGGCTGGCGCCTTATGGACTGAGCCACAAGTGCCGCCCCTAAGACAAGTCTTTTGAGGAGCTTCCTCAGGCTTCAGCTGTGTGTTGGCCAGCCACCCCCCGGTATGTGGCTGGAACAGGGCATGTAGACTGTTTTAAAAGTTACCTTTACTTTCCAAGGGGCAGTGAAGTCCTACTCAGCCAGCTGTGATGACTCCAGGTGAGGATTTCCTTTTACCTTCACTGCCTTGTGTGTGCTCAGGATAATGTTGTGAAGTCCTTTCTACCTTGGTTTCAGGTGGACAAGTTTCTGATTCTAGACCTGGACTTGGTCCCCTGAATCCTCCAGAGGGAAAGGATGTACAGACACAAAAGACTGGAAGTCCTCAAAGGTTTTTGCTCCATGTGACTAGATTCCTGGGGGTACTGTCAGTGTGCCTTGAACTGGTTGCAGGTGACACACTGTAGACAGTTTTGGCCAGGGCTGCCAGGTGGGAGATGTAGAGGTACTGGCCCAGCAACTTCATCAAATACTCCTGTCACCATGGTGGCTCCTAGAACCTGGGGGACTGCTACTCGTCCATCTGGCATCTTTATTCATTCTCTCTCCATTTCCTGGCTCATCTCTGCTGCCAACTGTTCCTTTTCTTCCCGGGAAGTAGATAGGAGAGTGCTCCAGAAACCACAGGATGAGGGGAGCCACTCACAACATCTGGTATGGTTTGGATGTAGAGCTTTTTGCCTCAGTACCAATCCTATTTTTCCCTTTAGTGATGGTGAAGTGTCTCCTTGATGTTCAAGATAGTGCATCACTTCTACCTTCTGGAGTTTCCATAGTGCCTCTAGCAAGTGAAGTATCTCTTGCTAATACTTAATGTCCTTTTCTTTGGAATTTAATAGTTCTTTCTCCTTTTACAATGCCCCACGTACATGGAGAGTCAGAAAAGCATTCACATTTTTCTGTTGACTTGGGTCTAAGGTTCAAGTCAAGGCAATTAACTCAGCCTTTTGAGCCAATGTTTCTTGGGTAGGTAGGGGCTTAGCCTCTACAGTTTCTGTTAAGGTAACCACTGTATACCCGGCTCGCCACTCACCTTGGGCTGTTGTGTAGCTGCTTCAGTCTACATACAAGTCCCCGTTTGCAAATGTTCAAGGCTGGTCACGCAAGTCAGGTCTGTCTGCCCTAGAATACACATTATTTACAACTTCCATACAGTCATGTTCAGTCTCTCTTCCACTGACTGCTAAGAGCATGGCTGGGTTCAGGGTGTTCTCTAGATGTCATAAAAGACAGTCCATGTCTCAGGCGCAGCTCTCCTGGGTAAGGTGCCCTAAAGAAAGGTCATCGACATATTGGAGCAGCACAAATTCTTCTTCTTTTTCTTTTTTTTGTAGAGACAGAGTCTCACTTTACCACCTTCAGTAGAGTGCCATGATGTCACAGGACTCACAGCAACCTCTAGCTTTTGGGCTTCCACGATTATCCTGCCTCAGCCTCCCGAGCAGCTGGGGGAGCAGCACAAATTCTAATTCCTCAGCCGGGAATTTCTGGAGGTCACGAGCCAGCAGTTGTCCAAAAACTGTGGGTGATTTGAACCCCTGGTGGCAACCTAATCCATGTGTACTGGATTGCAGTTTCCATGTCTGGTTTCTCTCACTGGAAAGTAAACAGACTCTGGCTTCCCAGAGCCAGACTTATACTGAATAAAAGCATCTTTTAAGTCCAGGCAAGTGGGTCACTTGGCTTCTGCTGGCAGCAGACTCAGCAGAGTATACAGATTAGGCACAGTAGATACAGTGTTACAGTTGCACCATTTACTGGGAAATTCCCATTTCAGGTTTTAATTTTTCCTGAGGTGTCTATATAGACACAGTAGATAACATTTATTACTGCAGAAATTTTTCCAGTGTGGCGAGTCTTAAGGCTTCAGAGTAAAAATAACTACTGTATATAATTATATATTCTTTGGCCAGTTTCTTAGTGCCATTTAACAGATTAGTTTACTAAAACAGTTATGTCTTGTTTTATGAGTTGACAGTACAGACAAAGCTGAGATTTAATATAGGTGGGTGACAGCCTCTTTTCTCTTTAAACCATTTTTCTCTCCAATTTCTTTCTTTACTAAAGTCCAATTATAGCAGAAGTAACTTTGTTGCCAAAACTGTACCTTCAGTATACTGATTATTCGCATAAAGTGCAGAAAGAATAATTAGTTATTAGCCATCTAAGCTCTTCTTTCCTTTATAATTGGCTTTGCTGGAACCTTTTATAAGGAATCTCAGGCTGGACTTAACTGAAAGCCTTTCACAAGCTCAGGTTTCATCTGTGCCATTAGATACCTGTATGCATTGGGTAAATTCCTCTTCTCTTGGGGTCCCAAGCATATTTTGATTCCTGGACCCATCAACAAGTGACCTTCATTAACTTCATTACATGTTTCCCACAGATCAGGAAATATTATTGATGGGTATGTGGCCAGTTTTCCAAAGGGCTTATTTCTTTTTTTTTTATTAAGTCATTTGTACATAGATCATAAATACATTTATGCTGATATGGAAGTCAATGTGTTGATTATTTGTACAAATTGGAGTGCTTACATCTTACTAGTCAACATACCTTTCACCTCATTTACCCAATTACAGCATTAAGACATTTGTGTTCTACACCTGATAGATCAAACTTGTACTTGCAATGTGCTCCATAGGTGTGGTCCCCCTACTATCCCTCCATTTAACAACCCACCCCCCTCCCTTCCCTTCTCCCACCCCTTCCCCCTCCCCTTCCTCCTCCCCTTCCCTCCTTCATCCTAGCCTAAAGTTGCATTTCATTTTTCATATGCAAGTGTGAGTGATTATAAATTGGTTTCACAGAAGTACTTAGTGCATTGGATATATATTTTTTCCATTCCTGAGACTTTACTGAGAAAAATATTTTAGAACTCCATCCATGTAAACATAAAAGTGGTAAAGTCTCCTTTTTTTAAATGCTGCATGGTATTCTATGGTATATATATACCACAGTTTATTAATCCATTTATGGGTTGATGGGCACTTGGGCTTCTTCTATGACTTGACTATTATGAATTGAGCTGCAATGAACAATTTGGTGCAAATATCGTTATTGTTAAATGATTTTTGGTCCTTTGGATATACACCTAGAAGAGGAATTGCAGGATCAAACGGCAGGTCTACATTTAAATCCCTGAGTGTTCTCCAAACTTCCTTCCAAAAGGAATGTACTAGCTTCCATTCCCACCATCATGTAGAAGTGTTCCCTTTTCTCCAAATCCACGCCAACATCTGTAGTTTTGGGATTTTGTGATGTGGGCTACTCTTACTGGAGTTAGATGGTATCTCAGAGTAGCTTTAGTTTGCATTTCTCTTATGATTAAAGATGATGATCATTTTTTCATGTGTCCGTAGACCATGTGCCTGTCTCCTTCAGAGAAGCTTCTGTTCATGTCTCTTGCCCACAATGAAATGGGATCACTTGTTTTTATCTTAGTAATAAGTTTGAGTTCTCTGTGGATTCTGGTTATTAGACCTTTGTCAGAAATATAACTTGCAAAAATCCTCTCCTATTCTGAGGGTTGTCTATTGCTTTACTTGTTCTTGGCAATGCAGAAGCTTTTTAATTTTATCAGATCCCAGCAATGTATTTTTGATGTTGGTTCAATTGCCTGGGGGGGTCCTTGTCATAAAGTATTCTCTCAGGCTAATTTTTTAAAGCATTTCCCCTACAATTTCTCTAAGAATTTTTATAGCTTCACATTTTAAGTTTAAGTCCTTTAACAAGTGAGAGTCAATTTTTGTTAGAGGAAAAAGATGTGGGTTCAGTTTCAGTCTTTTACAGGTTGCCAGCCAATTCACCCAGCACCATTTATTGAATAGGGAATCTTTCACCCAATTTATATTTTTAATAGACTTATCAAAAATCAAATAACAATAAGTGTCTGGGTTCACCTCTTGGTCTTCAAATCTGTTCTATACATCTACCTCTCTATTTTTGTGCCAGTACCTTGCTGTTTTGATCACTATCGATTTAGAGTATAATCTGAGGTCTGGATGCATGATTCCTCCCGATTTGCTTTTTATTTCTGAGTAATGCCTTGGCTATTTGAGTTTTTTTTCTGTTTCCATATAAAACAAAGTACAGTTATTCCAGGTCTTTAAAGTATGACAGAGGTGCCTTACTAGGGATTGCATTAAATGTGTAGATTGCTTTAGGTAGCATAGATATTTTAACAATGTTGATTCTTCCCAGCCATGAGCATGGTATATATTTCCATTTGTTAACATCTTCAGTTATTTCTTTTCTCAGAGTTTCATAGTCATCTTTGTAGAGATCTTTCACATCCTTAGTTAGATACACTCCCAGATATTTCATCTTCTTTGGTGCTATTGTAAAGGGAATAGAGTCTTTGATTGTTTTTTCCCCTTGACTATTGTTGGTATATATAAAGTCTACAGATTTGTGAGTATTAATTTTGTATCCTGAGATGTACCATATTCCTTGATCACTTCTAGGAGTTTTGTAGTTGATTTCCTGGGATTGTCTTCATAAATAATCATATCGTCTGCCAAGAGGGACAATTTGATCTCCTCTGGTCCTATTTGGACCCACTGGATTGCCTTCTCTTGCCTGATTGCAGTGGCTAAGACTTCCATTGCAATGTTAAAAAGCAGTGGAGACAGTGGACATCTTTGCCTGGTTCCTGATCTGAGTGGAAATGATTTCAATTTAACTTCATTCAATACGATATTGGCTGAGGGTTTGCTATAGATGGCCTCTATCAGTTTAAGAAATGTTCCTTCTATACCTATTTTCTTAAGTGTTCTGATCAAGAAAGAATGCTGGATATTATCAAAAGCTTTTTCTGCATCAATTGAGAGAATCATTTATATGGTCTTTGTTTTTTAATTTATGTGATGTATTATATTTATGGATTTACGTATATTGCACCATCCTTGGGACCCTGAGATGAAATCACATGGTCGTGATGTATAATTTGTTCGATGTATTGTTGGATTCTCTTTGCTAGAATCTTACTGAATATTTTTGCATCAATATTCATTAGAGGTATTGGTCTATAATTTTCTTTTCTTGTTGGATCTTTTCCTGGTTTTGGAATCAGGGTGATATTTGCTTCATAGAATGAGTTGGGAAGTATTCCTTCTTTTTGTATGTTTTGGAAAAGATTAAGTAATATAGGTACTAGTTCCTCTTTAAAGGTTTGGTAGAATTCTGATGTGAAGCCATCTGGTCCTGGGCTTTTCTTTTTGGGGAGATTTCTTATATTTGATGCTATTTCAGAAGTTGTTATAGGCTTGTTCAACGTATCCACTTCTTTCTGGCTAAGTCTAGGAGGGTGGCATGTTTCCAAGTATTGATCTATTTCCTGCAGATTTTCATACTTCTGAGAGTAGGGTTTCATGTTATTTATTAAGGATTTGTTGAATTTCTGAGGAGTCTGTTGTTATTTGGCTTCTATCATCTCTGATGAAATTAGGGATTTTACTCTTCTACTTCTGGTTAGGTTAGCCAAAGGTTTATGTATTTTATTGACCTTTTCAAAAAACCAACTCTTTGATTGGGTGACCTGTTGTATGATTCTTTTGTTTTCAATTTCATTTAGTTCTGCTCTAATTTTAGTTATTTCTTTTCTTCTGCTGGGTTTAGGGTTGGAAAGTTCTTCCTTTTCCAGTTGATTGAGATGTCCCATTAAGTTGTTGACTTCCTCTCTTTCTGTTCTCTTGAGGAAGGCTTGTAACGCTATAAATTTTCCTCTTAGGACTGCCTTTGTGCTATCCCAGAAGTTCTGATAGTTTGTGTCTTCATTATTGTTTTGTTGCAAAAATTTGGTAATTTCCTTCTTAATCTGATCTAGGACCCAGCTATCATTCAGCATGAGGTTATTTAGTTTCGATGTTTTTTGTATGCATGTGCAGATTGCTGTTGTTACTGAGTTAACCTTTTATTCCATGATGGTTCGAGAAAATACAAGGAATGATTTTTATTCTTTTAAATTTGCTGAGATTAGCCCTGTTATATAAGATGTGATAAATTTTGGAGGATAATCCATGGGCTGATAAGAAGAATGTGTATTCAGTTTTGTTAGGATGAAATGTACTGTAGATGTCTGTTAGATGCAAATGTTGAATGGTTAAGTTAAAGTCTAAAATTTCTTTGCTTAGCTTCTTTTTGGAGGATCTATCCAACACGGCCAAAGGAGTGTTAAATTCTCTGACAATTATGGTGCAGGGGGAAATCAAGTTACTCATGCCTGTTAGAGTTTCTCTTATAAATTGAGGTGCATTCTGGTTGGGTGCATAAATTTTGATAATTGAAATGTCATCATGTTGAGTGTTGCCCTTAACAAATAAGAAGTGACCATCATTATTTTTCCTTACTTTAATTAGTTTAAAGCCTATTGTATTTGCAAATAAAATTGCAACATCTGCTTTTTTTTCTGATTTCCATTTGCCTGAATTATAGATGATCATCACTTCACCCCGAGTCTATGTTTATCTTTTAAGGTAAGGTGAGATTCTTGAATGCAGCAGATGTCTGGCCTGAGTTTTATTTAATTTTTCTTTTTTCTTTTTTTTTTTTTTTCTTAAATACTAGCTGTGTACATTGATATATTCATGGGGCATCCTTCACTAGCTTCACAGACCGTTTACCAAGTTTCACA
The DNA here is from genome assembly GCF_027406575.1 of Nycticebus coucang. Taxonomy (NCBI): domain Eukaryota; kingdom Metazoa; phylum Chordata; class Mammalia; order Primates; family Lorisidae; genus Nycticebus; species Nycticebus coucang. The sequence goes on along the minus strand of NC_069799.1, from coordinate 20,103,599 downwards.
TGTAAGCTTGTAAGATGCACCACTGGTAATGTAATCCGACCAATCCCCTTCCTTCTACCCCCCTCCCCCCCTCCCCCTTTCCCCCTTCCCCCTATTCTTAGGTTGTAACTGAGTTATAGCTTTCATGTGAAAACCCTAAATTAGTTTCATAGTAGGGCTGAGTACATTGGGTACTTTTTCTTCCATTCTTGAGATATTTTACTAAGAAGAATATGTTCCAGCTCCATCCATGTAAACATGAAAGAGGTAAAGTCTCCATCTTTCTTTAAGGCTGCATAATATTCCATGGTGTACATATACCACAATTTATTAATCCATTCGTGGATCAATGGGCACTTGGGCTTCTTCCATAACTTAGCAATTATGAATTGAGCTGCAATAAACATTCTGGTACAAATATCTTTGTTATGATGTGATTTTTGGTCTTCTGAGTATATGTACAGTAGAGGGATTACAGGATTGAATGGCAGATCTATTTTTAGATCTCTAAGTGTTCTCCATATCTCTTTCCAAAAGGAATGTATTAATTTGCATTCCCACCAGCAGTATAGAAGTTTTCCTCTTTCTCCACATCCACGCTAACATCTCTGGTCTTGTAATTTTGTGATATGGGCTAATCTTACTGGAGTTAGAGATATCTCAAAGTAGTTTTGATTTGCATTTCTCTGATGATTAAAGATGATGAGCATTTTTTCATATGTCTGTAGGCCGCACACCTGTCTTCTTCAGAGAAGTTTCTCTTCAAATCCCTTGCCCAGCCTGCGATGGGATCCCTTGTTCTATACTTGCTAATGCATTTGAGTTCTCTGTGGATTCTGGTTATTAAACCTTTGTCAGAGACATAACCTGCAAATATCTTTTCCCATTCTGAGGGCTGTCTGCTTGCTTTACTTACTGTGTTCTTGGCTGTGCAGGAGCTTTTTAGTTTGATCAAGTCCTAGTAGTATATTTTTGAAGCTGCTTCAATTGCCTGGGGACTCCTCCTCATAAAATACTCGCCCAGACCTATTTCTTCAAGGGTTTTCCCTGCACTCTCCTCAAGTATCTTTATAGTTTCATGTCTTAAGTTTAAATCTTTGATCCAGTGAGAGTCTATCTTAGTTAATGGTGAAAGGCGTGGGTCCTGTTTCAGTCTTCTATAGGTTGCCAGCCAGTTCACTCAGCACCATTTGTTAAATAGGGAATCTTTTCCCCACTGAATGTTTTTAATTGGCTTGTCAAAGATTAAATAACAGTAAGTAGCTGGGTTCATCTCTTGGTTCTCTATTCTGTTCCAGACATCTACTTCTCTGTTTTTGTGCCAATACCATGCTGTTTTGATCACTATGGATTTGTAGTATAGTCTGAGGTCTGGTAGCGTAATTCCTCCTGCTTTGTTTTTATTTCTGAGTAATGTCTTGGCTATTCGAGGTTTTTTCTGATTCCATATAAAACGAAGTATTGTTTTTTTCAACGTCTTTAAATTATAACAGTGGAGCTTTAATAGGGATTTCATTAAAATTGTATATTGCTTTGGGTAGTATGGACATTTTAACAATGTTGATTATTCCCAGCCATGAGCATGGTATGTTTTTTCATTTGTTAATATTTTCAGCTATTTCTTTTCTTAGAGTTTCATAGTTGTCTTTATAGAGAACTTTCACGTCCTTTGTTAGATAAATTCCCAAATATTTCATCTTCTTTGGCACTACTGTGAATGGGATAGAGTCCTTAACTGTTTTTTTAACTTGACTATTTTTGGTATATATAAAGGCTACTGATTTATGAATGTTGATTTTGTAACCTGAGACGCTGCTGTGTTCCTTGATTACTTCTAAGAGTTTTGTAGTAGAGTCCCTAGAGTTTTCCAGATATACAATCATATCATCTGCAAAGAGTGAATGATTGATCTCTTTTGACCCTATATGGATACCCTTGATCTCCTTTTCTTCCCTAATTGCAGTGGCTAAGACTTCCATTACAATGTTAAAAAGCAATGGAGACAATGGGCAGCCTTGTCTGGTTCCTGATCTGAGTGGAAATGATTCCTATTTAACTCCATTCAATATTGGCCTGAGTTTTTGTATCCAGTCAGCCAACCTGTATCTCTTTAGAGGATAATTTAAGCCATTCACATTAATTGAGAGTAATGATAAGCCATATGGAGTTTTGCGTATTGAGTTTTTCGAAAGTCCAGTGAATGTTTTTAATCCTTTTGCAACTATGGAAGTCGAAATTTGATCAAAAGTTTCTGATCGAGTTTACTTTGGTGGTGGAGGATTGTGTTGTTCATTATGAAGGATAGGTCTGAGAATATCCTAAAGAGCTGGTTTAGTTATGGCAAATTGGTTCAACATGTGAATGACATTAAAGTATTTAATTTTTCCATTATAGATGAAACTCATTTTAGCTGGATACAGCATCCTGGGTTGAAAATTATTTTGTTTAAGAGATTGAAGGTCGTTGACCATCCTCTTCTAGCTTGAAATGTTTCAGCAGAGAGATCTGCAGTCATTCTAATGTTCTTACCCTTGTAGTTTATGGTTTTCTTATGTTTTACAGCTTGTAGAATTTTTCCATATTAACTTCGGCAAAGTTAATTATAATACGTGTATGAGAATTTTATTTGGGTTGAGTCATGCCAGTGTTCTGAAATTGCTATCTGAATTTCAGAATCTCTTGGCATGTCTGAAAAATTTTCTTTGATTATTTCATGAAGTAAAGCATCTGTTTTCTTTACAGCAACCTTATCACCTTCAGGTATTCCTATAAGGTGAATATTAGATTTCTTCGAATTATCCCAGAGCTCTCTGAGAGAATGATTTGTTTTTGTTCTCCACTTTTTTTCCACTTTGAGCACTTGGGAGCATTCAATATCTTTGTCTTCAATGTCAGAGATCCTTTCTTCTGCCTGATCCATTCTTTTACTGAGGGATTCTACTGTATTTTTCAGGTTTTTGAGACCTGCAAATTCTTGCTTCAATGTGTCAAAATCTTTGGTCATTTTGTCTTTGAATTCGTTGACTTCATGAGACATCTTTTGAATTCTAATTCCATCTTTTCCTCCATTCGATTGATTTTATTTTCTATCCAAATTCTGAACTCGATTTCTGACATCTCAGCCATTGGTCTATGAAGGGGATCTCTTTCTGTGTCTATTTTATTGTTCCTTGGGGGTGTTGATCTACTTTGATTATTCATGTTGCCAGAGGTTTCCCACTGATTCCACCGCATGATTGTTTTTCACTGTTGGCTGGGCCTTCAGGTAAGGTGAAATTGGATTGGGGTTCCTGGAGTTGTGGTTAACCAGCCCTTTGTTAAGGATCTGGGACTGATGACTGCAGCTTTTCCCCCTTTAGCTTTGCAAAGGACCTATACAGTATTACAGTCTGAGGCTGAGGAAACCTGCTTGGTGTGGTGTGGTTAGGTGGCTCTGTCTTTTATTCAGCTGGTTCTTGTCTGATCCTGGTGGATCAGTGACTCTAGTGAAGTCTTAGCTGTGGAGAAATACAAGCAACTAAGACACACACCCAACCCTCATGGACAACAACTGGAAGAGGAAAATCAACCCTTTACATTACTGTACAACCACGGTACCATACGCGAGGGTCCTAGGGTGATTGACCCAGGTTAGAGGTTCCAAACCAATTGACACAGTCAGTACAAATTCTCCAGTGGGAGAGTTCAAGAGGTCTCCAGCAACTAGATGTCAGAAGTCTACTGGCTGCTCAGATTTGGCTTGATCTGGTGCTCTATGGAGTCAGAAAGGCCCACCCGGTAGCAGAATTGGACCAGGGGGCTGAGTCTCTTTCTCCACTTTGCTCCTTTTCCATGCCCAGTCACTGGTGAGGGCTGCAGTCCTGCTCCCTCCAATAAGCAGATGTTCCAGGGATTAATACAGTCAGTCAGTCAAAGGAAGGTCAGTGCCCTCACGCCCGGCCACTGCCCTCTGCTACCTGCCAGCTGGGGTCGTTGAGGCCTACCTGCCTCAAGTGCTCAATAGCCACTGACATATATTCCAATTGGATTCAGTCTAATCCTGAGGGTACTAAGTCAGCAAATGCTTTTCCCCCTCAGCCACTGTGCCTTTGCCCCTGCTGCTCTGCCACACAGGTATCCCCATAGAGTTAGTTCTGGTTTCTTCTGGCAGTTCTCAGAGTTGAGGAGGTGTCTCTCCAAGATTAGACCCTGCTGGATCACTCTAGTGTTGGCGGATCTTTGTGGAAAGTGATCCTGCACAGTTCCCCTACCACTGCTGAGCTAGGCAGTTCTGGCTATACGAGCAGCTCCGGGAGCATGTGGCACACAGATCCAGCAGCAGGATGGGGGATGCTGCACACAATTCTGGCATTGTCTGGTGCTCAGTGGCTTCGCCAAGGAGAGTGCTTGACTCATGAGTCTGGCCAAATGGGGTGGTGGCTCTAGAAGTCTCTGACTGGGCAGGGAGCTGTGCAGAGGCAGGGAGGGTACCAGGTACAGGGCACGGGACACCGGCTCTAGCAGTCTCTTGCCCTGTGCAGCATGGAGGCAGGGAGCTTGCTGGGTGCAGGGCACTAACGTGTGGCTCTAGCAGTCTATGGCTGGACAGGGGCTCAGCACAAAGTAAGGGAGGGTGCCAGGGGCAGGGGCAGGACACACGGCTCTAGCAATCACTGGCCCCACATGTCTCGGAGGCAGGGAGGGCACTGGGGGCAGGGTGCGAATTCCTCGGCTCTAGAAGTCTCTGGCCAGGCTGTGGGTGGGGTGCTTGGTGTGGTAGACTGTTTCGGGGACATTGCTCTTGAACCTCCTCCCAGTCTCTGCAGGGGTTGGGCTTCTGGTTTATCAGGTGAGAGGGGAAGGGTGAACTGGAAGTTCAGAATGGCAGGGAAAATGTTAGTTCAATTTTTCTGCCTGGCAAGAGAGTGCTCAGAGTCACAGCAGGGTCCCTCTGGGGAAGTAGTTTCCATTTCCTCCAGCTCTCACCCGTGGAGTGAGACAAGAGATCCTCAGTTCACTGCTCAGCTGTAGAAAACCTGAAGTTTGCTTTCTTGGAGTCGCAGCTTGCCTCAACAGAAGTGACCTGCAGTTATCACACTTCCCTCTTGGCTTGGCTCCCAGTCTTCAGCTTAAGCGGGTACATTTTGGATGTTTTCCTTCCCTCTGGACAGGAGCTTCTGTTGGAGGCTGCCTCCAGTCGGCAATCTTACTCCCTAATTTTTCTATTTTTAATAGAGATGGGGTCTTACTCTTAGGCTGATCTCTAATTCCTGACCTGAAGCAATCGACAAGTGTCAGCCTCACAGAGAACTACGATGACAGATTTGAGACACTGTGCCTGGCCCTAACACTTATTTTTAAGCATGTATTTATTTTTCCTAAATAAGAAACCAAAGCATGTCTTTATTTTTCCTAAATAAGAAACTAAAAATTAATAGGCATTTTTGTTGATAACAACAATCCACATGCCTTCCAGAGTTTTGGGAGGATTATAAGCATGAGCCACACTATTCCTGGCTAAAATGGATTTATTTTGTATATGATAGAGTAAGATAAAGGAAAAATAAAGAAGAAATGTATATGGTAAAAAAATTAAAAATTACAAATAATAGAAGAAAACATTGATAAATATTAATGTTTCTACAAGCTGTGTAAATAAATCTGGTTTGTGTCTCAAATGAAAACATGTCAATAAAAAAATATTGGGGCTGAGCACAGTGTCTCACACTGTAATCCTAGCACTCTAGGAGGCTGAGGCATGTGGATTGCCTAAGCTAGGGAGTTCAAGATCAGCCTGAACAAGAGTAAGATCCGGTCACTATTAATAATAGAAAAATTAGCAGGACGTTTTTTCCTTTTCTAAAAAGGAAAAAAAAAAAAAGAAAGTAAGTAATGAACATTACTATTAAATGTCCGGACAATAAACAAATCATGGAATCGGGTTTGTAGTGTAGTTTAGGCCAGGTGCATTGCCTGAGCTCACAGGTTCCAGACCAGCCTAAGCCAGAGGTTTAACTCATATCTAAAAATAGTGGGGTGTAGTGGTGGGTGCCTATAATCCCAGCTACCTGGGAGGCTGAAGCAAGGGGATCACTTCAGCCCAAGAGTTTGAGGTTGCTGAGAGCTGTGACACCAAGGCACTCTGCAGACAGCTACAAAATGAAACTAACTCCAAAACAAAACAAAACAACACTGGGGGCTGGGTGGGGAAGCTCATGTCTATATAAGCCCAGATCTCTGGGAGGCTGAGTCAAGGCAACTCTATCACTTAAGTTTGGTTCAAGACCAGCCTGAGCAAGAGTGAGAACGCCAATTTCTAAAAAAGAAAAAAAAAATCAATTGGGTTTTGTGGAGGGCACTTTTAGTCCCAGCTACTTGAGTGGCTGAAGCAGGAAGATAACTTGAACCCAGGAGTTTGAGGTTGCTGTGAACTTGTAGCCTGGACAGCAAAGTGAGACTTGGGAGAAGGCGAGGCAAGGCAGGGCGGGGCAAGGCGAGGCGAATAAATTACACAATAAAAAACCATTGTTATAGGATGGATTTGAGATATCAAGACCCAAAGCCAATCAATATAGTGCCATTAGGAAGTCTTTATTAAAAAGACCGATCGGCTGGCTGTCCCCTCAGTGTGGGGAATAGCACAGACCACGAGTATGGGTCAGTTTATATAAGGCAGGCTGATGCAATATTGGGTGAGCTTGCATGATCAGAAAATTGCTAAAGCAGGTATTGCTTAAATGTTTACAGGATGTACAGTAAAAATAATCACAGATAGACATTCAGTCACGTTGGTCTTAGTCATTCTTCTAACAATATCTTTCTAACTGTCAGGTCTGGTTGAGCTTCTTGGGCCCCTCAGTATGGTGAGATTGCAGAGAGTAAATAGGAGAAGTGGGGGTCTGCTTCTACAGCCCAGACTTCTTGGCTCCACGACCTCCACTTCCCTTTTTTCTTTCTGTCTCTTTTAACATTTCATTAAACAGTAAACAGTTTATTACAATTTCTTACACACTTATAGTTATCTTAAAATCACACCTACTGTCTAATGCTTTCTACTGTTTGTCATTTACTATTAATCTTTTGTTACCTATTTTACCTACTCTTAAACTATTGTTAAGCATTAGTAACTTCCCTAAATTATTGTATGCCCTCTCCCTCCCCCCTCTATTGATTGTGTTTTGCTGATCTATCAAGCTGGTGGTTTAGCAAGAATTAAGGGGAAGAAGGAGGTGAAGCAGGAAATAGGGAAGGGAAAGAGGGGGGTGAGAATGACAGGATTTTATTCCATCTCATTCCCTCCTTTTCTGTTGGAGGAAATTAAATCCTTGTTTCTTCCTCCTCCTCCTCCTGACAGATATGTCCGCAGTGGGTTTGCAAAAGCATGAGTCTTACAGCCTGTATTCTATTCCTAATGTAGGAGGTGAGAGCATCTGATGATAAAAGGTCCTGTTGTTAGTCCTAGTAGGAGCAGGAAAAGGGGTCCTGCTAATGCAGAGACGAGTGTAGTCTGCCAAGGTGACCATCTTTTCATACCAATTTCTCTGTTGGTCCCATGCTTCCTTTCTCTCCTGCAACCTTTTTTGTCCCATGCCTCCTCTCTCTCCTGAAACCTTTTTCTTACTAGTGACATGCTGTTTCTTATTATTCTTGAATTATTAGTGTAAAAGCAACAAGTTTCTCCCAGGGCTATGCCCAGGCCTCCTTGCTTCAAGTATAGAAAATTCAGTCCTCTCCGATTTTGTAAGACCACCTCAGCTAGTGAGTCAGTCTAAACATGTTTCTCATCGGGTTATGGAGCTTTCTACTTCCTTTAAATCTCTATTTATCTGGTGCGTTAGGATTTTAAAGTTCTCTGTTCCTTTCACTAGAGCTGTAGTCCTTATGGTGCGGATCCAGCTATAGTTATCTCCACTAATGCCGAGTTAAGCACGGGGACCCATTTGGTTCTTATAAGCATGCTCTTGGAAGAGATGCCCAGGTGTTCACATTCCCCTGCCCCCGAGTAATAATAGACTTGAGGAATAATATGGACTAGAACACATAGGTCTGAGGTTTTAGTCAGAAATCTGGGGTTTATGCACGGAGTTATTCCGGAAGAGCAAGCAAACAAAGCTCTATCTGGGGCCTTCCAGAGGTCCCCATCTCCTAGTCCAGAAAGAAGTAGGGTAGAGTGGCAGGAGTCCCAATAAGGGGAATTCTGTAAGTTAAACAATGCTGATTGAAAACAAGGCCCAGTTCCTTGCAAGTCTCCCCAAGTAAGTTTGGATTCTTTAGGCTCTTGTTCCCAGCTACAGAGCCTAGTTAGCTTTATGGAGATGTTAACAATTATATCAGGGTAGTGAATGCTGATTCCTATAGAAGCGTTTATTGCAATTCCTACATAATATGGGGGTTGAGACATAGCCAGTAGTCTTTAGTGATCTTGGTCAGTACTGTTCATGAATCGAAACACAGCATCTAACATTTTTAGAAGGCGTTTTGGGGATGGACTATAAGGTCCTAGCTCATGAGACTTTTCCTTCTGGGTTACTGCTGGTGGCTTGGAGGGTTGGGGAATACTCAGGGCCCTCGGGGGCTGGATGGGTGGAAGACTGGGGACTAAGGCCAAATTGCGGCTGTTGGGGTTAAATTCTTTCCTGGGCTCAAATCCCTGGATGGTAAATGTTGTCCCAATATCCTAATTTACATTAGAATATAGTCTGAGGCCACACTTGAGATACCCTGGCTTCCCTTGGTCATCCTGCTGCCACTTAAGTACCTAGATAGACACTATATTACAAGTTCCTATTTGGGTGCATGGTGAAGGTTTTCTTTCAAAAAAATATCAAGGGGTGCTCTTGGAGCAAGATGGCAGGCGAGTAACAGCTTCACTGAATCTGGGCACAGTGAGTCTGGGGAGATAGGACTTCAGGCATCTCTGGCTGGTGGGATCTGCCTAGCATCACCCCTGTGAGGATACAGGGAGTCAGTGAGAGACTTCTGGACCCCAAGAGGAGGACTAAAACAGTGGAAAACCGGCAAGTGGTCGCGTGTGTTTAATTGGTCTAAACCCGCCCACAACTGTAAGTTCAGTAGCAGCCAGACTGCAAACCGGAAAGGCTTACCTGTGAACTGTTTTGGTGTCTTTGGACTTGGCACTCAGTTGAACTGCCTTGGGGAGAGTCTGACTGGGAGTGTGGAGAACTTTGGCCATTGTCTAGAGCCCCAGTCTGAGCCGCTGAGCCAGACAGAGCTAATAGTGTTTGGCTGTGGGCCACAGGGAGCCATTGTGAGTGATCTGCCTCAGGAAGCTCCGCCCTCAGGGTCGCAGAGCTCGAATCTGGTGGGAACTGGTAACCCAGTGACCGAGTAGCCTAAGGGTAGGGTCTGAGCTGCCTTGCAGCCCTAACCATCAGAGGCAGAGTGAGACCGTTTTTGGCACACTGGGTAAGTGGTTATCCACTTCAGCAGTGATTCCAGTGACAAGCACTTTCCTGGGAAAACTTCTGCTCAAGAAGTTTACAAGCTCAAAGTGCCTTTTAAGTGGGCAGAAGAGAGATTTAGGGTGTCCACCTGCTGGGGTTTGAGAAATCAGTAGCCTCCAGTCATATCAGAACTGTGATTAACATCTCATATCCCAGAAGACCACAGACAATAGACAACAACATATACATACTGCTTTGTTTTTGGTTGTGATTTTTTTTTTGTTCTTGTTTTTGTTTATTTTGATGTTGTTGATGTTGTTTTGTTTTTTAATTTCAACCTTTTCCGTACAGATCTTTTTTCTTTCTCAATTTTTCTGGTTCAATTATAATTTCTCATTGCTGCCTTTTTCAATATCTAGAACTTCATTTTTGCTAGTGTTTCTACCGCTATTAATTGTTTTTCACCCAATTTTATCCCATAAAGTTTTCTGTTTGCTTGTTTTGGTTTGATTTATAGCATTTTTGTCTTTCCTCTCTACTTGGTGGAGGTGGGGTACTGTGTCTGATCAGGTTAGCAAAGAGCAGCTGACCTCAAGGGAACCACCCAACTGGGCACCAGCAGAAGGTGGTTTTTTTTTAAGTTTGTGTCAAAGTAAAATACTGTACAACTATATTGCTCTGTCTCCCTCTTTCTGTGCCTCTCTTCTCTTTAACAATATTCCTTTTACCCTCCACCTCTTCTTTCTATTTTTTTTTTCTTTTCACTCGTTCCTCCTTTCTTTCATCCCTTTCTTGCTCTTCAACCTTCTCCCCCTTCTGGTCCTGTACCAAAAGGACTTATTGAACCCTTAGTCCACAGGCGGGAGAACTTAAAGAGCAAGAGGAAGTGAAAGGAAAATTAGGGCAAGGAAACAGACAAAAGAATTCACTCATGAGGAAAAATCAACAGAAAACTCCAGGCAACATGAAGAACCAGTCCAGAACAACCCCGTCAAGGGACCATGAGGTAGCTACTGCAGAGGATTCCACCTATAAAGAAATGTTAGGAATGACAGAAAGGGAATTTAGATACACATGATGAAAACAATGAAAGAAATGATGGAAACAATGAAGGAAACTGGTAATAAGTGGAAAATAACCAAAAGGAAATCCAAAAACAGAATCAAATAAGAGATGAACAATATGAAGAATATGAAAAGGATAAAGCAGAGCTGAAGGAAATGAAACAGTCAATTAGGGAACCTAAAGATGCAATGGAAAGTATCAGCAACAGGTTAGACCATGCAGAAGAAAGAATTTCAGAGGTAAGAAGACAAAGTTCTTGAGGTAACTCAGATAGTAAAAGAGGCAGAAAAGAAGAGAGAGAAAGCAGAACATTCACTGTCAGAATTATGGGACTTTATGAAGCATTCCAACATATGAGTTATAGGAATTCCAGAAGGGGAAGAAGAATGCCCCAGAGGAATGGAAGCCATACTAGAGAATATTATAAAAGAAAATTTCCCAAATATCACCAAAGATTCTGACACACTGCTTTCAGAGGGATATCGGACACCAGGTCACCGCAACTCTAACCGAGCTTCTCCAAGACACATTGTGATGAACCTGTCCAAAGTCAAGACAAAAGAAAAGATTATGCAAGCTGCCAGGAGTAAGCGCCAGTTGACCTACAGGGGCAAATCCATCAGAGTGACCGCAGACTTCTCTAATGAAACTTTCCAAGCAAGAAGACAATGGTCATCTATCTTTAATCTACTTAAACAGAACAATTTCCAGCCCAGAATTCTGTACCCTGCTAAGCTAAGCTTCAAAATTCACAAAGAAATCATATCATTTACGGATATAAAATCATTGAGGAAATTCGCCAAAACAAGACCAGCTCTACAGGAAATACTTCAACCTGTTCTGCACACTGACCACCACAATGGATCAGCAGCAAAGTAAGAACTCAGAAATCAAAGGACAGAACCTAACCTCCACACTGATGCAAAAGATAAAACTAAGCAATGGACTCTCACCAAATAAGATGAATAGAATACTACCACACTTATCAATTATCTCAATAAATGTTAATGGCTTGAATTTTCCACTGAAGAGACATAGATTGGTTGACTGGATTAAAAAACACAAGCCATCCATTTGCTGTCTGCAAGAAACACACCTGGCTTCAAAAGACAAATTAAAGCTCCGAGTCAAGGGTTGGAAGACAATTTTTCAGGCAAATGGAATTCAGAAGAAAAGAGGAGTTGCAATCTTATTTTCAGATACATGTGGATTTAAAGCAACTAAAGTCAAAAAAGACAAAGATGGTCACTTTATATTGGTCAAGGGAAAAATACAACAAGAAGATGTTTCAATTCTAAATATTTATGCACCCAATTTAAATGCTCCCAGATTTTTGAAACAGACTTTAACTCAGTCTGAGCAATATGATATCTGATAATACCATAATAACAGGGGACCTTAACACTCCTTTTACAGAGCTGGACAGATCCTCTAAAAGAAAGATATAAGAGATTTAAATGAGACCCTAGAACAACTGTGCTTGATAGACGCATATAGAACACTCCAACCGAAAGATAAAGAAAATACATTCTTCTCATCACCCCATGGAACGTTCTCCAAAATTGATCATATCCTGGGACACAAAACAAATATCAACAGAATGAAAAGACTTGAAATTTTACCTTGTATCTTCTCAGACCATAAGGCAGTAAAGGTGGAACTCAACTCTAACAAATATGCTCGACCCCACCCAAAGGCCTGGAAATTAAACAATCTTCTGTTAAATAACAGATGGGTTCAGGAAGAAATAAAACAGGAAATCATTAATTTCCTTGAACATAACAACAATGAAGACACAAGGTACCAAAACCTGTGGGATCCTGCAAAAGCAGTTTTGAGAGGAAAATTCATCGCTTTAGATGCCTTCATTCAAAAAACAGTAAGAGGGTGCATCAACAATCTCACAAGCCATCTTATGGAATTGGAAAAAGAAGAACAATCTAAGCTTAAACTCAGTAGAAGAAAAGAAATATCCAAAATCAAAACAGAGATCAATGAAATTGAAAACAAAAGAACCATTAAGAAAATCAATGAAACAAGAAGTTGTTTTTTTGAAAACATAAATATAATAGATAAACCATTGGCCAGACTAATGAGAAATAGAAAAGTAACCTCAATCAGAAATGATAAAGGGGAAATAACAACTGATCCCACAGAGATACAAGAGATCATCTCTGAATACTACCAGAAACTCTATGCCCAGAAATTTGACAATGTGAAGGAAATGGATCAATATTTGGAATCTCACCATCTCCCTAGACTTAGCCAGGAAGAAATAGAGCTCTTGAACAGACCAATTTCAAGCAGTGAGATCAAAGAAACAATAAAAAATCTTCCAATCAATAAATGCCGTGGTCCAGATTGCTTCACAGCAGAATTATACCAAACCTTCAAGGAAGAGCTTATTCTTGTACTGCAGAAATTATTCCAAAAAGGGCGGCACCTGTGGCTCAGTCGGTAAGGCGCTGGCCCCATATACCGAGGGTGGCGGGTTCAAACCCGGCCCTGGCCGAACTGCAACAACAACAAGAAAAAATAGCCGTGTGTTGTGGTGGGTGCCTGTATCCCAGCTACTTGGGAGGCTGAGGCAAGAGAATTGCTTAAGCCCAGGAGTTGGAGGTTGCTGTGAGCTGTGTGATGCCCTGGCACTCTACCAAGGGCAATAAAGTGAAACTCTGTCTCTACAATAAAAAAGAAAAAAGAAATTATTCCAAAAAATCGAGGAAGAAGGAATCTTCCCCAACACATTCTATGAAGCAAACATCACCCTGATACCAAAACCAGGAAAAGACCCCCCAAAAAAGGAGAATTTCAGACCAATCTCACTCATGAACATAGATGCAAAAATTCTCAACAAAATCCTAGCCAATAGATTACAGTTATCATCAAAAAAGTCATTCATCATGATCAAGTAGGCTTCATTCCAGGGATGCAAGGCTGGTTTAACATACGCAAGTCCATAAACGTTATGCACCATATTAGCAGAGGCAAAAATAAAGATCACATGATCCTCTCAATAGATGCAGAAAAAGCATTTGATAAAATCCAGCATCCTTTTCTAATTAGAACACTGAAGAGTATAGGCATAGGTGGCACATTTCTTAAACTGATTGAAGCTGTCTATGACAAACCCACAGCCAATATTTTACTGAATGGAGTAAATCTGAAAGCTTTTCCTCTTAGAACTGGAACCAGACAAGGTTGTCCTCTGTCACCTTTACTATTCAACATAGTGCTGGAAGTTCTAACCAATACAATTAGGCAAGACAAGGAAATAAAGGGAATCCAAATGGGAGCAGAAGAGGTCAAACTCTCCCTCTTTGCGGATGACATGATCTTATACTTAGAGAACCCCAAAGACTCAAACACAAGACTCCTAGAAGTCATCAAAAAATACAGTAATGTTTCAGGGTATAAAATCAATGTCCACAAGTCAGTAGCCTTTGTGTACACCAATAACAGTCAAGATGAGAAGCTAATTAAGAACACAACTCCCTTCATCATAGTTTCAAAGAAAATGAAATACCTAGGAATATGCCTAACGAAGGAGGTGAAGGACCTCTATAAAGAAAACTATGAACTCCTCAGAAAGGAAATAGCAGAGGATATCAACAAATGGAAGAACATACCATGCTCATGGATGGGAAGAATCAACATTGTTAAAATGTCTATACTTCCCAAAGCAATCTACCTATTCAATGCCATTCCTATCAAAATACCAACATCGTACTTTCAAGATTTGGAAAAAATGATTCTGCGTTTTGTATGGAACCGGAAAAAACTCCGTATGGCTAAGGCAGTTCTCTGTAACAAAAATAAAGCTGGGAGCATCAGCATACCAGATTTTAGTCTGTACTACAAAGCCATAGTGCTCAAGACAGCATGGTACTGGCACAAAAACAGAGACATAGATACTTGAAATCGAATTGAAAACCAAGAAATGAAACTAACATCTTACAACCACCTAGTCTTCAATAAACCAAACAAGAACATACCTTGGAGGAATGACTCCCTATTCAATAAATGGTGTTGGGAGAACTGGATGTCTACATGTAAGAGACTGAAACTGGACCCATACCTTTCTCCACTCACAAAAATTGATTCAAGATGGATAAAGGACTTAAATTTAAGGCATTAAACAATAAAAAGTCCTCTAAGAAAGCATAGGAAAAACATTGGAAGATATTGGCCTGGGGAAAGACTTCATGAAGAAGACTGCCATGGCAATTGCAACAACAAGAAAAATAAATAAATGGGACTTCATTAAACTGAAAAGCTTCTGTACTGCTGAGGAGACAATAACCAAAACAAAGAGACAAACTACACAATGGGAAAGGACATTTGCATATTTTCAATCAGACAAAACGTTGATAACTAGGATTTATAGAGAACTCTGATAAACACGAAAAAAGCCAACAATCCCATATATCAATGGGCAAGAGACATGAACAGAACCTTCTCTAAAGATGACAGACAAATGGCTAAGAAACACTTGAAAAAATGTTCATCATCTGTATATGTTAGAGAAATGCAAAGCAAAACCACCCCTGAGATACCATCTAACCGCAGTGAGAATGGCCCACATCCCAAAATCTGAAAACCGCAGATGCTGGCGTAGATGTGGAGAGAAGAGAAGACTTTTACACTGCTGGTGGGACTGCAAACTAGTACAACCTTTCTGGAAGGAAGTATGGAGAAACCTCAAAGCACTCAAGCTAGACTTCCCATTTGATCTTGCAATCTCATTACTGGGCATCTACCCAGAAGGAAAAAAATCCTTTTATCATAAGGACACTTGTACTAGACTGTTTATTGCAGCTCAATTTACAATCGCCAAAATGTGCAAACAGCCTAAATGCCCTCCAACCCAGGAATGGATTAACAAGCTGTGGTATATGTATGCCATGGAATACTATTCAGCTATTAAAAAAAATGGAGACTTTACATCCTTCGTATTAACCTGGATGGAAGTGGAAGACATTATTCTTAGTAAAGCATCACAAGAATGGAGAAACATGAATCCTATATACTCAATTTTGATATGAGGACAATTAATGACAATTAAGGTTATGGGGGGCAGGAAAAGCAGAAAGAATAATGGAGGGAGGTAGGTGGGGCCTTGGTGTGTGTCACACTTTATGGGGACAAGACATGATTGCCAGAGGGACTTTACTTAACAATTGCAATCAGTGTGACCTGGCTTATTGTACCCTCAATGAATCCCCAACAATAAAAGAAAAAAAAATATCAAGGGATTGTAGTTGCCTTTCCAGGGAAAAATGTTCTCAACTCCATTTAGCACAATGGAAGTTATTTCCTTTATCACAATAGTTCTTGACTATACTGGGACAGAGATAGTATTGTATGCCTCTTAGTCTCTTTTCAAAATTAAGATTTCCACATCCATATGAAGGAGTACAGTAGTGAGAGAGACATGCCCTTCCATTCAAGCCCTTCCTTTCATCAGATAGTCTGTAGAGGTCAAAAATAAAAATGGGCTGGGTTATGTTATGAATTCTGTGCACTAATTCCCCCTCTATAGGTTTTGTTAACTCCCAAATATAGTTCACAGGCATGTGAGGTCTGCAAGACCCAAGGCCATCTAGTCCAGCAAATAACACCATAATCATTCCTGTATAAGTCTTAATTTTAGTAGATCTTCTGATGGTTGGATTTTCCATCACACTTCCAGGTCTTCGAATGCTTTCTTAATTTGAGAGCCGTGTATCTAATGGTGATTCCCCACCACATTCACTGCTGTTGGGGTGGTGAGAACAACTGGTAGCGGTCCATCCTATCCCGGCTTCCAGAGTTCCAGGTTGGTGCCTCTTTAGCCAGACTGAGTCTCCTGGCTGCACACAGTTCTGTTCACCAGCAGTGGGGATCAGGGCCACATTGGGTTTTTGGTGTGCTGCCTTTATGGTTTCCCGTCTATGCCAGGCTGATGTTTGCAAAGCCTGCAATGCCTTGAGGAGAGAGTTCTGCTAGTCTCTAATCTCCCAGCTGGGGAATCAGTGGCAGGGGTCTCCCAAACATTATCTCATAGGAAGTGAGTAAAAGGGCAAAGAGAAGAAACCTCACCCAATTTTTGCCAGTTTCTAGGTGTAACTTATTTAAGTCTTCTTTAAGTCTTCTACCTGTTCTAAACTCTGGGGCCTATAGATGCAATGTAATTTCCAGCTTATGCCCAGGACCTTTGCCAACTCTTGAGTTATCTGGGCGATGAATGTCAGGCCATTGTTGGACCCTATCTTTAAAGGTAATCCAAACTGGGGAACAATTTCATTTAAGAGTTTTTTTACTACTACGTGTGGTATTTCTGATTTAGTAGGGTAGGCCTCAGTCCATCTGGAGAAGGTGTCAATAAAAACTAAAAGATATTTGTATCTATGCTGGGAACGGTCCAACTCAGCAAAGTCCACTTCCCATTGTTCCCCTAGAAACTCACTGTGGAGTCTGGTCCCTAGAGGCATCTTAGGTCCATTCCCAGCATTCATTTTTACACACGGTTGGCAACAAGACACCACCCACTGAGCTATGTTCCTCAGATGGGGGATATAAAAGTCCTTCTGGAGAAGTTCAATCAGTTTAGTGCCTCCCAAGTGGGAACAGTCATGGATTTGATGCACAAACTCTCTTCCCAGCTAGGTCGGGATGAGGACGAGGACACACTGATCAGACAGAATTAGCCAACCCTGGGGGTCTTTGGAGGCATATAGCTTATTTCCTAGTTCTCTCTCTCCTGGGGTGTATGCTGGCAATTGAAGCAGTGCCTGAGGAGAGAGGGCAGGAAGTATTTTGAGTGGTTCAACCAGCTCTCTGGGGAACTCTCACTCTGTGTGGTCAGCTAAAGCATTTCCTTTAGCAGTGGAAGAGTCTTCAGCCTAGTGCCGACCACCTTTTTGGATAGCCAGATGGCTTCCAGGAGAGTTAGTATTTTTTTCTGGTTCTCAATTTCTCTTCCTTCAGAGGTCAGGATCCCTCTTTCCTGATATAGGGCCCCATGAATGTGTATTGTGGCGAAGGCATACTTGCTGTCGGTGTAGATGTTGACTGTCTTTTCCTTCCCCCACCTCAAGGTTTGGGTTACAGCAATCCGCTCTGCCGACTGAGCAGAAGTTCCACGCTCCAGAGCCTGGACCCATATAACTTGATCTAAAGTCACTACTGCTGTTCCAGCATAGTTCACTCCCTATGAAACGTAGCTGCTTTCATTGGTGTAGAGGTCCACTGTTCCTGCCTCAGACCTTGGCTCATCTGTCGCGTCCTTTAAGTCCAATACCATGTAGTATCCATGGTCTGGAGGAAGCAGGCACAGGAGGGTATATGAGTTGGGCACAGTAGGGTGGATGGTTTCCACCCCCTTGTTTACTTCCCATAAATCCTGGACAGGTCTGAAGTCATTGGTACCCAGTTTCTGGACTGGCAGCAAGGGCGTTTTCCAGGCTGACTGGCAGGGACTCAGGATCCCAGCATTTTTCAACATTCTGATGTGAACTGCGATGCCCTTCCTGGCCTTTAGAGAGATTGGATACTGTTTAACTCTTACCGGTTGGGCTGACTGACGAGGCATATAAAGGTTTCTCAATGTCTGCATTGAGAAATGGGAGAGTGGTGGGCAGCCAATCCCGGGGGATTATTTTCTACCCTGACTCCAGGAATTTATTTCTATAGCTGCGTCTGGAGAGCATGTCCTGTAGGTGAGATCTCTCCACCCAGGAGGTGGTATTCTTCTGACAGAGGGCAAGTCAGAAGAATCGAGGATGGACCTTGCAGAGGGGGGTTGGTAGTTAATTTCACCTCCCCATCTCCAAAAGAAATTGTGGCTTGTAGTTTTTGGAATAAGTCTCTCCCCATCAAGGGGTATGGACATTCTGGCATCACTAGGAAGGAGTGGGTGACAGTTCCTTTTTCTAAATTAGTTATTATAGTCCATGGGTATGATTCAGTGTACACTGTAGCTTCCTGTATGGTTGTTTGATACTTTGAGAGTGGGCCTGCCACCTCCCTTAAGACAGAGAAGGTGCAGCCGGACATTGTGGCAGGTGCCCTTAGTCCCAGCTACTCGGGAGGCTGAGGCAAGAGAATTGCCTAAGCTCTGGAGTTGGAGGTTGCTGTGGGCTGAGATGCCACAGCACTCTACTGAGGGTGATAAAGTGAGATTCTGTCTCTACAAAAAAAAAAAAAAAAAGACAGAAGGTGGCTCCAGTGTACACAAGGAAGTCTACTGTTCGGTCCCCAATGTCCAAAGTTACCATGGGCTCCTGGGCGCCTAGTGGTATGGGGCCCACGCCCCTTTGCTCCAGTTCTAGAATGGGGGCGGTAGGAGTCAGCTGGCTCCTCTTTTTCTTGGGATACTCATTTTTTTAATGTCTGGTTTCTTTGCAGTAGGCACACTGGTCTTACTTCAGTGGGATTCCGTCTCTCTTACTCCCTCCTTCCCCCTTCTCTTGTCTTCTTCCTCTTAAATCTTTGGTGCAATCCCAGTCCTGCAGGGTAGTATCTAGTACCCAGGCTAGCTTCTTTGACTATCGGATGTCTGGGTTATCTCTTTTGTTAAGCTTCGTTGGGCTACCTCTACTAGCTCAGATAACAGCTTTCTCTCAAAACCCTCTATCTTTTATAATTTTTTGTGGATATCTGGGGCTGACTGGGAAACAAAGGTGATATTAATAGCCTGTCTGTTTCCCAGAGCCTCGTGGTCTATCCGAGTATAGAGGCAGTAAGCCTCTAGGAGGTATTCCAGGAATGCAGCTGGGCTCTCATCTGCCTTTTGAATTGTTTCTCTCACCTTTGATAGGTTAGTGGGTTTTTGAGCCGCTGCCCATATGCTTTTGAGGAGCCTGGTGGTAATTGTTGAGAGTTTTCTTACCTTCATTGGTTTTGGGGTCCCAGTCTGGCGGACACAGGGAAACAGATTCTGGCAGGTGGGGTCCAAAGTGGTTTGTCCATCTGGATCTAGAACAAGCTTTTGGGTTTCCCTAACAATTCTGTCTCCCTCCTCACAAGTGAAAAGCATCTGTAGCAACTGCTGACAACAGTCCCAAGTTGGTTGATGGATAAGGAGGATTGTCTCTAAGAGTGAAATTAACTTGTGTGGTTGCTCTGAGAAGGAAGGGTTCTGTAATTTCCAATTATACAAATCACTGTTAGAAAAGAGAACATACACCATAAGTGGTTGGATGTCTCCCCCTTAGGTAGGGCGTGTGACCTAGTGCAAGGGTAATACTGGGGCTGGGGATGAAATAGTAGACATGGTGGGATCTGACTTGGGATGAGGAAACTGGTAAGGATGTCCACTACGAGTATGTGGAGGACTATGCCTTTGGCTCAAGTCAGGAAAAGGGGCTTCCTCTACTGAGGGATGTTGGGGATGGTGTGGTGGAGGAGGAAGAGGCTCTGTTATCAAATCTACAGCCTCTAGGTTCTCAGTAGGTTCAGGGATTACAAGCTGAGCTGGTTTGTTTGCTCCTCATCCCCTCCTCCCACGCTCCCAACCTTACCCTACCTCACCCCCCTAGCCATTTTTCCATGTGGTTTGTGTGAGGAGAATATTTCCAGCATTTGAGCCTTTTGTATAGGCCTTAAGATAGGATGGCCTTTCTATAATTATATTGATCCAGACTTGAATATAAGGGATTTGAGATGTCCTGGCTTCCCAAAGATTATTCTCTGGACCTGGTAGGCTAGCAGTAAATATGTGCCACCCCCTGGGGGCCATCCCACTCCAAAAGTGAGCCACTCTCTCACAGAATTTCTGGAGATCAAAGGCATTGACCTGATACCCCTCCTGATGGGCTCTTTGCTGAAAGTCAAAAAAGTTCTTAAGGAAGCAGGAAAGGGGGGATTCAGCAAGTTTGGAAGCTCCCTGACCCATGTTATTAACTATTCTATCTATAGAGGTACTGAAAGTTTATAATCTTTTGGCTGAGTATGGCATAAGCTTTTTCTATGAGAGGTTTTAAGAAAGCTAGTGCTACTAAATCTTGGAGAGAGGCCATTGGGAGGCCTTGGACCTAAGACAGGGTAAGCAAGATACTCTATTTGGCCAGGGCCAGGTACAGCAGAGGGGATCCCGGAACCAGGAGGGATAATGAAAAAAATAATGGGCAGGATATTCCCAGTGGTCAGAATACCTTTCGAGTATTTCATGATAGGCTTTTTAAAGAAAGAATACTCCCCTTACTATATCTACAGGTTTAACAGAGTGGCATCTCCACAAGTCTCCTCTTTCTCTAAATCAGCACTTTAGATTTATAGGAAAAGTAACAGGGTGACAGAAAAGTTAAACCAGTAGGTCAACCAGGTGTGAATTCTGGAGCCAGTATGGGATGATCACATACTAGAAGTCATACCAACTATTCTCACATGGTTGATGACACCCAAGTTGATCACATTCTGGCCTGTGCCAGACATAAGACCCATGTCCAGTTCAACCCCTAGCATGATAAAATTCTTTATTATGCCGATCAGGAAAACAGCACTGTATAGTAATTTTGCAGAAGAAGCAAGAGTCTGGATGGTACAAGCAGCAGAAAAGGTGCCTAATTTTCGGAGAGAAAGTTTTCCCTAATTTTTGTAAAAGTGATGGCCCCAGGTGCAGGCGTGGCATTAAACTCAAAAGAAGATTAGGAAGGAGAAAAAGGAAAGAGTCAGGATGTACAGCTAGCCAGAGAGCTACATTTTCTCCCAGAGTCTAAGTGGCAGGGGCGCTAGAAGCCAGCCCAACATCCATAACAAGAACAATGCTGTAAGAGTAATGAACACAGGATAATAAGGAAAAAGTTCTAAAAGTGGCTCTGAAAGCCTTGTACATTAAGAATCTGGTGCACAAGCTCACCAATGCTATCTGATCTCGTAGCATAGAGAAGAAGAAGGCCAGGTAAAAGAGCACCCTGGCCCTTAATTTGACTAATAAAATGGAGGGTGACACATAAGGTAGAGAAGAAAATAAGGGAAGAGCTCCGGGGTGAATTTCAGCAAGGTTCTCTGATACACTAGATCCGTAACCCATGACAGGATGTGTTCCACAGAACGAGAACCAGGGTGAGTCCATTCCTCTAATAAGTATCTAAAGAAGAGGGCAAATTTCCAGAACAGATAGAGACCCCAGTCAAAACTCACAGAACTGAGGGATATGGACAAACATGTGAACTGAAAACACACACCAGCTTTGTCTGCCCACATTCCCAGAGGAACAGAAGACCCAATCTTGGCATAGGTGTGAGGTATAATTCGTGTTCCAGGTCAGAGGGCCCTATTATGGTGGTGTGATTTGCTGTTAAGCCATAGGATCAGGTGTAGCATGGCAAGGGGGGGGTCACCACACAGAAAAGACAGGACACAGGGGCAGAGACAGACAGTAAACCAAAAGGTCCAGAACTCGAGTTTTTTAAGAAACAACCCCCAGTTCCTGTTGCTGCGTCCATCTGTGGGATGCTTGTCTCAGACTCACTGATGAACACACATCTGATGATTTTCTCAGAGAAGTTGTTTTGGTTTTTAGTTTATGTGGTGTGGATCGGGTCCTGGCCTCACACACAAGGCTGAGGGATTTCATTTCAATGGCCACTCCCTGGGTAAGAACTGGTCTTGCACCAAACCACTCCTGTAGGTTTTAGCCCTGGGCTGGTGCCTGGGGGGAAATCTAGCTGGGGCCTCTAAATGTTATAGGACAGACTTGAGATATCAAGACCCAAAGCCAATCAATAAAATTCCAATAGGAAGTCTTATGAAAAAGACCAATTGGCTGGCTGTTCCCTGGTATGGGTCAATTTAGATAAGGTAGGCTGATGCAATATTGGGGTGAGCTTGATGATCAGAAAATTGCTGAAGCAGATATTGTTTAAACATTTACAGGGTGTACAGTAAAAATAATCACAGACAGACATTCAGTCTCATTGGTCTTAGTCATTTTTTCTAACAATATCTTTATAACCGTCAGGTCTGGTTCAGCTTATTGGGATCCTCAGTATGGTGAGGTTGTACAGAGTAAATAGGAGAAGTGGGTGTCCGCTTCTATAACCCAGACTTCTAGGCTCCACTACTTCCGCTTCCCTTTTTTTCCTTCTGCTTCTTTTAACATTTCATTAAACAGTAAACATTTTATTATAATTTCTTACACACTTATTTTAAAATCACACCTAATGTCTAATGCTTTCTACTGTTTAGCATTTATTATTAAACTTTTGTTATCTATTTTACTTACTCTTAAACTATTATTAAGTATTAGTAACTTTCTTAAGCTATTGTTAAGTATTAGTAACCTCCCTAAACTATTGTATGCCCTCCCCACTCCGCCATTGATTGTGTTTTGTTGATCTAGCACCCAGTTTCACAAAAATTAAGGGGAAGGAGGGAGTGAAGCAAGAAATAGAGAAGGCAAAGAGGGGGGTAAGAGTGACAGGATTTTTCTCATGTCACCATGATGTGTGTAGGAAACATCATAAGTCAAGTAAAAATAAATATGCCCATGGGACATCTCTTTGCAAATCATATCAGACAAACAGAAGCATGCATGTGTGTCTGTTACAAAAAAATAAGAAAGGTCTCAAATCATACAGTCTCATGGCACAAGGACATAGGAGGCAAAGTGAAAGGTCCCACACTGATCTAATTTGGGACAATTATCTCGACAACATGCACAGACTTTAGTGTATGGAATCATATCAAATACACAAAAGATCATCTTAGGAAAAATATCCTTTACCTGTTCTCTTTGCCACAGTATCATTGTTATGACAATGGATGAAAAAGATTAAAGCTTAATTCTTCTTTTCCTGATAGGTTAATTTTGAATATAGAGAAAACACAATTTTTTTTTTTTTTTTTTGTAGAGACAGAGTCTCACTTTATGGCCCTCAGTAGAGTGCCGTGGCCTCACACAGCTCACAACAACCTCCAACTCCTGGGCTTAAGCGATTCTCTTGCCTCAGCCTCCCGAGCAGCTGGGACTACAGGTGCCCGCCACAACGCCCGGCTATTTTTTGGTTGCAGTTTGGCCGGGGCTGGGTTTGAACCCGCCACCCTCGGTATATGGGGCCGGGGCCCCACCAACTGAGCCATAGGAGCCGCCCAAAACACAATTTTTTTAAAAGTTGACTTCAAGATGTCATGGAGGTACATGTGTTTTGGTTACATTGTTTGCTTTTCTAAACTTTTAAGTCAAAGGTATAGATATGCCCTTCACTCAAAAATGTCTAATGTACCCAGGCCAAGTGCCTATTGTGTCAGAATTTATCCTTCCCATTCCTCTTCTTCCCCTCCTCCCACACATTTTTTTTTTTCCCCACAGTTCTTTGGCCAACGCCGTGTTTGAACCTGCCACCTCTGGTGTATGGGGTCAGCGCCCAACTCCTCCACAGGCGCTGCCCATCCCTCACACAAATTTTATTGTGTTTTCCTTAGTAGGAGCAAACAGGTGTTGATCAAATAGTTCCAATTTAATACTGAGCACAAGGAGTGCTTATTTTCCTGTTCTTCTGATACTCCTCTCAGAAGAACCATCTCCTATTCCATCCACTTTGTTACAAAATATACTGGATCACCAACTTTTTAAGGTTGAATAGTAGTCCATGTATACATATACCATATTTAATTCATCCATTCATGTACTGATGGGCACTTGTGTTGTTTCCATATCCATGTGATTGTTAATTGTGCTGCTGTGAACATTTGAGTACAAGTATGGTAGGTCTACATTCATTCTTTTGAGAAATCCCCATACTAGAGGGCGCTGGACTACACGATTAGGATTGGGGTGCCCAGCTTCTGAGCACCCAGGAAGCTGATGCGTCGGGATCGCTGCTCTTGGCTACTGGGGGCAAGGGGTGGGTGGGCTGAGAGCAACAGGGCATTGAGGAGGCCTGCTGCCCCTTACCAACACGCCCTTTGACCTTGGGAGCAGAAGCTTCCAGAAGCTCCTCAGGCTGGCGCCTGTTGTGGAGACAAAGGCCTCTCCACGGACTAACATGGTGGGAGAGCAGCGGTGTAGGAGGGGACGAGATTGACGCTGGAGACCCCAGAGCTTGAGTGTTCCCCAGAAAATGGCGGTTGTGGTGGCGGCGGCCTCAGCACCGCTGAGCCCGGGCTTGAGGACACCGCCCAGGCCTAGGCGGTCCAGAGCTGCCATAAGCAGCCTTGGGCACAGCTGCTCTAGGTAAAGGCCCTGAAGAAACTGAAAGGCCTGTTAGGAGGAGTTTTCAAATCCCCAGGAAGGGCAGAGAAAAGAAAGGTGGCGCCTCCCCTTCTTCCCAGCCCCTCTTCTCTCACCTCTCCATCTTTTCATTAGAATCTATCTCCTCTTCCCACATCTATCCGAGACAAGTAAACCCGCATGTGGCGCCAGCCGCCTCTCCTGTCACTGTTGCAGAGCCCAGCTGCTGCGCTTGGTGTGAGAGGAAAGCAGTGGAACCACGCTCTCTGGCTCCCCCCGTCCCCTTGGAAGTTGGAAGTAGCTCAGGTTTGAAGTTTGTCTCTAAGGCTGCAGCTTGCAGAGAGGAAAGATGGTGCTCGGTACTCCTCCCTCCCAACTCCTGAAGTCAATGAAGCTGATGTGTCCTCCTAAGGAAGCTTCTGAGAAGTCTCACTGTGGAAATAGCCCAGGACCATGGCTTCTGGGGCTTTCTCAAAGGACACTACGTTCTGAGGATCACGAGTGGAAATTCTTCGCTGTGTCTACTTGATATTTGCTTGATGTCAGCATCTTTCCTTATTTAGAAATCGCCGTTAGTAGAAGTGATCAATGCACACTGGTTATTTTCCATCACACTTTATTTCCATGTATATTTTTTCCCCTTCTCTTTGAAGCATTAGATTAAATAGGTCTCTCTCCAAACTTAGCTGTTTTTTTCTTGTATTTTAAAAGAATAGGAAGGTAGAGTCTTGATGCAGTAATTTCCCTATAGAAAAAAATGAGAAGTTAGCTTATGCACAACTTCAGAAGGTAGAACTTCAGATTTTATTAAAAAAAAAGTTTAGTCTTAGTCTTTGGAATCAAAATGGGGACAGTTCCATTAATTACATTTACCTTTTAAATCTTAATGCCATATTGTTATATGGAGTCAGAATTTCTAATGGAGAACAACATTAATATGGTTGAGTTATTAGAGTATTATTTTTGACTGTCCAGATAATTTTACATATTGTGGATTAAGATTTCCTTTTTGCCCTACTGAGTGGTTTGTTTTTTCTTTATTTACCTTAGAAAATAATAGGAATTTTTCATTTTCATAGAGATTTTGTTGAAATTTGAGTCTTAGTAAGACATAGAACCTTGGCTGAAGCTTGTGTTTCTTTCCAAATGCATAACCAGCATCATTTGCACAGCTGGATTTGTAGCAGTAAGATAGATGTTTTGGTTTTGTTTGAATGACAAAGCCAAAGAAATAAATACAGATGTGAAAAACCATTTTGATAAAGATGAAGTTAACCTTTGTCCACGAACCTGAATATTTCTAGAAATATCTTTGAAATGAATTAATGTGCTATTTTAGGGTTCCAAAATAAGCTTTTCAAAGGTCAAGAGTGTCAGTTCTTTTGATGTATTTAGTTAAGATGTATGGCTGTAGTCTTTATGAGAAAAGTTAGATGCCCAGCCTGAATCATCAATTGTTAGAGAATAAGTTGGAAGTACATTCAGATGGGCTCTGGTGATGAAGTAGGAGGTTGGACATTTTTTAGTTTATTTATTTTATTAATTCATTTATTTTTTGAGACAGAGTCTTACTATGTGTCCCTCAGTAGAGTGCCATGGTGTCACAGCTCACAGCAACCTCGAACTCTTGGGCTAAAATGATTTTCTTGCCTAAGCCTCCAAAGTAGCTGGGACTACAGCTGCCTCCAATTCCCATCCATTTTTCTGTCACAGTTGTCATTGTTTAGCAGGCCTGAGCTTGGTTGGAACACACCAGCTTGGGTGTATGTGGCTGGTGTCGTGACTACTATAGTACAGACTCCAAGCCCGAACTTTTCTTTAACCTGGTAAACACCTTTTAAAGTCTATTTTATTTTAGGGTAAGAATATGAATAGATCACAGTATACTTTTGCCCTTTGTTAGGACCAGAAAATTGTCCTATAGATCCTTACAGTTGGGTTGGAAATGTGAGAAGGCAGTAGGAGTTGTGAAAAGGCATTGTGTTGCTGTTTTATTTTTTTTTAATTAGATAAATCTGAAAGGTCAAACCGACCCCAATTTGCACTTCCTTTCTATCTGCCCTTCAGCAACCCCTTCAGCACATAGGCCTTGCAGAAATGGGCTGTTAAACAAACATATCCTGCAGAG
This sequence comes from Nycticebus coucang, assembly GCF_027406575.1. NCBI lineage: Eukaryota > Metazoa > Chordata > Mammalia > Primates > Lorisidae > Nycticebus > Nycticebus coucang. The sequence continues at coordinate 20,076,889 of NC_069799.1, read as the reverse complement.
ACAGGGGATTAGCCCAGAGTACAGCAGACCCTGGTGAAAGGGCATTCATATCCTCCATTCCCCTGGTAACTAATCAACCCCCTACCCTGTAAATCTAACCTTGCAAAGATCCTACCTGCCTTCCTCCCCTCTCAACTGAAAAAAGGTATTTAAAAACCCTTCCTCTGTGATGCTGGGCTGAGAATTTTTCACTGTGAACCTATCTCGGGTGGCCGGCCAATAAAGGACCCCATATGCAATTTGAACAGTGTGCAGATGTTTTCCATAAAAGTCCACTGGCATTGGGTAAAACAAATCAAATCCAGAAGTTGCTGAGAAACACACCTCCACTGAATACTAGTTAAAGGTGTATCAGTGGACTTTTTTCATGTTTACTGAAAATGAGTAATTTTTCACTTGCCTAAATACGTAATCCACTGAGTGGCCACTGTTGAAATAATGAACTAGTAACTTAAAGAATATTTATAAAAATTAAACAGGCAGCTATTTTTACCACCATAAACTTTATTTCCATGCTGAGAGAAGTTAGTGCTAGGAGATAGAATTTAATAGAAAAATTCAGCTTTTTAAATTTATTTTTGAAAAAAATTTTTCATCAGAAACGGTTCAGGTACTACTAGTTTTACAATTTATCCCAACTTCATCTTTTGAAAGGTTTGAAAGACAAAGGTATCTTTTATAGGATTTAACTAGGTATTATTAGTTATGATCATATGAGTCTTGTCCTGAGTATTAGATAATTTTCAGTAGTCCACTTGAACTTTTCACCATGTAAAGTTCTGTTGCATTCATATTTTAATGTGGTAGATCTTTGGGACTATGCTTTTCCAGTGAAATTTAAAATTAGAATTTGACTATTTTTTATACCTTAAAATGTAAATACCTTGTGACTATAGATTGTTTTCTCAAAGATCTTAGTCTTGACAATAGTATGACATCCAAAATCCTGCCATTGTAATTGAGTAATATTGGCAAACTTGTACTATTTTACCTACCACAGAAGAAACTAAAGTACTGAGAAGTTATTTAACTTGCTCAACATCACACAGCTAGTAAATGGTAGAGCTGGAATTTAAGCCTAGCTGTAGAGTATTTCTTACCACTCCTCAAACCCTATAGCAAGAGTTTTAGAAAAAAATCAGAATTTAAGTTAGTTGCGTTTGCTGTATCCAATTTGTTAAAGAAAAAAGGGAGGTTAGTTTCCCCTATTAGAGAAATATTCTGTATGTATTTATCCTTGGACATTTTGAGAGTCAGAAATTATGTTCACTATCAACATTAATCCCAACAGATTAAATAACCTGATCATTTCATTTAAAAAAAAATTCCCATACTACTTTACATTAAGGTTGAACTAGTTTGCAATCCCACCAACACTGCATGAGTATTCTTTTATCTCTGCATTCTTGCCAACATCTGTTGTTTTGAGACTTTATAATATGAAGTTAGATGATATGCGTTAGATGATATCTCAGTGTGATTTTAATTTTCACTTCCTTGATAATTAGAGATGTTGAGCATTTCTTCCTGTGTTTGCCATCTGTTTTTCTTACAGAGGCATCATTTTATTGGCTTCAGGCTATACTACAAGGCTATAGTAATCAAAACAGCATGATACTGATATAAAGCCTTTGGCTATGAACAGAGAATAGACCTTTGTATCAGAACAGACAATCCAGATATGAAACCATTCTGACATGTCACCTGATCTATGTCAAAGCTAACAAAAACATACAATAGGGAAAAGAATCCCTATTCAATAAATGGTGCTAGGAGAACTTGATAGCCAACATAAAATACTTCAAAAGGACCTGCACCTTTCACAGTGGATAAAAGAAAAACCTAAGTCATCAAACTATAAGAATTCTAGAAGAAAGTAGAAAAAAATCCTTATATTGACTGAGCTAGGGAAAAACTTATAAGGAGATCCAATGGCATTCATAGCGACATCAAAAATAAATAATTGACATCTGGTCAATTTAAAAAGTTTCTGCATAGCCAAAGAGACAATAAACAAAACAGACAACCTACAGAATGAAAAAAGATATTTGCATGTTACTTGTTCAATAGAGGACTCATAAGCAGAATCTACAAGAACTCAAGCAAATTAAGATCAAAAGTTACCATTAAAAATTGAGCAAGAGACTGGGTGCAGTGGCTCATGCCTGTAATTCCAACGTTTTGGGAGGGTGAGAAGAGCAGATTGCTTTAGCTCAGGACTTGAATACCAGCCTGAGCAGGAGTAAGGCCATGTCTCTAGTGAAAATAGAAAAGTTGGGCTGGAAACAGTGGTTCACTCCTGTAATCCTAGTATTCTGGTAGGACAAGGTGGGTGGATCCTTTGAATTCAAGACCAGTATGAGAAAGAGCAAGATTCCATCTTTGATTTAAAAAAAAAACAAAAAAATAGCCAGGCTTTGTGGCAAGGTGCCTGTATTCCCAGCAACTTTGGAGGCTGAGGCAAGATGATGTCTTGAGCCCAAGAGTTTTAAGTTGTGAGCTATGATGATGTTAGGACACTCAATGCAGAATAAATGTGAGACGCTGTCTAAAAAAAAAAAAAAATTTTGGGCCAGTGACATGAATAGAAACTTTTATAAAGAAAATGCGATTATTATGGGTGGCGCCCATTACTCAGAGAGTAGGGCGCCAGCCATATACATCCAGGGTAACCAGTTGGAACCTGGCCCAGGGCAGCTAAACAATAATGACAGCTGCAACAACAAGAAAAAAACAGCCAGATGTTGTGGTGGGTGTCTATAATCCCAGCTACTTGGGGGGCTGTGGCAAGAGAATTGCTTAAGACCAGGAGTTGGAGGTTGCTGTAAGCTGTGACTCCCCAGCACTCCACCTAGGGCAAAATTGTGAAACTCTATCTCAAAACAAACAAACAAAAAATGCAATTATCATTTGTTTGTTTGTTTGTTTGTTTTTGTAGCCTCAGAAGGAAGCCATGGTGCAAATGCACTGGAAGTATGGATAATCATTGGTGCCAATTGAGAAAATGTAGTTCTTAATGGAAGAATGAGAACTGCATGCAGAGGCTATAATAGAATTAGAATACTCCTGTTTTGTAACTCTTACCAAAATAAGTGTAATTAGCAAAATACTAACCAAGTAATGATAAGTAATTATATGAAAGTCACAGGCAGAGGTTCCCTGGACCCACTGAACAGCCTTAATAAAATAAAAGTGGAGGGTGGCGCCTGTGGCTCAGTCGGTAGGGTGCCGGCCCCATATACCGAGGGTGGCGGGTTCAAACCCGCCCCAGCTGAACTGCAACAAAAAATAGCCGGGCGTTGTGGCGGGTGCCTGTAGTCCCAGCTACTCGGGAGGCTGAGGCAAGAGAATCGCTTAAGCCCAGGAGTCGGAGGTTGCTGTGAGCTGTGTGATGCCACGGTATTCTACGAGGGCCATAAAGTGAGACTCTGTCTCTACAAAAAAAAAAAAAAAAAAAAAAATTAAAATAAAAGTGGGAAAATCAGACATATGCATCCAAATATCTTTCTTTTTTTCCCTTCCTTTCTTTTATCCTTCCTTCCTTCCTTTTTTTTTTGACAGAGTCTCCCTCAGTCAACCTGTTGGATGAGTAACCTGGCATCACAACTCACAATAATTTCAAACTCCTAGGTTCAAGTGAGTCTCCTGCCTCAATCTCCTAAGTAGCTGAGACTACAGATTCCCAGCACATTACCTGGCTAATTTTTTCTGTTCTTAGTAGAAAACAGGTCTCACTTTCCTCAACCTGTTCTCAAACTCCTGAGTTCAGGCGATCTACCCACCTACAGCCTCCCAGAGTGCTAGGGTTATAAGAGTGAGCCACTGTGCCCAGCCCAAATGTGCTATCTTAATTGGGATATTCTAAAAGCTTAAAATACAGAATGACTTTGAAAGATTTAGCACCAAAAATATTTCATTAAGAATATAATATCAATCACACTGAAATAACAACTTTTGGATATATTCAGTTAAACAAACTAATGTAATCAATTTCACATCTTTTTTTAATGGTGAAATAGAACATTTGTTATTGTACATGTAGCTCCTAATTTAAGTTCTATTAAAAACTGCTACTGGAAAGAAGTGCAGTGCAAGATTTTTGAAACCCAGGCTGCCTCCTTCAAAAAACATGAAGGTTATATTTTTTTCTTATTTATTTATTTATTTATTTATTTTTGAGACAGAGTCACAAGCTGTCACCCTGGATAGAGTGTCATGGCATCACAACTCACAACAACCTCAAACTCTTGGGCTTAAGCAATTCTCTTGCCTCAGCCTCCCAAGTAGCTGGTACTACCAAAATGCCCAGCTATTTTTTGGTTGTAGTTGTCATTGTTGTCTGGCAGGCCGGCTCTGGATTTGAACCAGCCAGCTCCGTTGTATGTGGCTGGTGCCCTAGCTTCTGAGCTACAGGCACCGAGCCATGTGAAGTTTATACTATCTAAATTGTTTATTTATTTATTTTAGATACTTAGGGTTTGCTCTATTGTCCAGACTGGACTAATTATAGACTAATGACATAATTATAACTCATTCTAGTTTCCAACCTGTAGGCTCCTTCTACCTCAGCCTCCTGAGTTCCTGAGAGGTCCTACCGGCAACAGCATACTTAGCTATTTTGTTTCTATTTTAAAGGTGGTCTAGTCTAGTCTAGGCTAGTCTCAAACTCCTGGCCTTATGTGATCCTCTTTCCTTGGGCTCCAAAAATAGTACCATTAGAGGCCTGAGTCACCCTTTCCAGCCCCAAATCTGAAATTTAAAAATATTCCTCATTATAGTTTCTCAGTTTGAATATCATATTACTAATTCTAATGGATATAACATGACAACCAAGGTTAAATGAAGTATCCAGGCAGTGCCAGATCCCTTTCTGAAGAGGAAACCCTGACTGCAGCTGAGTATGAGATCCTATTACTTGTTATTCAGGAGATTAAGGGGAAGGATTTTGAACTCTAGGGTGGAATCTGTCCAATCAGGCTCTCAGAAGAAGGAGGAGCGAATTCCACAATCTAGCAAGGCTTTTTTTTGTGTCAACCCACCAAGGTCAATCAGAGAAATTTTCATTTCTTATTCTTCCTTGTAGAAATTCTGAGTGTGCTACCATGTCCTCTGTATCCTTGTGACCCGGAAGTGCTGAAAAATTTGAAAGGAGGATGCTGGGACAACATGGAAGCTGGGATATGGTGAGTGTGTGGGGATGGTTGTCCTGGAGGGAAGGAACCAACTAGAATCAACTGCGGTGGGTCCGAGGCCTCCCCATATCATCTCCAGATTGTGTGGACCTTAGTTCCTGTTGGATGGTGCAGCTCAGCTTGTGGATCTTTCTGGCTACAGGATGGAAGCTAAAATTGCAGCCAGGACCCTGGGAGTTCTGTTCCATTTACAAGTGACTTTGCAGAGACAGAAGCCCTCTGTGAGCAGCTGTGCACCTGCAACCCTATGTCTACCCATATTGGGCATTAAGAAGGAACAAATCATCAGGGAGAATCCAGACTAAGTGGTTAGTGGTGTTGGTACCGGAATTTCTTCCTTCAGTAAGTCCTTGGTCTTGGGGATTCAAAGAATGAACCCAGGGGCATAGATAGGTGGTAAGGTAAGATTTTATTAGACAGAAAGTGATACAGAAGGAGTAAAAAGCACCAGAGCTTCTGGCAAAAGGAAAGAAAGATCCAATTCAGAAATCTTTCTAAGGGATCCTTTATCTAGAGTTATCTCAGTATTAAATCCTTGCAGTTTTTCCTCAGGGAAGGACTTAGGGTATGTGCTCACTACTTAAGGTGGAGCCACCCAATGTTTATAGCTCGGTTCTTGAACTTGCTAGAGCCCAGAGGGTGTGCCCTGGAACAGGCAGGCTGTTTGTGCCTAGAGATGAGTGTCTGATTCCTGAGCTTCCCTGGGCCTAGAGAATGGAGGGTCCTTGTCCAGCCCAGAGTGGGAGAACCCTGAATCAGTGTCCTTATTCTGTCCTTTTGCCTGTTAGAAATTAAAAAAAAGTCTCAAAAGTAAATGAAACTGAGGCACTGTTAAAACTTTAAAGAGTTTATTAGAGCAAACAGTCATAAGGAACCTACCCATGGTTTGCGTTTGGGGGTCTGTTAACTGGATGAAGAGTGTCCCACCACCTGCCATTGTCAGCTACTATACAGAGATGGGAATATGTCCACCAAACTTTACTTCTCATGAGGCCAGTGATTGTGTAGAACAGTGAGAGTAGACTTTCCAAGATTGTTCTGTTCTTCTATTTTCAAAATATCAATTTTATACATAATGGTTCACAGTAAACATCACAATAACCCTTATTTTAAATAATAATCAGCACAACTCAGTGATAATGTATTATAACATTTCCAGTTCAAAAGTTAAGTTCCTAAATTTTCCTATATCAAAGACCACATTAATATTTTATTTTATTATTTTTCTGAGACAGAGTCTCACTTTGTTATTCTTGGTAGAGTGCCATGGCATCAGAGCTCACAGCAACCTCAAACTCTTGGGCTCAATAAATCCTCTTGCCTCATTTTTGCATTTTTAGTAGAGACAGGGGTCTCATTCTTAACTCAGGCTGGTCTCAAACTTATGAGCTCAAGCGATCCACCTGCCTTCACATCCCAGAGTGCTAGGATTACAGGCATGAGTCACTGTGCCCAACCAATTCTTATTTTGAACAATAATCAGCATAATTCAGTGATCTATTACAACATTCTGATTTCAAAGGTCAATTTCATAAATTGATTTTGCTAATGTATTCAAGATGGACATCTTTATGGTGGTAGCTAAATTTACAAAACAATATGAATAGGAAACAGGAGATGAAGGTCAGGTAGAACTTATTCTGACAAGAACAGCTGTGACATGTCAGCCTTACTATCTGACTATCTTATTCTCACTCCCTGTGCTCTCACTATCACCCTTTCCCCCCAGTGTACCTCTCCTAGGGCTTGTAATGAAATTCTAAATTTCTCCCCCCTTCACCATATTCCCAAATGTCAACTTCCTGTTGTGTGAGGTGAATGTAAGCAGCGTCACAGAGTATAAGTCCTGCAATTGAAATTGTCTAAAATAAAAAGAAGGCCACAGCTCTTTTTGGCATGTGACAAAAATCTTTATTTTACCTCAACTTATATAGGCAGTACTGCAGGTACACATCATAAATTACTAATCTATTAGCTGAAACCCAAAGACCCAGGCCCTAACCACCTGGTGTCAGGATGTCTACAGCTTAGGTGATAACAACACTTCTAACCTTATCTAAAGTTGTTCTTATTCTAAGTAATTGGAAGTAACATGCTATAAAAACCAGAGCTCTGGTAGATCAAACGGATACAATGCAGAACTCTGGGGAACCAAAAGGTTACAATGCTTGACCTTTAACAGACCATCTGGAGGTAGTCATTCATCTTTAGGGAGCAGTCTGGAAATTCATGAGATATACAGAGCCTGCCTTCAAGCTCTGCCTCCATGCTCAGGCCAAAAGTCAGCAGACCCTGTTTCCTATGTGACTGGGCCTGTAACAGTAATGGAGTGTTAGCCAGATTTTTCCATTCCATCTCGCAAAGACTTTTAACTTACTCTCACAGAAATAATCTGTATAAAAGTCTTACATATAGGCTTTTCACCTATATTTCCCCCCTTTTTTGATAGTTCTTAGCATTCAAATCCGTCATCATCAATGCAAAAATTGTGGCATGTCTTTCATTTTCTTGTTTGGTTTGATTAAGTCTTCTACATACAATGTATAAAGTTAAACACAAAATTAATAATAATGTAAAAGATCTAACAGAACTTCCAATCAAAGCATGAATTTTGGGTAATGTGTTTATTTATTCTATTCTATCATCTGTACCCTTTAAAATTGGATCTCCATCTACTTTATCTACCTTATGTCAAAAAGTTGAATATACCTCATGCTGTAAATTAACAATATCAGCAGTTAAATTTTCATGATTTAACAGATGTTTTTTTTCATTTTTTCCCAAGGAAATTTAATTTCATTATACATAACAGGAGTAAGACAAAAAGATGTCATATTTCAATCACATTTCAATTTTATCTGCTTCTTTAAACTAACCAATTCATGTCCTAACATAACAACAGCTTGTTCTAAATCTGATAATTCATTATATATCTTGGTGTCAATTTGCTTATGGGCAGTCCATGACTTTTCAGAGTTCTTATGCCAATTGGCAACAAAGTTCTGAGTTTTAATATTTTTTGTTAACTGCCAGCAATAGCAGCAGTAGCAGTTACGGCAATGATCCCCAAGATGGCAGCAATGAGCAGGCCAATGAAATATCTGCTTCTTTTCACGATCTTATCTGCCAACAGCTGCAGGATGGAAAGTGTCAGGGATTGTTGCCAGGGTCTGGTCAGGTTAATCGGCAGCCACAATCCCGTGCGAGCCCGCAGCAAGTATAATTGTTCCTTGGATGGATTAAAACTAAAAGAATTATTAACACAAGTAAACATTTGACAAATAGGATAAAACAATTTTCCTGTTACTTTATTCCAAGTAACATTACCTTTTAGCCATACAAAAGTTAGGTGTAAACATGCTTGAATGTACATGGTGTTATTCACTACAAACTTCATTTCTTATTCTTGGAGGTTATTATGGAAAAATAATCCTCCAATCCAAGCCTTAAGATGTTATAAATCTGCAGCAATTTTCCACAAATGAATTTGTTTAGGATATCCTGCAATTCCAGGTATCGAGAATGGGGGGGAACACTTCATTCATTCATGAAATATATTTAAAAGCAGAAGCTGACACTTTACTCTTATTATATAAAATTCTTTTTTTTTTTTTGGCCAGGGCTGGGTTTGAACCCGCCACCTCCAGCATATGGGTTCGGTGCCCTACCCCTTTGAGCCACAGGCGCCACCGATTAAATAAAATTCTTAAAGGCAAAGCTTATTCCAAGTCTGATCTTAAGCTGTAGGTCCTCAAATCATAACTTCTCCACTTGTAGTGTTAAGAAGCATATGTGCATATTTTCCTTCACACTTGGTCCAGTGCACCCATTCACTGATCTTGGAGAATATATGTATTTTACAAGGTGGCAATTCAGAATTATAGGAAATTTTGTCCATATGGATCTTGTCCAAGTAATAAGCATTACCATGAACATTTCAGATATCTGACTTTTATCCTCAGGCTTATGGTTATAAAAACTAGTGCAAGTTTGAATAGACATATTAAGACAAGGGGATGATCTCCAAAATATATAGGCAGACCAATCATTCCAGTACTATAATTATAAATTATCATGCCTTCTTCTTCAGGTCTAAAAGATCCTCTGGGGTCATAAGGACCAGGGAGCCAGGATGAATCATTAAGGTAGATAGGCACAGTAGGCTCTAACCTGCTAATGCATCGAAGTAAATGAGGGTTAAGAATGTATGTCTAGTATTCATATTTCTGTCCTTGAACCTGGGCAATTAAAATGGCCCATAGCTAAGAACAAAGTAGGAACAGTCATCTGCTGGTGTGTGTTCTTTACCATAGCTTCCGCTTGATGGCACAAATTTTTTACCTACTCCCAAGTCATCAGGGCTGCTCTCCTTGTCCCATGTAGAGCTGCTCATCTTTGCTTCCAAGATGTCATCACTTTCAGTTTGGTCAGGCAGGATATCACTTGTTCCTCCACTTCCAGAGAATGTGTCTGTCAGCCCCTGTCGAAATTTCAAATTTATGTCTGGAACCGAAAGTTCGGAATTTTCCGTAGATATATGACATGTGCTGGTGTCCATAAGTTTGTTAAGGTGTACTTGTAATAAAGAGGTTGATTTAATGGGCGGGGGAAGTAACCTTTATCAGTGTTTATGGACTGGAGTTTCATTTTTATCATCCATATTCAAAAAATTTAAATTAAAAAGAGCTGAAGATAGTCTATTTCTTGGGGGTGATATTATACTGTTCTCCTCCATTTTTTTTGTTTTAAAAGCATTTCTTTTAAAGTTCAATTTTGTCCTTTTTTTTTGCAGTTTTTGGCCAGGGCTGGGTTTAAACCAGCCACCTCTGGCATATGGGGCCAGCGCCCTGCTCCTTTGAGCCACAGGTGCTGCCCCAATTTTGTCTTTTAATGATGGTTTGTCCTATACTATTATCAGGAATGCCAACAATATGCTTTATATTATGTAATTTAAAAAGGCTTGAGATTTATTATAAATATAAGCAGAATCATTATCTGTTTTTATAGTTAGAGGTTTGCTCATGACTGAAAAACTTGTAGTAAATGAGAAATTACAGCATCAGCTTTTTTGGATATCATTTCTGAAGCCCATGAGAAGTGGGAATAAGTAGCAACAGAATGATGGATATATTTTAATTTTCCAAATTCTTGAAATTAAGTAACATCCATTTGCCATAATTGATTGGATTAATACTCCTCTAGGATTAACTTCTATAGGTAAATGTGGAGCTGTTAAAGGTTGATAAGTAGGGCAAGAACATATTATAGCTCTTGCAGTATGCCAAGAAATAGAATGTCTTCTTTTTAAAGCTTGACCATTAGTATGATGAATTGTATGTTCTTGCTGAGGTAACACTGAGTTAATACTGAACCTACTAACAGATCAATAGTTTGATTTCCTGAAGAAATAGGTCCTGGTCAATTAGAATGAGCTCTAACATGGGTAATGTATATGGGAAAAGATCTATTTCTAATTAATTGTTGAAGAAAGGAAAACAATAAAGTAAGTTCTTGGGCATTAGTTGGTAAAGTAACAGTTTCAATAGTTTGAACTATGTGAGTAGAGTAAAACGAGTCAAATGTAATGTTAAGAGCTCGGTCAGGAAAATCTGTTAATAATAATATAATAGTAAATAATTCTGCCTTTTGTACAGATGAATAAAAAGATTGTTGCACTTTATGAGTATGAGAACTTAAATATCTAGATATTCCCAATTTATTTGCATCTGTATAAAACATTTCTCATATGGGTTGGGTTTTAATTTTACTATTTTAAGTAAAATCTAAGAAGTATTTTTAAAAAATTGAATTCTTTTATTTGGAGGAAAATGATTATTATCTATTAAAATGATTATCAATATAGTCTGATAATGCAATTTGCAAGTAAACATTTAACATAAGTAAATCAGAAATTTGATTATTAGTTAAAGGAACAATGATTTTTTTCATGATCTCTTCCAACTAATTGTTTTAAATATTGTCTCTCTTTTAAAATTATAAAAGAAATTTTTGGACATATGTTTCCATCTTTTTAGATGCTTTATTTGGTAAAAAGCACCATTCAACAAAAGCTGTTTCCTGCACAATCAATTCTGTAGGAGAGTGCATGGATGGAAAAAAATAGATGTAGAAGTTGTTAATTTGAGAAATCAGATTTAATTGAGCATCCTGAATATGTTTCTCAACCCACTGTAACTCTTTTTCAGCTTCCAGAGTAAGCTGTCTAGGGCTATGGAGGTTAGGATCCCCTTCCAAAATGGAAAACAAATTAGTAAGAGAATAAGTGGGAGTTCCTAAGCTTGCCCTTATCCCATTAATATCTCATAATAATTTTTGAAAATTGTTTACAGTTTGAAGGGAATCTCTTCTAATTTGAACTTTCTGAGGAATAATATTTTGAGCAGTAATACAATATCCTAAATATTCCCAAGGCTCTTAAGTTTGTACCTTGTCTTCTGCTAATTGAAGACCATAGTCTTTAAATTTTGAGCATGCCAATTGATATAATTTCTATAACTTATTAAAATCTGGATGTGCCAATAAAATGTCATCCGTATAATGTAAACACATGCACTCTGGAAAAGATTTTCTAAGTTCTTCTAAAGGTTGATCTATAAATAATTGACACAAGGTGGGGCTATTGAGCATACCTTGAGTCAATACTTTACAGTGAAACCTCTGAGTAGGTTTTTCAGTGTTTAAAGCAGGAACTGTGAAAGCAAAACATTCTGTCTTTTGGTTGCAAATGAATATTAAAAAAGCAATCTTTTAAATCAATAATAATTATAGGATAATGTTTGGTATTAAGGTAGGATTAGGAATTCCAGGTTGCAAAGACCTCATCAGGTGGATAATTGAATTAATTTTGCTTAAATCTATTAACATTCTCCATTTACCTGATTTCTTTTTAATTACAAAAATTGGAGAATTCCAGGAACTTGTAGATTCAATATGACCAACTTTCAATTGTTAATCAATTAATTGATGAAGTGCTTCTAATTTTATCAAAGGAAAGGGCTACTGCTCCACCCAAACTGGTTTATCTGTTTTCCGTTGCAAGGAAAGGGCAAAGTGCTGGGCAGAGACCCCTAGGAAATATTTATTTCTGATAATGAAGGAAGCCGTAGGTCTATTATATCATTGTCCATCCGAGTTATTTCAAGCTTTCTAGGAACATCAAGCTGAGTTGGATCATAGGCCATATTAAACATAATATTTTTAGCAGACTTTGAAATTGTGGGAATGGTAAGCATCACTCCCCATTGTTGTAATAAGTCTCGGTCCTGTAGTCCCAGCTACCAGGAGGCTGAGGCAAGTGAATCATGTAAGCCCAAGAGTTTGGGGGTTGCTATGAGCTGTGATGCCAGGGAACTCTACCAAAAGTGACATAGTGAGACTCTGCCTCCAAAAAAGAAAAAAAGAATGGTGCTGCAAGTCTTCTACTTGAAGATTTAATTATGGCAATTTCTTGCCATATTGCCTGTGCTGCACATCAAATTTTAGTATAATTATGTTATAAGTTAGTTTTCTGTCTATTTCAGAATAGTGGATAGAATTTCTGGGGTGGAGATTATTCTCTTTCTTATTATATTTCTGAAATGCTGTCCAGGGTTTCCAGACATGATATAAACCTATAAGATGTCCCACAAGTTTCACTGTACAGGCCTCTCTTTCCAGGACTTCCAGTCACAACACACAGTTGTGCAGCACATTGTATACTGCCCCAGAATTGATAGGTGAGATCATCTCTCTGCCTCATTGGGATCTACAGTTTCATTTTTAGCAATTAGAGCCAGTTTATCTAAAAGATAAATTCACAGAGCACCACTCATTCCAGCTGTGTTTCATTGCACATGTGCATTGAGTACATCTTAGAATTTCAATTCCCTCTTCTCCTCTTACAGAAATGTTCATGGATGTGTAGAAGGCACTTGCAATGTCCTTATATCTCCAAGACCTAAATCTACAGCTGCAAAATTTAAATAAAGGTCCTGGGGTTCTTCAGGTTGTGTTAGAGATTTTCCATGAGGGAATCTCTTCTCCAGCTTTCTTTACAATCAAGAGAACAGAGACAGATTGATTCCACCTAGAAACTACATAGAAGATCTGACTTCAACCAGGAATGAACAAGACAGGGCCAGATTTTGAACTGAGACTACACAAAACCTAGGGGAGACATTTTCTTTTTTTTTTTTTTTTGTAGAGACAGAGTCTCACTGTACTGCCCTCGGGTAGACTGCCGTGGCGTCACACGGCTCACAGCAACCTCTAACTCTTGGGCTTACGCGATTCTCTTGCCTCAGCCTCCCGAGCAGCTGGGACTACAGGAGCCCACCACAACGCCCGGCTATTTTTTTTTGTTGCAGTTTGGCCGGGGCTGGGTTTGAACCCGCCACCCTCGGCATATGGGGCCGGTGCCCTACTCACTGAGCCACAGGCGCCGCCCTAGGGGAGACATTTTCTTCATTAAGAGACACTGACATTGATAATATATAACTAATTTCTTTGAGACAGAGTCTTATTTGTCACCCTCCTAGAGTGTCATGGCATAACTTCCAGCAACCTCTTGCCTCAACTTCCATAGTAGTTGGGACAGGTGTCTGCCACAATGCCCAAAATGTTTTTTGTTTGTTTTGTTTTGTTTTTCAGACACAGTCTCAAGCTGTGTAGAGTGCCATGGCATCACAGCTTACAGCTCACAACAACCTAAAACTGTTGGGCTCAAGTGATTCTCTTGCCTCAGCCTCCCAATACCTGGGACTATAGGTGCCTGCCACAATGTCTGGCTATTTTTTTTTAGAGAGGGGATCTTGCTCTTGCTAAGGCTTGTCTGGAACTCATAAGCTCAAGAAATCCACCTGGTTCGGTCTCCCAGGGAGCTAGTATTATAGACATCAGCTACTGTGTCTGGTCTCATTTTATCTGGAGTCAAATTAAGAACTCTACCCATTTTATTCATTTATTCAGGTATTAGTGATATGCTGTTATGTGGGCATATATTTCTCTCTGAAGGAGTGGGAATACCTGGATCCTAAAAATTCTGCCCATGGCCATTTGGTCAATGTGTTATTTATTTATTTATATTTTAGGAACTGTTGACATTCAGGGATATCACCATAGAATTTACTCTACATGATTGGGAATACTTGGACCCTGCTCAGCGTAATTTGTGTAGGGATGTGATGTTAGAGAACTACAAAAACCTGGTCTCTGTGGGTGAGAATACCTAACCTCCAGAATATCTAATTTACCTCATGGGTTTTTTTTCCTTCCTTTGCTGAATGTGTCTAAAGCTTGCGCTTTTTGTGAAGGAGTCTCAGATTCCTGATATAAGAAAGAAAGGTTTGGTTTGTTCACTTATGGTTTTTTGTTTGTTTTAATTTCTTTTTCTGTGCAGAAACTTTTTAGTTTGCCTTTTAGTGGTTTTTTTTTGGACAGAGTCTCACTATGTTGCCCGGGGGAGACTATTATAGCATCACAGCTCACAGCAACCTCGAACCCTTGGACTTAAATGATTCTCTTGTCTCAGTCTACCAAGTAGCTGGAACTACAGGCACCTGCCACAACCCTGGCTAGGCTTTTAGTGTTTTTGGTTGTAATTTTTTTAGTGTGGTAAAAACATCATTACAAAAGCTGCTGTTGAAGAGATTATTCCCTATGTTTTCTCATACAAGTTATATAGTTCTGGTATTACATTAAATGTTAATCTATTTTGAGCTTATTTTTGTATACAGTATGAAAATTCAATTTCATTATTGTGCACAGGGATGGCCACATTTTATTATCATTTATTAATGAGTTTATATTTTCTCTTTCACATTTATACATGTCCTTGATAAATACTAGTGCAGGCAATTACATGTAGATACTAACAGGCTTATTTCTGTTTTTTCTATTCTTCTCCATCAGTCTATTTGTCTTTTTTTAGGTCAGTACCATACTCGTGGTTAGCATAGCTTTGTAGTAGTTTGAAATCAAGAAGTGTGAAAACTCCAGCTTTGTTCTCTGGAGATTTTCTTGGAGCTTTGGGATCATTTGTGATTTTATAGCAAATTTTGATTTCTTTACTATTCCTGTGAATAATGCCATTGTAATTTTAATAGGAATTGTATGGAGTTGTAGATAGCTTTGTGTAGTATAATCATTTTATGTTAATTATTTAAATGTATGATTAATGGAAATCTTTTTATTTATTTGAATCTTCTTTCGTTACATTCATTAATGTCAAATTTTACTCAACAGATCTTTCACTTCCTTTGTTAAATTGAGTCTTAAAATGCTTTTTAAAGTTCAGATTAAACTAGTTCATACAAGTAGCTTACATAGTTTTTCTGGGTTGTAGTTTTCCCCTTCACCGAAGAAGTTTTAGTATTAACATTTCCTTCTTCTCTGTTCTAGAGGCTCAAATCATTAGTTGGGGGGTATCATCTGGTTGTTCTTACTGAGAGAATCATCTTGCTGCTTTCTACTGAGAGGGATGAAAGTTTATTATTAGAGTGGTCTTTTGCAAACTCTTCAGGGAACGTTGGTTGTTGCTGTCAGCATGAGGAGAAGGTAGGTGTGGGGACTAGTAGGGAAGGTAGGACCATGTTTAGCTTGATTGCTTCTAGATGGATGAAATAAATTTAGTCAGAAAATTTATGAAAATCAGTCCCATTCTAAAATTTCCCAGGATGCTAAGAAAGGGGGTGACTAAGGGAATTACTATAAGATCCACCAAGGCCTAGATGTTTTGCCTCATGTCTGGAGATTGGAGGCAGACTTCAGGATGGCATTGATGCTGCCCCATACCTATTCCGACTATTTTAACATTAAAGCAGCACTATTCCTTCAAGAACAAGCAGATGCTCCCTTCTGCTACAGTTAAAACGTTAAGGACCTGTATGTTTTATAAGGAAACCCCGTCAGGGAATCTAACTGTTCCTGTAAGTGGGCAAGTGTACGCTAGTTTTTATCAGGGCTTGTGCTGCCTCTGCATCTCAAGACTGTTGTAGGCCTAGGATACACTTCCTGTGGCTACTCCAGTAGCAGCTGCTGCTCCAGTACAGGCAAAAATAGTAATTAATGGAAGTGCCAGTTTATGGAGGGAGCCTGCACAATGGGAAGGCCAGCTGGCTGAATCCTGGGCAATTTGGATATCTGCATATACTAGTCCCAGGGAACAGCAGTCTGTCCAGCAAGAGGGTAGCACCCAGGATGTTTGGTTGCCATGCACTCAGTATCTCTCTTTTCCTAGAAGCTGTTGAGTAGTGCATTTCATTTTGGCTACTATAACAGGAGCTGATTTGCAAGAGGCATGTTGTCCTCATCCTTGGAATTTTGTGCTAAGCTATTCAGCTTCTTGGGCTGTTAAATGTCTCCAATATGGGATGAATCAAGGGGAGAGCAAATGAAGAACTGAAGGTTCAAACTTTATCTGAAGGTTTCACAGCAGAATTCCATTTGAACAGTATTTGAGATCCTCCAAGGATGTTTAGGAAGATGGATATCTCTAGAAGTCTTTGGAAATCTTCAATAACCCTTTTCAGTCCTGGTCATTGGAGTGAAGGTCTTTCTGAAAAAGATGAGTTGGCTTATCTAGGCAGAATTAATCCAAGTCAGGTTTATCCAAGCCACAGAGCACCAAAAATGTTGGGTTTCAGGGCAGTTTCTTGAATCCTAATATGTCAGGGTTTCTGAGAGCTGCTTGGGTCTTCAGTTCTTGGAGTGCTCTTGGATAAAAATGACCAGAAATGTCTAAGTAAGGCAAGCATGGAAGAAGATTTATGAAGAAGAGAAAGGTAGGTTGACAGAGTAAGAAATTTTGCAAAGCAGGATACATTCACTATAGTCAGTAAATGGGCCTCCGTTGTCAGGGCAAGAAGGCAAAGAGGCAGCATGGAGTTGTTAATCTTCTGTTTCTAATTTGGTACTGAGTACGTGTGATGCTCATTTTTTTCATTATTGTGATACCTCAGGATAATGTTCACCAAATCCATTCAGATTGTTACAAAAGATATAAAATTGCCATCTTTTCATGGCTGCATACTAGTCCATTGTATACATGTACCAGAGTTTATTAATCCATTTCTGTGGTGAAGGCCACCTGGATTATTTCCACATCTTTACAGTTGTAATATTGTGCTTCTATATATAACATTTGAGTGAAAATGTCCTTATATATAAAATGATATTTTTTTTCTTTTGGGCAGATAACTAGAACAGGATTGCTGGATATAATGGTAGGCCTACATTTAGTTATTTGAGGAATCTTCATACTTCTTTCCTACAGAAGCTATACTAGTTTTTTTTTTTTGGTTTTTGGCCGGGGCTAGGTTTGAACCCGCCACCTCCAGCATATGGGGCCGGCACCCTACTCCTTGAGCCACAGGTGCTGCCCACTATACTAGTTTTTATCCCCACCAACAATGCATGAGTGTTTGCTTTTCTGGGCACTCACTATGTGTTGTAGGTGATTCTGAGAAGGTTAGGTGGTATCTGTGGTGGTATCTTGAAGAGGTTTTGATTTGCATTTCTGACATGATTGGGCATGATGATCATTTTTTCATGTGTTTGCTAGACATGTGTAAGTCCCCATGAGAAAAGTTTCTTCTTCTTTCTCTTGCCCAGTTTTTAATGGGGCTGTTGATTTGCTTGAGTATTTTATAGATTTTGGTCTACACTTTGTTGGATTTGTAGCATGCAGAGACCTACTTTCATTCTGTAAGTTACTTTCCTGTGTTGAATGTGTTCTTACCTGTGTTCTTTCTTGATCAGTTTTTATTTATTTATTTTGTTGCTGCAATTTCCAGTGAGGTCTTCATAAATTCTTTCCTTATGTAGTAAGATGAAGAGTTTTCCCACACTTTCTTCTAGTGTTTTTATAGTTTTGTATCTTATATTTAAATCTCTTATCCAGAATGACTTAATTTTTGTGGGCGTTGAGGGGTGTATGTTTAGTTTTAGTCTTTTACATGTGGCTAACTAGTTGTCCCAGAATGATTTATTAAATTTTTTTTCTATATCGGCCTAGGTAGAGTGCTGTAGTGTCACAGATCATAGCAGCCTCAGACTCTAGGATTTAAGTGTTTATTTTGCCTCAGCCTCCCAAGTAGCTGTGACTACAGGCACCTGCCACAATACCCAGATATTTTTTTGTTGTAGTGGTCATTGTTGTTTGGCGGACCCAGGCCAGGCTGGAACCCTCCAGCCCTGGTGTATGTGGCTGGCCCCCTAGTTGCAGAACTACAGGCACTGAGCTGATTTATTAAAATTTCATAGTATTTAGTTTTATTGTAGGTAGGATTGTTTTCTTAACCTTTTCTCAGATCATTTGTTTTTAGAGTTTAGAAATGCAAGTCAGTTTTTAATGTTGACTTACAAATTTAGTGAATGGGTTTATTATCTCTAAATATTTTGTGGGCAGTGCCTGTTGCTCAGTAGGTTGAGTGTCGGCCTCATACACCGAGGGTGGTGGGTTCAAACCCAGCCCCGGCCAAACTGTCACAAAAAAATAGCCACCCATTGTGGCTGGCACCTGTAGTCCCAGCTACTTTGGAAGCTGAGGCAAGAGAATCACCTAAGCCCAGGAGTTGGAGGTTGCTGTGAGCTGTGACACAATAGCACTCTGCTGAGATTGATAAAGTGAGACTCTGTCTCTAGAAAATAAATGCATACATAAACAAATAATTTTATTATAATATTTAAAGTTTTGTATGTATCTGACCACTTTGTCTATAAGCAAGAGAGTTTTAATTCTTTATTTCTGATTTGAATGTCTTTTGTTATTTTATTACCTAATTACTGTGACTTTATCTAATACAATTTTGAACAAAAATCATCAGATTGTGTACATTTATTTGCTTGTCTGATACTGAAGCAATGTCTGTTAGAATTTTCACTGCTGAGAATAGTACCTAAGAGCTTTTTATCTGTGATTTCTTTATGTTGAGATACATATCTTTGTATGTATAGAATTTCTAGTTTTTATTATGAAAGTGTATTGAATTTTACGAAATGTTTTAAATAAATATTTTAAGATAATCATATAATTTATATCATTTCTGTTTTTGTAGTATATCTTTTTTTGTTGTTTATATATATGTTGCTATATCCTTGCATTCCAAGTATAAATCCTACTTACTCTTGGTATATAATCTTTTACACATGTTGAAGAATTTCATTTCTAGTATTTTGTTGAAAATTTCTGCTTGTACCTTAATCAGAGATAATTGTTGTTTTCTTTCTTATACTATCTTTATATGACTTCAGTATGAGGATAATGGTAGTCTCATAATTTAAGTTTGGAAGTATCTCCCCCTTTAGTTTTTTGGGAGTTTGGGAAGGATTGATTATTTCTTCTTTCATTGCTTGATAGAATGTACCTGTGAAGTCATCCATCTTGTCCTCTTTGTTAGAAGAGTTTTTATTACTGCTTCAAGATTGTTCCTAAGTATTAGTCAATTTAGTATTTCTACTTCATGATTTTAATCTTAGTGGGTTGGTATATGTGTTGAGTGGAATGTGATACATATGTTTGTTAGGTCTGGTTAGTCCCCATGTTTTATAAGTGCACACTTAATGGTTTTCTGCCAAAATTATCTATTCATTGTTTTAAGTAGGGCAGTGAAATCTCCTTTCATTATTGTATTTCTTTCTATTTTTTCTACTATTCTGCTAATGTTCACTTTATGTATTTAGAAGTTCTAGTGTTGCATACATATTAATCATATATAATCTTGACAATTTAGCCATTTTGTTAATAAATAGTAAATGACTTTTACCTTTTTGACAGATTTTTCATACAAGATTATTTCGTGCTTGTAAAGCATGATGACTCCTGCAGTCTCGCTTAAATTAGCATACAATTTTCATTTCAATCCTTTCACTTCTTGCCTGTTTGTCCTTAAATCAAAAGTGAATCACTTGTAAGCAGAATAATATTAGATTTTAAAAAAATCTATTCATCTCTGTTTTATTCCATTTTAAGTGATATAACAATCCACAGACTGGGTAAATTATAAAGAATAGAAGTTTAGGCTTGGCGCCCATAGTTCAGTGGTTGGGGCACAGAGTACATACAACAGGGCTGGTGGTTCTAATCTGGCCCAGGCCTGTTAAACAGTGATGACAACTACAGCAAAAAAATGGCAGGGAGTTGGGACAGACACCTGAAATCTCAGCTACTTTGGAGGCTGAGATAAGAGAATAGTTCCAAAAGCAAACAAACAAACAAAGAAAATAGTTTATTTGACATTTAGTTCTTGAGGCTGGACAAGGTAAGACCATGTTACTGACATCTGGAAAAGTTCTTTTGGATGAAGCATAATGGGAAGGAGACCAAAGAACTGATGGAGAGCAAGGTTGTGGATCAGGTAGAGCTGTTGTTATTCTCGTTGTTGTTTTAAATAACAGAACTATGTTCATGATAGCTAACACTCATTCAATAAAAAAATAAAACCCCAATGCACTCAATTTGCTCTGATGGCCTAATCAGTTTTTTTTTTTTTTTGGCTGGGGCTGGGTTTGAACCCTCCACCTCCGGCATATGGGACCAGGGCCCTACTCCTTGAGCCACAGGCGCCACCCGCCTAATCAGTTTTTAAAGGCCCCACTTCTAATTTATTTATTTATTTATTTTGAGACAGAGTTTCACTTTGTCAAACTGGGTAGAGATGTGTGACATGATAGCTCACAGCAACCTCACATTCTTGGTCTCAAGAGATCCCTTTCTTCAGCTTCCTGAGTAGCTGGCACTATAGGCACTGGCTACAACACCCAGCTAGCTTTTCTATTTTATGTAGAGATATGGTATCTCAGTCTTGCTCAGGCTAGTCTTGAACTCCTAAACTCAAGAAATCCACCTACATTGGCCTCCCAGAGCACTAGGATTACAGATGTAAGCCACTGTGTGGAGCCCAAGGCCCCACTTCTTATTTCTATCATAGCAATTAAATTTTACTATCAGTTTTGTAGGCCATAATTTATAGCAGTGTCTTTTCACTGGATAATTAAATCTCTTTATATGTAAGGTAATTTTGATTAGGTAAGGACTTTCTATTGTAGTTTTGTTTTTTCTTTTCTTTTTCTTTTTTTTTTTTATTGTTGGGGATTTTACCCGGCCCGTGGGTCAGTTGACAGGGATACCTGGAGGAGGGGGTGAGAATGGGAAGGGGCAAGGGGCACGAAGAATTGAGACAAGACAGGAGTCTGATCAAGTCTCGTTTATTGCAAAGTTCTTCCAGAGTATATAAGGGTAGGTGAAGGAGAATGTTTACATCACTGGGTATCCAAGCAACCTGGCCTTGGTGGAGATAAGTTCCAAACGGCAAGCTTCCAAGTTTCGCTCACGTGATTTACGAGAAGAGGCCTGGCATTCGCAAGGAAATAGAAACTTAGGCCTAGCATTTGCAGGGAAATAGAAACTTAAGTCTGTTAGTACCGGAAATAGCACTTGGCCTACAAAATAGATGCTGTGGTGTCAGCCTTCCACAGGGATTCATTGAGGGTACAATAAGCCAGGTTACACTGATTGCAATTGTTAGGTAAAGTCCCTCTTGCAATCATGTCTTGCCCCCATAAAGTGTGACACACACCAAGGACCCACCCTCCTCCCTCCGTCACTCTTTCTGCTTTTCCTTCCCCCCATAACCTTAATTGTCATTAATTGTCCTCATATCAAAATTGAGTACATAGGATTCATGCTTCTCCATTCTTGTGATGCTTTACTAAGAATAATGTCTTCCACTTCCATCCAGGTTAATACGAAGGATGTAAAGTCTCCATTTTTTTAAATAGCTGAATAGTATTCCATGGTATACATATACAACAGCTTGTTAATCCATTCCTGGGTTGGTAGGCATTTAGGCTGTTTCCACATTTTGGTGATTGTAAATTGAGCTGCAGTAAACAGTCTAGTACAAGTGTCCTTATGATAAAAGGATTTTTCCTTCTGGGTAGATGCCCAGTAATGGGATTGCAGGATCAAATGGGAGGTCTAGCTTGAGTGCTTTGAGGTTTCTCCATACTTCCTTCCAGAAAGGTTGTACTAGTTTGCAGTCCCACCAGCAGTGTAAAAGTGTTCCCTTCTCTCCACATCCACGCCAGCATCTGCAGTTTTGAGATTTTGTGATGTGGGCCATTCTCACTGGGGTTAGATGGTAAATCAGGGTTGTTTTGATTTGCATTTCTCTAATATATAGAGATGATGAACATTTTTTCATGTGTTTGTTAGCCATTTGTCTGTCATCTTTAGAGAAGGTTCTATTCATGTCTCTTGCCCATTGATATATGGGATTGTTGGCTTTTTCCATGTGGATTAATTTGAGTTCTCTATAGATCCTAGTTATCAAGCTTTTGTCTGATTGAAAATATGCAAATATCCTTTCCCATTGTGTAGGTTGTCTCTTTGCTTTGGTTATTGTCTCCTTAGCTGTACAAAGCTTTTCAGTTTAATAAAGTCCCATTTGTTTATTTTTGTTGTTGTTGCAATTGCCATGGCAGTCTTCTTCATGAAGTCTTTCACCAGTCCAATATCTTCCAGTGTTTTTCCTATGCTTTCTTTGAGAATTTTTATTGTTTCATGCCTTAAATTTAAGTCCTTTATCCATTTTGAATCAATTTTTGTGTGTCGGGCAAGGTGTGGGTTCAGTTTTAGTCTTTTACATGTAGACATCCAGTTCTCCCAACACCATTTATTGAATAGGGAGTCTTTCCTCCAAGGTATGTTCTTGTTTGGTTTATCGAAGATTAGGGTTGTAAGATGTTAGTTTCATTTCTTGGTTTTCAATTGGATTCCAAGTGTCTATGTCTCTGTTTTTGTGCCAGTACCATGGTGTCTTGACCACTATGGCTTTGTAGTGCAGACTAAAATCTGGTATGCTGATGCCCCCAGCTTTATTTTTATTACTATGTAATTTTGTTTTTTCTATGCATTTTATAATTACATTGTTTCTTTAATAATACTATATTTCCTTTTTTCCCCACTTTTTGGAATTCTTTTTGTCATTGGTATATGCTTTGATGCTCTCTTTTCCATATGTACTACAGTTTTTTTTTAGTATTTGTCAGAATATTCACATACATTTCACATACCTATACTTATACTTAGGAATATTCACATACTTATTTTAGCTTAACATAATTTAATTTCTGTGCATAAAAAAATCAACAAATTCACCCCCTGCACGTTTTATACTGTTTATGTTACATTTTGCAACTTTTTGTATTGTGTATCAATTAACAAATTATTTTAGGTGTCTTCCTTTTAATCGTTTCCTTTTGTTACTTTTATACTAGAGATAAAAGTGACTTATGCACCACCATTACAATATCAGTGTTTAGTATTCCACTTTGTATTTAGTGTTTCCAGTGAAATTCACACTTCAATGTTTTTATTATTAGCATTCCACCATTTTATTTTAAAGAATTCAGCAGATATACTAATGACACATTTTAAATGTTCTTTGTGTGGGAATGTCCTAAAACTCTTCTTCATTTTTGAAGGTTGTCAGATTTGTCTGATATGGTCTTTATGGTTGACAGCCTTTATTTTTTATCCTTTATCATGTTAAACATATAGTTTCACTTCCATCTCACCTACAAGATTTATGCCTAAATATATCTGCTAATGGCTCTGTTATCTCTTGTTGCTTTTAAAATTCTCACCTTAGGCAGGGTGTGGTTTCTCATGCCTGTAATCTTAGAAGTCTCGGAGGCTGAACTCAGGAGTTTGATACCAGCCTGGGTGAGAGCAAGGTCTTGACTCTATTAAAAATAGAGAAACTATCTGGGCACTGTGGCTTGCACCTGTCGTCTCGGTAGGTGGGTGGAGCAAGAGAATCACTTGAGCCTAAGAGTTTGGGGTTGCTGTGAGCTTTGATGCCATTGCACTTTACACTGGGTGAAAGAGTAAGATTGTCTCAACAAAAAAGTTTCTCATTTTTTCTTTGGATTTTTCCAATTAAAATTTATCCTGGGCAATTGTTATTCAGTTTTCTTCAGATACTTTGATTTTAACAAAACTATGTCCATGTAGTTTTGAGGGGATGACGTTCTTTTTTTAAAAAAAAAAAAACTTTTTATCTGTTTATTTCTAATTTGAAAATCACAAATGCATATATTTTTTCACTTAATGATGCACTCTCAGACACATATCTTTCCTTTACTCTTTCTTTTTTTCTCTGTATTTGGGTAACTTCAAATGGCCTGCCTTTGCATTTGTTTAATTGTTATTCTGAATAGCTGAATCTCCTAAGATGCCATTACATTTTCAGTTTGACACCGTAGACTTCAGCTGAAGCTCTTGTTTTGTACTTTTTTCCTATTTCTATTTTTCATTTTTTCTATTTCTTTTTTCTATTTGTCTATTAAAATTCTCATTTTGTTTATGCATTGTTTTACGATTTTTTTGTTATATGGGTTCTTTTGTGTCTCATTGAGATAAATTCATATTCAGCCTTTTTTTTTATTGGCAACATTCTCACTATGTCACCCTTTGTAGAGTGCTGTAGTGTCACTGTTCACAGCAACCTCAGACTCTTGGGCTTAAGCGATTCTTTTGCCTCAGCCTCCCAAGTTGCTGGGACTACAGGAACTTGCCACAATGCCTGGCTATTTCGTTGTTGTTTTTGTTGCAGTTGTCATCATTGTGTTAGCAAGCCCAGGTCGGGTTTGAACCCTCTTGTCCCGGTGTATGTGGCCGGTGCCCTATCATTGCACAGCGGGCACCAAGTCTCATCTGTCTTCTTTAGAGAAGGTTCTATTCATCTCTCCTGTCCATTGATATATGAGATTGTTGGCTTTTTTCATGCAGATTAATTTGAGTTCTCTATAGATCCTAGTTATCAAGCTTTTGCTGATTCAAAATATGCAAATATCCTTTCCCATTGTGCAGGTTGTCCATATGCATTGGTTGTTGTCTTCTTAGAGGTACAGAACCTTTTCAGTTTCGTTAAATCCCATTTGTTTATTTTTGTAGTTTTTGTGAGGAATTCTTTCACATCTCCAAACTTTCTTTTAATTGTTTCATGCCTTAGACTAAGGTCTTTTATTAATCTTGAATCAATTTTTCTTTTCTTTTCTTTCTTTCTTTTTCTTTTTTTTTTTTTTAGAGACAGAGTCTCACTTTATTGCCCTTGATAGAGTGCCATGGCGTCCCACAGCAACATCCAACTTCACAGCAACATCCAACTTCTGAGCTTAGGCAATTCTCTTGCCTCAGCCTGCTGAGTAGTTGGACTACAGATGCTTGCCACAACACTTGGCTATTTTTTTGTTGGAATTTGGCTGGGGCCAAGTATGAACCCACCACCCTTGCTATTTGGGGCTGGTTCCCAACCCACTGAGCCACAGGCACCGCCCTTAATCAATTTTTCTGACAGGAGAAAGGTCAGGGTCCAGTTTCAGTCTTTTACATGTGAATATCCAGTTCTCCCACCACCATTTGTTCAATAGGGAATCTTTTCCTCAGTGTATGGTTTTTTTTGGTTTATCAAAGATTAGGTGGTTTTAACATGTTAGTTTCATTTCCTGGTTTTCTTTTCAATTCCAAATGTCTATGTCTCTAATTTTATGCCACTATCATGCTGCTTTGACCAATATGGCCTTGTAGTACAGCCCAAAATCTGGTATGCTGTTGCCCCCAGCTTTGTTTTTATTATTTAGAACTGCCTTAGCTATTTGGATTTTTTTTCTGGTTTCATAGAAAACAAAGAGTTATTTTTTTCCAAGTCTTGAAAGTACAATGTTTGTATTTTAATAGGGATGTCATTGAATCAGTAGATTGCTTTGGGAAGTATGGACATTTTAACCATGTTGATTGTTCTCGGCCATGACCATGGTATTATCTTTCATTTGTTAATATCTTCAGCTATTTCCTTTCTTAAGTTTTCATAATTTTCTTTATAGAGCTCCTTCACATCTTTTGTTAGGTCTATTCCTAGGTATTTCATTTTCTTTGAAGATATGGTGAAGGCATTTGTGTCCTTCATTAGACTCTGATCTTGGCTGTTATTGGCATATACAAAGGTTACTGAATTGTGGACATTGATTTTATATCCTGAGACATTACTGTATTTTTTGATGACTATCAGGAATATTGTGGTTCAAATCTTTGGGGTTCTTTAAGTATGAGATCAGATCATCAGCGAAGAGGGAGTGTTTGATCTCCTTTGCTGCCATTTTGGATGCCCTTTATTTCTTTGTCTTGCCTAATTGCATTGGCTAGAACTTCTAGCACTATGTTGAATAGTAGTGGCAAGAGAGGACAACCTTGTCTGGGTCCAGTTCTAAGTGGAAAAGCTTTCCGTTTCACTCCATTCAGTAATGTATTAGCTGTGAGTTTGTCTTAGGTAGCTTCAATCAGTTTAAGAAATGTGCCACATATGCCTATACTCTTCAGTGTTCTAATTAGAAAAAGATGCTAGATTTTATCCAATGCTTTTTCTGCATCTATTAAGAGGATCATATGGTCTTTTGTGTGGTTTCTGTTGATATGACAAATAATGTTTATCAACTTGCATATGTTAAACAGTCCTGGCATCACTGAGATGAAACTGACTTGATAATGGTGTATAAGTTTTTTTGATAATAAGCTGTAATCTATTGGCTAGGATCTTGTTGAGCATTTTTACATCTATATTCATTAGTGAAATTGGTCTGAAAATCTCCTTTTTAGGTATTTTCCTATTTTTGCTATCAGGGTGATGTTTTCATCATAGAACGTGTTGAGGAAGATTGCATCCTCCTTAATTTTTTGAAATAATTTCTGCAGTGTGGGAATAAGCTCTTCTTTGAAGGTTTGAGAAAATTCTGGTGTGAAGCTATCCTGACCAGGGCATTTTTTTTTGTTGGGAGAGTTTTTATTGTTTCTTTGAACTTAATGCTTGAAATTGGTCTGTTCAGAAGATCTATTTCTTCCTGGGTAAGTCTAGAGAGAGGGTATCACTAAGTCTAGTGATACCAAAGATTGATCCATGTCCTTCATATTGTCAAAGTTCTGGGGATAGAGTTTCTGGTAGTATTCAGAGATATCTTGTATCTCTGTGGCATCAATTTTTATTTCCCCATTATCATTTATGATTGAGGTTGCTAGAGATTTTAATTTTTTACTACTTGTCCATTTCTTGTTAGTCTAGCCAAGGTTTCATCTATTTTATTTATTTTTTCAAAAAAACAACTTCCTGTTTCATTAATTTTCCAAATGATTCTTTGGTTTTCAATTTCAGTAATCTCTGATTTAATTTTGGATATTTTCTTTCTTCTGCTGGGTTTAGGCTTACATTGTTCTTCTTTTTCCAATTCCATAAGTTGGCTTGTGAGTTTGTTGATTCACTCCCTTTATGTTTTTTGGATGTAGGCATCTAAAGTGATAAATTTTCCTCTCAGGAATGCTTTGGCAGTATCCCACAGGTTTGGTACCTTGTGTGTTTATTGTTGTTATGCTCAAGGAAGTTAACGATTCTTTGTTCATTTCTTCCTGTACCCAACTGTAATTCAACATAAGGTTGTTTAATTTCCACGCCTTTAGTGGGGTTGAACATTTTACTTGGAGTTGAGTTCCACCTTTAATGCATTGTGGTATGAGAAGATACAAAGTAAAATTTCAATGATCAATAAATTTGAGGACATAATTAATTTTGGAGAATTTTCCATGGGATGATGAGAACAATGTATATTCTCCAGCTTTTGGACAGAGTATTCTATATATATCTATCAACCACAGTTGTTCTAGGGTCTCATTTAAGACCTTTATATCTTTGTTTAATTTCTGTTTAGAGTATCTGTCCAGCTCTGTAAGAAGACTATTCAAGTCCCCTGTTATTATGGTATTATAAGAGATCATATTGCTCAGAGTAAGTAAGGTCTGTTTTAAGAGACTGGGAGCGTTTAAGTTGGGTGCATTAATATTTAGAATTGAAATGTATTCTTGTTGTATTTTTCCTT
Source organism: Nycticebus coucang (assembly GCF_027406575.1). Classification (NCBI taxonomy): domain Eukaryota; kingdom Metazoa; phylum Chordata; class Mammalia; order Primates; family Lorisidae; genus Nycticebus; species Nycticebus coucang. The sequence goes on along the minus strand of NC_069799.1, from coordinate 20,048,774 downwards.
GACCAATATGAAATGTCTGTTTTTGTCTTTTTTGACTTTAGTTGCTTTAAATCCACATATATCTGAAAATAAGATTGCAACCCCACTATTTTTCTGAATTCTGTTTGCCTGGAAAATTGTACTTCTGGGTTTCAATTTGTCTTTTGAGGCTAGGTGTTACCTGCAGACAGCAAATGGAAGGCTTATGTTTTTTAATCCAATCAACTAGTCTGTGCCTCTTAAGTTGGGAATTCAAGCCATTAAGATTTATTGCAAGAATTGATTAGTGTAGTAGCATTCTATTCATCTGATTTTGTGAAAGTCCATTGCTTAGATTTATCTTTTGCATCATTGTGGAAGCTAGGTTCTGTCCTTTAATTTCTGGATGCTTACTTTGCTGGTGGTCCATTGTGATGGTCATTGTGTAGAACAGGTTGAAATATTTCCTGTAGAGCCAGTCTTGTGGAAAATTTCCTTAATGTTTGCATATCAGTAAAAGATTTGATTTCTCTGCCAATTTTAAAGCTTAGCTTAGCAGGATTTAGAATTCTGGGCTGGAAATTGTTTTAATTAAGTAGATTAAAAATTAAGCATTGTCTTCTGGCTTGAAAAGTTTCCTTACAGAAGTCTGTAGACACTCTGATGGATTTACCCTGTATATCAACTGGAGCTTACTCCTGGCAGCTTGCAAAATATTTCCTTTTGTCGTGACTTAGACAGGTTCATCACAATGTGTCTTGGAGAAGCTCTATTTGAGTTGAGGCAACCTGGGGTCTGAAATCCCTCTGAAAGAAGTGTGTCAGAATCTTTGGTGATATTTGGGAAATTTTCATTTATAATATTCTGTAGTATGGCTTCCATTCATCTGGAGTATTCTTCTCCCCCTTCTGGGACACCTATTATGTTTGAATGCTTCATAAAGTCCCATAATTCTGTCATTGAACATTCAGTTTTCTCTCTCTTTTTTCTGCCTCTTTAACTATCTGAATTATCTCAATAGCTTGTCCTCTACCTCAGTGATTCTTTCTTCTGCATCATCTAATCTGTTGTTGATACTTTCTATTGCATGTCTAAGTTCTCTAATTGATTTCTTGAAACCTACAGCTCTACTATATCCTTTCTTTAGTCTTAATGTCTTTCATCTTGTATTTGATTCTGTTTTTGGATTTCCTTTTGGTTATTTTCCATTTTCTCAGCAATTTCCTTTAATTGTTTTCATCATCTGTATTTTAAATTCCCCTTCCGTCACTTCAACCATTTCTTTATAGTTGGAATCTTCTGTAGTAGCTACCTCATGGTTTCTTGGGGGGTGGGGTTGCTCTGAACAGGTTTTTTTTGTTGCCAGGATTTTCCCGATATTTATGCATCATGATTGTTATATTTAACTGTTTTTTTGCCCCCTAATATACTAGTCACTTCCTCTTGCTCTTGAAGTTACTGTGCTTCTGATCTGAGGTTTCGATGAGTCCTTTTGGTACAGCATTAAAAGGATGAGAAGATTGAAGAGCAAGAAGAGAAAAAAAGATTTAAAAAGAAAAAGGAGCAGAGGAGAGTAAAAGGGAATATTAACAAAAAGAAGAGAGGTACAGAAAGAGGGAGACAGGAATAATAAAAATTAGAGTACAGTACTTTGACCTACACCTTAGAGACCACCAACTTTTGGGGGTGCTGGGTTGGATGATTCTCTTGAGGTCATCACCTTTTTCCCAGTTTGAGCAGATATGATACCCCACCTCTAACAAATAGAGAGGAAAGACACAAATAGTATATATCAAACCAAAAGAAACAAACTGAAATCCTTACATGATAAAATTGAGGGAACAACCAACAAAAATGAAGTTCCTGCTTTTAAAAAATTTCACCATGGAAAATTAAATTTAAACTAGGAAAAGGAAGAAGGAGAAGTAAAACAAACAAACAAACAAACAAAAACGCAATCTAGGTTGAAAATATTGAAGTAGAAAAGAAAAAAAAACATAGAAGTATATGTAGTGTACTGGATATTGTCTGGCTAACAGGTGATCTTCTGGGGTATGAGATGCTAATCACTGTCTTTATACAGCATATAAGATAGAGATTGGAGGCCTCTGCTGACTTCTTTATCCTCAGTCCCTGCAGGGTTGAGAGCATGAATCTCTCCTCAGCCCACTTAAAAGACACTTTAAACCATTAACATTGGCTAAGCAGAAGCTTTCTCAGGAAAGTACTTGTCGCTGGGATCCTTCTGGAAATGGCTACTTGTTTATACAGGCACCAAAACTGGCCTGTAAGGGCCCAGGCTGTAAGACAGCTCTCCTACTTCCAAACACTGATAGCTCCACTCTTCCCGGCATCTCAGTTGTGGCCTTTGGAACTGCTCACAGTCAAGAGATCACTCTCCCAGGGTCTCTGAGTCTGAGCCTTGTTCTGTTACCCTGAGGGCAGAGCCTTCAGGGGCAATTATCCCACAATGGCTGCATGTACAGCCCACAGCCAAACAATGTTTGCTGCTTTAGGACCAGTGGCTCATTCCCGTGCTCTGGAAAACACTTAAAGTCACCCTCATTCTCACCCAATCTTCTCCCAAGTTAATTCAACTGAGTGCCTAAGTCCAAACAAAAAAAACAACCTACAGGGAAGACCTTCCCTGCCTACAATCATACTGATGTTGTAGTTACCACTGCAGGTGCCCAATGACAACCACTTGCCACATCTCCTCTGCTTTTGTCCTCCTCCTGGAACTACAAGCACCCGCCACAATGTCATTCTATTTTTAGAGACGAGATCTCACTCTGGCTCAAGATCGTCTTGAACCTATGAGCTCAGGCAATCCAGCCATCTGGGCCTGCTAGGATTACAGGCGTGAGCCACCACTCCCAGCCCTGGTTGTGGTTTTTATTCCTAGTTTTATTCCACTGTAGTCAGAAATAATGCTTTGTGTATATGGTGAGTATATATGTATAGAATACTTGTAAAGGCTCTGATCAGTGGTTCAAAATTAAATAAAATTCCTTATCTTTTCTGGTGGCAATTTTTTCTTTCTTTCTGTCTTTTTTTTGAGATCAAGGCTATTGCTGTCACCTGTGCTAGAGTGCCATAGCTTCAAACTAGCTACCAGCAACCTCAGATTTTGAGCTCAAAGGAACCATCAACCTCCCAAGTAGCTGACATTACATGTGCAACCATGATGGCTAATGTTTCTTTGTAAAATACATGGGGTCTTGCTCTTGCTCAGCCTGGTCTCAAAGTAGTGAACTCCACCTTTTATCCCACCTCAGCCTCCTAGGGTGCCGTTTGTGAAAATGTTTGGTGTAAGACATTTTTTACCAATGTGGGAGTATTTAACTTTTCTTCAATCAGATTCCTTTTCTTTCTTTCTTTTTTTTTTTTTTTTACTTTCATTCCATTTGTGTCTTTATCTCTCAAGTGCTTTTGAAGAAAGCAATGTTGGATGTTATTTCTTGTATTTATTCAAACAAAAGATGTCTTTTACTTAACTTATTTATATAAAAGGAAATATGGAAACAAAAATGACTGTTGCATTTTATTTATTTTTGTAGTATTGAATAATGAAGAAGGTCAGGCTGTCTATCATTGTCAGTTAATATGTAGGCATAGAGATAGGTCCATTAAACTTTATTTGATATAAGGTTGTGGTTCTGGAGAACAGTAAGAGTAGTCTCTCTAAGACAGTTGTGTTTTTTCATTTTTAACATTGTAGTTTGATGTATTTATGTTTAAAATGATAACTATGTCAACTCTTAGTTCAAACAATAATTGGCAGAACCTATGACTTATAAATAATAATCATTTTAATTTAAAAGTTAATTTCCTAAAAGAATTCACCTAAACTAAGATACCATTTTTTTTAAATTAAATCATAGCTCAGTACGTTAATGCGATCATGGGGCACCATACACTGGTTTTATAGACCGTTTGACACATTTTCATCATACTGGTTAACATAGCCTTCCTGGCATTTGCTTAGTTAATGTGTTAAGACATTTATATTCTACATTTACTAAGTTTCACATGTACCCTTGCAAGATGCACTGTAGGTGTGATCCCACCAATCACCATCCCTCTGCCCATCCTCACCCTTCCTCCCCTCCCTCTCCCCCTTCCCCATATTCTTAGGTAATAACTAGGTTATAGCTTTCATATGAAAGCCATAAATTGGTTTCATAGTGGGGCTGAGTACATTGGATATATTTTCTTCCATTCTTGAGATACTTTACTAAGAAGAATATGTTCCAGCTCCATCCATGTAAACATGAAAAAGGTAAAGTCTCCATCTTTCTTTAAGGCTGCATAATATTCCATGGTGTACATATACCACAATGTATTAATCCATTTGTGGATCAAGGGGCACTTGGGCTTTTTCAATGACTTAGCAATTATGAATTGGGCTGCAAGAAATATTCTGGTACAAATATCTTTATTAAAATGCAATTTTTGGTCTTCTGGATATATACCTAGTAGAGGAAGTATAGGATTGAATGGCAGATCTATTTTTATATCTCTACGTGTTCTCCAAACCTCTTTCCAAAAAGAATGTATTAATTTGCATTCCCACAAGCAGTGTACAAGTGTTCCCGTTTCTCCACATCCATGCCAACATCTGTGGTCTTGGGATTTTGTGATATGGGCTATTCTTACTGGAGTTAGATGATATCTCAAAGTAGTTTTGATTTGCATTTCTCTGATGATTAAAGATGATGAGCATGTTTTCATATGTCTGTAGGCCGTGCGCCTGTCTTCTTCAGAGAAGTTTCTCTTCAAATCCCTTGCCCAGCCTGCAATGGGATCACTGGTTCTTTTCTTGTTTATACATTTGAGTTCTCTGTGGATTCTGGTCATTAAACCTTTGTCGGAGACATAACCTGCAAATATCTTCTCCCATTCTGAGGGCTGTTTGCTTGCTTTACTTACTGTGTTCCTGGCTGTGCAGAAGCTTTTTAGTTTAATCAGGTCCCAGTAGTGTATTTTTGAAGATGCTTTATTTACCTGGGGGGGGTCTCCCTCATAAAATATTCACCCAAACTGATTTCTTCAAGAGTTTTCCCTGCACTCTCTTCTAGTATTTTTATAGTTTTATGTCTTAAGTTTAAATCTTTAATCCAGTGAGAGTCTATCTTAGTTAATGGTGAAAGATGTGGGTCCAGTTTCAGTCTTCTACAGGTTGCCAGTCAGTTAAAGCATTTGTTAAATAGGGAATCTTTTCCCCACTGAATGTTTTTAATTGGCTTGTCAAAGATCAAATAACGATAAGTAGCTAGGTTAATCTCTTTGTTCTCTATACTGTTACATACATATATCTCTCTGTTTTTGTGCCAGTATCATGCTATTTTGATCACTATCAATTTATAGTATAGTCTGAGGTCCGGTAGCGTGATTCCTCCCGCTTTGTTTGTATTTCTGAGTAATGTCTTGGCTATTCAAGTTTTTTTCTGATTCCATATAAAACGATGTATTATTTTTTCAAAATATTTAAAGTATGACAGTAGAGCTAATAGGGATTGCATTAAAATTGTATATTGCTTTGGGTAGTATGGACATTTTTACAATGTTGATTGTTCCCAGCCATGAGATGCTATGTTTTTCCATTTGTTAACATTTTCAGCTATTTCTTTTCATAGAGTTTCACAATTCTCTTTAGAGAGATCTTTCACTTACTTTGTTAGATAAACTCCCAAATATTTCATCTTCTTTGGCACTACTGTGAACGGAATAGAGTGTTTAATTGTTTTTTCAGCTTGACTATTGTTGGTATATATAAAAGCTACCAATTTATGAATGTTGATTTTGTAACCTGAGACTCTGCTGTATTCCTTGATCACTTCTAAGAGTTTTGTAATAGAATCCCTGATGTTTTCCAGATATACAATCATATCATCTGTGAAGAGTGAAAGTTTGATCTCTTTTGGCCCTATACCAATTTCCTTGATCGCCTTTTTTTGCCTAATTGTGATGGCTAAGACTTCTACTACATTGTCTATCATAGTGGAGACAATGGCTAACCTTGTCTGGTTCCTGATCTGAGTAGAAATGATTTCAGTTTAACTCCATTCCACATGATATTGACTATGGGTTTGCTGTAGACCTCTATCAGTTTAGAAAATGTCCCTTCTATACCATATCCTTAAGTGTTGTCATCATGAAAGGATATTATCAAAAGCTTTTTCTGCATCGATTGAGAGAATCATATGGTCTTTGTTTTTTAATTTGTTTATGTGCTGAATTATACTTATAGATTTACAGATATTGAACCAGCCTTGAGACCCTGGGATAAAACTGACTTGGTCGTGATGTATAATCTGTTTGATGTGTTGCTGGATTCTGTTAGGATCTTGTTGAATATTTTTGCATCTGTATTCATTAGTGTTATTGGTCTATAATTTTCTTTTCTTGTTGCATCTTTTCTTGATTTGGGGATTAGGGTGATGTTTCCTTCATAGAACGTGTTGGGTAGTCTTCCCTTTTTTTCTATATTTTGGAACAGGTTGAGTAATATAGGTACTATTTTCTCGTGAAAGGTTTGGTAGAATTCTGATGTGAAGCATCTGGTCACGGGCTTTTCTTTTTAGGGAGATTTCTTATGGTTGATGCTATTTCAGAACTTGATATTGGCTTGTTCAACATTTCCACTTGATTCTGGCTAAGTCTTGGAAAGTGACGTGCTTCCAAGTATTGGTCAATTTCCTTCAGATTTTTATATTTCTGAGAATAAAGTTTCTTGTAATATTCATTAAGGATTTTTTGAATTTCAGAGGAGTTCATTGCTATTTCATCTTTGTTGTTTCTGATTAATGAAATTAGAGATTTTACTGTTTTTTTCCTAGTTAGGTTAGCCAAAGGTTTATCTATTTTATTGACCTTTTCAAAAAACCAACTTTTCGATTTATTTATCTGTTGTATAATTCTTTTGTTTTCAATTTCATTTAATTCTGCTCTAATTTTGGTTATTTCTTTTCTTCTACTGGGTTTGGGGTTGGAATGTTCTTCCTTTTCCAGTTGCTTGAGATGTCCCATTAAGTTGTTAAGTTCCTTTCTTTCCATTTTCTTGAGGAAGGCTTGCAGTGCTATAAATTTCCCTCTTAGGACTGCCTTTGTGGTATCCCAGATGTTCTGATAATTCATGTCTTCATTGTTGTTTTGTTCCAAAAATTTGGCAATTTCCTTCTTAATCTCATCTCTGACCCAGCTATCATTCAGCATAAGGTTAATTAACTTCCATTTTTTTGTATGAGTGTGCAGATTCCTGTTGTTACTGAGCTCCACTTTTATTCCGTGGTGGTCCGAGAAGATGCAAGGAATACTTTCTTTTCCTTTAAATGTACTGAGGTTAGACTTGTGACCTAAGATGTGATCGATTTTGGAGTAAGTTCCGTGGGCTGATGAGAAGTATGTGTATTCAAGTTTTTTTGGGATGAAATGTTCTGTAGATGTCTGCTAAATTCAAATGTTGGATGGTTAGGTTTAAATCTAAGATTTCTTTGCTCAGCTTCTTATTGGAGGATCTATCCAACACTGCCAAAGGAGTGTTTAAATCTCCTACTATTATGGAGCTGGAGGAAATCTGGTTGCTTGTGTTTGTTAGAGTTTTTCTTATAAATTGTGGCACATTCTTCTTGGGTGCATAAATATTAACAATTGAAATCTCATCATATTGAGTATTACCCTTAACAAATATGAAGTGACCATTCTTATCCTTTCTTACTTTTGTTTGTTTAAAGCCTATTGTATCTGCAAATAAAATTGCAACACCTGCTTTTTTCTGATTACCATTTACCTGAAATATGGATGACACTCCTTTCACCCTGAGTCTATATTTGTCTTTTAAGTTAAGATGTGATTCTTGTTTGTAACAAATATCTGGCCTGAGTTTTTGTATCCAGTCAGCTAACCTATGCCTCTTTAGAGGACAGTTTAAGCTGTTCACATTAATGGAGAAGATTGATAAGTGTGGTAAAATTTTGGGTATCGAGTTTTTCAAAAGTACAGTGGACATTTTTAATCCTTTTGCCATTGTGGAAGTTGAAGTTTGGTCAAGTTTCTGAGTGAGTTTACTTTTGTGGTAATGGATTGGGCTGGTCATTATGAAGTATAGGTTGAGAATATCCTGAAAAGGTGCTTTGCTTATGGCAAATTTCTTTAACATATGAATGTCATTAAAGTATTTAATTTGTCCATCATAAATGAAACTCAGTTTAGCTGGATATAGAATCCGGGGTTAAAAGTTACTTTGTTTTAGAAGATTGAAAGTTGATGCCCACCCACTTCTGTCTTGAAAACTTTAAGCAGAGAGATCTGCATTTATTCTAATATTCTTCTCTTTGTAGGTAATTGATTTCTTACGTCGGGGTTCTTTCAGAAGTTTCTCCTTCATATTAACTTTAGTTAAGTTAATTATGATATGCCTGGGGGATGTTTTATTTGGGTTGAGTCATGCTGGGGTTCTGAAACTGTCTGCTATCTGAATTTCAGAATCTCTTGGCATGTCTGGAAAATTCCCTTTCATAATTTCATGGAGAAGGGACTCTGTGCCTTGTGAAGCCACTTCATCACTTTCAGGTATTCCAATGTGGCGGATATTAGCCTTCCTCGAATTAACCCCGAGCTCTCTGAGAGAATGATCTGCTTTCGCTCTCCATTTTTCTTCCTCTTTGAGAGTTTGGGAGCATTGAAAGGCTTTGTCTTCAATGTCAGAAATCCTTTCTTTTGCTTGCTCCACTCTGTTACTGAGGGATTCTACTGTATTTTTCATATCTTTGAGGGTGCAAATATTTGCTTCAGTGTGTCAAAATCTTTGGTGGTTTTGTCTTTAAATTCATTACATTTTTGAGACAACTTGTGAATTTCTCCTCAAATTTCTAATTCCAAATTTTCGTCCATTCTATTAATCTTGTTTGCAATCCAAATTCTGAATTCTATTTCTGACATCTCTGCCACCCGTTTATGAATAGGATCTTTAGTTATATCTGCCATATTTTTCCTTGGGGGTGTTCATCTATCCTGGTTATTCATGTCATCAAAGTTTTTCTGCTGATTCCGCCCCATGATTATTTTATACTGTTTGACTTTTCCTCTGGAGCTTTGCTGAGGACCCATGCAGTGCTATGGCCTGAGAAACTGGGGACCTGTTTTGTGTGGTGGGGCTAAGTGGCTCTGTCTTGTTTTCAGCTGGTCTCTTTCCGACCGTAGTGAAACAGTTACTCTGGGTTGATGTCTCAGCTGTGGAGAAATACCAGCAATTAAGTCACCCCCCCCACAGGTAACAATTGGAAAGGGAATATCCAACGTTCCTACAACCACACACCCTGGGCACCACTTGGATAGTCCTCAGGCAATTGGCTCCATTCAAAAGGTCCAAATCAGTTTTCTCAGTCAGCACCTGTCTGAGGTGGAAGAGTTTGAAATGTCTCTGGAAATTAGATCACAGGGGTCTAATGACAACTCAACCATGACTTGTTCCAGTGCTCCATGAAGTCAGGAGGACCCGCCCAGGAAATAGGTTAGTTTGGAAAGGTTGATGGCTCTTTCCCCACCTTGCACCTCTGTCACACCCAGTCACTGATATCCCCACAGGACTGTGACCCAGTTGCCTCCAATGAGCAGATACTCCAGGGGTTTCCACCTGCCTGAATCACAAGGAAATCTATGTCTGCTCAGCCAGGGCGCTGCTCTCTGCCTCTATTCAGCAGGGGGAGATGAGGCCTGACAATCTCCGTTTGATGGAAGCTGGGGGGTGTTCACTCAGTTCCAGCCCTGCCTCTGATTGATGTTACTAACAGAATGGAACAACTTTGCCAGAGTTTGTTTCTGTCCCTGCTAAATTCCCCTGCAGAAGAGAAGCTGTTTTGAGTTCCCAGAACCTGTGCCTCAGGCCCTGTCTGTGCCATTGTACAGTCTCAGTTGTTTGTATTTGCAGCACAGTTACCTGTCAAATCCAGCCTTTGCCTTCCTTCCTTTGTTTAAGCTGATGGTCCCCTGGGGCCTGGGTGCATTTAGGCTCAGTAAAGTGGTCTTCTAGGTCAGCTCCACCTTGGGAATCTCCTGGCTCTGTGCGTGCATTTTCTAGTCCCACGCTCCACCCAGGCTGGTACCGCCTCAGGCAAACCCTTTACTCACAGGGTCTGCGTTTCCATTTCAGATCTGTTCTGTGGTGGTTGAAACCTGAGAAGATGCCCGGCCTCCTCTGGTTGCCCAGAGAAACAAGGGGTGTGACTTCAGAATATCTGGGAGTAAGCCCTATTGTTGCCAATATCAGCTGCTTTTCTGTGCCTCAGGGCACCGCCACTCTGGTGTGGTTCCCTCTCAGCCGACTGTCCTCTCCTTGCTCCCGTGCCACCAAATCAGCACTGACCTGCTGCAGTAAAGGCCCTGTCCACACCCTTCGAGAAATCACCCAAGAATCTTGATTCCTGGTGGGACAGGCCTTCAGACCTCAGAGTGAGAGTGGAGGGGAGTGCTGGGAGCTCAGAATTGCAGGTAGAGAATATATACAGTGTTATACAGTTTTATGCCTGGCAGAAGAATGCTGTGGCATGCTAGCAGGGGAGGTAGGTCCACTTTTTAGAGGGTCTCTCCCGTGGAGTATAGTGGGAGGAAGTTTGAACTCTGCTCTTTTGTTTGTGGGGCACTCCAAGCCATTCTCATCCAGGAGGGGACTCCCGTCCACTTAGTGATGGATTTTGTACCTTTTGTTTGTATCCTTGGGGTCGCAGCTCACCTCAGCAGGGTTGATGTGTGTTCTTCAACCTTCTCTCTTGCAGCAGCTCTAATCCACCAGGTTACTTGCTAAATTTCTGTCCTTTAACTTTCCTTCTGGACAGGAGCCTCTGTGGGAAGCTGGCTTCTGTCAGCCATCTTGTCTCCACCTTAAGATGGCATTTTTAAGGTGGGAGATAAATTTATAAAGGTTTAAGAAAAAGAAATGGCGATGAAGTCAGGCTGAACTTAATTGACCAGACCAGCTGTGTCATATCTGTCCTAGCTTGACATACTCTCTTATTTTCACCATATATGCTTTTATTTCCCATTTCTTTTCTTTTTTGTTCAGACAGAGTCTCACTTTTATTGCCCTTGGTATTGTGCTGTGGCATCACACATCACACAGCCTCCTCCAAATCCTGGGCTTAGGTGATTCTCTTGCCTCAGCCTCCTGAGTAGGTGAACTAAAGGCACCTACAATAATACCCAGCTATTTTTTGTTGCAGTTTTGGCCAGGGCTGCGTTTGAACCTGTCACCCTTGGTATATGGGGCCAGCGCCCTACCCACTGAGCCACAGGTGTGTTCCTCCCTTATTTCCCATTTCTAGTTTAATATTTCATATGTATGAAATAGTTTCACATGGAAATAATGACTATGATTCATTGTATTTGTTGTGAGATTGAACTTATTTTGGTAAAGGATAGATTTAATGTTATACTGGGAATAACATGTAGTAACATTAGTAAAGGATAAAATCAAATTAATAACAAATAAAGATGTCTGATAATAATACGCTTCCCATACCCACCATTGAAATTTTTAACTTTTGTCTTCATATTGTTTTGTAGTTCACTGGTTCCATTTGAGTTTGTCGGATTTATATTCAGGGGATAAGCCTAGAAGTGGAAATAAAGTAGTTTAGAGAATTTAATTATTGTAGTTGTTGTAAGTAGGACGTCTCCGAGGTTAGTACAATTTCTCTTGAGTTTGTCAGGTCTTTTTAAGTCTTCAGGATAACTTTGTTAATGGCTACAATGTCTGTAGATTTCAGGAAGCAGGGCAAGGGACCTATTCTTAAGTAATTGAGAGTGTAGCATAGTGTGGCTCGGGATGTGGTAGGGCTTGTCATAGTAGAGATTAAAGGTTATGTGCTGGAGGCCATGAAAAAGTTGGGAAGGTACTCTGTGTAGAGAGTTTAAGGCCAGCTGAGTAAGTTTTTTGGTCTGAGTGGCTCTGTTACTGGAATGTAGGATCTGAAAGATACATCTCAAAAACTAGTCCAGTGTAAAGAAGTACAATGAAACAGAACATTAATATGGCTTACCCTGACAGGGATGAAGTTAAGGATGTGTTCAGGGTACTGAAATCATTTAGTAGTCAACTACAAGTATTTACAAGTTCTGTGTTTTGAGTGTAGGGTTTGTATGAGAGAACACTAGTATTTTTATTTATAGCTTTAGCACAGTTTTTAAGATTATATTTAGTTTTAAAAATTTTTATAGAACTGATCTAATGTTGTGGGTAATTGAAGTAAATATTTCTGAAAATTAGTTGGTTGTGGAGTCACTTGTGAGGTGTATTGTAGCCACATAACTTACTGGGAAATTTTTATTGAGGTTTTAATTTTTCTTAAGGTATTTATATAGAAATAGTAGACAGTGTTGACTATTGTACAGATTTCTTCTCGTGTAACCAGCAAGTGATCTTTGTTGAGCCTTCAGGCTTTTGTAGTTGTTTGCTTATCAGTTTCAGAATCAGAAACAAATTTCCTTGTTTTTTTTTTTTTTGAGACCAAGTCTCACTCAGTCTCCCTGGCGTTGAGTACCCTGGCATCATAGCTCACAGTGTTACTGGGAATTCTTTCTTCTGTTGGTTCTTGGTCTCAGGGATTCAAAGAATAAATCCATAGAACACAGGTAAGTCATACAAAAAAAATTATTTACACAGAAAAGAATACAGAAAAATTAAAAAAAGCAGCAGAGCTCTTGGAAGAGAGAAAGATCCATGTTGGAAAATCTCCACCTAGGTCCTTTGTCTAGGGGTATATATAGTTGCGTGTGTCCTTTTAATTACATTTGGCCAGGATTTTGGTGATTAATGATTAAAGGGCAATACGAATGAGCTATTCCCTTCATGAAATTTCCCACGCCTAGGAAAATGGGGGGTGGAAGTGTTCATCCCTGAATTGTGGAACACTGTATCACTCATAGGCATGTGAAATGCTCACAGTGGAGTTGTGCAGCCAGAAGAGATCTCCCTGTGTCCAAGGATGGTTCTGGGATTGGCATGTGCAGCATCACAGGTCATCCATGGTCATCCTCAACTCACTAGGCGTCCCCAGGCCTTGGCCATGCGTGCCCTTCTCTCCTGCATTTGATTCTCCAGCCCTGACCTCCCTGAGACCCATGTATCAACAGAGGGGGAGGTGGGTCCTCTGGCCCAAGCTGAGGACCTACTAACCCTGTATTAACAACAACCAAAAACTCTTGGGCTAACCCAGTCTTCTTGCCTCACTCTCCAAAGTAGCTGGGACTACAGGTACTCACCATAAAGCCTGCATGTTTTTGGAGACAGTGTCTTGCTCTTGTTCAGGATGGCTTCCAACTCTTGAGCTCAGACAATCTACCTTCCTGCACCTCCCAGAGTGCTAGGGTTACAGACATGAGCCACAACATCTGGCCCACAGATAAATTTCTAATTACATTTCTTTTGGTATATAGTCTGGAGATTGGGACAAATATTTTCAGTCAGGTTTTGTAATGTTGTTTCTGGGGCAGTCATCTCAAAATATGTCAGAGACTTGAACTTTGGGGTAAATATTTTTAACTTTGTTTCTTTTTTCAGTGTCCACTTTGAAATTAAAAAAAAATTATAAGTTAAAACCTAATATGTTATCTTAGGGTTAAGAAGCAGGAAGAAAAATAAATCACAGCAAAGTTGACTCATGTACGTAATTTTAAATTTTTTGGCTAGTCTTTTCATTCTGTTAACAGATCAGTTTAGTCAAACAGTTATATCTCATTTTATGAAGTGGTCCTGTAGACAAGGCTTGGATTTAATATAGGTGGGTCACAGTTTTTTATTTCTTTAATTACATTTCCCTCTTTCTAATGTCTCATTTTACTAAATACAAATCATAGTAGAATTAATTTAATTATCAACTAAACTGTACTTTTAGTATACTGTGTCTGAATATTTGCATGAAGTGTAGTAATAATAAGTAATATCTATCCATGCTTTTTCTGTTTTACAATTGGTTTTCTTGGAACATTTTATGAAGAATATCAGGGTATTGAAAGTTTCCTAGATTTTATCTGTGTTATTATGTACTTGTATGTATGTATTGGGTAAATTCTTTTTCTCTCAAAGTTCTAAAGTAAATTTGGATTTCTGGACCTGTCAGAAAGTGAACCTCAAACTCTTGGGCTCAAGTGATACTCTTGACTCACCCTAGCAGGTAACTGGGTGTGCAGGTGCCCAGCACAACACCTGGCTATTTGTAAACATGGGGGTCTGGCCCTTTCTCAGGCTGGTCTTGAACTCCTGATCTCAGGCAATCCACAGGCTTCAGCCTCCCAGAGTGCTAGGATCAACTTTAATTTTTTAACATAGTCTAGATACCTCTGAAAGTGTTATTCTATTTAAAGCTTTAATAGAATGACCATTATTTTTTATTGTATTTTATAAACATAATAAAATGAGAACACAAAAAACATTCTTATTAACTGATGCAAATAACTATATTGTCAGAAATTAAGAATATTTACAATGATTATTAAATTCCTGAGAAATAAAGGAGAGAGAACAATAAATGTTTCTAATTTTGTCTACAAGTATGTACCTTGTTGAAAGTTATAAATAATTCAAAATACAGAAAAGCATTTTTTGACTTCTGGAAAACAGAGCACAGAAAGAATTAGCAATGTTTTAAACAAAAAGTCATAAAACTTAGTTTAGTCCTGTGTTATTGATTTCTGTTCTGTTTTAGTTTTTTCTCAAGTTTTCACCCTGGGTAGAGTGCTGAGCAGTCACAGCTCACAGCAATGTCAAACTCTTGCGCTTAAACAATTCTCTTGCCTCAGCCTCCCAAGTAGCTGGGACTACAGATACTCACCACAATGCCCAACTATTTTTTGGTTGTAATTGTCATTGTTGTTTGGTGGGCCCAGGCTGAATTCAATCCCGCCAGCTCTGGTATATGTGGCTGGTGCCCTGGCCACTTGAGCTAAAGGTACCGAGCTGTGTTCCAGTTTTTTAATTAAAGTCCTGGAGGTAGTTTTTTAGTTTGAAGGTATATGATCTTTTAAGTCATTAGAAATTTGTATTTAACAGAACCTGTTAACTTTTTTCATTAGTTTTTTTGAAAAACAAACTTTGGACTTAGTCAGTTACAAAAACCATTTTTTTTTTTTTGAGACAGAGTCTCATTCTGTTGCCCTTGGTAGAGTGCCATGGTGGCACAGCTCACATCAAACTCAAACTCTTGGGCTTAAGCAATTTTCTTGTCTCAGCCTCCCAAGTAACTGGGACTACAGGTGCCCGCCACAATGCCTGGATATTTTTTGTTGCAGTTGTCATTGTTATTTAGCTGGCCCAGTTCGGGTTCAAACCTGCCACCCTTAGTGTATGTGGCTTGTGCTGTAACCACTGTGCTATTGGCGCCAAGCCTACAAAAAACTGTTTGAGATGAATCAAAACATCATTATTTATTACATACACTACAACAGACTAATATTTCATAATATTAGAACATATGTATGTATACAAACTTAATTCCTGGAAAATTAGCACCATTTCATATCTGATAATACTTCTTACATATTTTTAACACACTGAATAAGCCTAATATGTCTTTTTCAGACCTTTAGTGGTCTTAATATTTCAAAAAGACGGAACTTAGAGTTTTGATTTTTGAAAAGTTTGTCAAATATTAAAGGCTTAAAACCTTTGTTCTAACTAGATCACAGGTCAAAAGGCAATATATAGTCGAAGGGATTGCATGTAAATTTCATCACACCTTTCCTTTTGTGAGTTCTATTTAACCTGTTGACATAATTTACAAACATTTTAAAACTGTTTTATCCTGTCTTTCCCTTTTTTTTACATAACTAGTCATTCTGTCTCAGGACATAATTTATCACATAAGATTCTTTCTTACACAATGTTATTTTTCTTTCTCTTCAGTGTTTCTTACTCCCAGAAAACCACTTTTCCCAAAACAGGATTAGAGTTTACTCTAAAGTTAATTATTCACTTCGCTAAACTGATCATTAGAAGATTTAAAAGGCAAAAATCTTATTATTTTTTATTTTTTGTGTGTGAAACAGTCTCTATGTTGTTCTTGGTAGAGTGCCATGGTGGCACAGTAACCTCAAACTCTTGGGCTTAGATGATTCTCTTGCCTCAGCCTGCCAAGTAGCTGGGACTACAGGTGCCTACCACGATGTCTGGCTGTTTTTTTTTTTTTGTTGCAGTTGGTTAGCTGACACAGGCCGAGTTCAAACCCGCCACCCTCGGTGTATGGCTGGTGCCATAACCACTGTCCTATGGGTGCCAAGGCTGCAGTTGTCATTGTTATTTAGCAGGCCCGGGCTAATCTCTAATCTGGTAGTCAGTGAATGTGGCTAGCTCCCTACTCACTGAGGTACGGACCACCAGCCGCAAACATCTCGTTTTTGACAAAGCCTCAGTTTTGCAAACAATTTAACAGCTGCAGTTTTATATTTTACACATGACTCAGGAATTTTATGAAATGGAACATCACTTTAAGGTTTTAAGTTATTGTAAAGTTTTGTAGCTGTTGTCTTCGGCAAGGAGAACATGTCCTTATGCCTCATAACAGCCACCTACTTACCTGAGCTCAGAATTTAGAGGCTTAAAATAAAGAACATAAGTTCACAGTCAAATCCAGCATAATTTAAAAATATTAAAGAGGTCATGGTTCTATAATTCTTAAACATCTGATTTTAATATCAGTTTAAAAACATTTTATTTATCAAAGGATACCAGAGTTATCTGAACAAAAAGGTATTTAAGTTCTTTTCTGCTTTTCTGATAAAATACTTAATGTAAGCATTTACTTTTTTTTCAAAGTCAATTAGAGTTCTTTTTCACATTTTGGTTGTGAAATATCACAGGTACATGATGTATACAAACACTAAACTGACATGTAGAGAAAAGCAGAATTTTTTTTTTTTTGGTTGGGGATTCATCAAGGGTACAAGTAACCAGGTTACACTGATTGCGTTTGTTAGGCAGAGTCCCTCTTGCAATCGTGTCTTGCCCCCAAAAGGTGTGGCGCACACTAAGGCCCCATTGGAGAATCAGAATTTTTGTTTACCAGCTTTTAAACACATGTGTTTATTCTGACTATTAATTCTTTAATTCCCTAATTTATTTACCTTAGCAATTTATTTAGGTTTTAGTTATTTTAAGTTCCTTTTTGCTAGGTATTTTTTTTCTAGGTATTTTATACCCTGTAAAATAAATAAATAAATGTGTATATATATGTACACATATGTATAAAATTTATGAGCTTAAAACAGTAGTTAAAAGTGTATACATAATTACTGTTTTAAACCTATAAATTTTACCAAGAAAAAACCAAAGTTATTATTGTAAATCATACAACATCAATGTCATTATAATAATTCAAGGCCCTATTCAAAGACCAATGATGATAAATCAGCTAGGTGGTGTTACATTAAAATTTTATTGTTTTTTTACTTACAATTAGGTACCCATACTGAGATCAGTCGGGTCTGTCATTTGGTATTGAAGCATAAGCTCCCATAATACGTACCAGATAGAGAAAATCAAATTTGAGAACAGAATCAGAACTGATGAGAACAGACTTTCTCAGCATAAAACCAGATTCAGCAGGTGGACCTTCATGATTAGTGATGATGTGTGTGAGGACAGAGCCCCAAGATTCTCCAGAGAAGAGCACTGCTAGGAGCATTGGAGGACACTTTCCCGGGCACGCCTGTTCAGGCAACTGCTATGCTTCCCCAGCAGCACTTACTGGAGTAGCGTAGGGGTCCCTTTTTGGACACTAGAGATGTTACTGGATGAAGAGGTTGAATGTCCTGCCACTGTCAGCCAAAATGCAGAGATGGGGATAGGTCCACCAAACATTATTTGTCAGAAGGCTGGGATTCTGGAGAACAGTGAGAGTAGCCTCTCCAGGACTATTCTGTTCTTTCATTTTCAAAATTACAGGTTTATAAATTTAACCTTAAAGTGAAGACAATGTCAATCCTTGTCTTACATAATAATCAGCAGAACCCATGACTCTAACAATAAACAGCATTTCAATTTCAAGTTAATCTTCTAGGTCAAACGACCTAAACTATTCAAAATGCATCTTTAGGGTGGGAACAAAATTTACGAAACAGTAAGAATGAGAGAGAGTGGGTAAAAGTCAGGCAGGTCCTAACCAGACCAGACCAGCTGTGTTGTGTCTGCCATAGCCTGACAGACTCTATCTTATTCTCACTACATGTGCTTTCCATTGACCTTGCAGCTATTTTGTTTTTGTTTTATTTCACTGTTTTTCTTTGTTTTGTTGATTTTCCCAGTGATATAGTTTGATTTCTTTCTTATTTCCTTTTGTGTATCTACTATCCTTTTTAGATTATTCTTCCTTTTAATTTTAAACCTCCCCAAACATTGTGATGTGTAAGTATTACAGTTATTTTCTTAGTGGTTACTGTAGATGTTAAAATTTCTGAAAGTTATAACAAACTATTTCAAGCAGATAAAATAATTAATTGCATACAAACTTCCTGTGTTTTTACAACCTCAATTACATTCTGTTAACGTTATGAACTATTTCTTTTTCTATTGTGTTTCCATCAACACAAATTTATGTTTGTTTAAGACTTAATCTTTTCAAATCTATTGCAGAATTAAAACTATTTTTGTTCACTATCATTATGATGCCACAGACTATATATGTATATAATTGCATTAACTATAGGACTCTATGTAATTCTATATATTCACACAGTGTGTGGCTAATATTTTATGTTTCAATATGAATAATTTAGTCTGTAGAAATTCATATAATTTCTGAATTCATATGTAATTCTATATATTTACACACCGTGTGGCTAATATTTTACATTTCAATATGAATAATTTAGTCTGTAGAAATTCATATAATTTCTGAATTCATAAAATTCTGATGTTTAAGAGTTATACAACTGTGACCTCTATAATATTTTCAGGCTGTGTCTATTAGGTATAATTTTTTTTTTTTTGAGGCAGAGTCTCGCTATGTTACCCTTGGTAGAATGCCATGGTGTCCTAGCTCACAACAACCTCAAACACTTGGGCTTAAGCAATTCTCTTGCCTCAGCCTCCATAGTAGCTGGGACTACAGGTGCCAAAACACTCAGATATTATTGTTGTTGTTGTTGTTGTAGTTGTCATTATTGTTTGTCAGGACTGAGCCAGGTTCAAACCCACCAGCCAACATGTATGTGTCTGGTGCCCTAGCCACTGAGCTACAGGAGTTGAGCCTAGGTATAAATTATTAGGCTTTATTTTGATAATTGAAACATTTTATTTTTTAATTTTTATTGATTAATTGATTGATTAATTGAGACAGAGTCTCATTTTGTCACCTTCACTAGAGTACCTTAGTATCATAACTCACAGCTACCTCATACTCTCAGGTTCAAGCCATCCTTTTGCTTCAAGCACACAAGTATCAAAAACCACTGGAACCCACCATAGTGCCTTGCTAATTTTTACAGATAGGGTCTCACTTTTATCAGGCTGCTCTCAAATTCCTAAGCTCATGTGATCCACCTGTGTAGGCATTCCAAAGTTCTAGGATTACAGGTCTGAGCCACCATAACCATCCTGTTTTATTAGTCTATATTTATAGAAAAATTTTTCAGAAATAGATTTGTGCTGGATAGATTTTTTTTTTAAATCATTTTGAATATATTATCCTACACCTTTCTGGTCTGTAAGAATGTTTGCTAAAAATACCATTGATCAGGGTGGCGCCTGTGGCTCAAGGATTGGGGCACTGGCCCCATATGCCATGGGTGGTACGTTCAGACCCAACCCCAGCCAAAATTGCAAAAAAAAAGAGAAAGTACTATTGATCATTTTACATGAGTGTCCTTGAACATGCCATGTAACATTTTTTTTGCTGATTTAAATATCTTGCTTGTAACTTTAAAATTGTTGATAGTGTATGTTTCTTATTTGGGTTTATTTTTGTTGTTTCTAGTTAAAGTAGGTTGAGATTATTTAATATTTATACAATTTTCTCCCTTAACTTTAGAAAGTTCTCAGACATTTCTTCAGGTAATCTTCCTGCTTATTTTCCTCTTGTTCATCGTGGTCAGTGTGC
The DNA here is from genome assembly GCF_027406575.1 of Nycticebus coucang. Taxonomy (NCBI): domain Eukaryota; kingdom Metazoa; phylum Chordata; class Mammalia; order Primates; family Lorisidae; genus Nycticebus; species Nycticebus coucang. Next base: position 20,028,729 of record NC_069799.1, on the reverse strand, counting down.
ATAACAGGTTGAAGTATTCCCTGTAGAGCTGGTCTTGTTGTGGCGAATTTCCTCAATGTTTGTATATCCGTAAATGATTTGATTTCTCCGTCAATTTTCAAGCTTAGCTTAGCAGGGTACAGAATTCTGGGCTGGAAATTGTTGTGTTTAAGTAGATTAAAGGTAGATGACCATTGTCTTCTTGCTTGGAAAGTTTCATTAGAGAAGTCTGCGGTCACTCTGATGGATTTCCCCTGTAGGTCAACTGGCGCTTACAACTGGCAGCTTGCAGAATCTTTTCTTTTGTCTTGACTTTGGACAGGTTCATCACAATGTGTCTTGGAGAAGCTCGGTTAGAGTTGAGGCGACCTGGGGTCCGATAGCCGTCTGAAAGTAGTGTGTCAGAATCTTTGGTGATATTTGGGAAATTTTCTTTTATAATATTCTCTAGTATGGCTTCCATTCCTCTGGGGCATTCTTCTTCCCCTTCTGGAATTCCTATAACTCGTATGTTGGAACACTTCATAAAGTCCCATAATTCTGACAGTGAACGTTCTGCTTTCTCTCTCTTCTTTTCTGCCTCTTTTACTATCTGAGTTATCTCAAGAACTTTGTCTTCTACCTCTGAAATTCTTTCTTCTGCATGGTCTAACCTGTTGCTGATACTTTCCATTGCATCTTTAAGTTCCCTGATTGACTGTTTCATTTCCTTCAGCTCTGCTATATCCTTTTTATATTCTTCATATCGTTCATCTCTTATTTGATTCTGTTTTTGGATTTCCTTTTGGTTATTTTCCACTTTATTGGCAGGTTCCTTCATTGTTTCCATCATTTCTTTCATTGTTTTCAACATGTGTATTCTAAATTCCCTTTCTGTCATTCTTAACATTTCTGTATAGGTGGAATCCTCTGCAGTAGCTACCTCATGGTCCCTTGGCGGGGTTGTTCTGGACTGGTTCTTCATGTTGCCTGGAGTTTTCTGCTTATTCTTCCTCATGGGTGATTTCTTTTATCTGTTTCCTTGCCCTAATTTTCCTTTCACTTCCTCTTGCTCTTTAAGTTCTCGTGCCTGTGGAAGTTGTGGGCGAGTTTAGACGGATTGAACACACGCGACCACTAGCCGGTTTTCCACTGTTTTAGTCCTCCTCTTGGGGTCCAGAAGTCTCTCGCTGACTCCCTGTATCCTCTCAAGGGTGATGATAGGCAGATCCCACCAGCCAGAGATGCCTGGAGTCCTATATCCCCAGACTCACAGTGCCCAGATGCAAGGAAGCTGTTACTCGGCTGCCATCTTTCTCAGCCTCTTGAATGTGGTCTTTTTAATTCTTTTTTTTTTATCTAAATCATAGCTGTGTACATTAATGCAATCATGAGGTACGATGTGCTGGTTTTATATACAATTTGAAATATTGTCATCTAACTGGTTAACATAGCCTTCATGGTATTTTCTTAGTTATGTGTTAAGACATTTATATTCAACATTTAGTATATTTTACATGTAGCATTGTAAGATGCAGCGTAGGTATGGTCCCACCACTTACCCTCCATCCACCCATCCTACCCCCTCCCGTATCCTTTCTATCCTCTTCCCCATATTCTTGGGCTATAATTTCCACTTCATGAAAACCGTAATTACAAGGGTCAAAGGAAGTTATTTGCTTCTTTGAAATGTTTTCCAACAGTATAGATTTCATGAATTAGATCCTCCATGCAGATAACCCGGTTTTATAGTAGGACTGAGACATTGGATACTTTTTCTTCCATTCTTGAGATACTTTGCTAAGAAGAATATGTTCCAGCTCCATCCATATGAACATGAGAGAGGTAAAATTTCCATCTTTTTTAAGGCTGCATTATATTCCATGGTGTACAAATATCTTAATTCATTCATGTGTTGATGGACACTTGGGCTTATTCCACGACTTAGCAATTATGAATTGGTCTGCAATAAACATTCTGGTACAAATATCTTTGTTATAATGTGATTTTTGTCTTCTGGATATACACGTAGTAGAGGAATTGTTGATTGAATGGCGGGTCTATATTTAGATCCCTGAGTGTTCTCCAAACATCTTTCCAAAAGGAACGTATTAGGTTGCATTTTCACCAGCAGTGTAGAAGTGTTTTCTTTTCTCTACATCCATGCCAATATCTCTGGTCTTGGGATTTTGTGACATGGGCTAATCTTACTGGGGTTAGATGATATCTCAAAGTAATTTTGATTTGCATTTCTCTGATGATTAAGGATGATGAGCATTTTTTCATATGTCTGTAGGCCATGCTCTTGTCTTCTTCAGAGAATTTTCTCTTCAAGTTCCTAGCCCACTCCGAAATGGGATCACTTGTTCTTTGTTTGCTAATACATTTGAGTTCTCTGTGGATTCTGGTTATTAAACCTTTATCAGAGACATAACGTGCAAATATCTTCTCTCATTCTGAGGGCTGTCTTCCTGCTTTACTTACTGTGTTCTTGGATGTGCAGAAGCTTTTTAGTTTGATCAGGTCCCAGAAGTTTATTTTTGATGTTACTTCAATTACCTGAGGGTGTCCTCCTCATAAAATATTCTCCCAGGCCAATTTCTTCAAAAGTTTTCCCTGAACTTTCTTCTAGTATTTTTATAGTTTCATGTCTTAAGTTTAATCCAGTGAGAGTCTATCTTAGTTAATGAGTTAATGATGAAAGGTATGGGTCCAGTTTCAGTCTTCTACAGGTCGCCAGCCAGTTCACCCAGCACCATTTGTTAAATAGGGAATCTTTTACCCATTGAATGTTTTTAATTGGCTTGTCAAAGATCAAATAATGGTAAGTTGCTGGGTTCATCTCTTGGTTCTCTATTCTGTTCCATACATGTATACATGTACCTCTCTGTTTTTGTGCCAGTACCATGCTGTTTTGATCACTATCAATTTATACTATAGTCTGAGGTCTGGTAGTGTGACTCTTCCTGCTTTGTTTTTATTTCTGAGTAATGTCTTGGCTATTTGAGTTTTTTTTTCTGATTCCATATAGAATGAAGTATTATTTTTTTGAGATCTTTAAGCTATGAAAGGAGAGCTTTAATAGGGATTGCATTAAAATTGTATATTGCTTTGGACATTTTAACAATGTTCATTCTTTTTAGCCATGAGCATAGTATGTTTTTCCATTGTTAACATCTTCAGCTATTATTTTCTTAGAGTTTCATAGTTCTTTTTGTAGAGATCATTCATGACCTCCCAAATATTTCATCTTGTTTGGCACTACTGTGAATGAAGTAGAGTCCTTGACTGTTTTTTTGGCATGACTATTGTTGGTATATATAAAGGCTATCGATTTATGAGTGTTAATTTTATAACCTGAGATGCAGCTCTATTCTTCAATCAGTTCAAACAGTTTTGTAGAAGAATCCTTTGTGGTTTTGAGATATACAATCATATTATCTGCAAAGAGTGAAAGTTTAATCTCTTCTGACGCTATAAGGATACGCTTGATTGCCTTTTCTTACCTAATTGTGATGGCTAAGTCTTCCAGTACAATGTTAAAGAACAGTGGAGACAATGGGTAACCTTGCCTGGTTCCTGATCTGAGTGGACATGATTTCAATTTAACTCCATTCAATATGATATTGTAGATGGCCTCTATCAGTTTAAGAAATGTCCCTTCTATACCCATTTTCGTAAGTGTTCTGATCATGAAAGGATGCTGGATATTATCAAAAGCTTCTTCTGGATCAACTGAGAGACTCACATGGTCTTTGTTTTCTGATTTGTTTATGTGATGAATTACATTTATAGATTTAGGTATATTGAACCAGCCTTGAGACCCTGGGATAAAACCCACTTGGTCATGGTATATAATTTGTTTGATGTGTTCCTGGATTCTATTTGCTAAGATCTTGTTGAATATTTTTGCACCAGTATTCATTAGCGATATTGGTCTATAATTTTCTTTTTTTTTTCCTGGTTTGGGGACCAAGGTGATGTTTGCTTCATAAAATGTGTTGGGTAGTATTCCTTTTTTCCCCATATTTTGAAAAAAGTTGAGTAATATAGGTAATAGTGCCTCTTTAAAGGTTTAATAGAATTCTGATATGAAGCCATCTGGTCCCGGGCTTTTCTTTTTAGGAAGATTGTGTATAGTTGATGCTATTTCAGAACTTGATGTAGGACTGTTCAACATTTCCAGTTCATTCTGTCTAAGGCTTGGAAGGTGGCATGCTTCCAAGTATTGGTCTATTCTCTTCAGATTTTCGTAGTTCTGAGAATAGAGTTTCTTGTAATATTCATAAAGGATTTTTTGAATTTCTGAGGAGCCTGTTGTTATTTCATCTTTACCATTTGTAATTGATGAAATTAGATAGTTTATTCTTATTTTCCTGGTTAGGTTAGCCAAAGTTTATCTATTTTATTGACCTTTTCAAAAAAACAACTTTTAGCTTTATTGATTTGTCGTATAATTTTTTTGTTTTAAATTATATGTAATTCTGCTCTGATTTTGGTTATTGCTTTTCTACTGCTGAGTTTTGAATGTTCTTCCTTTTCTAGTTACTTTAGATGTCTCATTAAGTTGTTGACTTCCTCTCTTTCTGTTCTCTTGAGAAAGGCTTCCAGTACTATAATTTTCCCTCTTAAGACTGCCTTTTCGGTATCCCAGAAGTTGTGATAATTTGTGTCTTCATTATCATTTTGTTCCAAAAATTTGGTAATTTCCTTCTTATTCTCATCTATGACATAGCTCTCATTTAGCATAAGGTTATGTATTTTCCATGCTTTTGTGTGAGTAAGCAGATTCCTTTTGTTATGAAGTTAAACTTTTATTACTTGATGGTCCAAGAAGATACAAGGAATAATTCCTATTTTTTAAAATTTTCTGAGCTTAGACTTGTAACCTAAGATGTGATCAATTTTGGAGTATGTTCCCTGGGCTGATGAGAACAATGCGTATTCAGTTTTTTTGAAATGAAATGTTCTGTAGATGTCTCTTAAATCCAACTGTTGAATGGTTAAGTTTAAGTCTAAAATTTCTTTGCTTAGCTTCTTTTTGGAGGATCTATCCAACATTGCCAAAAGAGTGTTAAAATCTCCAACTATTATGGAGCTGGAGGAAATCAAATTGCTCATGTCTGTTAGAGTGTCTCTTATAAATTGTGGAGCATTCTGGTTGAGTGCATAAATGTTAATAATTGAAATCTCATCATGTTGAGTGTTACACTTAAAAAATATGAAGTACTATCCTTATCCTTCCTTAATGTTGTCGGTTTAAAGGCTAGTGTATTTGCAAATAATACTGCAACACCTGTTTTTTCTGATTTCCACTTTCCTGAAATATAGATGACCATCCCTTCACCCTGAGTCTATATTTATCTTTTAAGGTAAGATGAAATTGTTGTATGCAGCAGATATATGACCTGAGTTTTTGTATCCTCTCAGCCAATGTGTTCTTATTTAGAGTACAATTTAAGCCATTCACATTAATTGAGAATATGAATAAGCCTGCTAGAATTTTGGGTATCGAGTTTTTCAAAAGACCAGTGGACATTTTTAATCCTTTTGCCACTGTGGAAGTTGGAATTTGATCAAAAGTTTCTGAGTGAGTTCACTTTTGGAATGCAGGATTGGGCTGGTCCTTATGGAGGATAGGTCTTAGAATATCCGGCAAACCCCTGGTTTAGTTATGGCAAATTTCTTCAACATGTGAATGTCAATAAAGTATTTAATTTCTCCATCATAAATGAAACTCGATTTTGCTGGATATAGGATCTTGGGTTGAAATATTGTTTTAGGAGATTAAAAGTTGATGACCACCCTCTTCTAGCTTGAAAGGTTTCAGTAGATAGACTTGTAGTCATTCTAATATTTATCACCTTGTAAGTTATAGTTTTCTTCCATCTGGCTGCTTTCAGAATTTTCTCCTTCATTTTAACTTTGGTGTAGTTAATTATAATGTCCCTAGGAGACGTCTTATTTGGGTTGAGTCATGCTGGGGTTCTGAAACTGACTGCTATCTGAATTTCAAGATCTCTTGGCATGTCTGGAAAGTTCTCCTTCATAATCTCATAAAGAAGGGCCTCTGTGCCTTGCAAAGCAACTTTGTCATGGTCAGAGATTCCTATTTTGGATAATATTTAGAAATAAACATATCCTACATCAAGCACACAAAGTGAATTCAGTGTGAGTTTAAAATGACTTACTTTTCTTCCAGAGGCTTAAGAGACTTTGACCCCCCTGTGTTACATGCAGAGTTAGGCTTTTTAGGAGTTGTAAATTCCTTAGGCCTTTTCTCTGAAGCTGTACACCCCATGAAGCCTGAGATCAAAGGGCATGCCACCCTTCCTCAGAGATACAGGCCAGAGGGTTGACATATGTTAACAACATATTGTCAGAGGTCTATAGGTACTCTGCCCTGAAGAGAAGACACAGTCATTACTTCATACTGAGTAAAATGAGGAACACTTGAAGATATTCTTCTATTTACTCTATTCCCCTGTGGCTACTTTCTTCTTTGTGATCTTCCTTTAGTATACCTGCTCAGAAATTAGTCACTGTTTAGAAGAATAGGTTTACTACAAAGGTGATTGTATTGATATGATAAGTAAATATTTACTTTCAAGTTAAATTTCCTTTCAAATTAAATTTCAAATAGGTAAAAGAGGATAATGATGAAACTAACAGATAATAGATTAAATGTGTATGTGACTGGAAAAGTATAAAGTCAAAACCTGGAATAAAGATTTTTGATATATGCCATCCTATGGTGTAGTCTGTTTCTTGACATAATAATTAAAGGAGCAAGTTTACACCCATGGCAAAGCTGCTGTTCTTTCGCGTCTCTGGTCATGCAACACCTATAAGGCAAATATTAGTTTTCTTGAATCATCAAAGAGCTCTCTAAGAGAATGATCCACTTTTGCGCTCCATTTCTCTTCCTCTTTGAGAGTTTTGGAGCGTTCAAAAGCTTTGTCTTCAATGGCCTGAGACACTGGGGACTTACTTGGTGTGGTGGGGCTAAGTGGCTCCATCTTGTTTTCAGCTGGTCTCTGTCCTACCCTAGTGAGTCAGTTACTCTGGATTTAAGTCATAGCTGTAGAGAAATACCAGCAATTAAATCATCCCACACTCCAAGGGCAACAACTGGAAAAGAAAAATTAAACCTTCCCACAAACACACACCCAGGGTATTACTTTGGATTGTCCTTGGGGGTTAGCCCAGTTCATAAGGTCCAAATCAATTGTCCCATTCAGCCCTAGTCTCAGGTGGGAGAGTTCAAAAGGTCTCTGGCAACTAGATGGCAGGGGTCTGCTGGCAGCTCAAATATGACTCACTCCGGTACTCCACGAAGTCAGAAGGTCCCAGTCAGCAAATGAATTAGTCTGGGAAGGTTGATGCCTCCTTCCCCCCACCCCCACTTGCACCTCTGTCACACCCAGTCACTGATACCCCTGCAGGGCTGTGACCAAGTTCCCTCCAATGAAGAGATTCTCCAGGGGATTGTGCCTGCGTAAGTCACAGGGAGATCTATGTCTCCTCTTCAAGGCCTCCACACTCTGCCACCATCAGGCAGGGGGAGCTGAGGCCTGATAACCTCTAGTCTTTATTGGAGGCTGGGGCAGTTCACTCAGTTCCAGCCACGCCCCTGATTGATATTACTGACAGAACATAACAATTCCACAGAATTAGTTTCTGACCAGGCTATATTTCCCTGAAGATCAGATTTTGTTTGAGTTCACAGAAACTGTGACTCAGCGCTGTTCTGTGCCACTGCCCAGAGCTGGCATGTCTGTCTCAGCTGCAGTCTATGCTGGGGCGGGCATGGTAAGAGCTCACACTTAGCTTTCGGTTTCTGCCACTTCCTGCCTGCCTTTGCCTCAGCTATTATCTCCTGAGGGCCACGTGCATCTTAGGCTCACCAAAGCAGTCCTGGCTCAGCTCCGCTCTGAAACTATAACATCTCTGCATACATTCTAGCGGCACCTTACCCAGGCAGGTACTGCCTCACTCATACTTATACCTACAGGGCCTGCATTTCCATCCCAGATTTGTTCCACCAGTGGCTGCCACTAGAGAAGTTGTCCACCTTCCTCTGGTTTCCCAGAGAGTCAGGGAGTCTCTTAAAATTATCCCCAGGGGTGTGAGACCTATTGTTCCTGCCACCAACACTGCTAATCTGTGCAGTGAGGCACAAACTCTCCTTCTTCCATAGGGTTCCCACAGCCTCAGTTAATCTTCTTACTTTCTTTCTTTTTTTTTTTCCATGTGCAATTTTTTCTTTTTTTTTTTATTGTTGGGGACTCATTGAGGGTACAATAAGCCAGGTTACACTGATTGCAATTGTTAGGTAAAGTCCCTTTTGCAATCATGTCTTGCTCCCATAAAGTGTGACACACACCAAGGCCCCACCACCCTCTCTCCGTCCCTCTTTCTCTCCCCCCATGATGTTAATTGTCATTTATTGTCCTCATATCAAAATTGAGTACATAGGATTCATACTTCTCCATTCTTGTGATGCTTTACTAAGAATAATGTCTTCCACTTCTATCCAGGTTAATACGAAGGATGTAAAGTCTCCATTATTTTTAATGGCTGACTAGAATTCCATGGTGTACATATACCACAGCTTGTTAATCCATTCCTAAGGTTGGTGGACATTTAGGCTGTTTCCACATTTTGGCGATTGTAAATTGAGCTGCAAGAAACAGTCTAGTACAAGTGTCCTCATGATAAAAGGGTAGATGCCCAGTAATGGGATTGCAGGATCAAATGGGAGGTCCAGCTTGAGTGCTTTGAGGTTTCTCCATACTTCCTTCCAGAAAGGTTGTACTAGTTTGCAGTCCCACCAGCAGTGTAAAAGTGTTCCCTTCTCTCCACATCCACGCCAGCATCTGCAGTTTTGAGATTTTGTGATGTGGGCCATTCTCACTGGGGTTAGATGATATCTCAGGGTTGTTTTGATTTGCATTTCTCTAATATATAGAGATGATGAACATTTTCTCATGTGTTTGTTAGCCATTCGTCTGTCATCTTTAGAAAAAGTTCTATTCATGTCTCTAGCCCATTGATATATGGGATTGTTGGTTTTTTTCATGTGGCTTAATTTGAGTTCTCTATAGATCCTAGTTATCAAGCTTTTGTCTGATTGAATATATGCAAATATCCTTTCCTATAGTGTAGGTTGTCTCTTTGTTTGGTTATTGTCTCTTTAGCTGTACAAAAGCTTTTCAGTTTAATGAAGTTCCATTTGTTTATTTTTGTTGTTGTTGCAATTGCCATGGCAGTCTTCTTCCTGAAGTCTTTCCCCAGGCCAATATCTTCCAGTGTTTTTCCTATGCTTTCTTTGAGGATTTTTGTTGTTTCATGCCTTAAATTTAAGTACTTTATCCATCTTGAATCAATTTTTGTGAGTGGGGAAAGGTGTGGGTCTAGTATCAGTCTTTTACATGTAGACATCCAGTTCTCCCAACACCATTTATTGAATAGGGAGTCTTTCCCCCAAGGTATGTTCTTGTTTGGTTTATTGAAGATTAGGTGGTTGTAAGATGTTAGTTTCATTTCTTGGATTTCAATTCGATTCCAAGTGTCTATGTCTCTTTTTTTGTGCCAGTACCATGCTGTCTTCAGAACTATGGCTTTGTAGTACAGACTAAAATCTGGTATGCTGATGTCCCCAGCTTTATTTTTGTTACAAAGAACTGCCTTAGCTATACGGGGTTTTTTCCAGTTCCATAGAAAACGCAGAAAAATTTTTTCCAAATCTTGAAAGTACGATGTTTGTATTTTGATAGAAATGGCATTGAATAGGTAGATTGCTTTGGGAAGTATAGACATTTAATAATGTTGATTCTTCCAAGCCATGAGCATGGTATGTTCTTCCATTTGTTAATATCCTCTGCTATTTCCTTTCTGAGGATTTCATAGTTTTCTTTATAGAGTCCCTTCACCTTCTTCTTAAGTATTTTCCTAGGTATATCAATTTTCTTTGAAAATATGGTGAAGGGAGTTGTGTCCTTAATTAGCTTCTCATCTTGATTGTTATTGGTGTATACAAAGGCCACTGACTTGTGGACATTGATTTTATATCCTGAAACATTACTGTATTTTTTGATGACTTCTAGGAGTCTTGTGGTTGAGTCTTTGGTGTTCTCTAAGTATAAGATCATGTCGACAGCAAAGAGGGAGAGTTTGACCTCCTGGGCTCCCATTTGGAGTCCCTTTATTTCCTTGTCTTGACTAATTGTATTGGCTAGAACTTCCAACACTACATTGAATAGTAAAGGTGACAGAGGACAACCTTGTCTGGTTCCAGTTCTAAGAGGAAAATCTTTCAGTTTTCCTTCAGTAAAATATTGGCTGTGGGTTTGTCATAGATAGCTTCAATCAATTTTAGAAATGTGCTACCTATGCCTATACTCTTCAGTGTTCTAATTAGAAAAGGATGCTGGATTTTATCAAATGCTTTTTCTGCATCTATTGAGAGGATCATATGATCTTTCTTTTTGCCTCTGTTAATATGGTGGATAACGTTTATGGACTTGCATGTGTTAAACCAGCCTTGCATCCCTGGGATGAAGCCTACTTGATCATGATGAATGACTTTTTTGATGATAAGCTGTAATCTATTGGCTAGGATTTTGTTGAGAATTTTTGCATCTATATTCATGAGTGAGATTGGTCTGAAATTCTCCTTTTCGTTTGGGTCTTTTCCTGGTTTTGGTATCAGGGTGATATTTGCTTCATAGAATGTATTGGGAAAGATTCCTTCTTCCTCAAATTTTGGAATAATCAGTGTGGAGGTTAGGTTCTGTCCTTTAATTTCTGAGTTCTTACTTTGCTGCTGATCCATTGTGGTGGTCAGTGTGGAGAACAGGTTGAAGTATTTCCTATAGAGCTGGTCTTGTTGTGGCGAATTTCCTCAATGTTTGTATATCTGTAAATGATTTGATTTCTCCGTCAATTTTGAAGCTTAGCTTAGCAGGGTACAGAATTCTGGGCTGGAAATTGTTGTGTTTAAGTAGATTAAAGGTAAATGACCATTGTCTTCTTGCTTGGAAAGTTTCATTAGAGAAGTCTGCGGTCACTCAGATGGATTTGCCCCTGTAGGTCAACTGGCACTTATTCCTGGCAGCTTGCAGAATCTTTTCTTTTGTCTTGACTTTGGACAGGTTCATCATAATGTGTCTTGGAGAAGCTCGGTTAGAGTTGAGGCGACCTGGGGTCCGATATCCTTCAGAAAGCAGTGTGTCAGAATCTTTGGTGATATTTGGGAAATTTTCTTTTATAATATTCTCTAGTATGGCTTCCATTCCTCTGGGGCATTCTTCTTCCCCTTCTGGAATTCCTATAACTCGTATGTTGGAATGCTTCATAAAGTCCCATAATTCTGACAGTGAACGTTCTGCTTTCTCTCTCTTCTTTTCTGCCTCTTTTACTATCTGAGTTATCTCAAGAACTTTGTCTTCTACCTCTGAAATTCTTTCTTCTGCATGGTCTAACCTGTTGCTGATACTTTCCATTGCATGTTTAACTTCCCTAATTGACTGTTTCAGTTCCTTCAGCTCTGCTTTATCCTTTTTATATTCTTCATATCGTTCATCTCTCATTTGATTCTGTTTTTGGATTTCCTGTTGGTTATTTTCCACTTTATTAGTAGTTTCCTTCATTGTTTCCATCATTTCTGTCATTGTTTTCAACATGTGTGTTTTAATTCCCTTTCTGTCATTCCTAACATTTCTGTATAGGTGGAATCCTCTGCAGTAGCTACCTCATGGTCCCTTGGCAGGGTTGTTCAGGACTGGTTCTTCTTGTTGCCTGGGGATTTCTGCTTATTCTTCCTCATGAGTGATTTCTTTTATCTGTTTCCTTGCCCTAATTTTCCTTTCACTTCCTCTTACTCTTTAAGTTCTCGTGCCAGTGGACTAAGGGTTACTGGACCAGAAGGGTGAGAAGGTTGAAGAGCAAAAAAGGGATGAAAGAAAGGAGGACCGAGTGATAAGAAAAACAAAGAAAAATAGAGAAAGGCGAGGGGTTGGGGAAAAGGAATATTGACAAAAAGAAGAGAGGCAAAGAAAGAGGGAGACAGAGCAATATAGGTGTACAGTAGGATACTTTGACACAACCTTAAAAAACCCCACCTTCTGGGGGTGCCCAGTTGCGTGGTTCCCTTGAGTTCAGCAGCTCTTTGCTAACCTGAGCAGACACAGTACCCCACCTTCCCTAAGTAGAGAGGAAAGACAAAAAAGCTATAAATCAAACCAAAACAAGCAAACAGAAAACTTTACGGGATAAAATTGGGTGAAAAACCAAACAATAGTGGTAGAAACACTAGCAAAAATGAAGTTCTAGTTATTGAAAAAGGCAGCAAAGGGAAATTATAATTGAACTAGAAAAATTGAGAAAGAAAAAGGATCTGTATGGAAAAGGTTGAACTTAAAAAACAAAACAACATGAACAACATCAAAATAAACTAGAAAATCACAACCAAAAACAAATCAGTATGTATATGTTATTGAGTATTGTCTGGACAACACGTGGTCTTCTCGGGTATGAGATGTTAATCACAGTTCTGACGACTGGATGCTGCTGATTTCTCAAACCCCAGCAGGTAGACACCCTAAATCTCTCTTCAGCCCACTTAAAAGGCACTTTGAACTTGTAAACTTGCTGAGCAGAAGCTTTCCCAGGAAAGTGCATGTCTCTGGAATCACTGCTGAAGTGGCTATCCACTTACCCAGTGTGCCAAAACAGGTCTCACTCTGCTCCTGAGGGTTAGGGCTGCAAGGTGGTTCAGACCCCGCCCTTAGGCTACTTGGTCACTGGGCTACCAGCCAAACACTGTTAGCTCCGTCTGGCTCAGCGGCTCAGACTGGGGCCCTAGACATCAGCCAAAGTTCTCTGCACTCCTGCTCAGGCTCTTCCCAAGGAAGTTAAACTGAGTGCCAAGTCCAAAGACACCAAAACAGTTCGCAGGTAAGGCCTTTCTGGTTTGCAGTCTCGCTGCTACTGAACTTACAATTGCTGGCGGGTTTAGACGGATTGAACACACGCGACCCCTTGCCATTTTTCCACTGTGTTAGTCCTCCTCTTGGGGTCCAGAAATCTCTTGCTGACTCCCTGTATCCTTACAGGGGTTATGATAGGCAGATCCCACCAGCCAGAGATGCCTATCTACCCAAACTCACGGTGCCCAGATGCAAGGAAGCTGTTACTCGGCCGCCATCTTGGTCTGCCTCCCTAATCTTCTTTCTTTCATGCCACAGAATCAGCACAGACCAGCGACAGCACCTGCCCTGTTCACCCCTTTTGAGAAAATCCCCAAGAATTTGGACTCCGTGAGGGACATGTTTTCAGACCATGGGGTGAGAGTGGAGGGGAGTTCTGGGAGTTCATAGTTGAAGGTAGAAAATATGTACAGTTTTATAGAGTTTTATGCCTGGTGGGAGAGTGCCATGGCACATTTCTAAGTCCTCTATAGGGAAGGAGTTCTGGTTTTTAGAGGGTTTCTCCTGTGGGACAAAAATATGAGGGGATATGAACTCTGCTTGCTTGTTTGTATAGAGTATATTGCAAGCTGTTATAAGGGGGGAGGGGACTTCCATCTGCTTGGCGATGGATTTTGTACCTATTGTTTGTTTCCTTGGAGTTGCATCTCATCTCAGCCAGGTTGATGTGCATTCTTCAACATTACCTCTTGGCTCAGCTCCAAACCATTGGCTTACTTGCTAAACTTCTGTCCTTTAAATCTCCTTCTGGATGGGAGCCTCTTTGGAAATTTGGCTCCAGTCAAGCATTTTGCCCCCACAGCCCCTGAATGTGGTCTTTTTAAAAATTTGTGCTATACAGATAAATTTTTATAAATCCTGGATTAAATTAATATGATAAATTATTGTGCCTGCATCCAGGACAAATAGCATGAGACATTACTTGAAAAATTATTCAGTGAAAGTGTATAAGGGTTTTTGATAATTGTGAAATCTTTTTTAAAATTTAAACATAAGTATTTTAACTACTGAAGACACATATTTTTTCAAGGTCTATGGGGCTATTTCTCTATTAAGTTAATTCTCAAGAAAATAAACACCCTGTGATTATTTTTATGCAAATTTATGGATGTCATGAGGTAGGTGAATTCAATGTTTAGCCTCTTGGTAATTGAGAACTAAGAGATGGATTTAAAAATTATCTCCTGAGGTAAAGAGAGAAAACTTACAAATTTCTGAGATAAAAAGTAATCAGGGAAAGATCAAGGGACACTTTGAAGACAAGAAGTTAACAGAACTTGTGTTAAACAGCGTAAAGTTCCCATCAAAGATATACCTCTGCTAAACCCCAGATCCTGGGAATGTATTAGGATTCATTGTAATGGGAAAATATTATTTAGACGCAGTCAAGTTGACTAATCTACCAATCTACTAATTTAAAAAGGGAGATTACTCTGTAATATCAATTTAGGTCCAAAATACCTTTAAAAAGTTAAAAAAAGAAAAACATGGTAGAGTGGCAAAGAATAAAAATTATCAGAGCCATCAAATGTGAAAAATCTTGAACTGAATGTTTCCAAATTGTTAGTTTGGGTGAGTCTTTCCCCCATTACCAATGATTTTATTTTGTTTGGCTGAACAAATACCTTCAAGAGACCTTTTATGTCTCTTATTGGTCTTGGTGATAAACAGTAAATGAGAAAATGCAGAACAGTGAAGAAATTCTGTTCAAAGTGGGATGCCTATGTACACTGGGATCAGATGATGGGCACCCTACAGAGACATGACTGTGAATGTGTCACACCTTTGGATGTGTTGGACCTTGACTTCCATAAATTATTTGATGTAGAAAATACCACTTAGACTATTTTCAATAATTTATAGAAGAACCTCAGGCCATTCATATAAAACTGGGTGAAACACTAATAATAATAATAATAATAATGAAACTATGATTGCTGAACAAAGAAGAACAATAATATGAGGTTCATTGTGGCTTTTTTTTCTCCCAGATATACAAAATAGCTTTCCATTATGCCATTGAGATCATCATTTTGTATTCATATTGCTACATAAAGAGGCCTCTCTTTTACAAGCTAGTTTTGGAATCTCAGCAACACATTGCTCCTTTTCTCCCACATCTTCACAGTGTTTCTGAATCACAGGCCTAAGCCCCCTGACCTGATAACTTGCCATTTGGTCTTGGTCCACAGTGATTCTTCTATGGTACTGCTTTTGTTCTCTCCAGACATGTTTGAGCCATTGGATTTTCAGAACAACTTCAAGTGTAAGGTCTTTTTCTATGTGAACCGGGTGATGAGAGGACTCTGTATCTGTACCACCTGCTTCCTGAACATACTTCAGGCCATCACCATAAGCTCCAGTAGCTCCTGGCTGGTGAAGTTTAAGCATATGTTTACAAATTACATCATCTATATTTTTTCCTTCTTTTGGTCCTTCAGTTTGTCCAGTTACAGTTACTTGATCTTCTACACTGTTGCTTCTTCCAATCTGACTCAAACCAATCAGCTATATCTCAATGAATACTGCTCATTTTCACCAATGAAGGCCATCATCAGGACCTTTTTTTCTACACTGATAGCATTCAGTGATGTCTTCTGTATAGGAGTTATGTTCCTATCAAGTGTGTACATGGTGAATCTATTGTTCAGGCATCAGAGATAGTTTCAGCATCTCCACTCCAGCCTCTCCCCAAGAATGTCCCCAGAGAAAAGAGCCACCCAGATTATTCTGCTACTGTGAGTTTCTTTGGACTCATGTACTGGATGAACCGTATTATGTCAGCATTGTCATTTCTAGTATGGACAAATGAGCCAGTCATCCTAAGTATTCAGAAAGTAGCAGTCAATGTCTATGCCACTGTCAGTCCTTTGGTGCTAATGAGTTCTGATAAAAAGATAACTATTATTCTGCAATATATCCAACAAAAACTTCATCCAGTTTTATAAAGCGAGTGATAAAAAAATGTCTAAAAAATATCCTCTTTTCCCTTAGTTTCATTATCCAGACAGTACAAGACTTGCCACTGATTTAATTAAA
Source organism: Nycticebus coucang (assembly GCF_027406575.1). Classification (NCBI taxonomy): domain Eukaryota; kingdom Metazoa; phylum Chordata; class Mammalia; order Primates; family Lorisidae; genus Nycticebus; species Nycticebus coucang. The sequence continues at coordinate 20,012,740 of NC_069799.1, read as the reverse complement.
ACTGGTGGAATTGCAATTTGATTATATTTGAACACATTTAGAAACAAGTTGCCTAGGACTATGTCTTCCTTTAGTTCAATGTCCACCTTGAGTTGATATTCACATATCATGTCTTTTACTTTTTAATTTTGATTCTTAGATTTTATATACAAGAATATTGTATTCATTCTTAAAGTACATTCCAAAAAAGTTTCTATTGGTAATGAAATCACTGTGGTTTTCTTTTGGAAATTTTTAAATTTATACTTATTTATTTAAAATATTTTAGAGGAATATTCAATTTAACTCAAGAATATTTCTTTCATCCTTCTGAATATTTATTTGTCTATTTTTCTAGCTCTATACAAACTGTGCGTAGTTTGCTCTTCCATTTGTAGATGATCTCTCTCTGTTACTATGCTGACATACTTTTCCCCCTTATTTTAGGGTTATGTAGATTGTCCAATATTTTTTTAATGTTGAATTATTATGAGATTACATCAATTAGATTACATTGTGTGTATTTGTAAGGCAAGCTTAGCTTCACAGGGTACAGAATTCTGGGCTGGAAATTGTTCTGTTTAAGTAGATTAAAGGTAGATGACCATTCTCTTCTTGCTTGGAAAGTTTCATTAGAGAAGTCTGTGGTCACTCTGATGGATTTGCCCCTGTAGGTCAACTGGCGCTTACTCCTGGCAGCTTGCAGAATCTTTTCTTTTGTCTTGTCTGTGGACAGGTTCATCACAATGTGTCTTGGAGAAGCTCTATTAGAGTTGAGGCAACCTGGGGTCTGATAACCCTCTGAAAGGAGTATATCAGAATCTTTGGTGATATTTGCAAATATTTATTTATAATATTCTCTAATATGGCTTCTATTTCTCTGGGACATCCCCTTCTGGGATCCTTTTAACTCGTATGTTGGAATGCTTCATAAAGTCCCATAATTCTGTCAGTGAAAGTTCTGCTTTCTTTCTCTTCTTTTCTGCCACTTTAACTACACGAGTTATCTCAAAAGCTTTGTCTTCTACCTCTGTGATTCTTTCTTCTACATGGTTTAATCTGTTGTTGATACTTTCTATTGCATCTCTAAGTTCCCCAACTGAGTTCTTGAATTCCTGCAGCTCTGCTATATCCTTTATTTATTCTTCATGTCATTCATCTTTTATTTTATTTTGTTTTTGGATTTCCTTTTGGTTATTTTCTACTTTCTCAGCAATTTCCTTCAATTGTTTTCATCATCTGTATTTTAAATTCTCCTTCTATCATTTCTAACATTTCTTTATAGGTGGAATCCTCTGCAGTAGTTGGCTCATGGTTCCTTGTGGGGTGGGGTTGCTCTGCACAAGTTTTCCATGTTGCCAGGATTTTCCTGTTTTTTTTTTTTTCCTTGTTAGTGTTATTTTTTAACTGCTTTCTTGCCCTAATTTTTCTTTTTTTTTCTTTTTTTTTAATAGTAACTGTCTTTATTTATCTAATTGTACAACCTGACATTTTTTCTTAGCCAAACTTAAAGTCTACCATAAGGCTATGTAAAACCTTAAAGTCTGCCATACAGCTATGTAAAAGCTATGTAAATAGAAGCACTTATTTAAACATACATATTTCTTTCCTGACTAGTAAGACAATTACTACTTCCTCAAGGAGGTCAGAGGCAGTGGCTCACACCTACAATCCTAGCACTCTGAGAGGCCAAGCAGGATTGCTTAAGCTCAGGAGTTCAAGACCAGACTGGGCAAAAGCAAGACCTCATCTCTACTTAAAATACAAATATTAGTGGGGCATTGTAACAGGTTAAGTGTAGTCCCAGCTACTTAGGAGGCTGAGGCAGGAGGATCACTTGAACCCTGGAATATGAAGTTGCTGTGAGCTAGGCTAATGCCAGGTCCCTCTAGCCAGGGCAACAGAGTGAATCACTGTCTAAGAAAGAAAGGAAAAAAAAAAGAAAAAAAATTATCCAAGAGAATAAAGAACAAGTTTTAAAAACCATAGGGCAATGCTCTTACTAAGCAAAATTCTCTATTAAACTATCTTCATTTGACCTGGAAGAAAAACTCAATAAACGTTTATTCAGCAGGTATAATTGACACATTGACAAATTTCAATAGCGATGTTTCTAAGACAATGTATCTTTTAAGTTTTACAACTGCTCCAATAATTGTTGTTATGTAACAAAGCACCCTAAACAAAAGACATTTTATTATACTCCCAGATTCTGTGAACTTGCCCTAATTTTTCTTTCACTTTCTCTTGCTCTTGAAGTTACTGTGCTTCTAGGTTTTCATGACTCCTATTGGTACAGGACTAAAAGGATGAGGAGATTAAAGAGCAAGAATGGGAAAAGATTTTTAAAAAGATAAAAGAGAGGGGTCTCTGCAAGGTGAGGAGCCGCTGCAGACGGGCTCCCCTCTCCATGTGCCTCTGTCGCCGGTCTGCGTGCTGCCAGCGTCCTGCTCTTGGCGAAGATGTGGGAGGGCGCCCTGGTCCCTGCTGGCCTCCTGCCTGGTTTCCGTGGTGGCCAGGCACGTTGTCCAGGGCTTCCAGTCTCAGGGCTCTGCACTTGATGCTCCCGGTTTTATCTCCCACGGATGCTGGCTGCTGGCTGTGCTGTGCGTGAGCGCGGCCGAAGTCTGGGGCTATCAGAGGTGGTATTCTGGATGATAAACAGTGGCTCACTACCATCTCTCAGTACCACAAGGAAGTCGGAGAGTGGAACAAATTATGAGAGGAGGATCTGACACCTAAGGATATTGATGATATTATTGATGAGCTTAAGACTGGCAAAATTCCAAAACAAAGGCCAAGGAGGCGGAGCAAGATGGCGGCCAAGTAACAGCTTCCTTGCATCTGGGCACCGTGAGTCTGGGGAGATAGGACTCCAGGCATCTCTGGCTGGTGGGATCTGCCTATCATCACACCTGTAAGGATACAGGGAGTCAGCGAGAGACTTCTGGACCCCAAGAGGAGGACTAAAACAGTGGAAAAACAGCAAGTGGTTGCGTGTGTTCAATCCGTCTAAACCCGCCCTCAACTGTAAGTTCAGTAGCAGTGAGACTGCAAAGCAGAAAGGCCTTACCTGTGAACTGTTTTGGTGTGTTTGGACTTGGCACTAAGTTGAACTGCCTTGGGGAGAGCCTGAGTGGAAGTGCGGAGAACTTTCACCATTGTCTAGGGCCCCAGTCTGAGCCGCTGAGCCAGACGGAGCTAATAGTGTTTTGCTGTGGGTCACAGGGAGCCATTGTGAACGATCTGCCCCGGCAAGCTCCACCCTCAGGGTCTCAGAGCTAGAATCGTGTGGGAGTTGGTAGCCCAGTGACCAAGTAGCCTAAGGATGGGGTCTAAGTTGCCTTGCAGCCCTAAACCTCAGGGGCAGAGTGAGACCTGTTTTGGCACACTGAGTAAGTGGATAGCTACTTCAGCAGTGATTCCAGCGACAAGCACTTTCCTGGGAAAGCTTCTGCTCAGCAAGTTTACAAGTTGAAAGTGCCTTTTAAGTGGGCTGAAGAGACATTTAGGGTGTCTACCTGCTGGGGTTTGAGAAATCAGCACCCCCTAGTCGTATCAGAGCTGTGATTAACATCTCATACCCGAGAAGACCACGTGTTGCACAGACAATATTCAATAACATATACATACTGCTTTGTTTTAGATTGTGATTTTTTTTTGATTTGCTTGTTTTTTTTTGTTTATTTTGATGTTGTTGGTTTAGTTCCGTTTTTCAATTTCAACTTTTTCCACACAGATCTTCTTCTTTCTCAATTTTTCTAACTTAATTATAATTTCCCATTGCTGCCTTTTTCAATAACTAGATCTTCATTTTTGCTAGTGATTCTACCACTATTATTTGGATTTCACCCAATTTTATCCTGTAAAGTTTTCTGTTTGCTTGTTTTGCTTTGATTTATAGCATTTTTATCTTTCCTCCCTGCTTGGTGGAGGTAGGGTACTGTGTCTGATCACGTTAGCAAAGAGCTGCTGATCTCAAGGGAACCACCCAACTGGGCAAACCCAGAGGCTGGAGTTTTTTTATGGTTGTGTCAAAGTACTCTACTGTACACTTATATTGCTCTTTCTCCCTCTTTCTGTGCCTCTCTTCTTTTTGTCAATATTCATTTTACCCAACCCCTCTCCTTTCTCTATTTTTCTTTTATTTTACTTATCACTCCGTCCTCCTTTCTTTCATCCCTTTTTTGCTCTACAACTTTCTCACCCTTCTGGTCCTGTAACCCTTAGACCACAGGCACGAGAACTTAAAGAGCAAGAGGAAGTGAAAAGAAAATTAGGGCAAGGAAACAGATAAAAGAAATCACCCATGAGGAAGAATCAGCAGAAAACCCCAGTCTACATGAAGAACTAGTCCAGAACAACCCCGCCAAGGGACCATGAGGTAGCTACTGCAGAGGATTCCACCTATACAGAAATGTTAGGAATGACAGAAAGGGAATTTAGAATACACATGTTGAAAACAATGACAGAAATGATGGAAACAATGAAGGAAACTGCTAATAAAGTGGAAATTAACCAAAAGGAAATCCAAAAACAGAATCAAATAAGAGATGAACAATATGAAGAATATAAAAAGGATATAGCAGAGCAGAGGGAACTGAAACAGTCAATTAGAGAAGTTAAAGATGCAATGGAAAGTATCAACAACAGGTTAGACCATGCAGAAGAAAATATTTCAGAGGTAGAAGACAAAGTTCTTCAGATAACTCAGATAGTAAAAGAGGCAGAAAAGAAGAGAGAGAAAGCAGAACGTTCACTGTCAGAATTATGGGACTTTATGAAGCGTTCCAACATACGAGTTATAGGAATTCCAGAAGGGGAAGAAGAATACCCCAGAGGAATGGAAGCCATACTAGGGAATATTATAAAAGAAAATTTCCCAAATATCACCAAAGATTCTGACACATGGCTTTCAGAGGGATACCGGACCCCAGGTCGCCTCAACTCTAACTGAGCTTCTCCAAGACACATTCTGATGAACCTGTCCAAAGTCAAGAAAAAAGAAAAGATTCAGAAAGCTGCCAGGAGTAAGCACCAGTTGACGAACAGGGGCAATTCCATCAGAATGACCGCAGACTTCCCTAATGAAACTTTCCAAGCAAGAAGACAATGGTCATCTACCTTTAATCTACTTAAACAGAACAATTTTCAGCACAATATTCTGTACCCTGTGAAGCTAAGCTTAAAAATTGATGGAGAAATCAAATCATTTACGGATATACAAACATTCAGAAAATTCACCACAACAAGACCAGTTCTACAGGAAATAATTCAACTTGTTCTGCACACTGACAACCACAATGGATCAGCAGCAAAGTAAGAACTCAGAAATTAAAGGAGAGAACCTAACCTCCACACTGATGCAAAAGATAAAACTAAGCAATGGACTCTCACAAAATAAGATGAATAGAATATTACCACAGTTATCAATTATCTCAATAAATGTTAATGGCTTGAATTCCCCCACTGAAGACGCATAGATTTGCTGACTGGAATAAAAAACACAAGCCATTCATTTGCTGTCTGCAAGAAACACCCCTGGCTTCAAAAGACAAATTAAAGCTCCAAGTCAAGGGTTGGATTTTTCAGGCAATTGGAATTCAGAAGAAAAGAGGAGTTGCATTCTTATTTTCAGAAACATGTGGATTTAAAGCAACTAAAGTCAAAAAAGACAAAGATGGTCACTTTATATTGGTCAAGGGAAAAGTACAACAAGAAGATGTTTCAATTCTAAGTATTTATGCACCCAATTTAAATGCTCCCAGATTCTTGAAACAGACCTTACTCAGTCTGAGCAATAAGATATCCGATAATACCATAATAACAGGGGACTTTGACACTCCTCTTACAGAGCTGGACAGGTCCTCTAAGCAGAAATTAAACAAAGATATAAGAGATTTAAATGAGACGCTAGAACAACTGTGCTTGATAGATGCATAAGGAACACTCCATCCCAAAGATAAAGAATATACATTCTTCTCATCACCCCATGGAACATTCTCCAAAATAGATCATGTCCTGAGACACAAAACAAATAACAACAGAATCAACAGAATTGAAATTTTACCTTGTATCTTCTCAGATCATAAGGCACTAAAGGTGGAAATCAACTCTAACAAAAATGCCCGATCCCTCACAAAGGCATGGAAATTAAACAATCTTCTGTTGAATAAAAGATGGGTGCATGAAAAAATAAAACAGGAAATCATTAACTTAATTGAGCATAACAACAATGAAGACACAAGCTACCAAAACCTGTGGGATACTGCAAAAGCAGTTTTGAGAGGAAAATTCATCGCTTTAGATGCCTACATTTGAAAAAAAGAAAGAGAGCGCATCAACAATCTCACAAGAGATCTTGTGGAATTGGAAAATGAAGAAAAATCTAAGCCTAAACTCAGTAGAAGAAAAGAAATATCCAAAATCAAATCAGAGATCAATGAAATCGAAAACAAAAGAATCACTCAGAAAATTAATGAAACAAGGAGTTGGTTTTTTGAAAAAATAAATAAAATTGATGAACCATTGGCCAGACTAATGAGAAATAGAAAAGTAAAATCTCTAGTAACCTCAATCAGAAATGATAAAGGGGAAATAACAACTGATCCCACAGAGATACAAGAGATCATCTCTGAACACTACCAGTAAGTCCATGCCAAAAAATTTGACAATGTAAAGGAAATGGATCAATATTTGGAATCACACCCTCTCCCTAGACTCCGCCAGGAAGAAATAGAGCTCCTGAGCAGACCAATTTCAAGCACGGAGATCAAAGAAACAATAAAAATCTTCCAACCAAAAAATGCCCTGGTCCAGTTGGCTTCACTCCAGAATTCTATCAAACCTTCAAGGAAGAGCTTATTCCTGTAATGTAGAAATTTTTCCAAAAAAGTGAGGAGGAAGGAAACTTCCCCAACAAATTCTAAGAAGCAAACATCAACCTGATACCAAAACCAGGAAAAGACACAACCAAAAAGGAGAATTTCAGACCAATCTCACTCATGAATACAGATGCAAAAATTCTCAACAAAATCCTAGCCAATAGATTACAGCATATCATCAAAAAAGTCATTCATCATGATCAAGTAGGCTTCATCCCAGGGATGCAAGGCTGGTTTAATATTCGCAAGTCCATAAACGTTGTCCACCATATTAAGAGATGCAAAAATAAAGATCACATGATCCTCTCAATAGATGCAGAAAAAGCATTTGATAAAATCCAGCATCCTTTTCTACTTAGAACACTGAAGAGTATAGGCATTGGTGGCGCATTTCTAAAACTGATTGAAGCTATCTATGACAAGCCCAAAGCCAATATTTTACTGAGTGGAGTAAAACTGAAACCATTTCCTCTTAGAACTGGAACCAGAAAAGGTTATTCTCTGTCACCTTTACTATTCAACTTAGTGCTGGAAGTTCTAGCCAATACAATTAGTCAAGACAAGGAAATAAAGGGAGTCCAAATGGGAGCCGAGGAGGTTAAACTCACCCTCTTTGCTGACGACATGATCTTTTACTTAGAGAACCCCAAAGACTAAACCACAAGACTCCTAGAAGTCATCAAAAAATACAGTAATGTTTCAGGATATAAAATCAATGTCCACAAGTCAGTAGCCTTTGTGTACACCAATAACAGTCAAGATGAGAAGCTAATTAAGGACACAACTCCCTTCACCATAGTTTCAAAGAAAATGAGATACCTAGGAATATACCTAACGAAGGAGGTGAAGGACCTTTATAAAGAAAAGTATGATATTCTCAGAAAGGAAATAGCAGAGCATATTAACAAATGGAAGAACATACCCTGCTCCTGGATGGGAAAAATCAACATTGTTAAAATGTCTATACTTCCCAAAGCAATCTACCTATTCAATGCCATTCCTATCAAAATACCAACATCGTACTTTCAAGATTTGGAGAAAATGATTCTGCGTTTTGTATGGAACCGGAAAAAACCCTGTATAGCTAAGGCAGTTCTTTGTAACAAAAATGAAGATGGGGGCATCAACATACCAGATTTTAGTCTGTACTACAAAGCCATAGTGCTCAAGACAACATGGTACTGTCACAAAAACAGAGACATAGACACTTGGAATCGAATTGAAAACCAAGAAATGAAACTAACATCTTACAACCACCTAATCTTCGATAAACCAAACAAGAACATACCTTGGGGGAAAGACTCCCTATTCAATAAATGGTGTTGGGAGAAGTGGATGTCTACATGTAAGAGACTGAAACTGGACCCACACCTTTCCCCACTCACAAAAATTGATTCAAGATGGATAAATGACTTAAATTTAAGGCATGAAACAATAAAAATCCTCCAAGAAAGCATAGGAAAAACACTGGAAGATATTGGGCTGGGGAAAGACTTCATGCAGAAGACTGCCATGGCAATTGCAACAACAAAAATAAACAAATGGGACTTCATTAAACTGAAAAGCTTCTGTACAGCTAAGGAGACAATAACCAAAGCAAAGAGACAACCTACACAATGGGAAAGGATATTTGCATATTTTCAATCGGGCAAAAGCTTGATCACTAGGATCTATAGAGAACTCAAATTAAGCCACATGAAAAAAGCCAACAATCCCCTATATCAATGGGCAAGAGACATGAATAGGTCTTTCTCTAACGATGACAGACGAATGGCTAACAAACACTTGAGAAAATGTTCATCATCTCTATATATTAGAGAAATGCAAATCAAAACAACCCTGAGATATCATCTAACCCCATTAAGAATGGCCCACATCGCAAAATCTCAAAACTGCAGATGCTGGCGGGGATGTGGAGAGAAGGGAACACCTTTACACTGCTGGTGGGACTGCAAACTAGTACAACCTTTCTGGAAGGAAGTATGGAGAAACCTCAAAGCACTCAAGCTAGACCTCCCATTTGATCCTGCAATCCCATTACTGGGCATCTACCCAGAAGGAAAGAAATCCTTTTATCATAAGGAGACTTGTACTAAACTGTTTATTGCAGCTCAATTTACAATCGCCAAAATGTGGAAACAGCCTAAATGCCCACCAGCCCAGGAATGGATTAACAAGCTGTGCTATATGTATACCATGGAATACTATTCGGCTATTAAAAAAAATGGAGACTTTACATCCTTTGTATTAACCTGGATGGAATTGGAAGACATTATTCTTAGTAAAGCATCACAAGAATGGAGAAGAATGGATCCTATGTACTCAATTTTGATATGAGGACAATTAATGACAAGGTTATTTGGGGGGTAGCAGAAAGAGGGATGGAGGGGTGGTGGGGCCTTGCTGTGTGTCACATTTTATTGTGGCAAGCCATGATTGCAAGAGGGACTTTACTTATCAATTGTAATCAGTGTAACCTGGCTTATTGTACCCTCAATGAATCCCCAACAATAAAAAAAAAATAATAATTAAATAAATAATAATAAATAAAAGAGAAAGGAACAGAGGTGAGTAAATTGGAATATTGACAAAAAGAAGAGAGGTACAGAAAGAGGGAGAGAGGAGTAACAAAAGAGTCGAGTAGGGTACTTTGAACCACACCTTAAACACTGCAAAGTTCTGGGGGTTCTGGTTTGGATGATTCCCTTGAGGTCAGCACCTTTTGTTTAGTCCAAGCAGATATGGCACCTCACCTCTACCAAATAGAGATAAAAGACACAAATACTACAAATCAATATGAAACATACGACTGAAAACCTTACAGGATAAAATTAGGGGAAAACCCAATAACAGGGGTAGAAACACTAGCAAAAATGAAATTCTTATTATTAAAAATGCCACAATGGACTCTTATATTTAAACTAGAAAAATAAAGAAAGAAGTAAAAAAAAAGAAAAGAAAAAAAGGCAATCTAGGGTGAAAATGTTTAAGTAAAAATAAATAGATAAAAACAAAGAAGTATATGTATTTTGCAAATATTGTCTGGTTAACAGGTGATCTTCTGGAGTATAAGATGCTAATCACCATCTTTTTACAGCATATGAGATAGAGATTAGATGTTTCTGATGACTTCTTTGCCCTCAATCCCGACAGGGTTGATAGCATGAATTTCTCCTCAGCCCACGTAAAAGACGCTTAAACTGTTGTCCTTGGCTAAGCAGAATCTTTCCCAGGAAATAACTTGTCACTGGGACCTCTCCAGAAGTGGCTGCCTAGCCTCTGAGAGCCCAGGCTGCAAGGCATCCCTCCCCCTGACAAACACTGATAGCTCCACTCTTCCCCAGCATCTCAGTCATGGTCTTTGAAACTGCTCAAAGTCACTAGAGCATTTAAAGTCACTCAGAGATTCACTCATTTTCTCTGAGTTTGGCTTCACTTTGTGACCCTGAGGGTGGAGTCTACAGGGGCAGTTATCCCAGAATGGCTGCGCACGCAGCCCACAGTAAACAATGTTAGCTACTTTCGGCCCAGTGGCTCAATCCTGTGCCCTGGAAAATGCTTAAAGTCACCCACACTCTTACCCATGTTTTCCCAAGGTAATTCAACCGAGTGCCCAAGTCCAAACAAACAAAACAACCCACCGAGAAGGCCTTCCGTGCCTGCCATATCGCTGATGTTGTAGTTACAGATGCAGGTGCCCGATCACAACCACTTGCCACATCTCCACTTCTTCTGTCCTCCTCCTGAGGTCCAGAACTCTCTTGCCATCTCCCTGTTTCCCCAAAGGAATGTTTCTGAGCAGAGCTGACAAGCCAGAGATGCCTGGAATCTTCTTTTTCCAAATCACTCCATCATTGTTTTCACCATTATGCACCAGAGGAAGAGGTAGGCACAGACACTCTCAAAGTTCTTTTATTTCCTGAACCCCATCACAAAACTGTGAGGCCTGTAAAACAGGCTCATCACCCTCACATATTCCAGATGAGATAACACAAAGCTCAAGAGATATGTCACTTGCACAGAGCCCCCTGGAGAAGCTCGCTCCTTCCACAACCCTCCATTCTTCCTCAAGATGCCTCCATCCCGAATCTCAAAACTACCATTAACGAAGATGTAAACTCCTGGAATCTCTATGCTTGTCTAGTTCCCCAGCAAAGTACATCCATGCTGACAGTGAGACAAAAAATACTGGAAGACCTGACGGAGTTCCTTCTGTCCAGCTACCCTAGAATGCTGCCACAGAGGCCATGGTAAAGTCTTCAAAGTTTCATGTAAGGCATTTTTCACAAAACTACCTTTTCCACCACTCAGAAATATCACCAATGTGCTAACTGTGCCTAATAAAACAGGGTCTTCACAGGGTAACAGGGAAAACTTTGCTTCCTTTACAAGTAATATTTTGAGATCTGGTCAGGGAGAATCAATTAGAAACATATGAGTTTCCCAGATCCTTCTCATAAGCTACCTGGAACACAAGTCAGAAACTGGGCAATGGGCTAAGAATCTTGTGGTAATTGGGAGTATCATAAGAAAAATCTGTTTGCCCCAGGTATACCCGTTGGAACCCCAAACTGGGCAACACAACTGTTCATATAGTACAAGGGATTCCTCTGCCATCCTGCCCCCTAATATAGGCAACCAGCCTGTCCACAAGCAGTGCAGACAGAATCATTATCACAAGTCTGGCTTCCTGGAAAAAAACTGCAAATGGAGGGTGGAGCAAGATGGCAGCCGAGTAACAGCTTCCTCGCATCTGGGCACCGTGAATCTGGGGATATAGGACTCCAGGCATTTCTGGCTGGTGGGATCTGCCT